>NC_064640.1:969092723-969717723 GCF_023864345.2 Schistocerca serialis cubense
TCAGTTGCTCCCCGTTTTACCACAGTCACAATTTCAAGCTTCCTCTAGCCAGTTCCCCTGAAGCGATACGCCATTATCTGCCAACCTAAAGACTTTCACAGCACTCCTGATGGGAGCTTCTCGAGTTTGCCGAGGTATTTCTCCGGTTGACGAGGCATTTGGCTACCTTAAGAGAGTCATAGTTACTCCTGTCAGTTGCTCCCCGTTATACCACAGTCACATTTTCAAGCTTCCTCTAGCCAGTTCACCTAACGCGATACGCCATTGTCTGTCAACCTAATGTCTTCCACAGTACTCCTGCCGGGAGCTTCTCGAGTTTGCCGATGTATTTCGCCTGTTGAGGAGGCATTTGGATACCTTAAGAGAGTCATAGTTACTCCTGTCAGTTGCTCCCCGTTTTAATACAGTCACATTTTCAAACTTCCTCTAGCCAGGTCACCTGAAGCGATACGCCATTATCTGTCGACATAAAGACTGTCACAGTACTCCTGCCGGGAGCTTCTCGAGTTTGCCGATGTATTTCGCCTCTTGACGAGGCATTTGGCTACCTTAAGAGAGTCATAGTTACTCCTGTCAGTGACTCCCCGTTTTACAACAGCCATATCTACAAGCTTACTCTGGCCAGTTTACCAGAGGCGATACGCCCATATCTGACAACATAAAGACTTTCACAGCACTCCTGATGGGAGCTTCTCGAGTTTTCCGATGTATTTCGCCTCCTGACGAGGCATTTGGCTACCTTAAGAGAGTCATAGTTACTCCTGTCAGTTGCTCCCCGTTTTACCACAGTCACAATTTCAAGCTTCCTCTAGCCAGTTCCCCTGAAGCGATACGCCATTATCTGCCAACCTAAAGACTTTCACAGCACTCCTGACGGGAGCTTCTCGAGTTTGCCGAGGTATTTCTCCGGTTGACGAGGCATTTGGCTATATTAAGAGAGTCCTAGTTACTCCTGTCAGTTGCTCCCCGTTATACCACAGTCACATTTTCAAGCTTCTTCTAGCCAGTTCACCTAACGCGATACGCCATTGTCTGTCAACCTAATGTCTTTCACAGTACTCCTGCCGGGAGCTTCTCGAGTTTGCCGATGTATTTCGCCTGTTGAGGAGGCATTTGGATACCTTAAGAGAGTCATAGTTACTCCTGTCAGTTGCTCCCCGTTTTAATACAGTCACATTTTCAAACTTCCTCTAGCCAGGTCTCCTGAAGCGATACGCCATTATCTGTCGACATAAAGACTGTCAAAGTACTCCTGCCGGGAGCTTCTCGAGTTTGCCGATGTATTTCGCCTCTTGACGAGGCATTTGGCTACCTTAAGAGAGTCATAATTACTCCTGTCAGTGACTCCCCGTTTTACAACAGCCACATCTACAAGCTTACTCTGGCCAGTTTACCAGAGGCGATACGCCAATATATGTCAACATAAAGACTTTCACAGCACTCCTGATGGGAGCTTCTCGAGTTTTCCGATGTATTTCTCCGGTTGACGAGCCATTTGGCTACCTTAAGAGAGTCATAGTTACTCCTGTCAGCTGCTCCCCGTTTTTCCACAGTCACATTTTCAAGCTTCCTCTAGCCAGTTCACCTGACGCGATAGGCCATTGTCTGTCAACCTAATGTCTTTCACAGTACTCCTGCCGGGAACTTCTCGAGTTTGCCGATGTATTTCGCCTCCTGACGAGGCATTTGGCTACCTTAAGAGAGTCATAGTTACTCCTGTCAGCTGCTCCCCGTTTTTCCACAGTCACATTTTCAAGCTTCCTCTAGCCAGTTCACCTGACGCGATAGGCCATTGTCTGTCAACCTAATGTCTTTCACAGTACTCCTGCCGGGAACTTCTCGAGTTTGCCGATGTATTTCGCCTCCTGACGAGGCATTTGGCTACCTTAAGAGAGTCATAGTTACTCCTGTCAGCTGCTCCCCGTTTTTCCACAGTCACATTTTCAAGCTTCCTCTAGCCAGATCACCTGAAGCGATACGCCATTATCTGTCAACCTATAGACTTTCACAGCACTCCTGATGGGAGCTTCTCGAGTTTGCCGATGTATTTCGACTGTTGACCACGCATTTGGCTACCTTAAGAGAGTCATAGTTACTCCTGTCAGTTGCTCCCCGTTTTACCACAGTCACATTTTCAAGGTTTCACTAGCCAGTTCACCTGAAGCGATACGCCATTATCTGTCAACCTATAGACTTTCACAGCACTCCTGACGGGAGCTTCTCGAGTTTGCCGATGTATTTCGCCTGTTGACCACGCATTTGGCTGCCTTAAGAGAGTCATAGTTACTCCTGTCAGTTGCTCCCCGTTATACCACAGTCACAATTTCAAGCTTCCTCTAGCCAGTTCCCCTGAAGCGATACGCCATTATCTGTCAACCTATAGACTTTCACAGCACTCCTGACGAGAGCTTCTTGAGTTTGCCGATGTATTTCGCCTGTTGACCACGCATTTGTCTACCTTAAGAGAGTCATAGTTACTCCTGTCAGTTGCTCCCCGTTTTACCACAGTCACAATTTCAAGCTTCCTCTAGCCAGTTCCCCTGAAGCGATACGCCATTATCTGCCAACCTAAAGACTTTCACAGCACTCCTGATGGGAGCTTCTCGAGTTTGCCGAGGTATTTCTCCGGTTGACGAGGCATTTGGCTACCTTAAGAGAGTCATAGTTACTCCTGTCAGTTGCTCCCCGTTATACCACAGTCACATTTTCAAGCTTCCTCTAGCCAGTTCACCTAACGCGATACGCCATTGTCTGTCAACCTAATGTCTTCCACAGTACTCCTGCCGGGAGCTTCTCGAGTTTGCCGATGTATTTCGCCTGTTGAGGAGGCATTTGGATACCTTAAGAGAGTCATAGTTACTCCTGTCAGTTGCTCCCCGTTTTAATACAGTCACATTTTCAAACTTCCTCTAGCCAGGTCACCTGAAGCGATACGCCATTATCGGTCGACATAAAGACTGTCACAGTACTCCTGCCGGGAGCTTCTCGAGTTTGCCGATGTATTTCGCCTCTTGACGAGGCATTTGGCTACCTTAAGAGAGTCATAGTTACTCCTGTCAGTGACTCCCCGTTTTACAACAGCCATATCTACAAGCTTACTCTGGCCAGTTTACCAGAGGCGATACGCCAATATATGTCAACATAAAGACTTTCACAGCACTCCTGATGGGAGCTTCTCGAGTTTTCCGATGTATTTCTCCGGTTGACGAGCCATTTGGCTACCTTAAGAGAGTCATAGTTACTCCTGTCAGCTGCTCCCCGTTTTTCCACAGTCACATTTTCAAGCTTCCTCTAGCCAGTTCACCTGACGCGATAGGCCATTGTCTGTCAACCTAATGTCTTTCACAGTACTCCTGCCGGGAACTTCTCGAGTTTGCCGATGTATTTCGCCTCCTGACGAGGCATTTGGCTACCTTAAGAGAGTCATAGTTACTCCTGTCAGCTGCTCCCCGTTTTTCCACAGTCACATTTTCAAGCTTCCTCTAGCCAGATCACCTGAAGCGATACGCCATTATCTGTCAACCTATAGACTTTCACAGCACTCCTGATGGGAGCTTCTCGAGTTTGCCGATGTATTTCGACTGTTGACCACGCATTTGGCTACCTTAAGAGAGTCATAGTTACTCCTGTCAGTTGCTCCCCGTTTTACCACAGTCACATTTTCAAGGTTTCACTAGCCAGTTCACCTGAAGCGATACGCCATTATCTGTCAACCTATAGACTTTCACAGCACTCCTGATGGGAGCTTCTCGAGTTTGTCGATGTATTTCTCCGGTTGACGAGGCATTTGGCTACCTTAAGAGAGTCATAGTTACTCCTGTCAGTTGCTCCCCGTTTTTCCACAGTCACATTTTCAAGCTTCCTCTAGCCAGTTCACCTGACGCGATAGGCCATTGTTTGTCAACCTAATGTCTTTCACAGTACTCCTGCCGGCAGCTTCTCGAGTTTGCCGATGTATTTCGCCTGTTGAGGAGGCATTTGGATACCTTAAGAGAGTCATAGTTACTCCTGTCAGTTGCTCCCCGTTTTACCACAGTCACAATTTCAAGCTTCTTCTAGCCAGTTCCCCTGAAGCGATACGCCATTATCTGTCAACCTATAGACTTTCACAGCACTCCTGACGAGAGCTTCTTGAGTTTGCCGATGTATTTCGCCTGTTGACCACGCATTTGGCTACCTTAAGAGAGTCATAGTTACTCCTGTCAGTTGCTCCCCGTTTTACCACAGTCACAATTTCAAGCTTCCTCTAGCCAGTTCCCCTGAAGCGATACGCCATTATCTGCCAACCTAAAGACTTTAACAGCACTCCTGATGGGAGCTTCTCGAGTTTTCCGATGTATTTCGCCTCCTGACGAGGCATTTGGCTACCTTAAGAGAGTCATAGTTACTCCTGTCAGTTGCTCCCCGTTTTACCACAGTCACAATTTCAAGCTTCCTCTAGCCAGTTCCCCTGAAGCGATACGCCATTATCTGCCAACCTAAAGACTTTCACAGCACTCCTGATGGGAGCTTCTCGAGTTTGCCGAGGTATTTCTCCGGTTGACGAGGCATTTGGCTACCTTAAGAGAGTCATAGTTACTCCTGTCAGTTGCTCCCCGTTATACCACAGTCACATTTTCAACCTTCCTCTAGCCAGTTCACCTAACGCGATACGCCATTGTCTGTCAACCTAATGTCTTCCACAGTACTCCTGCCGGGAGCTTCTCGAGTTTGCCGATGTATTTCGCCTGTTGAGGAGGCATTTGGATACCTTAAGAGAGTCATAGTTACTCCTGTCAGTTGCTCCCCGTTTTAATACAGTCACATTTTCAAACTTCCTCTAGCCAGGTCACCTGAAGCGATACGCCATTATCTGTCGACATAAAGACTGTCACAGTACTCCTGCCGGGAGCTTCTCGAGTTTGCCGATGTATTTCGCCTCTTGACGAGGCATTTGGCTACCTTAAGAGAGTCATAGTTACTCCTGTCAGTGACTCCCCGTTTTACAACAGCCATATCTACAAGCTTACTCTGGCCAGTTTACCAGAGGCGATACGCCAATATATGTCAACATAAAGACTTTCACAGCACTCCTGATGGGAGCTTCTCGAGTTTTCCGATGTATTTCTCCGGTTGACGAGCCATTTGGCTACCTTAAGAGAGTCATAGTTACTCCTGTCAGCTGCTCCCCGTTTTTCCACAGTCACATTTTCAAGCTTCCTCTAGCCAGTTCACCTGACGCGATAGGCCATTGTCTGTCAACCTAATGTCTTTCACAGTACTCCTGCCGGGAACTTCTCGAGTTTGCCGATGTATTTCGCCTCCTGACGAGGTATTTGGCTACCTTAAGAGAGTCATAGTT
Source organism: Schistocerca serialis cubense (assembly GCF_023864345.2). Classification (NCBI taxonomy): domain Eukaryota; kingdom Metazoa; phylum Arthropoda; class Insecta; order Orthoptera; family Acrididae; genus Schistocerca; species Schistocerca serialis. The sequence goes on from NC_064640.1 coordinate 969,098,065, forward strand.
ACTCCTGTCAGCTGCTCCCCGTTTTTCCACAGTCATATTTTCAAGCTTCCTCTAGCCAGATCACCTGAAGCGATACGCCATTATCTGTCAACCTATAGACTTTCACAGCACTCCTGATGGGAGCTTCTCGAGTTTGCCGATGTATTTCGACTGTTGACCACGCATTTGGCTACCTTAAGAGAGTCATAGTTACTCCTGTCAGTTGCTCCCCGTTTTACCACAGTCACATTTTCAAGGTTTCACTAGCCAGTTCACCTGAAGCGATACGCCATTATCTGTCAACCTATAGACTTTCACAGCACTCCTGATGGGAGCTTCTCGAGTTTGTCGATGTATTTCTCCGGTTGACGAGGCATTTGGCTACCTTAAGAGAGTCATAGTTACTCCTGTCAGTTGCTCCCCGTTTTTCCACAGTCACATTTTCAAGCTTCCTCTAGCCAGTTCACCTGACGCGATAGGCCATTGTCTGTCAACCTAATGTCTTTCACAGTACTCCTGCCGGGAACTTCTCGAGTTTGCCGATGTATTTCGCCTGTTGAGGAGGCATTTGGATACCTTAAGAGAGTCATAGTTACTCCTGTCAGCTGCTCCCCGTTTTTCCACAGTCATATTTTCAAGCTTCCTCTAGCCAGATCACCTGAAGCGATACGCCATTATCTGTCAACCTATAGACTTTCACAGCACTATTGACGAGAGCTTCTTGAGTTTGCCGATGTATTTCGCCTGTTGACCACGCATTTGGCTACCTTAAGAGAGTCATAGTTACTCCTGTCAGTTGCTCCCCGTTTTACCACAGTCACAATTTCAAGCTTCCTCTAGCCAGTTCCCCTGAAGCGATACGCCATTATCTGCCAACCTAAAGACTTTCACAGCACTCCTGATGGGAGCTTCTCGAGTTTTCCGATGTATTTCGCCTCCTGACGAGGCATTTGGCTACCTTAAGAGAGTCATAGTTACTCCTGTCAGTTGCTCCCCGTTTTACCACAGTCACAATTTCAAGCTTCCTCTAGCCAGTTCCCCTGAAGCGATACGCCATTATCTGCCAACCTAAAGACTTTCACAGCACTCCTGACGGGAGCATCTCGAGTTTGCCGAGGTATTTCTCCGGTTGACGAGGCATTTGGCTATATTAAGAGAGTCATAGTTACTCCTGTCAGTTGCTCCCCGTTATACCACAGTCACATTTTCAAGCTTCTTCTAGCCAGTTCACCTAACGCGATACGCCATTGTCTGTCAACCTAATGTCTTTCACAGTACTCCTGCCGGGAGCTTCTCGAGTTTGCCGATGTATTTCGCCTGTTGAGGAGGCATTTGGATACCTTAAGAGAGTCATAGTTACTCCTGTCAGTTGCTCCCCGTTTTAATACAGTCACATTTTCAAACTTCCTCTAGCCAGGTCTCCTGAAGCGATACGCCATTATCTGTCGACATAAAGACTGTCAAAGTACTCCTGCCGGGAGCTTCTCGAGTTTGCCGATGTATTTCGCCTCTTGACGAGGCATTTGGCTACCTTAAGAGAGTCATAGTTACTCCTGTCAGTGACTCCCCGTTTTACAACAGCCACATCTACAAGCTTACTCTGGCCAGTTTACCAGAGGCGATACGCCAATATATGTCAACATAAAGACTTTCACAGCACTCCTGATGGGAGCTCCTCGAGTTTTCCGATGTATTTCTCCGGTTGACGAGCCATTTGGCTACCTTAAGAGAGTCATAGTTACTCCTGTCAGCTGCTCCCCGTTTTTCCACAGTCACATTTTCAAGCTTCCTCTAGCCAGTTCACCTGACGCGATAGGCCATTGTCTGTCAACCTAATGTCTTTCACAGTACTCCTGCCGGGAACTTCTCGAGTTTGCCGATGTATTTCGCCTCCTGACGAGGCATTTGGCTACCTTAAGAGAGTCATAGTTACTCCTGTCAGCTGCTCCCCGTTTTTCCACAGTCACATTTTCAAGCTTCCTCTAGCCAGATCACCTGAAGCGATACGCCATTATCTGTCAACCTATAGACTTTCACAGCACTCCTGATGGGAGCTTCTCGAGTTTGCCGATGTATTTCGACTGTTGACCACGCATTTGGCTACCTTAAGAGAGTCATAGTTACTCCTGTCAGTTGCTCCCCGTTTTACCACAGTCACATTTTCAAGGTTTCACTAGCCAGTTCACCTGAAGCGATACGCCATTATCTGTCAACCTATAGACTTTCACAGCACTCCTGATGGGAGCTTCTCGAGTTTGTCGATGTATTTCTCCGGTTGACGAGGCATTTGGCTACCTTAAGAGAGTCATAGTTACTCCTGTCAGTTGCTCCCCGTTTTTCCACAGTCACATTTTCAAGCTTCCTCTAGCCAGTTCACCTGACGCGATAGGCCATTGTTTGTCAACCTAATGTCTTTCACAGTACTCCTGCCGGCAGCTTCTCGAGTTTGCCGATGTATTTCGCCTGTTGAGGAGGCATTTGGATACCTTAAGAGAGTCATAGTTACTCCTGTCAGTTGCTCCCCGTTTTACCACAGTCACAATTTCAAGCTTCCTCTAGCCAGTTCCCCTGAAGCGATACGCCATTATCTGTCAACCTATAGACTTTCACAGCACTCCTGACGAGAGCTTCTTGAGTTTGCCGATGTATTTCGCCTGTTGACCACGCATTTGGCTACCTTAAGAGAGTCATAGTTACTCCTGTCAGTTGCTCCCCGTTTTACCACAGTCACAATTTCAAGCTTCCTCTAGCCAGTTCCCCTGAAGCGATACGCCATTATCTGCCAACCTAAAGACTTTCACAGCACTCCTGATGGGAGCTTCTCGAGTTTTCCGATGTATTTCGCCTCCTGACGAGGCATTTGGCTACCTTAAGAGAGTCATAGTTACTCCTGTCAGTTGCTCCCCGTTTTACCACAGTCACAATTTCAAGCTTCCTCTAGCCAGTTCCCCTGAAGCGATACGCCATTATCTGCCAACCTAAAGACTTTCACAGCACTCCTGACGGGAGCTTCTCGAGTTTGCCGAGGTATTTCTCCGGTTGACGAGGCATTTGGCTATATTAAGAGAGTCATAGTTACTCCTGTCAGTTGCTCCCCGTTATACCACAGTCACATTTTCAAGCTTCTTCTAGCCAGTTCACCTAACGCGATACGCCATTGTTTGTCAACCTAATGTCTTTCACAGTACTCCTGCCGGGAGCTTCTCGAGTTTGCCGATGTATTTCGCCTGTTGAGGAGGCATTTGGATACCTTAAGACAGTCATAGTTACTCCTGTCAGTTGCTCCCCGTTTTAATACAGTCACATTTTCAAACTTCCTCTAGCCAGGTCTCCTGAAGCGATACGCCATTATCTGTCGACATAAAGACTGTCAAAGTACTCCTGCCGGGAGCTTCTCGAGTTTGCCGATGTATTTCGCCTCTTGACGAGGCATTTGGCTACCTTAAGAGAGTCATAGTTACTCCTGTCAGTGACTCCCCGTTTTACAACAGCCACATCTACAAGCTTACTCTGGCCAGTTTACCAGAGGCGATACGCCAATATATGTCAACATAAAGACTTTCACAGCACTCCTGATGGGAGCTCCTCGAGTTTTCCGATGTATTTCTCCGGTTGACGAGCCATTTGGCTACCTTAAGAGAGTCATAGTTACTCCTGTCAGCTGCTCCCCGTTTTTCCACAGTCACATTTTCAAGCTTCCTCTAGCCAGTTCACCTGACGCGATAGGCCATTGTCTGTCAACCTAATGTCTTTCACAGTACTCCTGCCGGGAACTTCTCGAGTTTGCCGATGTATTTCGCCTCCTGACGAGGCATTTGGCTACCTTAAGAGAGTCATAGTTACTCCTGTCAGCTGCTCCCCGTTTTTCCACAGTCACATTTTCAAGCTTCCTCTAGCCAGATCACCTGAAGCGATACGCCATTATCTGTCAACCTATAGACTTTCACAGCACTCCTGATGGGAGCTTCTCGAGTTTCGCCTGTTGAGGAGGCATTTGGATACCTTAAGAGAGTCATAGTTACTCCTGTCAGTTGCTCCCCGTTTTACCACAGTCACAGTTTCAAACTTCCTCTAGCCAGGTCACCTGAAGCGATACGCCATTATCTGTCGACATAAAGACTGTCACAGTACTCCTGCCGGGAGCTTCTCGAGTTTGCCGATGTATTTCGCCTCTTGACGAGGCATTTGGCTACCTTAAGAGAGTCATAGTTACTCCTGTCAGTTACTCCCCGTTTTACAACAGTCACATCTACAAGCTTACTCTGGCCAGTTCACCTGAAGCGATACGCCATTATCTGTCAACCTATAGACTTTCACAGCACTCCTGACGGGAGCTTCTCGAGTTTGCCGATGTATTTCGCCTGTTGACCACGCATTTGGCTGCCTTAAGAGAGTCATAGTTACTCCTGTCAGTTGCTCCCCGTTTTACCACAGTCACAATTTCAAGCTTCCTCTAGCCAGTTCCCCTGAAGCGATACGCCATTATCTGTCAACCTATAGACTTTCACAGCACTCCTGACGAGAGCTTCTTGAGTTTGCCGATGTATTTCGCCTGTTGACCACGCATTTGGCTACCTTAAGAGAGTCATAGTTACTCCTGTCAGTTGCTCCCCGTTTTACCACAGTCACAATTTCAAGCTTCCTCTAGCCAGTTCCCCTGAAGCGATACGCCATTATCTGCCAACCTAAAGACTTTCACAGCACTCCTGATGGGAGCTTCTCGAGTTTTCCGATGTATTTCGCCTCCTGACGAGGCATTTGGCTACCTTAAGAGAGTCATAGTTACTCCTGTCAGTTGCTCCCCGTTTTACCACAGTCACAATTTCAAGCTTCCTCTAGCCAGTTCCCCTGAAGCGATACGCCATTATCTGCCAACCTAAAGACTTTCACAGCACTCCTGACGGGAGCTTCTCGAGTTTGCCGAGGTATTTCTCCGGTTGACGAGGCATTTGGCTATATTAAGAGAGTCATAGTTACTCCTGTCAGTTGCTCCCCGTTATACCACAGTCACATTTTCAAGCTTCTTCTAGCCAGTTCACCTAACGCGATACGCCATTGTTTGTCAACCTAATGTCTTTCACAGTACTCCTGCCGGGAGCTTCTCGAGTTTGCCGATGTATTTCGCCTGTTGAGGAGGCATTTGGATACCTTAAGACAGTCATAGTTACTCCTGTCAGTTGCTCCCCGTTTTAATACAGTCACATTTTCAAACTTCCTCTAGCCAGGTCTCCTGAAGCGATACGCCATTATCTGTCGACATAAAGACTGTCAAAGTACTCCTGCCGGGAGCTTCTCGAGTTTGCCGATGTATTTCGCCTCTTGACGAGGCATTTGGCTACCTTAAGAGAGTCATAGTTACTCCTGTCAGTGACTCCCCGTTTTACAACAGCCACATCTACAAGCTTACTCTGGCCAGTTTACCAGAGGCGATACGCCAATATATGTCAACATAAAGACTTTCACAGCACTCCTGATGGGAGCTCCTCGAGTTTTCCGATGTATTTCTCCGGTTGACGAGCCATTTGGCTACCTTAAGAGAGTCATAGTTACTCCTGTCAGCTGCTCCCCGTTTTTCCACAGTCACATTTTCAAGCTTCCTCTAGCCAGTTCACCTGACGCGATAGGCCATTGTCTGTCAACCTAATGTCTTTCACAGTACTCCTGCCGGGAACTTCTCGAGTTTGCCGATGTATTTCGCCTCCTGACGAGGCATTTGGCTACCTTAAGAGAGTCATAGTTACTCCTGTCAGCTGCTCCCCGTTTTTCCACAGTCACATTTTCAAGCTTCCTCTAGCCAGATCACCTGAAGCGATACGCCATTATCTGTCAACCTATAGACTTTCACAGCACTCCTGATGGGAGCTTCTCGAGTTTCGCCTGTTGAGGAGGCATTTGGATACCTTAAGAGAGTCATAGTTACTCCTGTCAGTTGCTCCCCGTTTTACCACAGTCACAGTTTCAAACTTCCTCTAGCCAGGTCACCTGAAGCGATACGCCATTATCTGTCGACATAAAGACTGTCACAGTACTCCTGCCGGGAGCTTCTCGAGTTTGCCGATGTATTTCGCCTCTTGACGAGGCATTTGGCTACCTTAAGAGAGTCATAGTTACTCCTGTCAGTTACTCCCCGTTTTACAACAGTCACATCTACAAGCTTACTCTGGCCAGTTCACCTGAAGCGATACGCCATTATCTGTCAACCTATAGACTTTCACAGCACTCCTGACGGGAGCTTCTCGAGTTTGCCGATGTATTTCGCCTGTTGACCACGCATTTGGCTGCCTTAAGAGAGTCATAGTTACTCCTGTCAGTTGCTCCCCGTTTTACCACAGTCACAATTTCAAGCTTCCTCTAGCCAGTTCCCCTGAAGCGATACGCCATTATCTGTCAACCTATAGACTTTCACAGCACTCCTGACGAGAGCTTCTTGAGTTTGCCGATGTATTTCGCCTGTTGACCACGCATTTGGCTACCTTAAGAGAGTCATAGTTACTCCTGTCAGTTGCTCCCCGTTTTACCACAGTCACAATTTCAAGCTTCCTCTAGCCAGTTCCCCTGAAGCGATACGCCATTATCTGCCAACCTAAAGACTTTCACAGCACTCCTGATGGGAGCTTCTCGAGTTTTCCGATGTATTTCGCCTCCTGACGAGGCATTTGGCTACCTTAAGAGAGTCATAGTTACTCCTGTCAGTTGCTCCCCGTATTACCACAGTCACAATTTCAAGCTTCCTCTAGCCAGTTCCCCTGAAGCGATACGCCATTATCTGCCAACCTAAAGACTTTCACAGCACTCCTGACGGGAGCTTCTCGAGTTTGCCGAGGTATTTCTCCGGTTGACGAGGCATTTGGCTATATTAAGAGAGTCATAGTTACTCCTGTCAGTTGCTCCCCGTTATACCACAGTCACATTTTCAAGCTTCTTCTAGCCAGTTCACCTAACGCGATACGCCATTGTTTGTCAACCTAATGTCTTTCACAGTACTCCTGCCGGGAGCTTCTCGAGTTTGCCGATGTATTTCGCCTGTTGAGGAGGCATTTGGATACCTTAAGACAGTCATAGTTACTCCTGTCAGTTGCTCCCCGTTTTAATACAGTCACATTTTCAAACTTCCTCTAGCCAGGTCTCCTGAAGCGATACGCCATTATCTGTCGACATAAAGACTGTCAAAGTACTCCTGCCGGGAGCTTCTCGAGTTTGCCGATGTATTTCGCCTCTTGACGAGGCATTTGGCTACCTTAAGAGAGTCATAGTTACTCCTGTCAGTGACTCCCCGTTTTACAACAGCCACATCTACAAGCTTACTCTGGCCAGTTTACCAGAGGCGATACGCCAATATATGTCAACATAAAGACTTTCACAGCACTCCTGATGGGAGCTCCTCGAGTTTTCCGATGTATTTCTCCGGTTGACGAGCCATTTGGCTACCTTAAGAGAGACATAGTTACTCCTGTCAGCTGCTCCCCGTTTTTCCACAGTCACATTTTCAAGCTTCCTCTAGCCAGTTCACCTGACGCGATAGGCCATTGTCTGTCAACCTAATGTCTTTCACAGTACTCCTGCCGGGAACTTCTCGAGTTTGCCGATGTATTTCGCCTCCTGACGAGGCATTTGGCTACCTTAAGAGAGTCATAGTTACTCCTGTCAGCTGCTCCCCGTTTTTCCACAGTCACATTTTCAAGCTTCCTCTAGCCAGATCACCTGAAGCGATACGCCATTATCTGTCAACCTATAGACTTTCACAGCACTCCTGATGGGAGCTTCTCGAGTTTCGCCTGTTGAGGAGGCATTTGGATACCTTAAGAGAGTCATAGTTACTCCTGTCAGTTGCTCCCCGTTTTACCACAGTCACAGTTTCAAACTTCCTCTAGCCAGGTCACCTGAAGCGATACGCCATTATCTGTCGACATAAAGACTGTCACAGTACTCCTGCCGGGAGCTTCTCGAGTTTGCCGATGTATTTCGCCTCTTGACGAGGCATTTGGCTACCTTAAGAGAGTCATAGTTACTCCTGTCAGTTACTCCCCGTTTTACAACAGTCACATCTACAAGCTTACTCTGGCCAGTTCACCTGAAGCGATACGCCATTATCTGTCAACCTATAGACTTTCACAGCACTCCTGACGGGAGCTTCTCGAGTTTGCCGATGTATTTCGCCTGTTGACCACGCATTTGGCTGCCTTAAGAGAGTCATAGTTACTCCTGTCAGTTGCTCCCCGTTTTACCACAGTCACAATTTCAAGCTTCCTCTAGCCAGTTCCCCTGAAGCGATACGCCATTATCTGTCAACCTATAGACTTTCACAGCACTCCTGACGAGAGCTTCTTGAGTTTGCCGATGTATTTCGCCTGTTGACCACGCATTTGGCTACCTTAAGAGAGTCATAGTTACTCCTGTCAGTTGCTCCCCGTTTTACCACAGTCACAATTTCAAGCTTCCTCTAGCCAGTTCCCCTGAAGCGATACGCCATTATCTGCCAACCTAAAGACTTTCACAGCACTCCTGATGGGAGCTTCTCGAGTTTTCCGATGTATTTCGCCTCCTGACGAGGCATTTGGCTACCTTAAGAGAGTCATAGTTACTCCTGTCAGTTGCTCCCCGTTTTACCACAGTCACAATTTCAAGCTTCCTCTAGCCAGTTCCCCTGAAGCGATACGCCATTATCTGCCAACCTAAAGACTTTCACAGCACTCCTGACGGGAGCTTCTCGAGTTTGCCGAGGTATTTCTCCGGTTGACGAGGCATTTGGCTATATTAAGAGAGTCATAGTTACTCCTGTCAGTTGCTCCCCGTTATACCACAGTCACATTTTCAAGCTTCTTCTAGCCAGTTCACCTAACGCGATACGCCATTGTTTGTCAACCTAATGTCTTTCACAGTACTCCTGCCGGGAGCTTCTCGAGTTTGCCGATGTATTTCGCCTGTTGAGGAGGCATTTGGATACCTTAAGAGAGTCATAGTTACTCCTGTCAGTTGCTCCCCGTTTTAATACAGTCACATTTTCAAACTTCCTCTAGCCAGGTCTCCTGAAGCGATACGCCATTATCTGTCGACATAAAGACTGTCAAAGTACTCCTGCCGGGAGCTTCTCGAGTTTGCCGATGTATTTCGCCTCTTGACGAGGCATTTGGCTACCTTAAGAGAGTCATAGTTACTCCTGTCAGTGACTCCCCGTTTTACAACAGCCACATCTACAAGCTTACTCTGGCCAGTTTACCAGAGGCGATACGCCAATATATGTCAACATAAAGACTTTCACAGCACTCCTGATGGGAGCTCCTCGAGTTTTCCGATGTATTTCTCCGGTTGACGAGCCATTTGGCTACCTTAAGAGAGACATAGTTACTCCTGTCAGCTGCTCCCCGTTTTTCCACAGTCACATTTTCAAGCTTCCTCTAGCCAGTTCACCTGACGCGATAGGCCATTGTCTGTCAACCTAATGTCTTTCACAGTACTCCTGCCGGGAACTTCTCGAGTTTGCCGATGTATTTCGCCTCCTGACGAGGCATTTGGCTACCTTAAGAGAGTCATAGTTACTCCTGTCAGCTGCTCCCCGTTTTTCCACAGTCACATTTTCAAGCTTCCTCTAGCCAGATCACCTGAAGCGATACGCCATTATCTGTCAACCTATAGACTTTCACAGCACTCCTGATGGGAGCTTCTCGAGTTTCGCCTGTTGAGGAGGCATTTGGATACCTTAAGAGAGTCATAGTTACTCCTGTCAGTTGCTCCCCGTTTTACCACAGTCACAGTTTCAAACTTCCTCTAGCCAGGTCACCTGAAGCGATACGCCATTATCTGTCGACATAAAGACTGTCACAGTACTCCTGCCGGGAGCTTCTCGAGTTTGCCGATGTATTTCGCCTCTTGACGAGGCATTTGGCTACCTTAAGAGAGTCATAGTTACTCCTGTCAGTTACTCCCCGTTTTACAACAGTCACATCTACAAGCTTACTCTGGCCAGTTCACCTGAAGCGATACGCCATTATCTGTCAACCTATAGACTTTCACAGCACTCCTGACGGGAGCTTCTCGAGTTTGCCGATGTATTTCGCCTGTTGACCACGCATTTGGCTGCCTTAAGAGAGTCATAGTTACTCCTGTCAGTTGCTCCCCGTTTTACCACAGTCACAATTTCAAGCTTCCTCTAGCCAGTTCCCCTGAAGCGATACGCCATTATCTGTCAACCTATAGACTTTCACAGCACTCCTGACGAGAGCTTCTTGAGTTTGCCGATGTATTTCGCCTGTTGACCACGCATTTGGCTACCTTAAGAGAGTCATAGTTACTCCTGTCAGTTGCTCCCCGTTTTACCACAGTCACAATTTCAAGCTTCCTCTAGCCAGTTCCCCTGAAGCGATACGCCATTATCTGCCAACCTAAAGACTTTCACAGCACTCCTGATGGGAGCTTCTCGAGTTTTCCGATGTATTTCGCCTCCTGACGAGGCATTTGGCTACCTTAAGAGAGTCATAGTTACTCCTGTCAGTTGCTCCCCGTTTTACCACAGTCACAATTTCAAGCTTCCTCTAGCCAGTTCCCCTGAAGCGATACGCCATTATCTGCCAACCTAAAGACTTTCACAGCACTCCTGACGGGAGCTTCTCGAGTTTGCCGAGGTATTTCTCCGGTTGACGAGGCATTTGGCTATATTAAGAGAGTCATAGTTACTCCTGTCAGTTGCTCCCCGTTATACCACAGTCACATTTTCAAGCTTCTTCTAGCCAGTTCACCTAACGCGATACGCCATTGTTTGTCAACCTAATGTCTTTCACAGTACTCCTGCCGGGAGCTTCTCGAGTTTGCCGATGTATTTCGCCTGTTGAGGAGGCATTTGGATACCTTAAGAGAGTCATAGTTACTCCTGTCAGTTGCTCCCCGTTTTAATACAGTCACATTTTCAAACTTCCTCTAGCCAGGTCTCCTGAAGCGATACGCCATTATCTGTCGACATAAAGACTGTCAAAGTACTCCTGCCGGGAGCTTCTCGAGTTTGCCGATGTATTTCGCCTCTTGACGAGGCATTTGGCTACCTTAAGAGAGTCATAGTTACTCCTGTCAGTGACTCCCCGTTTTACAACAGCCACATCTACAAGCTTACTCTGGCCAGTTTACCAGAGGCGATACGCCAATATATGTCAACATAAAGACTTTCACAGCACTCCTGATGGGAGCTCCTCGAGTTTTCCGATGTATTTCTCCGGTTGACGAGCCATTTGGCTACCTTAAGAGAGTCATAGTTACTCCTGTCAGCTGCTCCCCGTTTTTCCACAGTCACATTTTCAAGCTTCCTCTAGCCAGTTCACCTGACGCGATAGGCCATTGTCTGTCAACCTAATGTCTTTCACAGTACTCCTGCCGGGAACTTCTCGAGTTTGCCGATGTATTTCGCCTCCTGACGAGGCATTTGGCTACCTTAAGAGAGTCATAGTTACTCCTGTCAGCTGCTCCCCGTTTTTCCACAGTCACATTTTCAAGCTTCCTCTAGCCAGATCACCTGAAGCGATACGCCATTATCTGTCAACCTATAGACTTTCACAGCACTCCTGATGGGAGCTTCTCGAGTTTCGCCTGTTGAGGAGGCATTTGGATACCTTAAGAGAGTCATAGTTACTCCTGTCAGTTGCTCCCCGTTTTACCACAGTCACAGTTTCAAACTTCCTCTAGCCAGGTCACCTGAAGCGATACGCCATTATCTGTCGACATAAAGACTGTCACAGTACTCCTGCCGGGAGCTTCTCGAGTTTGCCGATGTATTTCGCCTCTTGACGAGGCATTTGGCTACCTTAAGAGAGTCATAGTTACTCCTGTCAGTTACTCCCCGTTTTACAACAGTCACATCTACAAGCTTACTCTGGCCAGTTCACCTGAAGCGATACGCCATTATCTGTCAACCTATAGACTTTCACAGCACTCCTGACGGGAGCTTCTCGAGTTTGCCGATGTATTTCGCCTGTTGACCACGCATTTGGCTGCCTTAAGAGAGTCATAGTTACTCCTGTCAGTTGCTCCCCGTTTTACCACAGTCACAATTTCAAGCTTCCTCTAGCCAGTTCCCCTGAAGCGATACGCCATTATCTGTCAACCTATAGACTTTCACAGCACTCCTGACGAGAGCTTCTTGAGTTTGCCGATGTATTTCGCCTGTTGACCACGCATTTGGCAACCTTAAGAGAGTCATAGTTACTCCTGTCAGTTGCTCCCCGTTTTTCCACAGTCACATTTTCAAGCTTCCTCTAGCCAGTTCCCCTGAAGCGATACGCCATTATCTGTCAACCTATAGACTTTCACAGCACTCCTGACGAGAGCTTCTTGAGTTTGCCGATGTATTTCGCCTGTTGACCACGCATTTGGCAACCTTAAGAGAGTCATAGTTACTCCTGTCAGTTGCTCCCCGTTATACCACAGTCACATTTTCAAGCTTCCTCTAGCCAGTTCACCTAACGTGATACGCCATTGTCTGTCAACCTAATGTCTTCCACAGTACTCCTGCCGGGAGCTTCTCGAGTTTGCCGATGTATTTCGCCTGTTGAGGAGGCATTTGGATACCTTAAGAGAGTCATAGTTACTCCTGTCAGTTGCTCCCCGTTTTAATACAGTCACATTTTCAAACTTCCTCTAGCCAGGTCACCTGAAGCGATACGCCATTATCTGTCGACATAAAGACTGTCACAGTACTCCTGCCGGGAGCTTCTCGAGTTTGCCGATGTATTTCGCCTCTTGACGAGGCATTTGGCTACCTTAAGAGAGTCATAGTTACTACTGTCAATGACTCCCCGTTTTACAACAGCCACATCTACAAGCTTACTCTGGCCAGTTTACCAGAGGCGATACGCCCATATCTGTCAACATAAAGACTTTCACAGCACTCCTGATGGGAGCTTCTCGATTTTTCCGATGTATTTCGCCTCCTGACGAGGCATTTGGCTACCTTAAGAGAGTCATAGTTACTCCTGTCAGTTGCTCCCCGTTTTACCACAGTCACAATTTCAAGCTTCCTCTAGCCAGTTCCCCTGAAGCGATACGCCATTATCTGCCAACCTAAAGACTTTCACAGCACTCCTGACGGGAGCTTCTCGAGTTTGCCGAGGTATTTCTCCGGTTGACGAGGCATTTGGCTATATTAAGAGAGTCATAGTTACTCCTGTCAGTTGCTCCCCGTTATACCACAGTCACATTTTCAAGCCTCTTCTAGCCAGTTCACCTAACGCGATACGCCATTGTCTGTCAACCTAATGTCTTTCACAGTACTCCTGCCGGGAGCTTCTCGAGTTTGCCGATGTATTTCGCCTGTTGAGGAGGCATTTGGATACCTTAAGAGAGTCATAGTTAGTCCTGTCAGTTGCTCCCCGTTTTAATACAGTCACATTTTCAAACTTCCTCTAGCCAGGTCACCTGAAGCGATACGCCATTATCTGTCGACATAAAGACTGTCACAGTACTCCTGCCGGGAGCTTCGCGAGTTTGCCTATGTATTTCGCCTCTTGACGAGGCATTTGGCTACCTTAAGAGAGTCATAGTTACTCCTGTCAGTGACTCCCCGTTTTACAACAGCCACATCTACAAGCTTACTCTGGCCAGTTTACCAGAGGCGATACGCCAATATATGTCAACATAAAGACTTTCACAGCACTCCTGATGGGAGCTTCTCGAGTTTTCCGATGTATTTCTCCGGTTGACGAGCCATTTGGCTACCTTAAGAGAGTCATAGTTACTCCTGTCAGCTGCTCCCCGTTTTTCCACAGTCACATTTTCAAGCTTCCTCTAGCCAGTTCACCTGACGCGATAGGCCATTGTCTGTCAACCTAATGTCTTTCACAGTACTCCTGCCGGGAACTTCTCGAGTTTGCCGATGTATTTCGCCTCCTGACGAGGCATTTGGCTACCTTAAGAGAGTCATAGTTACTCCTGTCAGCTGCTCCCCGTTTTTCCACAGTCACATTTTCAAGCTTCCTCTAGCCAGATCACCTGAAGCGATACGCCATTATCTGTCAACCTATAGACTTTCACAGCACTCCTGATGGGAGCTTCTCGAGTTTGCCGAGGTATTTCTCCGGTTGACGAGGCATTTGGCTACCTTAAGAGAGTCATAGTTACTCCTGTCAGTTGCTCCCCGTTATACCACAGTCACATTTTCAAGCTTCCTCTAGCCAGTTCACCTGACGCGATACGCCATTGTCTGTCAATCTAATGTCTTTCACAGTACTCCTGCCGGGAGCTTCTCGAGTTTGCCGATGTATTTCGCCTGTTGAGGAGGCATTTGGATACCTTAAGAGAGTCATAGTTACTCCTGTCAGTTGCTCCCCGTTTTACCACAGTCACATTTTCAAACTTCCTCTAGCCAGGTCACCTGAAGCGATACGCCATTATCTGTCGATATAAAGACTGTCACAGTACTCCTGTCGGGAGCTTCTCGAGTTTGCCGATGTATTTCGCCTCTTGACGAGGCATTTGGCTACCTTAAAAGAGTCATAATTACTCCTGTCAGTTACTCCCCGTTTTACAACAGCCACATCTACAAGCTTACTCTGGCCAGTTTACCAGAGGCGATACGCCAATATCTGTCAACATAAAGACTTTCACAGCACTCCTGATGGGAGCTTCTCGAGTTTGTCGATGTATTTCTCCGGTTGACGAGGCATTTGGCTACCTTAAGAGAGTCATAGTTACTCCTGTCAGTTGCTCCCCGTGTTTCCACAGTCACATTTTCAAGCTTCCTCTAGCCAGTTCACCTGACGCGATAGGCCATTGTTTGTCAACCTAATGTCTTTCACAGTACTCCTGCCGGCAGCTTCTCGAGTTTGCCGATGTATTTCGCCTGTTGAGGAGGCATTTGGATACCTTAAGAGAGTCATAGTTACTCCTGTCAGTTGCTCCCCGTTTTACTACAGTCACAGTTTCAAACTTCCTCTAGCCAGGTCACCTGAAGCGATACGCCATTATCTGTCAACCTATAGACTTTCACAGCACTCCTGACGGGAGCTTCTCGAGTTTGCCGATGTATTTCGCCTGTTGACCACGCATTTGGCTACCTTAAGAGAGTCATAGTTACTCCTGTCAGTTGCTCCCCGTTTTACCACAGTCACAATTTCAAGCTTCCTCTAGCAGTTCCCCTGAAGCGATACGCCATTATCTGCCAACCTAAAGACTTTCACAGCACTCCTGATGGGAGCTTCTCGAGTTTGCCGAGGTATTTCTCCGGTTGACGAGGCATTTGGCTACCTTAAGAGAGTCATAGTTACTCCTGTCAGTTGCTCCCCGTTATACCACAGTCACATTTTCAAGCTTCCTCTAGCCAGTTCACCTAACGTGATACGCCATTGTCTGTCAACCTAATGTCTTCCACAGTACTCCTGCCGGGAGCTTCTCGAGTTTGCCGATGTATTTCGCCTGTTGAGGAGGCATTTGGATACCTTAAGAGAGTCATAGTTACTCCTGTCAGTTGCTCCCCGTTTTAATACAGTCACATTTTCAAACTTCCTCTAGCCAGGTCACCTGAAGCGATACGCCATTATCTGTCGACATAAAGACTGTCACAGTACTCCTGCCGGGAGCTTCTCGAGTTTGCCGATGTATTTCGCCTCTTGACGAGGCATTTGGCTACCTTAAGAGAGTCATAGTTACTACTGTCAATGACTCCCCGTTTTACAACAGCCACATCTACAAGCTTACTCTGGCCAGTTTACCAGAGGCGATACGCCCATATCTGTCAACATAAAGACTTTCACAGCACTCCTGATGGGAGCTTCTCGATTTTTCCGATGTATTTCGCCTCCTGACGAGGCATTTGGCTACCTTAAGAGAGTCATAGTTACTCCTGTCAGTTGCTCCCCGTTTTACCACAGTCACAATTTCAAGCTTCCTCTAGCCAGTTCCCCTGAAGCGATACGCCATTATCTGCCAACATAAAGACTTTCACAGCACTCCTGACGGGAGCTTCTCGAGTTTGCCGAGGTATTTCTCCGGTTGACGAGGCATTTGGCTATATTAAGAGAGTCATAGTTACTCCTGTCAGTTGCTCCCCGTTATACCACAGTCACATTTTCAAGCCTCTTCTAGCCAGTTCACCTAACGCGATACGCCATTGTCTGTCAACCTAATGTCTTTCACAGTACTCCTGCCGGGAGCTTCTCGAGTTTGCCGATGTATTTCGCCTGTTGAGGAGGCATTTGGATACCTTAAGAGAGTCATAGTTAGTCCTGTCAGTTGCTCCCCGTTTTAATACAGTCACATTTTCAAACTTCCTCTAGCCAGGTCACCTGAAGCGATACGCCATTATCTGTCGACATAAAGACTGTCACAGTACTCCTGCCGGGAGCTTCGCGAGTTTGCCTATGTATTTCGCCTCTTGACGAGGCATTTGGCTACCTTAAGAGAGTCATAGTTACTCCTGTCAGTGACTCCCCGTTTTACAACAGCCACATCTACAAGCTTACTCTGGCCAGTTTACCAGAGGCGATACGCCAATATATGTCAACATAAAGACTTTCACAGCACTCCTGATGGGAGCTTCTCGAGTTTTCCGATGTATTTCTCCGGTTGACGAGCCATTTGGCTACCTTAAGAGAGTCATAGTTACTCCTGTCAGCTGCTCCCCGTTTTTCCACAGTCACATTTTCAAGCTTCCTCTAGCCAGTTCACCTGACGCGATAGGCCATTGTCTGTCAACCTAATGTCTTTCACAGTACTCCTGCCGGGAACTTCTCGAGTTTGCCGATGTATTTCGCCTCCTGACGAGGCATTTGGCTACCTTAAGAGAGTCATAGTTACTCCTGTCAGCTGCTCCCCGTTTTTCCACAGTCACATTTTCAAGCTTCCTCTAGCCAGTTCACCTGACGCGATAGGCCATTGTCTGTCAACCTAATGTCTTTCACAGTACTCCTGCCGGGAACTTCGCGAGTTTGCCGATGTATTTCGCCTCCTGACGAGGCATTTGGCTACCTTAAGAGAGTCATAGTTACTCCTGTCAGCTGCTCCCCGTTTTTCCACAGTCACATTTTCAAGCTTCCTCTAGCCAGATCACCTGAAGCGATACGCCATTATCTGTCAACCTATAGACTTTCACAGCACTCCTGATGGGAGCTTCTCGAGTTTGCCGAGGTATTTCTCCGGTTGACGAGGCATTTGGCTACCTTAAGAGAGTCATAGTTACTCCTGTCAGTTGCTCCCCGTTATACCACAGTCACATTTTCAAGCTTCCTCTAGCCAGTTCACCTGACGCGATACGCCATTGTCTGTCAATCTAATGTCTTTCACAGTACTCCTGCCGGGAGCTTCTCGAGTTTGCCGATGTATTTCGCCTGTTGAGGAGGCATTTGGATACCTTAAGAGAGTCATAGTTACTCCTGTCAGTTGCTCCCCGTTTTACCACAGTCACATTTTCAAACTTCCTCTAGCCAGGTCACCTGAAGCGATACGCCATTATCTGTCGATATAAAGACTGTCACAGTACTCCTGTCGGGAGCTTCTCGAGTTTGCCGATGTATTTCGCCTCTTGACGAGGCATTTGGCTACCTTAAAAGAGTCATAGTTACTCCTGTCAGTTACTCCCCGTTTTACAACAGCCACATCTACAAGCTTACTCTGGCCAGTTTACCAGAGGCGATACGCCAATATCTGTCAACATAAAGACTTTCACAGCACTCCTGATGGGAGCTTCTCGAGTTTGTCGATGTATTTCTCCGGTTGACGAGGCATTTGGCTACCTTAAGAGAGTCATAGTTACTCCTGTCAGTTGCTCCCCGTGTTTCCACAGTCACATTTTCAAGCTTCCTCTAGCCAGTTCACCTGACGCGATAGGCCATTGTTTGTCAACCTAATGTCTTTCACAGTACTCCTGCCGGCAGCTTCTCGAGTTTGCCGATGTATTTCGCCTGTTGAGGAGGCATTTGGATACCTTAAGAGAGTCATAGTTACTCCTGTCAGTTGCTCCCCGTTTTACTACAGTCACAGTTTCAAACTTCCTCTAGCCAGGTCACCTGAAGCGATACGCCATTATCTGTCAACCTATAGACTTTCACAGCACTCCTGACGGGAGCTTATCGAGTTTGCCGATGTATTTCGCCTGTTGACCACGCATTTGGCTACCTTAAGAGAGTCATAGTTACTCCTGTCAGTTGCTCCCCGTTTTACCACAGTCACAATTTCAAGCTTCCTCTAGCAGTTCCCCTGAAGCGATACGCCATTATCTGCCAACCTAAAGACTTTCACAGCACTCCTGATGGGAGCTTCTCGAGTTTGCCGAGGTATTTCTCCGGTTGACGAGGCATTTGGCTACCTTAAGAGAGTCATAGTTACTCCTGTCAGTTGCTCCCCGCTATACCACAGTCACATTTTCAAGCTTCCTCTAGCCAGTTCACCTAACGCGATACGCCATTGTCTGTCAACCTAATGTCTTCCACAGTACTCCTGCCGGGAGCTTCTCGAGTTTGCCGATGTATTTCGCCTGTTGAGGAGGCATTTGGATACCTTAAGAGAGTCGTAGTTACTCCTGTCAGTTGCTCCCCGTTATACCACAGTCACATTTTCAAGCTTCCTCTAGCCAGTTCACCTGACGCGATACGCCATTGTCTGTCAATCTAATGTCTTTCACAGTACTCCTGCCGGGAGCTTCTCGAGTTTGCCGATGTATTTCGCCTGTTGAGGAGGCATTTGGATACCTTAAGAGAGTCATAGTTACTCCTGTCAGTTGCTCCCCGTTTTACCACAGTCACATTTTCAAACTTCCTCTAGCCAGGTCACCTGAAGCGATACGCCATTATCTGTCGATATAAAGACTGTCACAGTACTCCTGACGGGAGCTTCTGGAGTTTGCCGATGTATTTCGCCGCTTGACGAGGCATTTGGCTACCTTAAAAGAGTCATAGTTACTCCTGTCAGTTACTCCCCGTTTTACAACAGCCACATCTACAAGCTTACTCTGGCCAGTTTACCAGAGGCGATACGCCAAAATCTGTCAACATAAAGACTTTCACAGCACTCCTGATGGGAGCTTCTCGAGTTTGTCGATGTATTTCTCCTGTTGACGAGGCATTTGGCTACCTTAAGAGAGTCATAGTTACTCCTGTCAGTTGCTCCCCGTTTTTCCACAGTCACATTTTCAAGCTTCCTCTAGCAGTTCCCCTGAAGCGATACGCCATTATCTGTCAACCTATAGACTTTCACAGCACTCCTGACGAGAGCTTCTTGAGTTTGCCGATGTATTTCGAATGTTGACCACGCATTTGGCTACCTTAAGAGAGTCATAGTTACTCCTGTCAGTTGCTCCCCGTTTTACCACAGTCACAATTTCAAGCTTCCTCTAGCCAGTTCCCCTGAAGCGATACGCCATTATCTGCCAACCTAAAGACTTTCACAGCACTCCTGATGGGAGCTTCTCGAGTTTGCCGAGGTATTTCTCCGGTTGACGAGGCATTTGGCTACCTTAAGAGAGTCATAGTTACTCCTGTCAGTTGCTCCCCGTTATACCACAGTCACATTTTCAAGCTTCCTCTAGCCAGTTCACCTAACGCGATACGCCATTGTCTGTCAACCTAATGTCTTCCACAGTACTCCTGCCGGGAGCTTCTCGAGTTTGCCGATGTATTTGGCCTGTTGAGGAGGCATTTGGATAACTTAAGAGAGTCATAGTTACTCCTGTCAGTTGCTCCCCGTTTTAATACAGTCACATTTTCAAACTTCCTCTAGCCAGGTCACCTGAAGCGATACGCCATTATCTGTCGACATAAAGACTGTCACAGTACTCCTGCCGGGAGCTTCTCGAGTTTGCCGATGTATTTCGCCTCTTGACGAGGCATTTGGCTACCTTAAGAGAGTCATAGTTACTCCTGTCAGTGACTCCCTTTTTTACAACAGCCACATCTACAAGCTTACTCTGGCCAGTTTACCAGAGGCGATACGCCCATATCTGTCAACATAAAGACTTTCACAGCACTCCTGATGGGAGCTTCTCGAGTTTTCCGATGTATTTCGCCTCCTGACGAGGCATTTGGCTACCTTAAGAGAGTCATAGTTACTCCTGTCAGTGACTCCCCGTTTTACAAGAGCCACATCTACAAGCTTACTCTGGCCAGTTTACCAGAGGCGATACGCCAATATATGTCAACATAAAGACTTTCACAGCACTCCTGATGGGAGCTTCTCGAGTTTTCCGATGTATTTCTCCGGTTGACGAGCCATTTGGCTACCTTAAGAGAGTCAAAGTTACTCCTGTCAGCTGCTCCCCGTTTTTCCACAGTCACATTTTCAAGCTTCCTCTAGCCAGTTCACCTGACGCGATAGGCCATTGTCTGTCAACCTAATGTCTTTCACAGTACTCCTGCCGGGAACTTCACGAGTTTGCCGATGTATTTCGCCTCTTGACGAGCCATTTGGCTACCTTAAGAGAGTCATAGTTACTCCTGTCAGTTACTCCCCGTTTTACAACAGTCACATCTACAAGCTTACTCTGGCCAGTTCACCTGAAGCGATACGCCATTATCTGTCAACCTATAGACTTTCACAGCACTCCTGACGGGAGCTTCTCGAGTTTGCCGATGTATTTCGCCTGTTGACCACGCATTTGGCTACCTTAAGAGAGTCATAGTTACTCCTGTCAGTTGCTCCCCGTTTTACCACAGTCACAATTTCAAGCTTCCTCTAGCAGTTCCCCTGAAGCGATACGCCATTATCTGTTAACCTATAGACTTTCACAGCACTCCTGACGAGAGCTTCTTGAGTTTGCCGATGTATTTCGCCTGTTGACCACGCATTTGGCTACCTTAAGAGAGTCATAGTTACTCCTGTCAGTTGCTCCCCGTTTTACCACAGTCACATCTACAAGCTTACTCTGGCCAGTTCCCCTGAAGCGATACGCCATTATCTGCCAACCTAAAGACTTTCACAGCACTCCTGATGGGAGCTTCTCGAGTTTGCCGAGGTATTTCTCCGGTTGACGAGGCATTTGGCTACCTTAAGAGAGTCATAGTTACTCCTGTCAGTTGCTCCCCGTTATACCACAGTCACATTTTCAAGCTTCCTCTATCCAGTTCACCTAACGCGATACGCCATTGTCTGTCAACCTAATGTCTTTCACAGTACTCCTGCCGGGAACTTCTCGAGTTTGCCGATGTATTTCGCCTCCTGACGAGGCATTTGGCTACCTTAAGAGAGTCATAGTTACTCCTGTCAGCTGCTCCCCGTTTTTCCACAGTCACATTTTCAAGCTTCCTCTAGCCAGATCACCTGAAGCGATACGCCATTATCTGTCAACCTATAGACTTTCCAGCACTCCTGATGGGAGCTTCTCGAGTTTGCCGAGGTATTTCGCCTGTTGAGGAGGCATTTGGATACCTTAAGAGAGTCATAGTTACTCCTGTCAGTTGCTCCCCGTTTTACCACAGTCACATTTTCAAACTTCCTCTAGCCAGGTCACCTGAAGCGATACGCCATTATCTGTCGATATAAAGACTGTCACAGTACTCCTGACGGGAGCTTCTCGAGTTTGCCGATGTATTTCGCCTCTTGACGAGGCATTTGGCTACCTTAAAAGAGTCATAGTTACTCCTGTCAGTTACTCCCCGTTTTACAACAGCCACATCTACAAGCTTACTCTGGCCAGTTTACCAGAGGTGATACGCCAATATCTGTCAACATAAAGACTTTCACAGCACTCCTGATGGGAGCTTCTCGAGTTTATCGATGTATTTCTCCGGTTGACGAGGCATTTGGCTACCTTAAGAGAGTCATAGTTACTCCTGTCAGTTGCTCCCCGTTTTTCCACAGTCACATTTTCAAGCTTCCTCCAGCCAGTTCACCTGACGCGATAGGCCATTGTTTGTCAACCTAATGTCTTTCACAGTACTCCTGCCGGCAGCTTCTCGAGTTTGCCGATGTATTTCGCCTGTTGAGGAGGCATTTGGATACCTTAAGAGAGTCATAGTTACTCCTGTCAGTTGCTCCCCGTTTTTCCACAGTCACATTTTCAAGCTTCCTCCAGCCAGTTCACCTGACGCGATAGGCCATTGTTTGTCAACCTAATGTCTTTCACAGTACTCCTGCCGGCAGCTTCTCGAGTTTGCCGATGTATTTCGCCTGTTGAGGAGGCATTTGGATACCTTAAGAGAGTCATAGTTACTCCTGTCAGTTGCTCCCCGTTTTACCACAGTCACAATTTCAAGCTTCCTCTAGCAGTTCCCCTGAAGCGATACGCCATTATCTGTCAACCTATAGACTTTCACAGCACTCCTGACGAGAGCTTCTTGAGTTTGCCGATGTTTTTCGCCTGTTGACCACGCATTTGGCTACCTTAAGAGAGTCATAGTTACTCCTGTCAGTTGCTCCCCGTTTTACCACAGTCACAATTTCAAGCTTCCTCTAGCCAGTTCCCCTGAAGCGATACGCCATTATCTGCCAACCTAAAGACTTTCACAGCACTCCTGATGGGAGCTTCTCGAGTTTGCCGAGGTATTTCTCCGGTTGACGAGGCATTTGGCTACCTTAAGAGAGTCATAGTTACTCCTGTCAGTTGCTCCCCGTTATACCACAGTCACATTTTCAAGCTTCCTCTAGCCAGTTCACCTAACGCGATACGCCATTGTCTGTCAACCTAATGTCTTCCACAGTACTCCTGCCGGGAGCTTCTCGAGTTTGCCGATGTATTTCGCCTGTTGAGGAGGCATTTGGATACCTTAAGAGAGTCATAGTTACTCCTGTCAGTTGCTCCCCGTTTTAATACAGTCACATTTTCAAACTTCCTCTAGCCAGGTCACCTGAAGCGATACGCCATTATCTGTCGACATAAAGACTGTCACAGTACTCCTGCCGGGAGCTTCTCGAGTTTGCCGATGTATTTCGCCTCTTGACGAGGCATTTGGCTACCTTAAGAGAGTCATAGTTACTCCTGTCAGTGACTCCCCGTTTTACAACAGCCACATCTACAAGCTTACTCTGGCCAGTTTACCAGAGGCGATACGCCAATATATGTCAACATAAAGACTTTCACAGCACTCCTGATGGGAGCTTCTCGAGTTTTCCGATGTATTTCTCCGGTTGACGAGCCATTCGGCTACCTTAAGAGAGTCAAAGTTACTCCTGTCAGCTGCTCCCCGTTTTTCCACAGTCACATTTTCAAGCTTCCTCTAGCCAGTTCACCTGACGCGATAGGCCATTGTCTGTCAACCTAATGTCTTTCACAGTACTCCTGCCGGGAACTTCTCGAGTTTGCCGATGTATTTCGCCTCTTGACGAGGCATTTGGCTACCTTAAGAGAGTCATAGTTACTCCTGTCAGTTACTCCCCGTTTTACAACAGTCACATCTACAAGCTTACTCTGGCCAGTTCACCTGAAGCGATACGCCATTATCTGTCAACCTATAGACTTTCACAGCACTCCTGACGGGAGCTTCTCGAGTTTGCCGATGTATTTCGCCTGTTGACCACGCATTTGGCTACCTTAAGAGAGTCATAGTTACTCCTGTCAGTTGCTCCCCGTTTTACCACAGTCACATCTACAAGCTTACTCTGGCCAGTTCCCCTGAAGCGATACGCCATTATCTGCCAACCTAAAGACTTTCACAGCACTCCTGATGGGAGCTTCTCGAGTTTGCCGAGGTATTTCTCCGGTTGACGAGGCATTTGGCTACCTTAAGAGAGTCATAGTTACTCCTGTCAGTTGCTCCCCGTTATACCACAGTCACATTTTCAAGCTTCCTCTAGCCAGTTCACCTAACGCGATACGCCATTGTCTGTCAACCTAATGTCTTTCACAGTACTCCTGCCGGGAACTTCTCGAGTTTGCCGATGTATTTCGCCTCCTGACGAGGCATTTGGCTACCTTAAGAGAGTCATAGTTACTCCTGTCAGCTGCTCCCCGTTTTTCCACAGTCACATTTTCAAGCTTCCTCTAGCCAGATCACCTGAAGCGATACGCCATTATCTGTCAACCTATAGACTTTCACAGCACTCCTGATGGGAGCTTCTCGAGTTTGCCGAGGTATTTCTCCGGTTGACGAGGCATTTGGCTACCTTAAGAGAGTCATAGTTACTCCTGTCACTTGCTCCCCGTTATACCACAGTCACATTTTCAAGCTTCCTCTAGCCAGTTCACCTGACGCGATACGCCATTGTCTGTCAATCTAATGTCTTTCACAGTACTCCTGCCGGGAACTTCTCGAGTTTGCCGATGTATTTCGCCTCCTGACGAGGCATTTGGCTACCTTAAGAGAGTCATAGTTACTCCTGTCAGCTGCTCCCCGTTTTTCCACAGTCATATTTTCAAGCTTCCTCTAGCCAGATCACCTGAAGCGATACGCCATTATCTGTCAACCTATAGACTTTCACAGCACTCCTGATGGGAGCTTCTCGAGTTTGCCGATGTATTTCGCCTGTTGACCACGCATTTGGCTACCTTAAGAGAGTCATAGTTACTCCTGTCAGTTGCTCCCCGTTTTACCACAGTCACATTTTCAAACTTCCTCTAGCCAGGTCACCTGAAGCGATACGCCATTATCTGTCGATATAAAGACTGTCACAGTACTCCTGACGGGAGCTTCTCGAGTTTGCCGATGTATTTCGCCTCTTGACGAGGCATTTGGCTACCTTAAAAGAGTCATAGTTACTCCTGTCAGTTACTCCCCGTTTTACAACAGCCACATCTACAAGCTTACTCTGGCCAGTTTACCAGAGGTGATACGCCAATATCTGTCAACATAAAGACTTTCACAGCACTCCTGATGGGAGCTTCTCGAGTTTATCGATGTATTTCTCCGGTTGACGAGGCATTTGGCTACCTTAAGAGAGTCATAGTTACTCCTGTCAGTTGCTCCCCGTTTTTCCACAGTCACATTTTCAAGCTTCCTCCAGCCAGTTCACCTGACGCGATAGGCCATTGTTTGTCAACCTAATGTCTTTCACAGTACTCCTGCCGGCAGCTTCTCGAGTTTGCCGATGTATTTCGCCTGTTGAGGAGGCATTTGGATACCTTAAGAGAGTCATAGTTACTCCTGTCAGTTGCTCCCCGTTTTACCACAGTCACAGTTTCAAACTTCCTCTAGCCAGGTCACCTGAAGCGATACGCCATTATCTGTCGACATAAAGACTGTCGCAGTACTCCTGCCGGGAGCTTCTCGAGTTTGCCGATGTATTTCGCCTCTTGACGAGGCATTTGGCTACCTTAAGAGAGTCATAGTTACTCCTGTCAGTTACTCCCCGTTTTACAACAGTCACATCTACAAGCTTCCTCTAGCCAGTTCACCTGAAGCGATACGCCATTATCTGCCAACCTAAAGACTTTCACAGCACTCCTGATGGGAGCTTCTCGAGTTTGCCGAGGTATTTCTCCGGTTGACGAGGCATTTGGCTACCTTAAGAGAGTCATAGTTACTCCTGTCAGTTGCTCCCCGTTATACCACAGTCACATTTTCAAGCCTCCTCTAGCCAGTTCACCTAACGCGATACGCCATTGTCTGTCAACCTAATGTCTTCCACAGTACTCCTGCCGGGAGCTTCTCGAGTTTGCCGATGTATTTCGCCTGTTGAGGAGGCATTTGGATACCTTAAGAGAGTCATAGTTACTCCTGTCAGTTGCTCCCCGTTTTAATACAGTCACATTTTCAAACTTCCTCTAGCCAGGTCACCTGAAGCGATACGCCATTATCTGTCGACATAAAGACTGTCACAGTACTCCTGCCGGGAGCTTCTCGAGTTTGCCGATGTATTTCGCCTCTTGACGAGGCATTTGGCTACCTTAAGAGAGTCATAGTTACTCCTGTCAGTGACTCCCCGTTTTACAACAGCCACATCTACAAGCTTACTCTGGCCAGTTTACCAGAGGCGATACGCCAATATATGTCAACATAAAGACTTTCACAGCACTCCTGATGGGAGCTTCTCGAGTTTTCCGATGTATTTCTCCGGTTGACGAGCCATTTGGCTACCTTAAGAGAGTCAAAGTTACTCCTGTCAGCTGCTCCCCGTTTTTCCACAGTCACATTTTCAAGATTCCTCTAGCCAGTTCACCTGACGCGATAGGCCATTGTCTGTCAACCTAATGTCTTTCACAGTACTCCTGCCGGGAACTTCTCGAGTTTGCCGATGTATTTCGCCTCTTGACGAGGCATTTGGCTACCTTAAGAGAGTCATAGTTACTCCTGTCAGTTACTCCCCGTTTTACAACAGTCACATCTACAAGCTTACTCTGGCCAGTTCACCTGAAGCGATACGCCATTATCTGTCAACCTATAGACTTTCACAGCACTCCTGATGGGAGCTTCTCGAGTTTGCCGAGGTATTTCTCCGGTTGACGAGGCATTTGGCTACCTTAAGAGAGTCATAGTTACTCCTGTCACTTGCTCCCCGTTATACCACAGTCACATTTTCAAGCTTCCTCTAGCCAGTTCACCTGACGCGATACGCCATTGTCTGTCAATCTAATGTCTTTCACAGTACTCCTGCCGGGAACTTCTCGAGTTTGCCGATGTATTTCGCCTCCTGACGAGGCATTTGGCTACCTTAAGAGAGTCATAGTTACTCCTGTCAGCTGCTCCCCGTTTTTCCACAGTCACATTTTCAAGCTTCCTCTAGCCAGATCACCTGAAGCGATACGCCATTATCTGTCAACCTATAGACTTTCACAGCACTCCTGATGGGAGCTTCTCGAGTTTGCCGATGTATTTCGCCTGTTGACCACGCATTTGGCTACCTTAAGAGAGTCATAGTTACTCCTGTCAGTTGCTCCCCGTTTTACCACAGTCACATTTTCAAACTTCCTCTAGCCAGGTCACCTGAAGCGATACGCCATTATCTGTCGATATAAAGACTGTCACAGTACTCCTGACGGGAGCTTCTCGAGTTTGCCGATGTATTTCGCCTCTTGACGAGGCATTTGGCTACCTTAAAAGAGTCATAGTTACTCCTGTCAGTTACTCCCCGTTTTACAACAGCCACATCTACAAGCTTACTCTGGCCAGTTTACCAGAGGTGATACGCCAATATCTGTCAACATAAAGACTTTCACAGCACTCCTGATGGGAGCTTCTCGAGTTTATCGATGTATTTCTCCGGTTGACGAGGCATTTGGCTACCTTAAGAGAGTCATAGTTACTCCTGTCAGTTGCTCCCCGTTTTTCCACAGTCACATTTTCAAGCTTCCTCCAGCCAGTTCACCTGACGCGATAGGCCATTGTTTGTCAACCTAATGTCTTTCACAGTACTCCTGCCGGCAGCTTCTCGAGTTTGCCGATGTATTTCGCCTGTTGAGGAGGCATTTGGATACCTTAAGAGAGTCATAGTTACTCCTGTCAGTTGCTCCCCGTTTTACCACAGTCACAGTTTCAAACTTCCTCTAGCCAGGTCACCTGAAGCGATACGCCATTATCTGTCGACATAAAGACTGTCGCAGTACTCCTGCCGGGAGCTTCTCGAGTTTGCCGATGTATTTCGCCTCTTGACGAGGCATTTGGCTACCTTAAGAGAGTCATAGTTACTCCTGTCAGTTACTCCCCGTTTTACAACAGTCACATCTACAAGCTTCCTCTAGCCAGTTCACCTGAAGCGATACGCCATTATCTGCCAACCTAAAGACTTTCACAGCACTCCTGATGGGAGCTTCTCGAGTTTGCCGAGGTATTTCTCCGGTTGACGAGGCATTTGGCTACCTTAAGAGAGTCATAGTTACTCCTGTCAGTTGCTCCCCGTTATACCACAGTCACATTTTCAAGCTTCCTCTAGCCAGTTCACCTAACGCGATACGCCATTGTCTGTCAACCTAATGTCTTCCACAGTACTCCTGCCGGGAGCTTCTCGAGTTTGCCGATGTATTTCGCCTGTTGAGGAGGCATTTGGATACCTTAAGAGAGTCATAGTTACTCCTGTCAGTTGCTCCCCGTTTTAATACAGTCACATTTTCAAACTTCCTCTAGCCAGGTCACCTGAAGCGATACGCCATTATCTGTCGACATAAAGACTGTCACAGTACTCCTGCCGGGAGCTTCTCGAGTTTGCCGATGTATTTCGCCTCTTGACGAGGCATTTGGCTACCTTAAGAGAGTCATAGTTACTCCTGTCAGTGACTCCCCGTTTTACAACAGCCACATCTACAAGCTTACTCTGGCCAGTTTACCAGAGGCGATACGCCAATATATGTCAACATAAAGACTTTCACAGCACTCCTGATGGGAGCTTCTCGAGTTTTCCGATGTATTTCTCCGGTTGACGAGCCATTTGGCTACCTTAAGAGAGTCAAAGTTACTCCTGTCAGCTGCTCCCCGTTTTTCCACAGTCACATTTTCAAGATTCCTCTAGCCAGTTCACCTGACGCGATAGGCCATTGTCTGTCAACCTAATGTCTTTCACAGTACTCCTGCCGGGAACTTCTCGAGTTTGCCGATGTATTTCGCCTCTTGACGAGGCATTTGGCTACCTTAAGAGAGTCATAGTTACTCCTGTCAGTTACTCCCCGTTTTACAACAGTCACATCTACAAGCTTACTCTGGCCAGTTCACCTGAAGCGATACGCCATTATCTGTCAACCTATAGACTTTCACAGCACTCCTGACGGGAGCTTCTCGAGTTTGCCGATGTATTTCGCCTGTTGACCACGCATTTGGCTACCTTAAGAGAGTCATAGTTACTCCTGTCAGTTGCTCCCCGTTTTACCACAGTCACATCTACAAGCTTACTCTGGCCAGTTCCCCTGAAGCGATACGCCATTATCTGCCAACCTAAAGACTTTCACAGCACTCCTGATGGGAGCTTCTCGAGTTTGCCGAGGTATTTCTCCGGTTGACGAGGCATTTGGCTACCTTAAGAGAGTCATAGTTACTCCTGTCAGTTGCTCCCCGTTATACCACAGTCACATTTTCAAGCTTCCTCTAGCCAGTTCACCTAACGCGATACGCCATTGTCTGTCAACCTAATGTCTTTCACAGTACTCCTGCCGGGAACTTCTCGAGTTTGCCGATGTATTTCGCCTCCTGACGAGGCATTTGGCTACCTTAAGAGAGTCATAGTTACTCCTGTCAGCTGCTCCCCGTTTTTCCACAGTCACATTTTCAAGCTTCCTCTAGCCAGATCACCTGAAGCGATACGCCATTATCTGTCAACCTATAGACTTTCACAGCACTCCTGATGGGAGCTTCTCGAGTTTGCCGAGGTATTTCTCCGGTTGACGAGGCATTTGGCTACCTTAAGAGAGTCATAGTTACTCCTGTCACTTGCTCCCCGTTATACCACAGTCACATTTTCAAGCTTCCTCTAGCCAGTTCACCTGACGCGATACGCCATTGTCTGTCAATCTAATGTCTTTCACAGTACTCCTGCCGGGAGCTTCTCGAGTTTGCCGATGTATTTCGCCTGTTGAGGAGGCATTTGGATACCTTAAGAGAGTCATAGTTACTCCTGTCAGTTGCTCCCCGTTTTACCACAGTCACATTTTCAAACTTCCTCTAGCCAGGTCACCTGAAGCGATACGCCATTATCTGTCGATATAAAGACTGTCACAGTACTCCTGACGGGAGCTTCTCGAGTTTGCCGATGTATTTCGCCTCTTGACGAGGCATTTGGCTACCTTAAAAGAGTCATAGTTACTCCTGTCAGTTACTCCCCGTTTTACAACAGCCACATCTACAAGCTTACTCTGGCCAGTTTACCAGAGGTGATACGCCAATATCTGACAACATAAAGACTTTCACAGCACTCCTGATGGGAGCTTCTCGAGTTTGTCGATGTATTTCTCCGGTTGACGAGGCATTTGGCTACCTTAAGAGAGTCATAGTTACTCCTGTCAGTTGCTCCCCGTTTTTCCACAGTCACATTTTCAAGCTTCCTCCAGCCAGTTCACCTGACGCGATAGGCCATTGTTTGTCAACCTAATGTCTTTCACAGTACTCCTGCCGGCAGCTTCTCGAGTTTGCCGATGTATTTCGCCTGTTGAGGAGGCATTTGGATACCTTAAGAGAGTCATAGTTACTCCTGTCAGTTGCTCCCCGTTTTACCACAGTCACAGTTTCAAACTTCCTCTAGCCAGGTCACCTGAAGCGATACGCCATTATCTGTCGACATAAAGACTGTCGCAGTACTCCTGCCGGGAGCTTCTCGAGTTTGCCGATGTATTTCGCCTCTTGACGAGGCATTTGGCTACCTTAAGAGAGTCATAGTTACTCCTGTCAGTTACTCCCCGTTTTACAACAGTCACATCTACAAGCTTACTCTGACCAGTTCACCTGAAGCGATACGCCATTATCTGTCAACCTATAGACTTTCACAGCACTCCTGACGGGAGCTTCTCGAGTTTGCCGATGTATTTCGCCTGTTGACCACGCATTTGGCTACCTTAAGAGAGTCATAGTTACTCCTGTCAGTTGCTCCCCGTTTTACCACAGTCACATCTACAAGCTTACTCTGGCCAGTTCCCCTGAAGCGATACGCCATTATCTGCCAACCTAAAGACTTTCACAGCACTCCTGATGGGAGCTTCTCGAGTTTGCCGAGGTATTTCTCCGGTTGACGAGGCATTTGGCTACCTTAAGAGAGTCATAGTTACTCCTGTCAGTTGCTCCCCGTTATACCACAGTCACATTTTCAAGCTTCCTCTAGCCAGTTCACCTAACGCGATACGCCATTGTCTGTCAACCTAATGTCTTTCACAGTACTCCTGCCGGGAACTTCTCGAGTTTGCCGATGTATTTCGCCTCCTGACGAGGCATTTGGCTACCTTAAGAGAGTCATAGTTACTCCTGTCAGCTGCTCCCCGTTTTTCCACAGTCACATTTTCAAGCTTCCTCTAGCCAGATCACCTGAAGCGATACGCCATTATCTGTCAACCTATAGACTTTCACAGCACTCCTGATGGGAGCTTCTCGAGTTTGCCGAGGTATTTCTCCGGTTGACGAGGCATTTGGCTACCTTAAGAGAGTCATAGTTACTCCTGTCACTTGCTCCCCGTTATACCACAGTCACATTTTCAAGCTTCCTCTAGCCAGTTCACCTGACGCGATACGCCATTGTCTGTCAATCTAATGTCTTTCACAGTACTCCTGCCGGGAGCTTCTCGAGTTTGCCGATGTATTTCGCCTCTTGACGAGGCATTTGGCTACCTTAAGAGAGTCATAGTTACTCCTGTCAGTTACTCCCCGTTTTACAACAGTCACATCTACAAGCTTACTCTGGCCAGTTCACCTGAAGCGATACGCCATTATCTGTCAACCTATAGACTTTCACAGCACTCCTGACGGGAGCTTCTCGAGTTTGCCGATGTATTTCGCCTGTTGACCACGCATTTGGCTACCTTAAGAGAGTCATAGTTACTCCTGTCAGTTGCTCCCCGTTTTACCACAGTCACATCTACAAGCTTACTCTGGCCAGTTCCCCTGAAGCGATACGCCATTATCTGCCAACCTAAAGACTTTCACAGCACTCCTGATGGGAGCTTCTCGAGTTTGCCGAGGTATTTCTCCGGTTGACGAGGCATTTGGCTACCTTAAGAGAGTCATAGTTACTCCTGTCAGTTGCTCCCCGTTATACCACAGTCACATTTTCAAGCTTCCTCTAGCCAGTTCACCTAACGCGATACGCCATTGTCTGTCAACCTAATGTCTTTCACAGTACTCCTGCCGGGAACTTCTCGAGTTTGCCGATGTATTTCGCCTCCTGACGAGGCATTTGGCTACCTTAAGAGAGTCATAGTTACTCCTGTCAGCTGCTCCCCGTTTTTCCACAGTCACATTTTCAAGCTTCCTCTAGCCAGATCACCTGAAGCGATACGCCATTATCTGTCAACCTATAGACTTTCACAGCACTCCTGATGGGAGCTTCTCGAGTTTGCCGAGGTATTTCTCCGGTTGACGAGGCATTTGGCTACCTTAAGAGAGTCATAGTTACTCCTGTCACTTGCTCCCCGTTATACCACAGTCACATTTTCAAGCTTCCTCTAGCCAGTTCACCTGACGCGATACGCCATTGTCTGTCAATCTAATGTCTTTCACAGTACTCCTGCCGGGAGCTTCTCGAGTTTGCCGATGTATTTCGCCTGTTGAGGAGGCATTTGGATACCTTAAGAGAGTCATAGTTACTCCTGTCAGTTGCTCCCCGTTTTACCACAGTCACATTTTCAAACTTCCTCTAGCCAGGTCACCTGAAGCGATACGCCATTATCTGTCGATATAAAGACTGTCACAGTACTCCTGACGGGAGCTTCTCGAGTTTGCCGATGTATTTCGCCTCTTGACGAGGCATTTGGCTACCTTAAAAGAGTCATAGTTACTCCTGTCAGTTACTCCCCGTTTTACAACAGCCACATCTACAAGCTTACTCTGGCCAGTTTACCAGAGGTGATACGCCAATATCTGACAACATAAAGACTTTCACAGCACTCCTGATGGGAGCTTCTCGAGTTTGTCGATGTATTTCTCCGGTTGACGAGGCATTTGGCTACCTTAAGAGAGTCATAGTTACTCCTGTCAGTTGCTCCCCGTTTTTCCACAGTCACATTTTCAAGCTTCCTCCAGCCAGTTCACCTGACGCGATAGGCCATTGTTTGTCAACCTAATGTCTTTCACAGTACTCCTGCCGGCAGCTTCTCGAGTTTGCCGATGTATTTCGCCTGTTGAGGAGGCATTTGGATACCTTAAGAGAGTCATAGTTACTCCTGTCAGTTGCTCCCCGTTTTACCACAGTCACAGTTTCAAACTTCCTCTAGCCAGGTCACCTGAAGCGATACGCCATTATCTGTCGACATAAAGACTGTCGCAGTACTCCTGCCGGGAGCTTCTCGAGTTTGCCGATGTATTTCGCCTCTTGACGAGGCATTTGGCTACCTTAAGAGAGTCATAGTTATTCCTGTCAGTTACTCCCCGTTTTACAACAGTCACATCTACAAGCTTACTCTGGCCAGTTCACCTGAAGCGATACGCCATTATCTGTCAACCTATAGACTTTCACAGCACTCCTGACGGGAGCTTCTCGAGTTTGCCGATGTATTTCGCCTGTTGACCACGCATTTGGCTACCTTAAGAGAGTCATAGTTACTCCTGTCAGTTGCTCCCCGTTTTACCACAGTCACAATTTCAAGCTTCCTCTAGCAGTTCCCCTGAAGCGATACGCCATTATCTGCCAACCTAAAGACTTTCACAGCACTCCTGATGGGAGCTTCTCGAGTTTGCCGAGGTATTTCTCCGGTTGACGAGGCATTTGGCTACCTTAAGAGAGTCATAGTTACTCCTGTCAGTTGCTCCCCGTTATACCACAGTCACATTTTCAAGCTTCCTCTAGCCAGTTCACCTAACGCGATACGCCATTGTCTGTCAACCTAATGTCTTCCACAGTACTCCTGCCGGGAGCTTCTCGAGTTTGCCGATGTATTTCGCCTGTTGAGGAGGCATTTGGATACCTTAAGAGAGTCATAGTTACTCCTGTCAGTTGCTCCCCGTTTTAATACAGTCACATTTTCAAACTTCCTCTAGCCAGGTCACCTGAAGCGATACGCCATTATCTGTCGACATAAAGACTGTCACAGTACTCCTGCCGGGAGCTTCTCGAGTTTGCCGATGTATTTCGCCTCTTGACGAGGCATTTGGCTACCTTAAGAGAGTCATAGTTACTCCTGTCAGTGACTCCCCGTTTTACAACAGCCACATCTACAAGCTTACTCTGGCCAGTTTACCAGAGGCGATACGCCAATATATGTCAACATAAAGACTTTCACAGCACTCCTGATGGGAGCTTCTCGAGTTTTCCGATGTATTTCTCCGGTTGACGAGCCATTTGGCTACCTTAAGAGAGTCAAAGTTACTCCTGTCAGCTGCTCCCCGTTTTTCCACAGTCACATTTTCAAGCTTCCTCTAGCCAGTTCACCTGACGCGATAGGCCATTGTCTGTGAACCTAATGTCTTTCACAGTACTCCTGCCGGGAACTTCTCGAGTTTGCCGATGTATTTCGCCTCTTGACGAGGCATTTGGCTACCTTAAGAGAGTCATAGTTACTCCTGTCAGTTACTCCCCGTTTTACAACAGTCACATCTACAAGCTTACTCTGGCCAGTTCACCTGAAGCGATACGCCATTATCTGTCAACCTATAGACTTTCACAGCACTCTTGACGGGAGCTTCTCGAGTTTGCCGATGTATTTCGCCTGTTGACCACGCATTTGGCTACCTTAAGAGAGTCATAGTTACTCCTGTCAGTTGCTCCCCGTTTTACCACAGTCACAATTTCAAGCCTCCTCTAGCAGTTCCCCTGAAGCGATACGCCATTATCTGTCAACCTATAGACTTTCACAGCACTCCTGACGAGAGCTTCTTGAGTTTGCCGATGTATTTCGCCTGTTGACCACGCATTTGGCTACCTTAAGAGAGTCATAGTTACTCCTGTCAGTTGCTCCCCGTTTTACCACAGTCACATCTACAAGCTTACTCTGGCCAGTTCCCCTGAAGCGATACGCCATTATCTGCCAACCTAAAGACTTTCACAGCACTCCTGATGGGAGCTTCTCGAGTTTGCCGAGGTATTTCTCCGGTTGACGAGGCATTTGGCTACCTTAAGAGAGTCATAGTTACTCCTGTCAGTTGCTCCCCGTTATACCACAGTCACATTTTCAAGCTTCCTCTAGCCAGTTCACCTAACGCGATACGCCATTGTCTGTCAACCTAATGTCTTTCACAGTACTCCTGCCGGGAACTTCTCGAGTTTGCCGATGTATTTCGCCTCCTGACGAGGCATTTGGCTACCTTAAGAGAGTCATAGTTACTCCTGTCAGCTGCTCCCCGTTTTTCCACAGTCACATTTTCAAGCTTCCTCTAGCCAGATCACCTGAAGCGATACGCCATTATCTGTCAACCTATAGACTTTCACAGCACTCCTGATGGGAGCTTCTCGAGTTTGCCGAGGTATTTCTCCGGTTGACGAGGCATTTGGCTACCTTAAGAGAGTCATAGTTACTCCTGTCACTTGCTCCCCGTTATACCACAGTCACATTTTCAAGCTTCCTCTAGCCAGTTCACCTGACGCGATACGCCATTGTCTGTCAATCTAATGTCTTTCACAGTACTCCTGCCGGGAGCTTCTCGAGTTTGCCGATGTATTTCGCCTGTTGAGGAGGCATTTGGCTACCTTAAAAGAGTCATAGTTACTCCTGTCAGTTACTCCCCGTTTTACAACAGCCACATCTACAAGCTTACTCTGGCCAGTTTACCAGAGGTGATACGCCAATATCTGTCAACATAAAGACTTTCACAGCACTCCTGATGGGAGCTTCTCGAGTTTGTCGATGTATTTCTCCGGTTGACGAGGCATTTGGCTACCTTAAGAGAGTCATAGTTACTCCTGTCAGTTGCTCCCCGTTTTTCCACAGTCACATTTTCAAGCTTCCTCCAGCCAGTTCACCTGACGCGATAGGCCATTGTTTGTCAACCTAATGTCTTTCACAGTACTCCTGCCGGCAGCTTCTCGAGTTTGCCGATGTATTTCGCCTGTTGAGGAGGCATTTGGATACCTTAAGAGAGTCATAGTTACTCCTGTCAGTTGCTCCCCGTTTTACCACAGTCACAGTTTCAAACTTCCTCTAGCCAGGTCACCTGAAGCGATACGCCATTATCTGTCGACATAAAGACTGTCACAGTACTCCTGCCGGGAGCTTCTCGAGTTTGCCGATGTATTTCGCCTCTTGACGAGGCATTTGGCTACCTTAAGAGAGTCATAGTTACTCCTGTCAGTTACTCCCCGTTTTACAACAGTCACATCTACAAGCTTACTCTGGCCAGTTCACCTGAAGCGATACGCCATTATCTGTCAACCTATAGACTTTCACAGCACTCCTGACGGGAGCTTCTCGAGTTTGCCGATGTATTTCGCCTGTTGACCACGCATTTGGCTACCTTAAGAGAGTCATAGTTACTCCTGTCAGTTGCTCCCCGTTTTACCACAGTCACAATTTCAAGCTTC
Source organism: Schistocerca serialis cubense (assembly GCF_023864345.2). Taxonomy (NCBI): domain Eukaryota; kingdom Metazoa; phylum Arthropoda; class Insecta; order Orthoptera; family Acrididae; genus Schistocerca; species Schistocerca serialis. The sequence goes on from NC_064640.1 coordinate 969,133,954, forward strand.
CTCTAGCAGTTCCCCTGAAGCGATACGCCATTATCTGTCAACCTATAGACTTTCACAGCACTCCTGACGAGAGCTTCTTGAGTTTGCCGATGTATTTCGCCTGTTGACCACGCATTTGGCTACCTTAAGAGAGTCATAGTTACTCCTGTCAGTTGCTCCCCGTTTTACCACAGTCACATTTTCAAACTTCCTCTAGCCAGGTCACCTGAAGCGATACGCCATTATCTGTCGATATAAAGACTGTCACAGTACTCCTGACGGGAGCTTCTCGAGTTTGCCGATGTATTTCGCCTCTTGACGAGGCATTTGGCTACCTTAAAAGAGTCATAGTTACTCCTGTCAGTTACTCCCCGTTTTACAACAGCCACATCTACAAGCTTACTCTGGCCAGTTTACCAGAGGTGATACGCCAACATCTGTCAACATAAAGACTTTCACAGCACTCCTGATGGGAGCTTCTCGAGTTTGTCGATGTATTTCTCCGGTTGACGAGGCATTTGGCTACCTTAAGAGAGTCATAGTTACTCCTGTCAGTTGCTCCCCGTTTTTCCACAGTCACATTTTCAAGCTTCCTCTAGCCAGTTCTCCTAACGCGATACGCCATTGTCTGTCAACCTAATGTCTTCCACAGTACTCCTGCCGGGAGCTTCTCGAGTTTGCCGATGTATTTCGCCTGTTGAGGAGGCATTTGGATAACTTAAGAGAGTCATAGTTACTCCTGTCAGTTGCTCCCCGTTTTAATACAGTCACATTTTCAAACTTCCTCTAGCCAGGTCACCTGAAGCGATACGCCATTATCTGTCGACATAAAGACTGTCACAGTACTCCTGCCGGGAGCTTCTCGAGTTTGCCGATGTATTTCGCCTCTTGACGAGGCATTTGGCTACCTTAAGAGAGTCATAGTTACTCCTGTCAGTGACTCCCCGTTTTACAACAGCCACATCTACAAGCTTACTCTGGCCAGTTTACCAGAGGCGATACGCCCATATCTGTCAACATAAAGACTTTCACAGCACTCCTGATGGGAGCTTCTCGAATTTTCCGATGTATTTCGCCTCCTGACGAGGCATTTGGCTACCTTAAGAGAGTCATAGTTACTCCTGTCAGTTGCTCCCCGTTTTACCACAGTCTCATTTTCAAGGTTTCACTAGCCAGTTCACCTGAAGCGATACGCCATTATCTGTCAACCTATAGACTTTCACAGCACTCCTGATGGGAGCTTCTCGAGTTTGCCGATGTATTTCGCCCGTTGACCACGCATTTGGCTACCTTAAGAGAGTCATAGTTACTCCTGTCAGTTGCTCCCCGTTTTACCACAGTCACATTTTCAAGGTTTCACTAGCCAGTTCACCTGAAGCGATACGCCATTATCTGTCAACCTATAGACTTTCACAGCACTCCTGATGGGAGCTTCTCGAGTTTGCCGAGGTATTTCTCCGGTTGACGAGGCATTTGGCTACCTTAAGAGAGTCATAGTTACTCCTGTCAGTTGCTCCCCGTTATACCACAGTCACATTTTCAAGCTTCCTCTAGCCAGTTCACCTGACGCGATACGCCATTGTCTGTCAATCTAATGTCTTTCACAGTACTCCTGCCGGGAGCTTCTCGAGTTTGCCGATGTATTTCGCCTGTTGAGGAGGCATTTGGATACCTTAAGAGAGTCATAGTTACTCCTGTCAGTTGCTCCCCGTTTTACCACTGTCACATTTTCAAACTTCCTCTAGCCAGGTCACCTGAAGCGATACGCCATTATCTGTCGATATAAAGACTGTCACAGTACTCCTGACGGGAGCTTCTCGAGTTTGCCGATGTATTTCGCCTCTTGACGAGGCATTTGGCTACCTTAAAAGAGTCATAGTTACTCCTGTCAGTTACTCCCCGTTTTACAACAGCCACATCTACAAGCTTACTCTGGCCAGTTTACCAGAGGCGATACGCCAATATCTGTCAACATAAAGACTTTCCCAGCACTCCTGATGGGAGCTTCTCGAGTTTGTCGATGTATTTCTCCGGTTGACGAGGCATTTGGCTACCTTAAGAGAGTCATAGTTACTCCTGTCAGTAGCTCCCCGTTTTTCCACAGTCACATTTTCAAGCTTCCTCTAGCCAGTTCACCTGACGCGATAGGCCATTGTTTGTCAACCTAATGTCTTTCACAGTACTCCTGCCGGCAGCTTCTCGAGTTTGCCGATGTATTTCGCCTGTTGAGGAGGCATTTGGATACCTTAAGAGAGTCATAGTTACTCCTGTCAGTTGCTCCCCGTTTTACCACAGTCACAGTTTCAAACTTCCTCTAGCCAGGTCACCTGAAGCGATACGCCATTATCTGTCAACCTATAGACTTTCACAGCACTCCTGATGGGAGCTTCTCGAGTTTGCCGAGGTATTTCTCCGGTTGACGAGGCATTTGGCTACCTTAAGAGAGTCATAGTTACTCCTGTCAGTTGCTCCCCGTTATACCACAGTCACATTTTCAAGCTTCCTCTAGCCAGTTCACCTGACGCGATACGCCATTGTCTGTCAATCTAATGTCTTTCACAGTACTCCTGCCGGGAGCTTCTCGAGTTTGCCGATGTATTTCGCCTGTTGAGGAGGCATTTGGATACCTTAAGAGAGTCATAGTTACTCCTGTCAGTTGCTCCCCGTTTTACCACAGTCACATTTTCAAACTTCCTCTAGCCAGGTCACCTGAAGCGATACGCCATTATCTGTCGATATAAAGACTGTCACAGTACTCGTGACGGGAGCTTCTCGAGTTTGCCGATGTATTTCGCCTCTTGACGAGGCATTTGGCTACCTTAAAAGAGTCATAGTTACTCCTGTCAGTTACTCCCCGTTTTACAACAGCCACATCTACAAGCTTACTCTGGCCAGTTTACCAGAGGCGATACGCCAATATCTGTCAACATAAAGACTTTCACAGCACTCCTGATGGGAGCTTCTCGAGTTTGTCGATGTATTTCTCCGGTTGACGAGGCATTTGGCTACCTTAAGAGAGTCATAGTTACTCCTGTCAGTAGCTCCCCGTTTTTCCACAGTCACATTTTCAAGCTTCCTCTAGCCAGTTCAGCTGACGCGATAGGCCATTGTTTGTCAACCTAATGTCTTTCACAGTACTCCTGCCGGCAGCTTCTCGAGTTTGCCGATGTATTTCGCCTGTTGAGGAGGCATTTGGATACCTTAAGAGAGTCATAGTTACTCCTGTCAGTTGCTCCCCGTTTTACCACAGTCACAGTTTCAAACTTCCTCTAGCCAGGTCACCTGAAGCGATACGACATTATCTGTCGACATAAAGACTGTCACAGTACTCCTGCCGGGAGCTTCTCGAGTTTGCCGATGTATTTCGCCTCTTGACGAGGCATTTGGCTACCTTAAGAGAGTCATAGTTACTCCTGTCAGTTACTCCCCGTTTTACAACAGTCACATCTACAAGCTTACCCTGCCAGTTCACCTGAAGCGATACGATATTATCTGTCAACCTATAGACTTTCACAGCACTCCTGACGGGAGCTTCTCGAGTTTGCCGATGTATTTCGCCTGTTGACCACGCATTTGGCTACCTTAAGAGAGTCATAGTTACTCCTGTCAGTTGCTCCCCGTTTTACCACAGTCACATTTTCAAGGTTTCACTAGCCAGTTCACCTGAAGCGATACGCCATTATCTGTCAACCTATAGACTTTCACAGTACTCCTGATGGGAGCTTCTCGAGTTTGCCGAGGTATTTCTCCGGTTGACGAGGCATTTGACTACCTTAAGAGAGTCATAGTTACTCCTGTCAGTTGCTCCCCGTTATACCACAGTCACATTTTCAAGCTTCCTCTAGCCAGTTCACCTGACGCGATACGCCATTGTCTGTCAATCTAATGTCTTTCACAGTACTCCTGCCGGGAGCTTCTCGAGTTTGCCGATGTATTTCGCCTGTTGAGGAGGCATTTGGATACCTTAAGAGAGTCATAGTTACTCCTGTCAGTTGCTCCCCGTTTTACCACAGTCACATTTTCAAACTTCCTCTAGCCAGGTCACCTGAAGCGATACGCCATTATCTGTCGATATAAAGACTGTCACAGTACTCCTGACGGGAGCTTCTCGAGTTTGCCGATGTATTTCGCCTCTTGACGAGGCATTTGGCTACTTTAAAAGAGTCATAGTTACTCCTGTCAGTTACTCCCCGTTTTACAACAGCCACATCTACAAGCTTACTCTGGCCAGTTTACCAGAGGCGATACGCCAATATCTGTCAACATAAAGACTTTCACAGCACTCCTGATGGGAGCTTCTCGAGTTTGTCGATGTATTTCTCCGGTTGACGAGGCATTTGGCTACCTTAAGAGAGTCATAGTTACTCCTGTCAGTAGCTCCCCGTTTTTCCACAGTCACATTTTCAAGCTTCCTCTAGCCAGTTCACCTGACGCGATAGGCCATTGTTTGTCAACCTAATGTCTTTCACAGTACTCCTGCCGGCAGCTTCTCGAGTTTGCCGATGTATTTCGCCTGTTGAGGAGGCATTTGGATACCTTAAGAGAGTCGTAGTTACTCCTGTCAGTTGCTCCCCGTTTTACCACAGTCACAGTTTCAAACTTCCTCTAGCCAGGTCACCTGAAGCGATACGCCATTATCTGTCAACCTATAGACTTTCACAGCACTCCTGATGGGAGCTTCTCGAGTTTGCCGAGGTATTTCTCCGGTTGACGAGGCATTTGGCTACCTTAAGAGAGTCATAGTTACTCCTGTCAGTTGCTCCCCGTTATACCACAGTCACATTTTCAAGCTTCCTCTAGCCAGTTCACCTGACGCGATACGCCATTGTCTGTCAATCTAATGTCTTTCACAGTACTCCTGCCGGGAGCTTCTCGAGTTTGCCGATGTATTTCGCCTGTTGAGGAGGCATTTGGATACCTTAAGAGAGTCATAGTTACTCCTGTCAGTTGCTCCCCGTTTTACCACAGTCACAGTTTCAAACTTCCTCTAGCCAGGTCACCTGAAGCGATACGCCATTATCTGTCAACCTATAGACTTTCACAGCACTCCTGACGGGAGCTTCTCGAGTTTGCCGATGTATTTCGCCTGTTGACCACGCATTTGGCTACCTTAAGAGAGTCATAGTTACTCCTGTCAGTTGCTCCCCGTTTTACCACAGTCACAATTTCAAGCTTCCTCTAGCAGTTCCCCTGAAGCGATACGCCATTATCTGTCAACCTATAGACTTTCACAGCACTCCTGACGAGAGCTTCTTGAGTTTGCCGATGTATTTCGCCTGTTGACCACGCATTTGGCTACCTTAAGAGAGTCATAGTTACTCCTGTCAGTTGCTCCCCGTTTTACCACAGTCACATTTTCAAACTTCCTCTAGCCAGGTCACCTGAAGCGATACGCCATTATCTGTCGATATAAAGACTGTCACAGTACTCCTGACGGGAGCTTCTCGAGTTTGCCGATGTATTTCGCCTCTTGACGAGGCATTTGGCTACCTTAAAAGAGTCATAGTTACTCCTGTCAGTTACTCCCCGTTTTACAACAGCCACATCTACAAGCTTACTCTGGCCAGTTTACCAGAGGTGATACGCCAACATCTGTCAACATAAAGACTTTCACAGCACTCCTGATGGGAGCTTCTCGAGTTTGTCGATGTATTTCTCCGGTTGACGAGGCATTTGGCTACCTTAAGAGAGTCATAGTTACTCCTGTCAGTTGCTCCCCGTTTTTCCACAGTCACATTTTCAAGCTTCCTCTAGCCAGTTCACCTAACGCGATACGCCATTGTCTGTCAACCTAATGTCTTCCACAGTACTCCTGCCGGGAGCTTCTCGAGTTTGCCGATGTATTTCGCCTGTTGAGGAGGCATTTGGATAACTTAAGAGAGTCATAGTTACTCCTGTCAGTTGCTCCCCGTTTTAATACAGTCACATTTTCAAACTTCCTCTAGCCAGGTCACCTGAAGCGATACGCCATTATCTGTCGACATAAAGACTGTCACAGTACTCCTGCCGGGAGCTTCTCGAGTTTGCCGATGTATTTCGCCTCTTGACGAGGCATTTGGCTACCTTAAGAGAGTCATAGTTACTCCTGTCAGTGACTCCCCGTTTTACAACAGCCACATCTACAAGCTTACTCTGGCCAGTTTACCAGAGGCGATACGCCCATATCTGTCAACATAAAGACTTTCACAGCACTCCTGATGGGAGCTTCTCGAATTTTCCGATGTATTTCGCCTCCTGACGAGGCATTTGGCTACCTTAAGAGAGTCATAGTTACTCCTGTCAGTAGCTCCCCGTTTTTCCACAGTCACATTTTCAAGCTTCCTCTAGCCAGTTCACCTGACGCGATAGGCCATTGTTTGTCAACCTAATGTCTTTCACAGTACTCCTGCCGGCAGCTTCTCGAGTTTGCCGATGTATTTCGCCTGTTGAGGAGGCATTTGGATACCTTAAGAGAGTCGTAGTTACTCCTGTCAGTTGCTCCCCGTTTTACCACAGTCACAGTTTCAAACTTCCTCTAGCCAGGTCACCTGAAGCGATACGCCATTATCTGTCAACCTATAGACTTTCACAGCACTCCTGATGGGAGCTTCTCGAGTTTGCCGAGGTATTTCTCCGGTTGACGAGGCATTTGGCTACCTTAAGAGAGTCATAGTTACTCCTGTCAGTTGCTCCCCGTTATACCACAGTCACATTTTCAAGCTTCCTCTAGCCAGTTCACCTGACGCGATACGCCATTGTCTGTCAATCTAATGTCTTTCACAGTACTCCTGCCGGGAGCTTCTCGAGTTTGCCGATGTATTTCGCCTGTTGAGGAGGCATTTGGATACCTTAAGAGAGTCATAGTTACTCCTGTCAGTTGCTCCCCGTTTTACCACAGTCACAGTTTCAAACTTCCTCTAGCCAGGTCACCTGAAGCGATACGCCATTATCTGTCAACCTATAGACTTTCACAGCACTCCTGACGGGAGCTTCTCGAGTTTGCCGATGTATTTCGCCTGTTGACCACGCATTTGGCTACCTTAAGAGAGTCATAGTTACTCCTGTCAGTTGCTCCCCGTTTTACCACAGTCACAATTTCAAGCTTCCTCTAGCAGTTCCCCTGAAGCGATACGCCATTATCTGTCAACCTATAGACTTTCACAGCACTCCTGACGAGAGCTTCTTGAGTTTGCCGATGTATTTCGCCTGTTGACCACGCATTTGGCTACCTTAAGAGAGTCATAGTTACTCCTGTCAGTTGCTCCCCGTTTTACCACAGTCACATTTTCAAACTTCCTCTAGCCAGGTCACCTGAAGCGATACGCCATTATCTGTCGATATAAAGACTGTCACAGTACTCCTGACGGGAGCTTCTCGAGTTTGCCGATGTATTTCGCCTCTTGACGAGGCATTTGGCTACCTTAAAAGAGTCATAGTTACTCCTGTCAGTTACTCCCCGTTTTACAACAGCCACATCTACAAGCTTACTCTGGCCAGTTTACCAGAGGTGATACGCCAACATCTGTCAACATAAAGACTTTCACAGCACTCCTGATGGGAGCTTCTCGAGTTTGTCGATGTATTTCTCCGGTTGACGAGGCATTTGGCTACCTTAAGAGAGTCATAGTTACTCCTGTCAGTTGCTCCCCGTTTTTCCACAGTCACATTTTCAAGCTTCCTCTAGCCAGTTCACCTAACGCGATACGCCATTGTCTGTCAACCTAATGTCTTCCACAGTACTCCTGCCGGGAGCTTCTCGAGTTTGCCGATGTATTTCGCCTGTTGAGGAGGCATTTGGATAACTTAAGAGAGTCATAGTTACTCCTGTCAGTTGCTCCCCGTTTTAATACAGTCACATTTTCAAACTTCCTCTAGCCAGGTCACCTGAAGCGATACGCCATTATCTGTCGACATAAAGACTGTCACAGTACTCCTGCCGGGAGCTTCTCGAGTTTGCCGATGTATTTCGCCTCTTGACGAGGCATTTGGCTACCTTAAGAGAGTCATAGTTACTCCTGTCAGTGACTCCCCGTTTTACGACAGCCACATCTACAAGCTTACTCTGGCCAGTTTACCAGAGGCGATACGCCCATATCTGTCAACATAAAGACTTTCACAGCACTCCTGATGGGAGCTTCTCGAATTTTCCGATGTATTTCGCCTCCTGACGAGGCATTTGGCTACCTTAAGAGAGTCATAGTTACTCCTGTCAGTTGCTCCCCGTTTTACCACAGTCTCATTTTCAAGGTTTCACTAGCCAGTTCACCTGAAGCGATACGCCATTATCTGTCAACCTATAGACTTTCACAGCACTCCTGATGGGAGCTTCTCGAGTTTGCCGATGTATTTCGCCTGTTGACCACGCATTTGGCTACCTTAAGAGAGTCATAGTTACTCCTGTCAGTTGCTCCCCGTTTTACCACAGTCACATTTTCAAGGTTTCACTAGCCAGTTCACCTGAAGCGATACGCCATTATCTGTCAACCTATAGACTTTCACAGCACTCCTGATGGGAGCTTCTCGAGTTTGCCGAGGTATTTCTCCGGTTGACGAGGCATTTGGCTACCTTAAGAGAGTCATAGTTACTCCTGTCAGTTGCTCCCCGTTATACCACAGTCACATTTTCAAGCTTCCTCTAGCCAGTTCACCTGACGCGATACGCCATTGTCTGTCAATCTAATGTCTTTCACAGTACTCCTGCCGGGAGCTTCTCGAGTTTGCCGATGTATTTCGCCTGTTGAGGAGGCATTTGGATACCTTAAGAGAGTCATAGTTACTCCTGTCAGTTGCTCCCCGTTTTACCACTGTCACATTTTCAAACTTCCTCTAGCCAGGTCACCTGAAGCGATACGCCATTATCTGTCGATATAAAGACTGTCACAGTACTCCTGACGGGAGCTTCTCGAGTTTGCCGATGTATTTCGCCTCTTGACGAGGCATTTGGCTACCTTAAAAGAGTCATAGTTACTCCTGTCAGTTACTCCCCGTTTTACAACAGCCACATCTACAAGCTTACTCTGGCCAGTTTACCAGAGGCGATACGCCAATATCTGTCAACATAAAGACTTTCCCAGCACTCCTGATGGGAGCTTCTCGAGTTTGTCGATGTATTTCTCCGGTTGACGAGGCATTTGGCTACCTTAAGAGAGTCATAGTTACTCCTGTCAGTAGCTCCCCGTTTTTCCACAGTCACATTTTCAAGCTTCCTCTAGCCAGTTCACCTGACGCGATAGGCCATTGTTTGTCAACCTAATGTCTTTCACAGTACTCCTGCCGGCAGCTTCTCGAGTTTGCCGATGTATTTCGCCTGTTGAGGAGGCATTTGGATACCTTAAGAGAGTCATAGTTACTCCTGTCAGTTGCTCCCCGTTTTACCACAGTCACAGTTTCAAACTTCCTCTAGCCAGGTCACCTGAAGCGATACGCCATTATCTGTCAACCTATAGACTTTCACAGCACTCCTGATGGGAGCTTCTCGAGTTTGCCGAGGTATTTCTCCGGTTGACGAGGCATTTGGCTACCTTAAGAGAGTCATAGTTACTCCTGTCAGTTGCTCCCCGTTATACCACAGTCACATTTTCAAGCTTCCTCTAGCCAGTTCACCTGACGCGATACGCCATTGTCTGTCAATCTAATGTCTTTCACAGTACTCCTGCCGGGAGCTTCTCGAGTTTGCCGATGTATTTCGCCTGTTGAGGAGGCATTTGGATACCTTAAGAGAGTCATAGTTACTCCTGTCAGTTGCTCCCCGTTTTACCACAGTCACATTTTCAAACTTCCTCTAGCCAGGTCACCTGAAGCGATACGCCATTATCTGTCGATATAAAGACTGTCACAGTACTCGTGACGGGAGCTTCTCGAGTTTGCCGATGTATTTCGCCTCTTGACGAGGCATTTGGCTACCTTAAAAGAGTCATAGTTACTCCTGTCAGTTACTCCCCGTTTTACAACAGCCACATCTACAAGCTTACTCTGGCCAGTTTACCAGAGGCGATACGCCAATATCTGTCAACATAAAGACTTTCACAGCACTCCTGATGGGAGCTTCTCGAGTTTGTCGATGTATTTCTCCGGTTGACGAGGCATTTGGCTACCTTAAGAGAGTCATAGTTACTCCTGTCAGTAGCTCCCCGTTTTTCCACAGTCACATTTTCAAGCTTCCTCTAGCCAGTTCAGCTGACGCGATAGGCCATTGTTTGTCAACCTAATGTCTTTCACAGTACTCCTGCCGGCAGCTTCTCGAGTTTGCCGATGTATTTCGCCTGTTGAGGAGGCATTTGGATACCTTAAGAGAGTCATAGTTACTCCTGTCAGTTGCTCCCCGTTTTACCACAGTCACAGTTTCAAACTTCCTCTAGCCAGGTCACCTGAAGCGATACGACATTATCTGTCGACATAAAGACTGTCACAGTACTCCTGCCGGGAGCTTCTCGAGTTTGCCGATGTATTTCGCCTCTTGACGAGGCATTTGGCTACCTTAAGAGAGTCATAGTTACTCCTGTCAGTTACTCCCCGTTTTACAACAGTCACATCTACAAGCTTACCCTGCCAGTTCACCTGAAGCGATACGATATTATCTGTCAACCTATAGACTTTCACAGCACTCCTGACGGGAGCTTCTCGAGTTTGCCGATGTATTTCGCCTGTTGACCACGCATTTGGCTACCTTAAGAGAGTCATAGTTACTCCTGTCAGTTGCTCCCCGTTTTACCACAGTCACATTTTCAAGGTTTCACTAGCCAGTTCACCTGAAGCGATACGCCATTATCTGTCAACCTATAGACTTTCACAGCACTCCTGATGGGAGCTTCTCGAGTTTGCCGAGGTATTTATCCGGTTGACGAGGCATTTGGCTACCTTAAGAGAGTCATAGTTACTCCTGTCAGTTGCTCCCCGTTATACCACAGTCACATTTTCAAGCTTCCTCTAGCCAGTTCACCTGACGCGATACGCCATTGTCTGTCAATCTAATGTCTTTCACAGTACTCCTGCCGGGAGCTTCTCGAGTTTGCCGATGTATTTCGCCTGTTGAGGAGGCATTTGGATACCTTAAGAGAGTCATAGTTACTCCTGTCAGTTGCTCCCCGTTTTACCACAGTCACATTTTCAAACTTCCTCTAGCCAGGTCACCTGAAGCGATACGCCATTATCTGTCGATATAAAGACTGTCACAGTACTCCTGACGGGAGCTTCTCGAGTTTGCCGATGTATTTCGCCTCTTGACGAGGCATTTGGCTACCTTAAAAGAGTCATAGTTACTCCTGTCAGTTACTCCCCGTTTTACAACAGCCACATCTACAAGCTTACTCTGGCCAGTTTACCAGAGGCGATACGCCAATATCTGTCAACATAAAGACTTTCACAGCACTCCTGATGGGAGCTTCTCGAGTTTGTCGATGTATTTCTCCGGTTGACGAGGCATTTGGCTACCTTAAGAGAGTCATAGTTACTCCTGTCAGTAGCTCCCCGTTTTTCCACAGTCACATTTTCAAGCTTCCTCTAGCCAGTTCACCTGACGCGATAGGCCATTGTTTGTCAACCTAATGTCTTTCACAGTACTCCTGCCGGCAGCTTCTCGAGTTTGCCGATGTATTTCGCCTGTTGAGGAGGCATTTGGATACCTTAAGAGAGTCATAGTTACTCCTGTCAGTTGCTCCCCGTTTTACCACAGTCACAGTTTCAAACTTCCTCTAGCCAGGTCACCTGAAGCGATACGCCATTATCTGTCAACCTATAGACTTTCACAGCACTCCTGATGGGAGCTTCTCGAGTTTGCCGAGGTATTTCTCCGGTTGACGAGGCATTTGGCTACCTTAAGAGAGTCATAGTTACTCCTGTCAGTTGCTCCCCGTTATACCACAGTCACATTTTCAAGCTTCCTCTAGCCAGTTCACCTGACGCGATACGCCATTGTCTGTCAATCTAATGTCTTTCACAGTACTCCTGCCGGGAGCTTCTCGAGTTTGCCGATGTATTTCGCCTGTTGAGGAGGCATTTGGATACCTTAAGAGAGTCATAGTTACTCCTGTCAGTTGCTCCCCGTTTTACCACAGTCACATTTTCAAACTTCCTCTAGCCAGGTCACCTGAAGCGATACGCCATTATCTGTCGATATAAAGACTGTCACAGTACTCGTGACGGGAGCTTCTCGAGTTTGCCGATGTATTTCGCCTCTTGACGAGGCATTTGGCTACCTTAAAAGAGTCATAGTTACTCCTGTCAGTTACTCCCCGTTTTACAACAGCCACATCTACAAGCTTACTCTGGCCAGTTTACCAGAGGCGATACGCCAATATCTGTCAACATAAAGACTTTCACAGCACTCCTGATGGGAGCTTCTCGAGTTTGTCGATGTATTTCTCCGGTTGACGAGGCATTTGGCTACCTTAAGAGAGTCATAGTTACTCCTGTCAGCAGCTCCCCGTTTTTCCACAGTCACATTTTCAAGCTTCCTCTAGCCAGTTCAGCTGACGCGATAGGCCATTGTTTGTCAACCTAATGTCTTTCACAGTACTCCTGCCGGCAGCTTCTCGAGTTTGCCGATGTATTTCGCCTGTTGAGGAGGCATTTGGATACCTTAAGAGAGTCATAGTTACTCCTGTCAGTTGCTCCCCGTTTTACCACAGTCACAGTTTCAAACTTCCTCTAGCCAGGTCACCTGAAGCGATACGACATTATCTGTCGACATAAAGACTGTCACAGTACTCCTGCCGGGAGCTTCTCGAGTTTGCCGATGTATTTCGCCTCTTGACGAGGCATTTGGCTACCTTAAGAGAGTCATAGTTACTCCTGTCAGTTACTCCCCGTTTTACAACAGTCACATCTACAAGCTTACCCTGCCAGTTCACCTGAAGCGATACGATATTATCTGTCAACCTATAGACTTTCACAGCACTCCTGACGGGAGCTTCTCGAGTTTGCCGATGTATTTCGCCTGTTGACCACGCATTTGGCTACCTTAAGAGAGTCATAGTTACTCCTGTCAGTTGCTCCCCGTTTTACCACAGTCACATTTTCAAGGTTTCACTAGCCAGTTCACCTGAAGCGATACGCCATTATCTGTCAACCTATAGACTTTCACAGCACTCCTGATGGGAGCTTCTCGAGTTTGCCGAGGTATTTCTCCGGTTGACGAGGCATTTGGCTACCTTAAGAGAGTCATAGTTACTCCTGTCAGTTGCTCCCCGTTATACCACAGTCACATTTTCAAGCTTCCTCTAGCCAGTTCACCTGACGCGATACGCCATTGTCTGTCAATCTAATGTCTTTCACAGTACTCCTGCCGGGAGCTTCTCGAGTTTGCCGATGTATTTCGCCTGTTGAGGAGGCATTTGGATACCTTAAGAGAGTCATAGTTACTCCTGTCAGTTGCTCCCCGTTTTACCACAGTCACATTTTCAAACTTCCTCTAGCCAGGTCACCTGAAGCGATACGCCATTATCTGTCGATATAAAGACTGTCACAGTACTCGTGACGGGAGCTTCTCGAGTTTGCCGATGTATTTCGCCTCTTGACGAGGCATTTGGCTACCTTAAAAGAGTCATAGTTACTCCTGTCAGTTACTCCCCGTTTTACAACAGCCACATCTACAAGCTTACTCTGGCCAGTTTACCAGAGGCGATACGCCAATATCTGTCAACATAAAGACTTTCACAGCACTCCTGATGGGAGCTTCTCGAGTTTGTCGATGTATTTCTCCGGTTGACGAGGCATTTGGCTACCTTAAGAGAGTCATAGTTACTCCTGTCAGTAGCTCCCCGTTTTTCCACAGTCACATTTTCAAGCTTCCTCTAGCCAGTTCAGCTGACGCGATAGGCCATTGTTTGTCAACCTAATGTCTTTCACAGTACTCCTGCCGGCAGCTTCTCGAGTTTGCCGATGTATTTCGCCTGTTGAGGAGGCATTTGGATACCTTAAGAGAGTCATAGTTACTCCTGTCAGTTGCTCCCCGTTTTACCACAGTCACAGTTTCAAACTTCCTCTAGCCAGGTCACCTGAAGCGATACGACATTATCTGTCGACATAAAGACTGTCACAGTACTCCTGCCGGGAGCTTCTCGAGTTTGCCGATGTATTTCGCCTCTTGACGAGGCATTTGGCTACCTTAAGAGAGTCATAGTTACTCCTGTCAGTTACTCCCCGTTTTACAACAGTCACATCTACAAGCTTACCCTGCCAGTTCACCTGAAGCGATACGATATTATCTGTCAACCTATAGACTTTCACAGCACTCCTGACGGGAGCTTCTCGAGTTTGCCGATGTATTTCGCCTGTTGACCACGCATTTGGCTACCTTAAGAGAGTCATAGTTACTCCTGTCAGTTGCTCCCCGTTTTACCACAGTCACATTTTCAAGGTTTCACTAGCCAGTTCACCTGAAGCGATACGCCATTATCTGTCAACCTATAGACTTTCACAGCACTCCTGATGGGAGCTTCTCGAGTTTGCCGAGGTATTTCTCCGGTTGACGAGGCATTTGGCTACCTTAAGAGAGTCATAGTTACTCCTGTCAGTTGCTCCCCGTTATACCACAGTCACATTTTCAAGCTTCCTCTAGCCAGTTCACCTGACGCGATACGCCATTGTCTGTCAATCTAATGTCTTTCACAGTACTCCTGCCGGGAGCTTCTCGAGTTTGCCGATGTATTTCGCCTGTTGAGGAGGCATTTGGATACCTTAAGAGAGTCATAGTTACTCCTGTCAGTTGCTCCCCGTTTTACCACAGTCACATTTTCAAACTTCCTCTAGCCAGGTCACCTGAAGCGATACGCCATTATCTGTCGATATAAAGACTGTCACAGTACTCCTGACGGGAGCTTCTCGAGTTTGCCGATGTATTTCGCCTCTTGACGAGGCATTTGGCTACCTTAAAAGAGTCATAGTTACTCCTGTCAGTTACTCCCCGTTTTACAACAGCCACATCTACAAGCTTACTCTGGCCAGTTTACCAGAGGCGATACGCCAATATCTGTCAACATAAAGACTTTCACAGCACTCCTGATGGGAGCTTCTCGAGTTTGTCGATGTATTTCTCCGGTTGACGAGGCATTTGGCTACCTTAAGAGAGTCATAGTTACTCCTGTCAGTAGCTCCCCGTTTTTCCACAGTCACATTTTCAAGCTTCCTCTAGCCAGTTCAGCTGACGCGATAGGCCATTGTTTGTCAACCTAATGTCTTTCACAGTACTCCTGCCGGCAGCTTCTCGAGTTTGCCGATGTATTTCGCCTGTTGAGGAGGCATTTGGATACCTTAAGAGAGTCATAGTTACTCCTGTCAGTTGCTCCCCGTTTTACCACAGTCACAGTTTCAAACTTCCTCTAGCCAGGTCACCTGAAGCGATACGACATTATCTGTCGACATAAAGACTGTCACAGTACTCCTGCTGGGAGCTTCTCGAGTTTGCCGATGTATTTCGCCTCTTGACGAGGCATTTGGCTACCTTAAGAGAGTCATAGTTACTCCTGTCAGTTACTCCCCGTTTTACAACAGTCACATCTACAAGCTTACCCTGCCAGTTCACCTGAAGCGATACGATATTATCTGTCAACCTATAGACTTTCACAGCACTCCTGACGGGAGCTTCTCGAGTTTGCCGATGTATTTCGCCTGTTGACCACGCATTTGGCTACCTTAAGAGAGTCATAGTTACTCCTGTCAGTTGCTCCCCGTTTTACCACAGTCACATTTTCAAGGTTTCACTAGCCAGTTCACCTGAAGCGATACGCCATTATCTGTCAACCTATAGACTTTCACAGCACTCCTGATGGGAGCTTCTCGAGTTTGCCGAGGTATTTCTCCGGTTGACGAGGCATTTGGCTACCTTAAGAGAGTCATAGTTACTCCTGTCAGTTGCTCCCCGTTATACCACAGTCACATTTTCAAGCTTCCTCTAGCCAGTTCACCTAACGCGATACGCCATTGTCTGTCAACCTAATGTCTTCCACAGTACTCCTGCCGGGAGCTTCTCGAGTTTGCCGATGTATTTCGCCTGTTGAGGAGGCATTTGGATACCTTAACAGAGTCATAGTTACTCCTGTCAGTTGCTCCCCGTTTTAATACAGTCACATTTTCAAACTTCCTCTAGCCAGGTCACCTGAAGCGATACGCCATTATCTGTCGACATAAAGACTGTCACAGTACTCCTGCCGGGAGCTTCTCGAGTTTGCCGATGTATTTCGCCTCTTGACGAGGCATTTGGCTACCTTAAGAGAGTCATAGTTACTCCTGTCAGTGACTCCCCGTTTTACAACAGCCACATCTACAAGCTTACTCTGGCCAGTTTACCAGAGGCGATACGCCCATATCTGTCAACATAAAGACTTTCACAGCACTCCTGATGGGAGCTTCTCGAGTTTTCCGATGTATTTCGCCTCCTGACGAGGCATTTGGCTATCTTAAGAGACTCATAGTTACTCCTGTCAGTTGCTCCAGGTTTTACCACAGTCACATTTTCAAGGTTTCACTAGCCAGTTCACCTGAGGCGATACGCCATTATCTGTCAACCTATAGACTTTCACAGCACTCCTGATGGGAGCTTCTCGAGTTTGCCGATGTATTTCGCCTGTTGACCACGCATTTGGCTACCTTAAGAGAGTCATAGTTACTCCTGTCAGTTGCTCCCCGTTTTACCACAGTCACAATTTCAAGCTTCCTCTAGCCAGTTCCCCTGAAGCGATACGCCATTATCTGTCAACCTATAGACTTTCACAGCACTCCTGATGGGAGCTTCTCGAGTTTGCCGAGGTATTTCTCCGGTTGACGAGGCATTTGGCTACCTTAAGAGAGTCATAGTTACTCCTGTCAGTTGCTCCCCGTTATACCACAGTCACATTTTCAAGCTTCCTCTAGCCAGTTCACCTGACGCGATACGCCATTGTCTGTCAATCTAATGTCTTTCACAGTACTCCTGCCGGGAGCTTCTCGAGTTTGCCGATGTATTTCGCCTGTTGAGGAGGCATTTGGATACCTTAAGAGAGTCATAGTTACTCCTGTCAGTTGCTACCCGTTTTACCACAGTCACATTTTCAAACTTCCTCTAGCCAGGTCACCTGAAGCGATACGCCATTATCTGTCGATATAAAGACTGTCACAGTACTCCTGACGGGAGCTTCTCGAGTTTGCCGATGTATTTCGCCTCTTGACGAGGCATTTGGCTACCTTAAAAGAGTCATAGTTACTCCTGTCAGTTACTCCCCGTTTTACAACAGCCACATCTACATCTTACTCTGGCCAGTTTACCAGAGGCGATACGCCAATATCTGTCAACATAAAGACTTTCACAGCACTCCTGATGGGAGCTTCTCGAGTTTGTCGATGTATTTCTCCGGTTGACGAGGCATTTGGCTACCTTAAGAGAGTCATAGTTACTCCTGTCAGTTGCTCCCCGTTTTTCCACAGTCACATTTTCAAGCTTCCTCTAGCCAGTTCACCTGACGCGATAGGCCATTGTTTGTCAACCTAATGTCATTCACAGTACTCCTGCCGGCAGCTTCTCGAGTTTGCCGATGTATTTCGCCTGTTGAGGAGGCATTTGGATACCTTAAGAGAGTCATAGTTACTCCTGTCAGTTGCTCCCCGTTTTACCACAGTCACAGTTTCAAACTTCCTCTAGCCAGGTCACCTGAAGCGATACGCCATTATCTGTCGACATAAAGACTGTCACAGTACTCCTGCCGGGAGCTTCTCGAGTTTGCCGATGTATTTCGCCTCTTGACGAGGCATTTGGCTACCTTAAGAGAGTCATAGTTACTCCTGTCAGTGACTCCCCGTTTTACAACAGCCACATCTACAAGCTTACTCTGGCCAGTTTACCAGAGGCGATACGCCCATATCTGTCAACATAAAGACTTTCACAGCACTCCTGATGGGAGCTTCTCAAGTTTTCCGATGTATTTCGCCTCCTGACGAGGCATTTGGCTACCTTAAGAGAGTCATAGTTACTCCTGTCAGTTGCTCCAGGTTTTACCACAGTCACATTTTCAAGGTTTCACTAGCCAGTTCACCTGAAGCGATACGCCATTATCTGTCAACCTATAGACTTTCACAGCACTCCTGATGGGAGCTTCTCGAGTTTGCCGATGTATTTCGCCTGTTGACCACGCATTTGGCTACCTTAAGAGAGTCATAGTTACTCCTGTCAGTTGCTCCCCGTTTTACCACAGTCTCAATTTCAAGCTTCCTCTAGCCAGTTCCCCTGAAGCGATACGCCATTATCTGTCAACCTATAGACTTTCACAGCACTCCTGATGGGAGCTTCTCGAGTTTGCCGATGTATTTCGCCTGTTGACCACGCATTTGGCTACCTTAAGAGAGTCATAGTTACTCCTGTCAGTTGCTCCCCGTTTTACCACAGTCACAATTTCAAGCTTCCTCTAGCCAGTTCCCCTGAAGCGATACGCCATTATCTGTCAACCTATAGACT
Organism: Schistocerca serialis cubense; assembly: GCF_023864345.2. Taxonomy (NCBI): domain Eukaryota; kingdom Metazoa; phylum Arthropoda; class Insecta; order Orthoptera; family Acrididae; genus Schistocerca; species Schistocerca serialis. Next base: position 969,152,333 of record NC_064640.1, read on the forward strand.
TTCACAGCACTCCTGATGGGAGCTTCTCGAGTTTGCCGAGGTATTTCTCCGGTTGACGAGGCATTTGGCTACCTTAAGAGAGTCATAGTTACTCCTGTCAGTTGCTCCCCGTTTTACCACGGTCACAATTTCAAGCTTCCTCTAGCCAGTTCCCCTGAAGCGATACGCCATTATCTGTCAACCTATAGACTTTCACAGCACTCCTGATGGGAGCTTCTCGAGTTTGCCGAGGTATTTCTCCGGTTGACGAGGCATTTGGCTACCTTAAGAGAGTCATAGTTACTCCTGTCAGTTGCTCCCCGTTATACCACAGTCACATTTTCAAGCTTCCTCTAGCCAGTTCACCTGACGCGATACGCCATTGTCTGTCAATCTAATGTCTTTCACAGTACTCCTGCCGGGAGCTTCTCGAGTTTGCCGATGTATTTCGCCTGTTGAGGAGGCATTTGGATACCTTAAGAGAGTCATAGTTACTCCTGTCAGTTGCTACCCGTTTTACCACAGTCACATTTTCAAACTTCCTCTAGCCAGGTCACCTGAAGCGATACGCCATTATCTGTCGATATAAAGACTGTCACAGTACTCCTGACGGGAGCTTCTCGAGTTTGCCGATGTATTTCGCCTCTTGACGAGGCATTTGGCTACCTTAAAAGAGTCATAGTTACTCCTGTCAGTTACTCCCCGTTTTACAACAGCCACATCTACATCTTACTCTGGCCAGTTTACCAGAGGCGATACGCCAATATCTGTCAACATAAAGACTTTCACAGCACTCCTGATGGGAGCTTCTCGAGTTTGTCGATGTATTTCTCCGGTTGACGAGGCATTTGGCTACCTTAAGAGAGTCATAGTTACTCCTGTCAGTTGCTCCCCGTTTTTCCACAGTCACATTTTCAAGCTTCCTCTAGCCAGTTCACCTGACGCGATAGGCCATTGTTTGTCAACCTAATGTCATTCACAGTACTCCTGCCGGCAGCTTCTCGAGTTTGCCGATGTATTTCGCCTGTTGAGGAGGCATTTGGATACCTTAAGAGAGTCATAGTTACTCCTGTCAGTTGCTCCCCGTTTTACCACAGTCACAGTTTCAAACTTCCTCTAGCCAGGTCACCTGAAGCGATACGCCATTATCTGTCGACATAAAGACTGTCACAGTACTCCTGCCGGGAGCTTCTCGAGTTTGCCGATGTATTTCGCCTCTTGACGAGGCATTTGGCTACCTTAAGAGAGTCATAGTTACTCCTGTCAGTGACTCCCCGTTTTACAACAGCCACATCTACAAGCTTACTCTGGCCAGTTTACCAGAGGCGATACGCCCATATCTGTCAACATAAAGACTTTCACAGCACTCCTGATGGGAGCTTCTCAAGTTTTCCGATGTATTTCGCCTCCTGACGAGGCATTTGGCTACCTTAAGAGAGTCATAGTTACTCCTGTCAGTTGCTCCAGGTTTTACCACAGTCACATTTTCAAGGTTTCACTAGCCAGTTCACCTGAAGCGATACGCCATTATCTGTCAACCTATAGACTTTCACAGCACTCCTGATGGGAGCTTCTCGAGTTTGCCGATGTATTTCGCCTGTTGACCACGCATTTGGCTACCTTAAGAGAGTCATAGTTACTCCTGTCAGTTGCTCCCCGTTTTACCACAGTCTCAATTTCAAGCTTCCTCTAGCCAGTTCCCCTGAAGCGATACGCCATTATCTGTCAACCTATAGACTTTCACAGCACTCCTGACGGGAGCTTCTTGAGTTTGCCTATGTATTTCGCCTGTTGACCACGCATTTGGCTACCTTAAGAGAGTCATAGTTACTCCTGTCAGTTGCTCCCCGTTTTACCACAGTCACAATTTCAAGCTTCCTCTAGCCAGTTCCCCTGAAGCGATACGCCATTATCTGTCAACCTGTAGACTTTCACAGCACTCCTGATGGGAGCTTCTCGAGTTTGCCGAGGTATTTCTCCGGTTGACGAGGCATTTGGCTACCTTAAGAGAGTCATAGTTACTCCTGTCAGTTGCGCCCCGTTATACCACAGTCACATTTTCAAGCTTCCTCTAGCCAGTTCACCTGACGCGATACGCCATTGTCTGTCAATCTAATGTCTTTCACAGTACTCCTGCCGGGAGCTTCTCGAGTTTGCCGATGTATTTCGCCTGTTGAGGAGGCATTTGGATACCTTAAGAGAGTCATAGTTACTCCTGTCAATTGCTCCCCGTTTTACCACAGTCACATTTTCAAACTTCCTCTAGCCAGGTCACCTGAAGCGATACGCCATTATCTGTCGATATAAAGACTGTCACAATACTCATGACGGGAGCTTCTCGAGTTTGCCGATGTATTTCGCCTCTTGACGAGGCATTTGGCTACCTTAAAAGAGTCATAGTTACTCCTGTCAGTTACTCCCCGTTTTACAACAGCCACATCTACAAGCTTACTCTGGCCAGTTTACCAGAGGCGATACGCCAATATCTGTCAACATAAAGACTTTCACAGCACTCCTGATGGGAGCTTCTCGAGTTTGTCGATGTATTTCTCCGGTTGACGAGGCATTTGGCTACCTTAAGAGAGTCATAGTTACTCCTGTCAGTTGCTCCCCGTTTTTCCACAGTCACATTTTCAAGCTTCCTCTAGCCAGTTCACCTGACGCGATAGGCCATTGTTTGTCAACCTAATGTCTTTCACAGTACTCCTGCCGGCAGCTTCTCGAGTTTGCCGATGTATTTCGCCTGTTGAGGAGGCATTTGGATACCTTAAGAGAGTCATAGTTACTCCTGTCAGTTGCTCCCCGTTTTACCACAGTCACAGTTTCAAACTTCCTCTAGCCAGGTCACCTGAAGCGATACGCCATTATCTGTCGACATAAAGACTGTCACAGTACTCCTGCCGGGAGCTTCTCGAGTTTGCCGATGTATTTCGCCTCTTGACGAGGCATTTGGCTACCTTAAGAGAGTCATAGTTACTCCTGTCAGTTACTCCCCGTTTTACAACAGTCACATCTACAAGCTTACTCTGGCCAGTTCACCTGAAGCGATACGCCATTATCTGTCAACCTATAGACTTTCACAGCACTCCTGACGGGAACTTCTCGAGTTTGCCGATGTATTTCGCCTGTTGACCACGCATTTGGCTACCTTAAGAGAGTCATAGTTACTCCTGTCAGTTGCTCCCCGTTTTACCACAGTCACAATTTCAAGCTTCCTCTAGCCAGTTCCCCTGAAGCGATACGCCATTATCTGTCAACCTATAGACTTTCACAGCACTCCTGACGAGAGCTTCTTGAGTTTGCCGATGTATTTCGCCTGTTGACCACGCATTTGGCTACCTTAAGAGAGTCATAGTTACTCCTGTCAGTTGCTCCCCGTTTTACCACAGTCACAATTTCAAGCTTCCTCTAGCCAGTTCCCCTGAAGCGATACGCCATTATCTGCCAACCTAAAGACTTTCACAGCACTCCTGGTGGGAGCTTCTCGAGTTTGCCGAGGTATTTCTCCGGTTGACGAGGCATTTGGCTACCTTAAGAGAGTCATAGTTACTCCTGTCAGTTGCTCCCCGTTATACCACAGTCACATTTTCAAGCTTCCTCTAGCCAGTTCACCTGACGCGATACGCCATTGTCTGTCAATCTAATGTCTTTCACAGTACTCCTGCCGGGAGCTTCTCGAGTTTGCCGATGTATTTCGCCTGTTGAGGAGGCATTTGGATACCTTAAGAGAGTCATAGTTACTCCTGTCAGTTGCTACCCGTTTTACCACAGTCACATTTTCAAACTTCCTCTAGCCAGGTCACCTGAAGCGATACGCCATTATCTGTCGATATAAAGACTGTCACAGTACTCCTGACGGGAGCTTCTCGAGTTTGCCGATGTATTTCGCCTCTTGACGAGGCATTTGGCTACCTTAAAAGAGTCATAGTTACTCCTGTCAGTTACTCCCCGTTTTACAACAGCCACATCTACAAGCTTACTGTGGCCAGTTTACCAGAGGCGATACGCCAATATCTGTCAACATAAAGACTTTCACAGCACTCCTGATGGGAGCTTCTCGAGTTTGTCGATGTATTTCTCCGGTTGACGAGGCATTTGGCTACCTTAAGAGAGTCATAGTTACTCCTGTCAGTTGCTCCCCGTTTTTCCACAGTCACATTTTCAAGCTTCCTCTAGCCAGTTCACTTGACGCGATAGGCCATTGTTTGTCAACCTAATGTCTTTCACAGTACTCCTGCCGGCAGCTTCTCGAGTTTGCCGATGTATTTCGCCTGTTGAGGAGGCATTTGGATACCTTAAGAGAGTCATAGTTACTCCTGTCAGTTGCTCCCCGTTTTACCACAGTCACAGTTTCAAACTTCCTCTAGCCAGGTCACCTGAAGCGATACGCCATTATCTGTCGACATAAAGACTGTCACAGTACTCCTGCCGGGAGCTTCTCGAGTTTGCCGATGTATTTCGCCTCTTGACGAGGCATTTGGCTACCTTAAGAGAGTCATAGTTACTCCTGTCAGTGACTCCCCGTTTTACAACAGCCACATCTACAAGCTTACTCTGGCCAGTTTACCAGAGGCGATACGCCCATATCTGTCAACATAAAGACTTTCACAGCACTCCTGATGGGAGCTTCTCAAGTTTTCCGATGTATTTCGCCTCCTGACGAGGCATTTGGCTACCTTAAGAGAGTCATAGTTACTCCTGTCAGTTGCTCCAGGTTTTACCACAGTCACATTTTCAAGGTTTCACTAGCCAGTTCACCTGAAGCGATACGCCATTATCTGTCAACCTATAGACTTTCACAGCACTCCTGATGGGAGCTTCTCGAGTTTGCCGATGTATTTCGCCTGTTGACCACGCATTTGGCTACCTTAAGAGAGTCATAGTTACTCCTGTCAGTTGCTCCCCGTTTTACCACAGTCTCAATTTCAAGCTTCCTCTAGCCAGTTCCCCTGAAGCGATACGCCATTATCTGTCAACCTATAGACTTTCACAGCACTCCTGACGGGAGCTTCTTGAGTTTGCCTATGTATTTCGCCTGTTGACCACGCATTTGGCTACCTTAAGAGAGTCATAGTTACTCCTGTCAGTTGCTCCCCGTTTTACCACAGTCACAATTTCAAGCTTCCTCTAGCCAGTTCCCCTGAAGCGATACGCCATTATCTGTCAACCTGTAGACTTTCACAGCACTCCTGATGGGAGCTTCTCGAGTTTGCCGAGGTATTTCTCCGGTTGACGAGGCATTTGGCTACCTTAAGAGAGTCATAGTTACTCCTGTCAGTTGCGCCCCGTTATACCACAGTCACATTTTCAAGCTTCCTCTAGCCAGTTCACCTGACGCGATACGCCATTGTCTGTCAATCTAATGTCTTTCACAGTACTCCTGCCGGGAGCTTCTCGAGTTTGCCGATGTATTTCGCCTGTTGAGGAGGCATTTGGATACCTTAAGAGAGTCATAGTTACTCCTGTCAATTGCTCCCCGTTTTACCACAGTCACATTTTCAAACTTCCTCTAGCCAGGTCACCTGAAGCGATACGCCATTATCTGTCGATATAAAGACTGTCACAGTACTCATGACGGGAGCTTCTCGAGTTTGCCGATGTATTTCGCCTCTTGACGAGGCATTTGGCTACCTTAAAAGAGTCATAGTTACTCCTGTCAGTTACTCCCCGTTTTACAACAGCCACATCTACAAGCTTACTCTGGCCAGTTTACCAGAGGCGATACGCCAATATCTGTCAACATAAAGACTTTCACAGCACTCCTGATGGGAGCTTCTCGAGTTTGTCGATGTATTTCTCCGGTTGACGAGGCATTTGGCTACCTTAAGAGAGTCATAGTTACTCCTGTCAGTTGCTCCCCGTTTTTCCACAGTCACATTTTCAAGCTTCCTCTAGCCAGTTCACCTGACGCGATAGGCCATTGTTTGTCAACCTAATGTCTTTCACAGTACTCCTGCCGGCAGCTTCTCGAGTTTGCCGATGTATTTCGCCTGTTGAGGAGGCATTTGGATACCTTAAGAGAGTCATAGTTACTCCTGTCAGTTGCTCCCCGTTTTACCACAGTCACAGTTTCAAACTTCCTCTAGCCAGGTCACCTGAAGCGATACGCCATTATCTGTCGACATAAAGACTGTCACAGTACTCCTGCCGGGAGCTTCTCGAGTTTGCCGATGTATTTCGCCTCTTGACGAGGCATTTGGCTACCTTAAGAGAGTCATAGTTACTCCTGTCAGTTACTCCCCGTTTTACAACAGTCACATCTACAAGCTTACTCTGGCCAGTTCACCTGAAGCGATACGCCATTATCTGTCAACCTATAGACTTTCACAGCACTCCTGACGGGAGCTTCTCGAGTTTGCCGACGTATTTCGCCTGTTGACCACGCATTTGGCTACCTTAAGAGAGTCATAGTTACTCCTGTCAGTTGCTCCCCGTTTTACCACAGTCACAATTTCAAGCTTCCTCTAGCCAGTTCCCCTGAAGCGATACGCCATTATCTGTCAACCTATAGACTTTCACAGCACTCCTGACGAGAGCTTCTTGAGTTTGCCGATGTATTTCGCCTGTTGACCACGCATTTGGCTACCTTAAGAGAGTCATAGTTACTCCTGTCAGTTGCTCCCCGTTTTACCACAGTCACAATTTCAAGCTTCCTCTAGCCAGTTCCCTTGAAGCGATACGCCATTATCTGCCAACCTAAAGACTTTCACAGCACTCCTGGTGGGAGCTTCTCGAGTTTGCCGAGGTATTTCTCCGGTTGACGAGGCATTTGGCTACCTTAAGAGAGTCATAGTTACTCCTGTCAGTTGCTCCCCGTTATACCACAGTCACATTTTCAAGCTTCCTCTAGCCAGTTCACCTAACGCGATACGCCATTGTCTGTCAACCTAATGTCTTCCACAGTACTCCTGCCGGGAGCTTCTCGAGTTTGCCGATGTATTTCGCCTGTTGAGGAGGCATTTGGATACCTTAAGAGAGTCATAGTTACTCCTGTCAGTTGCTCCCCGTTTTAATACAGTCACATTTTCAAACTTCCTCTAGCCAGGTCACCTGAAGCGATACGCCATTATCTGTCGACATAAAGACTGTCACAGTACTCCTGCCGGGAGCTTCTCGAGTTTGCCGATGTATTTCGCCTCTTGACGAGGCATTTGGCTACCTTAAGAGAGTCAAAGTTACTCCTGTCAGTGACTCCCCGTTTTACAACAGCCACATCTACAAGCTTACTCTGGCCAGTTTACCAGAGGCGATACGCCCATATCTGTCAACATAAAGACTTTCACAGCACTCCTGATGGGAGCTTCTCGAGTTTGCCGATGTATTTCGCCTGTTGACCACGCATTTGGCTACCTTAAGAGAGTCATAGTTACTCCTGTCAGTTGCTCCCCGTTTTACCACAGTCACAATTTCAAGCTTCCTCTAGCCAGTTCCCCTGAAGCGATACGCCATTATCTGTCAACCTATAGACTTTCACAGCACTCCTGACGGGAGCTTCTTGAGTTTGCCTATGTATTTCGCCTGTTGACCACGCATTTGGCTACCTTAAGAGAGTCATAGTTACTCCTGTCAGTTGCTCCCCGTTTTACCACAGTCACAATTTCAAGCTTCCTCTAGCCAGTTCCCCTGAAGCGATACGCCATTATCTGTCAACCTATAGACTTTCACAGCACTCCTGATGGGAGCTTCTCGAGTTTGCCGAGGTATTTCTCCGGTTGACGAGGCATTTGGCTACCTTAAGAGAGTCATAGTTACTCCTGTCAGTTGCTCCCCGTTATACCACAGTCACATTTTCAAGCTTCCTCTAGCCAGTTCACCTGACGCGATACGCCATTGTCTGTCAATCTAATGTCTTTCACAGTACTCCTGCCGGGAGCTTCTCGAGTTTGCCGATGTATTTCGCCTGTTGAGGAGGCATTTGGATACCTTAAGAGAGTCATAGTTACTCCTGTCAGTTGCTCCCCGTTTTACCACAGTCACATTTTCAAACTTCCTCTAGCCAGGTCACCTGAAGCGATACGCCATTATCTGTCGATATAAAGACTGTCACAGTACTCCTGACGGGAGCTTCTCGAGTTTGCCGATGTATTTCGCCTCTTGACGAGGCATTTGGCTACCTTAAAAGAGTCATAGTTACTCCTGTCAGTTACTCCCCGTTTTACAACAGCCACATCTACAAGCTTACTGTGGCCAGTTTACCAGAGGCGATACGCCAATATCTGTCAACATAAAGACTTTCACAGCACTCCTGATGGGAGCTTCTCGAGTTTGTCGATGTATTTCTCCGGTTGACGAGGCATTTGGCTACCTTAAGAGAGTCATAGTTACTCCTGTCAGTTGCTCCCCGTTTTTCCACAGTCACATTTTCAAGCTTCCTCTAGCCAGTTCACCTGACGCGATAGGCCATTGTTTGTCAACCTAATGTCTTTCACAGTACTCCTGCCGGCAGTTTCTCGAGTTTGCCGATGTATTTCGCCTGTTGAGGAGGCATTTGGATACCTTAAGAGAGTCATAGTTACTCCTGTCAGTTGCTCCCCGTTTTACCACAGTCACAGTTTCAGACTTCCTCTAGCCAGGTCACCTGAAGCGATACGCCATTATCTGTCGACATAAAGACTGTCACAGTACTCCTGCCGGGAGCTTCTCGAGTTTGCCGATGTATTTCGACTCTTGACGAGGCATTTGGCTACCTTAAGAGAGTCATAGTTACTCCTGTCAGTTACTCCCCGTTTTACAACAGTCACATCTACAAGCTTACTCTGGCCAGTTCCCCTGAAGCGATACGCCATTATCTGTCAACCTATAGACTTTCACAGCACTCCTGATGGGAGCTTCTCGAGTTTGCCGAGGTATTTCTCCGGTTGACGAGGCATTTGGCTACCTTAAGAGAGTCATAGTTACTCCTGTCAGTTGCTCCCCGTTATACCACAGTCACATTTTCAAGCTTCCTCTAGCCAGTTCACCTGACGCGATACGCCATTGTCTGTCAATCTAATGTCTTTCACAGTACTCCTGCCGGGAGCTTCTCGAGTTTGCCGATGTATTTCGCCTGTTGAGGAGGCATTTGGATACCTTAAGAGAGTCATAGTTACTCCTGTCAGTTGCTCCCCGTTTTACCACAGTCACATTTTCAAACTTCCTCTAGCCAGGTCACCTGAAGCGATACGCCATTATCTGTCGATATAAAGACTGTCACAGTACTCCTGACGGGAGCTTCTCGAGTTTGCCGATGTATTTCGCCTCTTGACGAGGCATTTGGCTACCTTAAAAGAGTCATAGTTACTCCTGCCAGTTACTCCCCGTTTTACAACAGCCACATCTACAAGCTTACTCTGACCAGTTTACCAGAGGCGATACGCCAATATCTGTCAACATAAAGACTTTCACAGCACTCCTGATGGGAGCTTCTCGAGTTTGTCGATGTATTTCTCCGGTTGACGAGGCATTTGGCTACCTTAAGAGAGTCATAGTTACTCCTGTCAGTTGCTCCCCGTTTTTCCACAGTCACATTTTCAAGCTTCCTCTAGCCAGTTCACCTGACGCGATAGGCCATTGTTTGTCAACCTAATGTCTTTCACAGTACTCCTGCCGGCAGCTTCTCGAGTTTGCCGATGTATTTCGCCTGTTGAGGAGGCATTTGGATACCTTAAGAGAGTCATAGTTACTCCTGTCAGTTGCTCCCCGTTTTACCACAGTCACAGTTTCAAACTTCCTCTAGCCAGGTCACCTGAAGCGATACGACATTATCTGTCAACCTATAGACTTTCAACAGCACTCCTGACGGGAGCTTCTCGAGTTTGCCGATGTATTTCGCCTGTTGACCACGCATTTGGCTACCTTAAGAGAGTCATAGTTACTCCTGTCAGTTGCTCCCCGTTTTACCACAGTCACAATTTCAAGCTTCCTCTAGCCAGTTCCCCTGAAGCGATACGCCATTATCTGTCAACCTATAGACTTTCACAGCACTCCTGACGAGAGCTTCTTGAGTTTGCCGATGTATTTCGCCTGTTGACCACGCAATTGGCTACCTTAAGAGAGTCATAGTTACTCCTGTCAGTTGCTCCCCGTTTTACCACAGTCACAATTTCAAGCTTCCTCTAGCCAGTTCCCCTGAAGCGATACGCCATTATCTGCCAACCTAAAGACTTTCACAGCACTCCTGATGGGAGCTTCTCGAGTTTGCCGAGGTATTTCTCCGGTTGACGAGGCATTTGGCTACCTTAAGAGAGTCATAGTTACTCCTGTCAGTTGCTCCCCGTTATACCACAGTCACATTTTCAAGCTTCCTCTAGCCAGTTCACCTAACGCGATACGCCATTGTCTGTCAACCTAATGTCTTCCACAGTACTCCTGCCGGGAGCTTCTCGAGTTTGCCGATGTATTTCGCCTGTTGAGGAGGCATTTGGATACCTTAAGAGAGTAATAGTTACTCCTGTCAGTTGCTCCCCGTTTTAATATAGTCACATTTTCAAACTTCCTCTAGCCAGGTCACCTGAAGCGATACGCCATTATCTGTCGATATAAAGACTGTCACAGTACTCCTGACGGGAGCTTCTCGAGTTTGCCGATGTATTTCGCCTCTTGACGAGGCATTTGGCTACCTTAAAAGAGTCATAGTTACTCCTGTCAGTTACTCCCCGTTTTACAACAGCCACATCTACAAGCTTACTGTGGCCAGTTTACCAGAGGCGATACGCCAATATCTGTCAACATAAAGACTTTCACAGCACTCCTGATGGGAGCTTCTCGAGTTTGTCGATGTATTTCTCCGGTTGACGAGGCATTTGGCTACCTTAAGAGAGTCATAGTTACTCCTGTCAGTTGCTCCCCGTTTTTCCACAGTCACATTTTCAAGCTTCCTCTAGCCAGTTCACCTGACGCGATAGGCCATTGTTTGTCAACCTAATGTCTTTCACAGTACTCCTGCCGGGAGCTTCTCGAGATTGCCGATGTATTTCGCCTGTTGAGGAGGCATTTGGATACCTTAAGAGAGTCATAGTTACTCCTGTCAGTTGCTCCCCGTTTTACCACAGTCACAGTTTCAAACTTCCTCTAGCCAGGTCACCTGAAGCGATACGCCATTATCTGTCGACATAAAGACTGTCACAGTACTCCTGCCGGGAGCTTCTCGAGTTTGCCGATGTATTTCGCCTCTTGACGAGGCATTTGGCTACCTTAAGAGAGTCATAGTTACTCCTGTCAGTTACTCCCCGTTTTACAACAGTCACATCTACAAGCTTACTCTGGCCAGTTCACCTGAAGCGATACGCCATTATCTGTCAACCTATAGACTTTCACAGCACTCATGACGGGAGCTTCTCGAGTTTGCCGATGTATTTCGCCTGTTGACCACGCATTTGGCTACCTTAAGAGAGTCATAGTTACTCCTGTCAGTTGCTCCCCGTTTTACCACAGTCACAATTTCAAGCTTCCTCTAGCCAGTTCCCCTGAAGCGATACGCCATTATCTGTCAACCTATAGACTTTCACAGCACTCCTGACGGGAGCTTCTTGAGTTTGCCTATGTATTTCGCCTGTTGACCACGCATTTGGCTACCTTAAGAGAGTCATAGTTACTCCTGTCAGTTGCTCCCCGTTTTACCACAGTCACAGTTTCAAACTTCCTCTAGCCAGGTCACCTGAAGCGATACGCCATTATCTGTCGACATAAAGACTGTCACAGTACTCCTGCCGGGAGCTTCTCGAGTTTGCCGATGTATTTCGCCTCTTGACGAGGCATTTGGCTACCTTAAGAGAGTCATAGTTACTCCTGTCAGTTACTCCCCGTTTTACAACAGTCACATCTACAAGCTTACTCTGGCCAGTTCACCTGAAGCGATACGCCAATATCTGTCAACCTATAGACTTTCACAGCACTCCTGACGGGAGCTTCTCGAGTTTGCCGATGTATTTCGCCTGTTGACCACGCATTTGGCTACCTTAAGAGAGTCATAGTTACTCCTGTCAGTTGCTCCCCGTTTTACCACAGTCACAATTTCAAGCTTCCTCTAGCCAGTTCCCCTGAAGCGATACGCCATTATCTGTCAACCTATAGACTTTCACAGCACTCCTGACGAGAGCTTCTTGAGTTTGCCGATGTATTTCGCCTGTTGACCACGCAATTGGCTACCTTAAGAGAGTCATAGTTACTCCTGTCAGTTGCTCCCCGTTTTACCACAGTCACAATTTCAAGCTTCCTCTAGCCAGTTCCCCTGAAGCGATACGCCATTATCTGCCAACCTAAAGACTTTCACAGCACTCCTGATGGGAGCTTCTCGAGTTTGCCGAGGTATTTCTCCGGTTGACGAGGCATTTGGCTACCTTAAGAGAGTCATAGTTACTCCTGTCAGTTGCTCCCCGTTATACCACAGTCACATTTTCAAGCTTCCTCTAGCCAGTTCACCTAACGCGATACGCCATTGTCTGTCAACCTAATGTCTTCCACAGTACTCCTGCCGGGAGCTTCTCGAGTTTGCCGATGTATTTCGCCTGTTGAGGAGGCATTTGGATACCTTAAGAGAGTAATAGTTACTCCTGTCAGTTGCTCCCCGTTTTAATATAGTCACATTTTCAAACTTCCTCTAGCCAGGTCACCTGAAGCGATACGCCATTATCTGTCGATATAAAGACTGTCACAGTACTCCTGCCGGGAGCTTCTCGAGTTTGCCGATGTATTTCGCCTCTTGACGAGGCATTTGGCTACCTTAAAAGAGTCATAGTTACTCCTGTCAGTTACTCCCCGTTTTACAACAGCCACATCTACAAGCTTACTGTGGCCAGTTTACCAGAGGCGATACGCCAATATCTGTCAACATAAAGACTTTCACAGCACTCCTGATGGGAGCTTCTCGAGTTTGTCGATGTATTTCTCCGGTTGACGAGGCATTTGGCTACCTTAAGAGAGTCATAGTTACTCCTGTCAGTTGCTCCCCGTTTTTCCACAGTCACATTTTCAAGCTTCCTCTAGCCAGTTCACCTGACGCGATAGGCCATTGTTTGTCAACCTAATGTCTTTCACAGTACTCCTGCCGGCAGCTTCTCGAGTTTGCCGATGTATTTCGCCTGTTGAGGAGGCATTTGGATACCTTAAGAGAGTCATAGTTACTCCTGTCAGTTGCTCCCCGTTTTACCACAGTCACAGTTTCAAACTTCCTCTAGCCAGGTCACCTGAAGCGATACGCCATTATCTGTCAACATAAAGACTGTCACAGTACTCCTGCCGGGAGCTTCTCGAGTTTGCCGATGTATTTCGCCTCCTGACGAGGCATTTGGCTACCTTAAGAGAGTCATAGTTACTCCTGTCAGTTACTCCCCGTTTTACAACAGTCACATCTACAAGCTTACTCTGGCCAGTTCACCTGAAGCGATACGCCATTATCTGTCAACCTATAGACTTTCACAGCACTCCTGACGGGAGCTTCTCGAGTTTGCCGATGTATTTCGCCTGTTGACCACGCATTTGGCTACCTTAAGAGAGTCATAGTTACTCCTGTCAGTTGCTCCCCGTTTTACCACAGTCACAATTTCAAGCTTCCTCTAGCCAGTTCCCCTGAAGCATTACGCCATTATCTGTCAACCTATAGACTTTCACAGCACTCCTGACGGGAGCTTCTTGAGTTTGCCTATGTATTTCGCCTGTTGACCACGCATTTGGCTACCTTAAGAGAGTCATAGTTACTCCTGTCAGTTGCTCCCCGTTTTACCACAGTCACAGTTTCAAACTTCCTCTAGCCAGGTCACCTGAAGCGATACGCCATTATCTGTCGACATAAAGACTGTCACAGTACTCCTGCCGGGAGCTTCTCGAGTTTGCCGATGTATTTCGCCTCTTGACGAGGCATTTGGCTACCTTAAGAGAGTCATAGTTACTCCTGTCAGTTACTCCCCGTTTTACAACAGTCACATCTACAAGCTTACTCTGGCCAGTTCACCTGAAGCGATACGCCATTATCTGTCAACCTATAGACTTTCACAGCACTCCTGACGGGAGCTTCTCGAGTTTGCCGATGTATTTCGCCTGTTGACCACGCATTTGGCTACCTTAAGAGAGTCATAGTTACTCCTGTCAGTTGCTCCCCGTTTTACCACAGTCACAATTTCAAGCTTCCTCTAGCCAGTTCCCCTGAAGCGATACGCCATTATCTGTCAACCTATAGACTTTCACAGCACTCCTGACGAGAGCTTCTTGAGTTTGCCGATGTATTTCGCCTGTTGACCACGCAATTGGCTACCTTAAGAGAGTCATAGTTACTCCTGTCAGTTGCTCCCCGTTTTACCACAGTCACAATTTCAAGCTTCCTCTAGCCAGTTCCCCTGAAGCGATACGCCATTATCTGCCAACCTAAAGACTTTCACAGCACTCCTGATGGGAGCTTCTCGAGTTTGCCGAGGTATTTCTCCGGTTGACGAGGCATTTGGCTACCTTAAGAGAGTCATAGTTACTCCTGTCAGTTGCTCCCCGTTATACCACAGTCACATTTTCAAGCTTCCTCTAGCCAGTTCACCTAACGCGATACGCCATTGTCTGTCAACCTAATGTCTTCCACAGTACTCCTGCCGGGAGCTTCTCGAGTTTGCCGATGTATTTCGCCTGTTGAGGAGGCATTTGGATACCTTAAGAGAGTAATAGTTACTCCTGTCAGTTGCTCCCCGTTTTAATATAGTCACATTTTCAAACTTCCTCTAGCCAGGTCACCTGAAGCGATACGCCATTATCTGTCGATATAAAGACTGTCACAGTACTCCTGACGGGAGCTTCTCGAGTTTGCCGATGTATTTCGCCTCTTGACGAGGCATTTGGCTACCTTAAAAGAGTCATAGTTACTCCTGTCAGTTACTCCCCGTTTTACAACAGCCACATCTACAAGCTTACTGTGGCCAGTTTACCAGAGGCGATACGCCAATATCTGTCAACATAAAGACTTTCACAGCACTCCTGATGGGAGCTTCTCGAGTTTGTCGATGTATTTCTCCGGTTGACGAGGCATTTGGCTACCTTAAGAGAGTCATAGTTACTCCTGTCAGTTGCTCCCCGTTTTTCCACAGTCACATTTTCAAGCTTCCTCTAGCCAGTTCACCTGACGCGATAGGCCATTGTTTGTCAACCTAATGTCTTTCACAGTACTCCTGCCGGCAGCTTCTCGAGTTTGCCGATGTATTTCGCCTGTTGAGGAGGCATTTGGATACCTTAAGAGAGTCATAGTTACTCCTGTCAGTTGCTCCCCGTTTTACCACAGTCACAGTTTCAAACTTCCTCTAGCCAGGTCACCTGAAGCGATACGCCATTATCTGTCGACATAAAGACTGTCACAGTACTCCTGCCGGGAGCTTCTCGAGTTTGCCGATGTATTTCGCCTCCTGACGAGGCATTTGGCTACCTTAAGAGAGTCATAGTTACTCCTGTCAGTTACTCCCCGTTTTACAACAGTCACATCTACAAGCTTACTCTGGCCAGTTCACCTGAAGCGATACGCCATTATCTGTCAACCTATAGACTTTCACAGCACTCCTGACGGGAGCTTCTCGAGTTTGCCGATGTATTTCGCCTGTTGACCACGCATTTGGCTACCTTAAGAGAGTCATAGTTACTCCTGTCAGTTGCTCCCCGTTTTACCACAGTCACAATTTCAAGCTTCCTCTAGCCAGTTCCCCTGAAGCATTACGCCATTATCTGTCAACCTATAGACTTTCACAGCACTCCTGACGGGAGCTTCTTGAGTTTGCCTATGTATTTCGCCTGTTGACCACGCATTTGGCTACCTTAAGAGAGTCATAGTTACTCCTGTCAGTTGCTCCCCGTTTTACCACAGTCACAGTTTCAAACTTCCTCTAGCCAGGTCACCTGAAGCGATACGCCATTATCTGTCGACATAAAGACTGTCACAGTACTCCTGCCGGGAGCTTCTCGAGTTTGCCGATGTATTTCGCCTCTTGACGAGGCATTTGGCTACCTTAAGAGAGTCATAGTTACTCCTGTCAGTTACTCCCCGTTTTACAACAGTCACATCTACAAGCTTACTCTGGCCAGTTCACCTGAAGCGATACGCCATTATCTGTCAACCTATAGACTTTCACAGCACTCCTGACGGGAGCTTCTCGAGTTTGCCGATGTATTTCGCCTGTTGACCACGCATTTGGCTACCTTAAGAGAGTCATAGTTACTCCTGTCAGTTGCTCCCCGTTTTACCACAGTCACAATTTCAAGCTTCCTCTAGCCAGTTCCCCTGAAGCGATACGCCATTATCTGTCAACCTATAGACTTTCACAGCACTCCTGACGAGAGCTTCTTGAGTTTGCCGATGTATTTCGCCTGTTGACCACGCAATTGGCTACCTTAAGAGAGTCATAGTTACTCCTGTCAGTTGCTCCCTGTTTTACCACAGTCACAATTTCAAGCTTCCTCTAGCCAGTTCCCCTGAAGCGATACGCCATTATCTGCCAACCTAAAGACTTTCACAGCACTCCTGATGGGAGCTTCTCGAGTTTGCCGAGGTATTTCTCCGGTTGACGAGGCATTTGGCTACCTTAAGAGAGTCATAGTTACTCCTGTCAGTTGCTCCCCGTTATACCACAGTCACATTTTCAAGCTTCCTCTAGCCAGTTCACCTAACGCGATACGCCATTGTCTGTCAACCTAATGTCTTCCACAGTACTCCTGCCGGGAGCTTCTCGAGTTTGCCGATGTATTTCGCCTGTTGAGGAGGCATTTGGATACCTTAAGAGAGTAATAGTTACTCCTGTCAGTTGCTCCCCGTTTTAATATAGTCACATTTTCAAACTTCCTCTAGCCAGGTCACCTGAAGCGATACGCCATTATCTGTCGATATAAAGACTGTCACAGTACTCCTGACGGGAGCTTCTCGAGTTTGCCGATGTATTTCGCCTCTTGACGAGGCATTTGGCTACCTTAAAAGAGTCATAGTTACTCCTGTCAGTTACTCCCCGTTTTACAACAGCCACATCTACAAGCTTACTGTGGCCAGTTTACCAGAGGCGATACGCCAATATCTGTCAACATAAAGACTTTCACAGCACTCCTGATGGGAGCTTCTCGAGTTTGTCGATGTATTTCTCCGGTTGACGAGGCATTTGGCTACCTTAAGAGAGTCATAGTTACTCCTGTCAGTTGCTCCCCGTTTTTCCACAGTCACATTTTCAAGCTTCCTCTAGCCAGTTCACCTGACGCGATAGGCCATTGTTTGTCAACCTAATGTCTTTCACAGTACTCCTGCCGGCAGCTTCTCGAGTTTGCCGATGTATTTCGCCTGTTGAGGAGGCATTTGGATACCTTAAGAGAGTCATAGTTACTCCTGTCAGTTGCTCCCCGTTTTACCACAGTCACAGTTTCAAACGTCCTCTAGCCAGGTCACCTGAAGCGATACGCCATTATCTGTCGACATAAAGACTGTCACAGTACTCCTGCCGGGAGCTTCTCGAGTTTGCCGATGTATTTCGCCTCTTGACGAGGCATTTGGCTACCTTAAGAGAGTCATAGTTACTCCTGTCAGTTACTCCCCGTTTTACAACAGTCACATCTACAAGCTTACTCTGGCCAGTTCACCTGAAGCGATACGCCATTATCTGTCAACCTATAGACTTTCACAGCACTCCTGACGGGAGCTTCTCGAGTTTGCCGATGTATTTCGCCTGTTGACCACGCATTTGGCTACCTTAAGAGAGTCATAGTTACTCCTGTCAGTTGCTCCCCGTTTTACCACAGTCACAATTTCAAGCTTCCTCTAGCCAGTTCCCCTGAAGCGATACGCCATTATCTGTCAACCTATAGACTTTCACAGCACTCCTGACGAGAGCTTCTTGAGTTTGCCGATGTATTTCGCCTGTTGACCACGCAATTGGCTACCTTAAGAGAGTCATAGTTACTCCTGTCAGTTGCTCCCCGTTTTACCACAGTCACAATTTCAAGCTTCCTCTAGCCAGTTCCCCTGAAGCGATACGCCATTATCTGCCAACCTAAAGACTTTCACAGCACTCCTGATGGGAGCTTCTCGAGTTTGCCGAGGTATTTCTCCGGTTGACGAGGCATTTGGCTACCTTAAGAGAGTCATAGTTACTCCTGTCAGTTGCTCCCCGTTATACCACAGTCACATTTTCAAGCTTCCTCTAGCCAGTTCACCTAACGCGATACGCCATTGTCTGTCAACCTAATGTCTTCCACAGTACTCCTGCCGGGAGCTTCTCGAGTTTGCCGATGTATTTCGCCTGTTGAGGAGGCATTTGGATACCTTAAGAGAGTAATAGTTACTCCTGTCAGTTGCTCCCCGTTTTAATATAGTCACATTTTCAAACTTCCTCTAGCCAGGTCACCTGAAGCGATACGCCATTATCTGTCGATATAAAGACTGTCACAGTACTCCTGACGGGAGCTTCTCGAGTTTGCCGATGTATTTCGCCTCTTGACGAGGCATTTGGCTACCTTAAAAGAGTCATAGTTACTCCTGTCAGTTACTCCCCGTTTTACAACAGCCACATCTACAAGCTTACTGTGGCCAGTTTACCAGAGGCGATACGCCAATATCTGTCAACATAAAGACTTTCACAGCACTCCTGATGGGAGCTTCTCGAGTTTGTCGATGTATTTCTCCGGTTGACGAGGCATTTGGCTACCTTAAGAGAGTCATAGTTACTCCTGTCAGTTGCTCCCCGTTTTTCCACAGTCACATTTTCAAGCTTCCTCTAGCCAGTTCACCTGACGCGATAGGCCATTGTTTGTCAACCTAATGTCTTTTACAGTACTCCTGCCGGCAGCTTCTCGAGTTTGCCGATGTATTTCGCCTGTTGAGGAGGCATTTGGATACCTTAAGAGAGTCATAGTTACTCCTGTCAGTTGCTCCCCGTTTTACCACAGTCACAGTTTCAAACTTCCTCTAGCCAGGTCACCTGAAGCGATACGCCATTATCTGTCGACATAAAGACTGTCACAGTACTCCTGCCGGGAGCTTCTCGAGTTTGCCGATGTATTTCGCCTCTTGACGAGGCATTTGGCTACCTTAAGAGAGTCATAGTTACTCCTGTCAGTTACTCCCCGTTTTACAACAGTCACATCTACAAGCTTACTCTGGCCAGTTCACCTGAAGCGATACGCCATTATCTGTCAACCTATAGACTTTCACAGCACTCCTGACGGGAGCTTCTCGAGTTTGCCGATGTATTTCGCCTGTTGACCACGCATTTGGCTACCTTAAGAGAGTCATAGTTACTCCTGTCAGTTGCTCCCCGTTTTACCACAGTCACAATTTCAAGCTTCCTCTAGCCAGTTCCCCTGAAGCGATACGCCATTATCTGTCAACCTATAGACTTTCACAGCACTCCTGACGGGAGCTTCTTGAGTTTGCCTATGTATTTCGCCTGTTGACCACGCATTTGGCTACCTTAAGAGAGTCATAGTTACTCCTGTCAGTTGCTCCCCGTTTTACCACAGTCACAATTTCAAGCTTCCTCTAGCCAGTTCCCCTGAAGCGATACGCCATTAGCTGTCAACCTATAGACTTTCACAGCACTCCTGATGGGAGCTTCTCGAGTTTGCCGAGGTATTTCTCCGGTTGACGAGGCATTTGGCTACCTTAAGAGAGTCATAGTTACTCCTGTCAGTTGCTCCCCGTTATACCACAGTCACATTTTCAAGCTTCCTCTAGCCAGTTCACCTAACGCGATACGCCATTGTCTGTCAACCTAATGTCTTCCACAGTACTCCTGCCGGGAGCTTCTCGAGTTTGCCGATGTATTTCGCCTGTTGAGGAGGCATTTGGATACCTTAAGAGAGTAATAGTTACTCCTGTCAGTTGCTCCCCGTTTTAATATAGTCACATTTTCAAACTTCCTCTAGCCAGGTCACCTGAAGCGATACGCCATTATCTGTCGATATAAAGACTGTCACAGTACTCCTGACGGGAGCTTCTCGAGTTTGCCGATGTATTTCGCCTCTTGACGAGGCATTTGGCTACCTTAAAAGAGTCATAGTTACTCCTGTCAGTTACTCCCCGTTTTACAACAGCCACATCTACAAGCTTACTGTGGCCAGTTTACCAGAGGCGATACGCCAATATCTGTCAACATAAAGACTTTCACAGCACTCCTGATGGGAGCTTCTCGAGTTTGTCGATGTATTTCTCCGGTTGACGAGGCATTTGGCTACCTTAAGAGAGTCATAGTTACTCCTGTCAGTTGCTCCCCGTTTTTCCACAGTCACATTTTCAAGCTTCCTCTAGCCAGTTCACCTGACGCGATAGGCCATTGTTTGTCAACCTAATGTCTTTCACAGTACTCCTGCCGGCAGCTTCTCGAGTTTGCCGATGTATTTCGCCTGTTGAGGAGGCATTTGGATACCTTAAGAGAGTCATAGTTACTCCTGTCAGTTGCTCCCCGTTTTACAACAGTCACAGTTTCAAACTTCCTCTAGCCAGGTCACCTGAAGCGATACGCCATTATCTGTCGACATAAAGACTGTCACAGTACTCCTGCCGGGAGCTTCTCGAGTTTGCCGATGTATTTCGCCTCTTGACGAGGCATTTGGCTACCTTAAGAGAGTCATAGTTACTCCTGTCAGTTACTCCCCGTTTTACAACAGTCACATCTACAAGCTTACTCTGGCCAGTTCCCCTGAAGCGATACGCCATTATCTGTCAACCTATAGACTTTCACAGCACTCCTGATGGGAGCTTCTCGAGTTTGCCGAGGTATTTCTCCGGTTGACGAGGCATTTGGCTACCTTAAGAGAGTCATAGTTACTCCTGTCAGTTGCTCCCCGTTATACCACAGTCACATTTTCAAGCTTCCTCTAGCCAGTTCACCTGACGCGATACGCCATTGTCTGTCAATCTAATGTCTTTCACAGTACTCCTGCCGGGAGCTTCTCGAGTTTGCCGATGTATTTCGCCTGTTGAGGAGGCATTTGGATACCTTAAGAGAGTCATAGTTACTCCTGTCAGTTGCTCCCCGTTTTACCACAGTCACATTTTCAAACTTCCTCTAGCCAGGTCACCTGAAGCGATACGCCATTATCTGTCGATATAAAGACTGTCACAGTACTCCTGACGGGAGCTTCTCGAGTTTGCCGATGTATTTCGCCTCTTGACGAGGCATTTGGCTACCTTAAAAGAGTCATAGTTACTCCTGCCAGTTACTCCCCGTTTTACAACAGCCACATCTACAAGCTTACTCTGGCCAGTTTACCAGAGGCGATACGCCAATATCTGTCAACATAAAGACTTTCACAGCACTCCTGATGGGAGCTTCTCGAGTTTGTCGATGTATTTCTCCGGTTGACGAGGCATTTGGCTACCTTAAGAGAGTCATAGTTACTCCTGTCAGTTGCTCCCCGTTTTTCCACAGTCACATTTTCAAGCTTCCTCTAGCCAGTTCACCTGACGCGATAGGCCATTGTTTGTCAACCTAATGTCTTTCACAGTACTCCTGCCGGCAGCTTCTCGAGTTTGCCGATGTATTTCGCCTGTTGAGGAGGCATTTGGATACCTTAAGAGAGTCATAGTTACTCCTGTCAGTTGCTCCCCGTTTTACCACAGTCACAGTTTCAAACTTCCTCTAGCCAGGTCACCTGAAGCGATACGCCATTATCTGTCGACATAAAGACTGTCACAGTACTCCTGCCGGGAGCTTCTCGAGTTTGCCGATGTATTTCGCCTCTTGACGAGGCATTTGGCTACCTTAAGAGAGTCATAGTTACTCCTGTCAGTTACTCCCCGTTTTACAACAGTCACATCTACAAGCTTACTCTGGCCAGTTCACCTGAAGCGATACGCCATTATCTGTCAACCTATAGACTTTCACAGCACTCCTGACGGGAGCTTCTCGAGTTTGCCGATGTATTTCGCCTGTTGACCACGCATTTGGCTACCTTAAGAGAGTCATAGTTACTCCTGTCAGTTGCTCCCCGTTTTACCACAGTCACAATTTCAAGCTTCCTCTAGCCAGTTCCCCTGAAGCGATACGCCATTATCTGTCAACCTATAGACTTTCACAGCACTCCTGACGAGAGCTTCTTGAGTTTGCCGATGTATTTCGCCTGTTGACCACGCAATTGGCTACCTTAAGAGAGTCATAGTTACTCCTGTCAGTTGCTCCCCGTTTTACCACAGTCACAATTTCAAGCTTCCTCTAGCCAGTTCCCCTGAAGCGATACGCCATTATCTGCCAACCTAAAGACTTTCACAGCACTCCTGATGGGAGCTTCTCGAGTTTGCCGAGGTATTTCTCCGGTTGACGAGGCATTTGGCTACCTTAAGAGAGTCATAGTTACTCCTGTCAGTTGCTCCCCGTTATACCACAGTCACATTTTCAAGCTTCCTCTAGCCAGTTCACCTAACGCGATACGCCATTGTCTGTCAACCTAATGTCTTCCACAGTACTCCTGCCGGGAGCTTCTCGAGTTTGCCGATGTATTTCGCCTGTTGAGGAGGCATTTGGATACCTTAAGAGAGTAATAGTTACTCCTGTCAGTTGCTCCCCGTTTTAATATAGTCACATTTTCAAACTTCCTCTAGCCAGGTCACCTGAAGCGATACGCCATTATCTGTCGATATAAAGACTGTCACAGTACTCCTGACGGGAGCTTCTCGAGTTTGCCGATGTATTTCGCCTCTTGACGAGGCATTTGGCTACCTTAAAAGAGTCATAGTTACTCCTGTCAGTTACTCCCCGTTTTACAACAGCCACATCTACAAGCTTACTGTGGCCAGTTTACCAGAGGCGATACGCCAATATCTGTCAACATAAAGACTTTCAAAGCACTCCTGATGGGAGCTTCTCGAGTTTGTCGATGTATTTCTCCGGTTGACGAGGCATTTGGCTACCTTAAGAGAGTCATAGTTACTCCTGTCAGTTGCTCCCCGTTTTTCCACAGTCACATTTTCAAGCTTCCTCTAGCCAGTTCACCTGACGCGATAGGCCATTGTTTGTCAACCTAATGTCTTTCACAGTACTCCTGCCGGCAGCTTCTCGAGTTTGCCGATGTATTTCGCCTGTTGAGGAGGCATTTGGATACCTTAAGAGAGTCATAGTTACTCCTGTCAGTTGCTCCCCGTTTTACCACAGTCACAGTTTCAAACTTCCTCTAGCCAGGTCACCTGAAGCGATACGCCATTATCTGTCGACATAAAGACTGTCACAGTACTCCTGCCGGGAGCTTCTCGAGTTTGCCGATGTATTTCGCCTCCTGACGAGGCATTTGGCTACCTTAAGAGAGTCATAGTTACTCCTGTCAGTTACTCCCCGTTTTACAACAGTCACATCTACAAGCTTACTCTGGCCAGTTCACCTGAAGCGATACGCCATTATCTGTCAACCTATAGACTTTCACAGCATTCCTGACGGGAGCTTCTCGAGTTTGCCGATGTATTTCGCCTGTTGACCACGCATTTGGCTACCTTAAGAGAGTCATAGTTACTCCTGTCAGTTGCTCCCCGTTTTACCACAGTCACAATTTCAAGCTTCCTCTAGCCAGTTCCCCTGAAGCATTACGCCATTATCTGTCAACCTATAGACTTTCACAGCACTCCTGACGGGAGCTTCTTGAGTTTGCCTATGTATTTCGCCTGTTGACCACGCATTTGGCTACCTTAAGAGAGTCATAGTTACTCCTGTCAGTTGCTCCCCGTTTTACCACAGTCACAGTTTCAAACTTCCTCTAGCCAGGTCACCTGAAGCGATACGCCATTATCTGTCGACATAAAGACTGTCACAGTACTCCTGCCGGGAGCTTCTCGAGTTTGCCGATGTATTTCGCCTCTTGACGAGGCATTTGGCTACCTTAAGAGAGTCATAGTTACTCCTGTCAGTTACTCCCCGTTTTACAACAGTCACATCTACAAGCTTACTCTGGCCAGTTCACCTGAAGCGATACGCCATTATCTGTCAACCTATAGACTTTCACAGCACTCCTGACGGGAGCTTCTCGAGTTTGCCGATGTATTTCGCCTGTTGACCACGCATTTGGCTACCTTAAGAGAGTCATAGTTACTCCTGTCAGTTGCTCCCCGTTTTACCACAGTCACAATTTCAAGCTTCCTCTAGCCAGTTCCCCTGAAGCGATACGCCATTATCTGTCAACCTATAGACTTTCACAGCACTCCTGACGAGAGCTTCTTGAGTTTGCCGATGTATTTCGCCTGTTGACCACGCAATTGGCTACCTTAAGAGAGTCATAGTTACTCCTGTCAGTTGCTCCCCGTTTTACCACAGTCACAATTTCAAGCTTCCTCTAGCCAGTTCCCCTGAAGCGATACGCCATTATCTGCCAACCTAAAGACTTTCACAGCACTCCTGATGGGAGCTTCTCGAGTTTGCCGAGGTATTTCTCCGGTTGACGAGGCATTTGGCTACCTTAAGAGAGTCATAGTTACTCCTGTCAGTTGCTCCCCGTTATACCACAGTCACATTTTCAAGCTTCCTCTAGCCAGTTCACCTAACGCGATACGCCATTGTCTGTCAACCTAATGTCTTCCACAGTACTCCTGCCGGGAGCTTCTCGAGTTTGCCGATGTATTTCGCCTGTTGAGGAGGCATTTGGATACCTTAAGAGAGTAATAGTTACTCCTGTCAGTTGCTCCCCGTTTTAATATAGTCACATTTTCAAACTTCCTCTAGCCAGGTCACCTGAAGCGATACGCCATTATCTGTCGATATAAAGACTGTCACAGTACTCCTGACGGGAGCTTCTCGAGTTTGCCGATGTATTTCGCCTCTTGACGAGGCATTTGGCTACCTTAAAAGAGTCATAGTTACTCCTGTCAGTTACTCCCCGTTTTACAACAGCCACATCTACAAGCTTACTGTGGCCAGTTTACCAGAGGCGATACGCCAATATCTGTCAACATAAAGACTTTCACAGCACTCCTGATGGGAGCTTCTCGAGTTTGTCGATGTATTTCTCCGGTTGACGAGGCATTTGGCTACCTTAAGAGAGTCATAGTTACTCCTGTCAGTTGCTCCCCGTTTTTCCACAGTCACATTTTCAAGCTTCCTCTAGCCAGTTCACCTGACGCGATAGGCCATTGTTTGTCAACCTAATGTCTTTTACAGTACTCCTGCCGGCAGCTTCTCGAGTTTGCCGATGTATTTCGCCTGTTGAGGAGGCATTTGGATACCTTAAGAGAGTCATAGTTACTCCTGTCAGTTGCTCCCCGTTTTACCACAGTCACAGTTTCAAACTTCCTCTAGCCAGGTCACCTGAAGCGATACGCCATTATCTGTCGACATAAAGACTGTCACAGTACTCCTGCCGGGAGCTTCTCGAGTTTGCCGATGTATTTCGCCTCTTGACGAGGCATTTGGCTACCTTAAGAGAGTCATAGTTACTCCTGTCAGTTACTCCCCGTTTTACAACAGTCACATCTACAAGCTTACTCTGGCCAGTTCCCCTGAAGCGATACGCCATTATCTGTCAACCTATAGACTTTCACAGCACTCCTGATGGGAGCTTCTCGAGTTTGCCGAGGTATTTCTCCGGTTGACGAGGCATTTGGCTACCTTAAGAGAGTCATAGTTACTCCTGTCAGTTGCTCCCCGTTATACCACAGTCACATTTTCAAGCTTCCTCTAGCCAGTTCACCTGACGCGATACGCCATTGTCTGTCAATCTAATGTCTTTCACAGTACTCCTGCCGGGAGCTTCTCGAGTTTGCCGATGTATTTCGCCTGTTGAGGAGGCATTTGGATACCTTAAGAGAGTCATAGTTACTCCTGTCAGTTGCTCCCCGTTTTACCACAGTCACATTTTCAAACTTCCTCTAGCCAGGTCACCTGAAGCGATACGCCATTATCTGTCGATATAAAGACTGTCACAGTACTCCTGACGGGAGCTTCTCGAGTTTGCCGATGTATTTCGCCTCTTGACGAGGCATTTGGCTACCTTAAAAGAGTCATAGTTACTCCTGCCAGTTACTCCCCGTTTTACAACAGCCACATCTACAAGCTTACTCTGGCCAGTTTACCAGAGGCGATACGCCAATATCTGTCAACATAAAGACTTTCACAGCACTCCTGATGGGAGCTTCTCGAGTTTGTCGATGTATTTCTCCGGTTGACGAGGCATTTGGCTACCTTAAGAGAGTCATAGTTACTCCTGTCAGTTGCTCCCCGTTTTTCCACAGTCACATTTTCAAGCTTCCTCTAGCCAGTTCACCCGACGCGATAGGCCATTGTTTGTCAACCTAATGTCTTTCACAGTACTCCTGCCGGCAGCTTCTCGAGTTTGCCGATGTATTTCGCCTGTTGAGGAGGCATTTGGATACCTTAAGAGAGTCATAGTTACTCCTGTCAGTTGCTCCCCGTTTTACCACAGTCACAGTTTCAAACTTCCTCTAGCCAGGTCACCTGAAGCGATACGCCATTATCTGTCGACATAAAGACTGTCACAGTACTCCTGCCGGGAGCTTCTCGAGTTTGCCGATGTATTTCGCCTCTTGACGAGGCATTTGGCTACCTTAAGAGAGTCATAGTTACTCCTGTCAGTTACTCCCCGTTTTACAACAGTCACATCTACAAGCTTACTCTGGCCAGTTCACCTGAAGCGATACGCCATTATCTGTCAACCTATAGACTTTCACAGCACTCCTGACGGGAGCTTCTCGAGTTTGCCGATGTATTTCGCCTGTTGACCACGCATTTGGCTACCTTAAGAGAGTCATAGTTACTCCTGTCAGTTGCTCCCCGTTTTACCACAGTCACAATTTCAAGCTTCCTCTAGCCAGTTCCCCTGAAGCGATACGCCATTATCTGTCAACCTATAGACTTTCACAGCACTCCTGACGAGAGCTTCTTGAGTTTGCCGATGTATTTCGCCTGTTGACCACGCAATTGGCTACCTTAAGAGAGTCATAGTTACTCCTGTCAGTTGCTCCCCGTTTTACCACAGTCACAATTTCAAGCTTCCTCTAGCCAGTTCCCCTGAAGCGATACGCCATTATCTGCCAACCTAAAGACTTTCACAGCACTCCTGATGGGAGCTTCTCGAGTTTGCCGAGGTATTTCTCCGGTTGACGAGGCATTTGGCTACCTTAAGAGAGTCATAGTTACTCCTGTCAGTTGCTCCCCGTTATACCACAGTCACATTTTCAAGCTTCCTCTAGCCAGTTCACCTAACGCGATACGCCATTGTCTGTCAACCTAATGTCTTCCACAGTACTCCTGCCGGGAGCTTCTCGAGTTTGCCGATGTATTTCGCCTGTTGAGGAGGCATTTGGATACCTTAAGAGAGTAATAGTTACTCCTGTCAGTTGCTCCCCGTTTTAATATAGTCACATTTTCAAACTTCCTCTAGCCAGGTCACCTGAAGCGATACGCCATTATCTGTCGATATAAAGACTGTCACAGTACTCCTGACGGGAGCTTCTCGAGTTTGCCGATGTATTTCGCCTCTTGACGAGGCATTTGGCTACCTTAAAAGAGTCATAGTTACTCCTGTCAGTTACTCCCCGTTTTACAACAGCCACATCTACAAGCTTACTGTGGCCAGTTTACCAGAGGCGATACGCCAATATCTGTCAACATAAAGACTTTCAAAGCACTCCTGATGGGAGCTTCTCGAGTTTGTCGATGTATTTCTCCGGTTGACGAGGCATTTGGCTACCTTAAGAGAGTCATAGTTACTCCTGTCAGTTGCTCCCCGTTTTTCCACAGTCACATTTTCAAGCTTCCTCTAGCCAGTTCACCTGACGCGATAGGCCATTGTTTGTCAACCTAATGTCTTTCACAGTACTCCTGCCGGCAGCTTCTCGAGTTTGCCGATGTATTTCGCCTGTTGAGGAGGCATTTGGATACCTTAAGAGAGTCATAGTTACTCCTGTCAGTTGCTCCCCGTTTTACCACAGTCACAGTTTCAAACTTCCTCTAGCCAGGTCACCTGAAGCGATACGCCATTATCTGTCGACATAAAGACTGTCACAGTACTCCTGCCGGGAGCTTCTCGAGTTTGCCGATGTATTTCGCCTCCTGACGAGGCATTTGGCTACCTTAAGAGAGTCATAGTTACTCCTGTCAGTTACTCCCCGTTTTACAACAGTCACATCTACAAGCTTACTCTGGCCAGTTCACCTGAAGCGATACGCCATTATCTGTCAACCTATAGACTTTCACAGCACTCCTGACGGGAGCTTCTCGAGTTTGCCGATGTATTTCGCCTGTTGACCACGCATTTGGCTACCTTAAGAGAGTCATAGTTACTCCTGTCAGTTGCTCCCCGTTTTACCACAGTCACAATTTCAAGCTTCCTCTAGCCAGTTCCCCTGAAGCATTACGCCATTATCTGTCAACCTATAGACTTTCACAGCACTCCTGACGGGAGCTTCTTGAGTTTGCCTATGTATTTCGCCTGTTGACCACGCATTTGGCTACCTTAAGAGAGTCATAGTTACTCCTGTCAGTTGCTCCCCGTTTTACCACAGTCACAGTTTCAAACTTCCTCTAGCCAGGTCACCTGAAGCGATACGCCATTATCTGTCGACATAAAGACTGTCACAGTACTCCTGCCGGGAGCTTCTCGAGTTTGCCGATGTATTTCGCCTCTTGACGAGGCATTTGGCTACCTTAAGAGAGTCATAGTTACTCCTGTCAGTTACTCCCCGTTTTACAACAGTCACATCTACAAGCTTACTCTGGCCAGTTCACCTGAAGCGATACGCCATTATCTGTCAACCTATAGACTTTCACAGCACTCCTGACGGGAGCTTCTCGAGTTTGCCGATGTATTTCGCCTGTTGACCACGCATTTGGCTACCTTAAGAGAGTCATAGTTACTCCTGTCAGTTGCTCCCCGTTTTACCACAGTCACAATTTCAAGCTTCCTCTAGCCAGTTCCCCTGAAGCGATACGCCATTATCTGTCAACCTATAGACTTTCACAGCACTCCTGACGAGAGCTTCTTGAGTTTGCCGATGTATTTCGCCTGTTGACCACGCAATTGGCTACCTTAAGAGAGTCATAGTTACTCCTGTCAGTTGCTCCCCGTTTTACCACAGTCACAATTTCAAGCTTCCTCTAGCCAGTTCCCCTGAAGCGATACGCCATTATCTGCCAACCTAAAGACTTTCACAGCACTCCTGATGGGAGCTTCTCGAGTTTGCCGAGGTATTTCTCCGGTTGACGAGGCATTTGGCTACCTTAAGAGAGTCATAGTTACTCCTGTCAGTTGCTCCCCGTTATACCACAGTCACATTTTCAAGCTTCCTCTAGCCAGTTCACCTAACGCGATACGCCATTGTCTGTCAACCTAATGTCTTCCACAGTACTCCTGCCGGGAGCTTCTCGAGTTTGCCGATGTATTTCGCCTGTTGAGGAGGCATTTGGATACCTTAAGAGAGTAATAGTTACTCCTGTCAGTTGCTCCCCGTTTTAATATAGTCACATTTTCAAACTTCCTCTAGCCAGGTCACCTGAAGCGATACGCCATTATCTGTCGATATAAAGACTGTCACAGTACTCCTGACGGGAGCTTCTCGAGTTTGCCGATGTATTTCGCCTCTTGACGAGGCATTTGGCTACCTTAAAAGAGTCATAGTTACTCCTGTCAGTTACTCCCCGTTTTACAACAGCCACATCTACAAGCTTACTGTGGCCAGTTTACCAGAGGCGATACGCCAATATCTGTCAACATAAAGACTTTCACAGCACTCCTGATGGGAGCTTCTCGAGTTTGTCGATGTATTTCTCCGGTTGACGAGGCATTTGGCTACCTTAAGAGAGTCATAGTTACTCCTGTCAGTTGCTCCCCGTTTTTCCACAGTCACATTTTCAAGCTTCCTCTAGCCAGTTCACCTGACGCGATAGGCCATTGTTTGTCAACCTAATGTCTTTTACAGTACTCCTGCCGGCAGCTTCTCGAGTTTGCCGATGTATTTCGCCTGTTGAGGAGGCATTTGGATACCTTAAGAGAGTCATAGTTACTCCTGTCAGTTGCTCCCCGTTTTACCACAGTCACAGTTTCAAACTTCCTCTAGCCAGGTCACCTGAAGCGATACGCCATTATCTGTCGACATAAAGACTGTCACAGTACTCCTGCCGGGAGCTTCTCGAGTTTGCCGATGTATTTCGCCTCTTGACGAGGCATTTGGCTACCTTAAGAGAGTCATAGTTACTCCTGTCAGTTACTCCCCGTTTTACAACAGTCACATCTACAAGCTTACTCTGGCCAGTTCCCCTGAAGCGATACGCCATTATCTGTCAACCTATAGACTTTCACAGCACTCCTGATGGGAGCTTCTCGAGTTTGCCGAGGTATTTCTCCGGTTGACGAGGCATTTGGCTACCTTAAGAGAGTCATAGTTACTCCTGTCAGTTGCTCCCCGTTATACCACAGTCACATTTTCAAGCTTCCTCTAGCCAGTTCACCTGACGCGATACGCCATTGTCTGTCAATCTAATGTCTTTCACAGTACTCCTGCCGGGAGCTTCTCGAGT
The DNA here is from genome assembly GCF_023864345.2 of Schistocerca serialis cubense. Taxonomy (NCBI): domain Eukaryota; kingdom Metazoa; phylum Arthropoda; class Insecta; order Orthoptera; family Acrididae; genus Schistocerca; species Schistocerca serialis. The sequence continues at coordinate 969,182,734 of NC_064640.1, forward strand.
TTGCCGATGTATTTCGCCTGTTGAGGAGGCATTTGGATACCTTAAGAGAGTCATAGTTACTCCTGTCAGTTGCTCCCCGTTTTACCACAGTCACAATTTCAAGCTTCCTCTAGCCAGTTCCCCTGAAGCGATACGCCATTATCTGTCAACCTATAGACTTTCACAGCACTCCTGACGAGAGCTTCTTGAGTTTGCCGATGTATTTCGCCTGTTGACCACGCAATTGGCTACCTTAAGAGAGTCATAGTTACTCCTGTCAGTTGCTCCCCGTTTTACCACAGTCACAATTTCAAGCTTCCTCTAGCCAGTTCCCCTGAAGCGATACGCCATTATCTGCCAACCTAAAGACTTTCACAGCACTCCTGATGGGAGCTTCTCGAGTTTGCCGAGGTATTTCTCCGGTTGACGAGGCATTTGGCTACCTTAAGAGAGTCATAGTTACTCCTGTCAGTTGCTCCCCGTTATACCACAGTCACATTTTCAAGCTTCCTCTAGCCAGTTCACCTAACGCGATACGCCATTGTCTGTCAACCTAATGTCTTCCACAGTACTCCTGCCGGGAGCTTCTCGAGTTTGCCGATGTATTTCGCCTGTTGAGGAGGCATTTGGATACCTTAAGAGAGTAATAGTTACTCCTGTCAGTTGCTCCCCGTTTTAATATAGTCACATTTTCAAACTTCCTCTAGCCAGGTCACCTGAAGCGATACGCCATTATCTGTCGATATAAAGACTGTCACAGTACTCCTGACGGGAGCTTCTCGAGTTTGCCGATGTATTTCGCCTCTTGACGAGGCATTTGGCTACCTTAAAAGAGTCATAGTTACTCCTGTCAGTTACTCCCCGTTTTACAACAGCCACATCTACAAGCTTACTGTGGCCAGTTTACCAGAGGCGATACGCCAATATCTGTCAACATAAAGACTTTCACAGCACTCCTGATGGGAGCTTCTCGAGTTTGTCGATGTATTTCTCCGGTTGACGAGGCATTTGGCTACCTTAAGAGAGTCATAGTTACTCCTGTCAGTTGCTCCCCGTTTTTCCACAGTCACATTTTCAAGCTTCCTCTAGCCAGTTCACCTGACGCGATAGGCCATTGTTTGTCAACCTAATGTCTTTTACAGTACTCCTGCCGGCAGCTTCTCGAGTTTGCCGATGTATTTCGCCTGTTGAGGAGGCATTTGGATACCTTAAGAGAGTCATAGTTACTCCTGTCAGTTGCTCCCCGTTTTACCACAGTCACAGTTTCAAACTTCCTCTAGCCAGGTCACCTGAAGCGATACGCCATTATCTGTCGACATAAAGACTGTCACAGTACTCCTGCCGGGAGCTTCTCGAGTTTGCCGATGTATTTCGCCTCTTGACGAGGCATTTGGCTACCTTAAGAGAGTCATAGTTACTCCTGTCAGTTACTCCCCGTTTTACAACAGTCACATCTACAAGCTTACTCTGGCCAGTTCACCTGAAGCGATACGCCATTATCTGTCAACCTATAGACTTTCACAGCACTCCTGACGGGAGCTTCTCGAGTTTGCCGATGTATTTCGCCTGTTGACCACGCATTTGGCTACCTTAAGAGAGTCATAGTTACTCCTGTCAGTTGCTCCCCGTTTTACCACAGTCACAATTTCAAGCTTCCTCTAGCCAGTTCCCCTGAAGCGATACGCCATTATCTGTCAACCTATAGACTTTCACAGCACTCCTGACGGGAGCTTCTTGAGTTTGCCTATGTATTTCGCCTGTTGACCACGCATTTGGCTACCTTAAGAGAGTCATAGTTACTCCTGTCAGTTGCTCCCCGTTTTACCACAGTCACAATTTCAAGCTTCCTCTAGCCAGTTCCCCTGAAGCGATACGCCATTAGCTGTCAACCTATAGACTTTCACAGCACTCCTGATGGGAGCTTCTCGAGTTTGCCGAGGTATTTCTCCGGTTGACGAGGCATTTGGCTACCTTAAGAGAGTCATAGTTACTCCTGTCAGTTGCTCCCCGTTATACCACAGTCACATTTTCAAGCTTCCTCTAGCCAGTTCACCTAACGCGATACGCCATTGTCTGTCAACCTAATGTCTTCCACAGTACTCCTGCCGGGAGCTTCTCGAGTTTGCCGATGTATTTCGCCTGTTGAGGAGGCATTTGGATACCTTAAGAGAGTAATAGTTACTCCTGTCAGTTGCTCCCCGTTTTAATATAGTCACATTTTCAAACTTCCTCTAGCCAGGTCACCTGAAGCGATACGCCATTATCTGTCGATATAAAGACTGTCACAGTACTCCTGACGGGAGCTTCTCGAGTTTGCCGATGTATTTCGCCTCTTGACGAGGCATTTGGCTACCTTAAAAGAGTCATAGTTACTCCTGTCAGTTACTCCCCGTTTTACAACAGCCACATCTACAAGCTTACTCTGGCCAGTTTACCAGAGGCGATACGCCAATATCTGTCAACATAAAGACTTTCACAGCACTCCTGATGGGAGCTTCTCGAGTTTCTCGATGTATTTCTCCGGTTGACGAGGCATTTGGCTACCTTAAGAGAGTCATAGTTACTCCTGTCAGTTGCTCCCCGTTTTTCCACAGTCACATTTTCAAGCTTCCTCTAGCCAGTTCACCTGACGCGATAGGCCATTGTTTGTCAACCTAATGTCTTTCACAGTACTCCTGCGGGCAGCTTCTCGAGTTTGCCGATGTATTTCGCCTGTTGAGGAGGCATTTGGATACCTTAAGAGAGTCATAGTTACTCCTGTCAGTTGCTCCCCGTTTTACCACAGTCACAGTTTCAAACTTCCTCTAGCCAGGTCACCTGAAGCGATACGCCATTATCTGTCGACATAAAGACTGTCACAGTACTCCTGCCGGGAGCTTCTCGAGTTTGCCGATGTATTTCGCCTCTTGACGAGGCATTTGGCTACCTTAAGAGAGTCATAGTTACTCCTGTCAGTTACTCCCCGTTTTACAACAGTCACATCTACAAGCTTACTCTGGCCAGTTCCCCTGAAGCGATACGCCATTATCTGTCAACCTATAGACTTTCACAGCACTCCTGATGGGAGCTTCTCGAGTTTGCCGAGGTATTTCTCCGGTTGACGAGGCATTTGGCTACCTTAAGAGAGTCATAGTTACTCCTGTCAGTTGCTCCCCGTTATACCACAGTCACATTTTCAAGCTTCCTCTAGCCAGTTCACCTGACGCGATACGCCATTGTCTGTCAATCTAATGTCTTTCACAGTACTCCTGCCTGGAGCTTCTCGAGTTTGCCGATGTATTTCGCCTGTTGAGGAGGCATTTGGATACCTTAAGAGAGTCATAGTTACTCCTGTCAGTTGCTCCCCGTTTTACCACAGTCACATTTTCAAACTTCCTCTAGCCAGGTCACCTGAAGCGATACGCCATTATCTGTCGATATAAAGACTGTCACAGTACTCCTGACGGGAGCTTCTCGAGTTTGCCGATGTATTTCGCCTCTTGACGAGGCATTTGGATACCTTAAGAGAGTAATAGTTACTCCTGTCAGTTGCTCCCCGTTTTAATATAGTCACATTTTCAAACTTCCTCTAGCCAGGTCACCTGAAGCGATACGCCATTATCTGTCGATATAAAGACTGTCACAGTACTCCTGACGGGAGCTTCTCGAGTTTGCCGATGTATTTCGCCTGTTGAGGAGGCATTTGGATACCTTAAGAGAGTAATAGTTACTCCTGTCAGTTGCTCCCCGTTTTAATATAGTCACATTTTCAAACTTCCTCTAGCCAGGTCACCTGAAGCGATACGCCATTATCTGTCGATATAAAGACTGTCACAGTACTCCTGACGGGAGCTTCTCGAGTTTGCCGATGTATTTCGCCTCTTGACGAGGCATTTGGCTACCTTAAAAGAGTCATAGTTACTCCTGTCAGTTACTCCCCGTTTTACAACAGCCACATCTACAAGCTTACTGTGGCCAGTTTACCAGAGGCGATACGCCAATATCTGTCAACATAAAGACTTTCACAGCACTCCTGATGGGAGCTTCTCGAGTTTGTCGATGTATTTCTCCGGTTGACGAGGCATTTGGCTACCTTAAGAGAGTCATAGTTACTCCTGTCAGTTGCTCCCCGTTTTTCCACAGTCACATTTTCAAGCTTCCTCTAGCCAGTTCACCTGACGCGATAGGCCATTGTTTGTCAACCTAATGTCTTTTACAGTACTCCTGCCGGCAGCTTCTCGAGTTTGCCGATGTATTTCGCCTGTTGAGGAGGCATTTGGATACCTTAAGAGAGTCATAGTTACTCCTGTCAGTTGCTCCCCGTTTTACCACAGTCACAGTTTCAAACTTCCTCTAGCCAGGTCACCTGAAGCGATACGCCATTATCTGTCGACATAAAGACTGTCACAGTACTCCTGCCGGGAGCTTCTCGAGTTTGCCGATGTATTTCGCCTCTTGACGAGGCATTTGGCTACCTTAAGAGAGTCATAGTTACTCCTGTCAGTTACTCCCCGTTTTACAACAGTCACATCTACAAGCTTACTCTGGCCAGTTCACCTGAAGCGATACGCCATTATCTGTCAACCTATAGACTTTCACAGCACTCCTGACGGGAGCTTCTCGAGTTTGCCGATGTATTTCGCCTGTTGACCACGCATTTGGCTACCTTAAGAGAGTCATAGTTACTCCTGTCAGTTGCTCCCCGTTTTACCACAGTCACAATTTCAAGCTTCCTCTAGCCAGTTCCCCTGAAGCGATACGCCATTATCTGTCAACCTATAGACTTTCACAGCACTCCTGACGGGAGCTTCTTGAGTTTGCCTATGTATTTCGCCTGTTGACCACGCATTTGGCTACCTTAAGAGAGTCATAGTTACTCCTGTCAGTTGCTCCCCGTTTTACCACAGTCACAATTTCAAGCTTCCTCTAGCCAGTTCCCCTGAAGCGATACGCCATTAGCTGTCAACCTATAGACTTTCACAGCACTCCTGATGGGAGCTTCTCGAGTTTGCCGAGGTATTTCTCCGGTTGACGAGGCATTTGGCTACCTTAAGAGAGTCATAGTTACTCCTGTCAGTTGCTCCCCGTTATACCACAGTCACATTTTCAAGCTTCCTCTAGCCAGTTCACCTAACGCGATACGCCATTGTCTGTCAACCTAATGTCTTCCACAGTACTCCTGCCGGGAGCTTCTCGAGTTTGCCGATGTATTTCGCCTGTTGAGGAGGCATTTGGATACCTTAAGAGAGTAATAGTTACTCCTGTCAGTTGCTCCCCGTTTTACCACAGTCACAGTTTCAAACTTCCTCTAGCCAGGTCACCTGAAGCGATACGCCATTATCTGTCGACATAAAGACTGTCACAGTACTCCTGCCGGGAGCTTCTCGAGTTTGCCGATGTATTTCGCCTCTTGACGAGGCATTTGGCTACCTTAAGAGAGTCATAGTTACTCCTGTCAGTTACTCCCCGTTTTACAACAGTCACATCTACAAGCTTACTCTGGCCAGTTCCCCTGAAGCGATACGCCATTATCTGTCAACCTATAGACTTTCACAGCACTCCTGATGGGAGCTTCTCGAGTTTGCCGAGGTATTTCTCCGGTTGACGAGGCATTTGGCTACCTTAAGAGAGTCATAGTTACTCCTGTCAGTTGCTCCCCGTTATACCACAGTCACATTTTCAAGCTTCCTCTAGCCAGTTCACCTGACGCGATACGCCATTGTCTGTCAATCTAATGTCTTTCACAGTACTCCTGCCGGGAGCTTCTCGAGTTTGCCGATGTATTTCGCCTGTTGAGGAGGCATTTGGATACCTTAAGAGAGTCATAGTTACTCCTGTCAGTTGCTCCCCGTTTTACCACAGTCACATTTTCAAACTTCCTCTAGCCAGGTCACCTGAAGCGATACGCCATTATCTGTCGATATAAAGACTGTCACAGTACTCCTGACGGGAGCTTCTCGAGTTTGCCGATGTATTTCGCCTCTTGACGAGGCATTTGGCTACCTTAAAAGAGTCATAGTTACTCCTGCCAGTTACTCCCCGTTTTACAACAGCCACATCTACAAGCTTACTCTGGCCAGTTTACCAGAGGCGATACACCAATATCTGTCAACATAAAGACTTTCACAGCACTCCTGATGGGAGCTTCTCGAGTTTGTCGATGTATTTCTCCGGTTGACGAGGCATTTGGCTACCTTAAGAGAGTCATAGTTACTCCTGTCAGTTGCTCCCCGTTTTTCCACAGTCACATTTTCAAGCTTCCTCTAGCCAGTTCACCTGACGCGATAGGCCATTGTTTGTCAACCTAATGTCTTTCACAGTACTCCTGCCGGCAGCTTCTCGAGTTTGCCGATGTATTTCGCCTGTTGAGGAGGCATTTGGATACCTTAAGAGAGTCATAGTTACTCCTGTCAGTTGCTCCCCGTTTTACCACAGTCACAGTTTCAAACTTCCTCTAGCCAGGTCACCTGAAGCGATACGCCATTATCTGTCGACATAAAGACTGTCACAGTACTCCTGCCGGGAGCTTCTCGAGTTTGCCGATGTATTTCGCCTCTTGACGAGGCATTTGGCTACCTTAAGAGAGTCATAGTTACTCCTGTCAGTTACTCCCCGTTTTACAACAGTCACATCTACAAGCTTACTCTGGCCGGTTCACCTGAAGCGATACGCCATTATCTGTCAACCTATAGACTTTCACAGCACTCCTGACGGGAGCTTCTCGAGTTTGCCGATGTATTTCGCCTGTTGACCACGCATTTGGCTACCTTAAGAGAGTCATAGTTACTCCTGTCAGTTGCTCCCCGTTTTACCACAGTCACAATTTCAAGCTTCCTCTAGCCAGTTCCCCTGAAGCGATACGCCATTATCTGTCAACCTATAGACTTTCACAGCACTCCTGATGGGAGCTTCTCGAGTTTGCCGAGGTATTTCTCCGGTTGACGAGGCATTTGGCTACCTTAAGAGAGTCATAGTTACTCCTGTCAGTTGCTCCCCGTTATACCACAGTCACATTTTCAAGCTTCCTCTAGCCAGTTCACCTGACGCGATACGCCATTGTCTGTCAATCTAATGTCTTTCACAGTACTCCTGCCGGGAGCTTCTCGAGTTTGCCGATGTATTTCGCCTGTTGAGGAGGCATTTGGATACCTTAAGAGAGTCATAGTTACTCCTGTCAGTTGCTCCCCGTTTTACCACAGTCACATTTTCAAACTTCCTCTAGCCAGGTCACCTGAAGCGATACGCCATTATCTGTCGATATAAAGACTGTCACAGTACTCCTGACGGGAGCTTCTCGAGTTTGCCGATGTATTTCGCCTCTTGACGAGGCATTTGGCTACCTTAAAAGAGTCATAGTTACTCCTGCCAGTTACTCCCCGTTTTACAACAGCCACATCTACAAGCTTACTCTGGCCAGTTTACCAGAGGCGATACGCCAATATCTGTCAACATAAAGACTTTCACAGCACTCCTGATGGGAGCTTCTCGAGTTTGTCGATGTATTTCTCCGGTTGACGAGGCATTTGGCTACCTTAAGAGAGTCATAGTTACTCCTGTCAGTTGCTCCCCGTTTTTCCACAGTCACATTTTCAAGCTTCCTCTAGCCAGTTCACCTGACGCGATAGGCCATTGTTTGTCAACCTAATGTCTTTCACAGTACTCCTGCCGGCAGCTTCTCGAGTTTGCCGATGTATTTCGCCTGTTGAGGAGGCATTTGGATACCTTAAGAGAGTCATAGTTACTCCTGTCAGTTGCTCCCCGTTTTACCACAGTCACAGTTTCAAACTTCCTCTAGCCAGGTCACCTGAAGCAATACGCCATTATCTGTCGACATAAAGACTGTCACAGTACTCCTGCCGGGAGCTTCTCGAGTTTGCCGATGTATTTCGCCTCTTGACGAGGCATTTGGCTACCTTAAGAGAGTCATAGTTACTCCTGTCAGTTACTCCCCGTTTTACAACAGTCACATCTACAAGCTTACTCTGGCCAGTTCACCTGAAGCGATACGCCATTATCTGTCAACCTATAGACTTTCACAGCACTCCTGACGGGAGCTTCTCGAGTTTGCCGATGTATTTCGCCTGTTGACCACGCATTTGGCTACCTTAAGAGAGTCATAGTTACTCCTGTCAGTTGCTCCCCGTATTACCACAGTCACAATTTCAAGCTTCCTCTAGCCAGTTCCCCTGAAGCGATACGCCATTATCTGTCAACCTATAGACTTTCACAGCACTCCTGACGAGAGCTTCTTGAGTTTGCCGAGGTATTTCTCCGGTTGACGAGGCATTTGGCTACCTTAAGAGAGTCATAGTTACTCCTGTCAGTTGCTCCCCGTTATACCACAGTCACATTTTCAAGCTTCCTCTAGCCAGTTCACCTAACGCGATACGCCATTGTCTGTCAACCTAATGTCTTCCACAGTACTCCTGCCGGGAGCTTCTCGAGTTTGCCGATGTATTTCGCCTGTTGAGGAGGCATTTGGATACCTTAAGAGAGTAATAGTTACTCCTGTCAGTTGCTCCCCGTTTTAATATAGTCACATTTTCAAACTTCCTCTAGCCAGGTCACCTGAAGCGATACGCCATTATCTGTCGATATAAAGACTGTCACAGTACTCCTGACGGGAGCTTCTCGAGTTTGCCGATGTATTTCGCCTCTTGACGAGGCATTTGGCTACTTTAAAAGAGTCATAGTTACTCCTGTCAGTTACTCCCCGTTTTACAACAGCCACATCTACAAGCTTACTGTGGCCAGTTTACCAGAGGCGATACGCCAATATCTGTCAACATAAAGACTTTCACAGCACTCCTGATGGGAGCTTCTCGAGTTTGTCGATGTATTTCTCCGGTTGACGAGGCATTTGGCTACCTTAAGAGAGTCATAGTTACTCCTGTCAGTTGCTCCCCGTTTTTCCACAGTCACATTTTCAAGCTTCCTCTAGCCAGTTCACCTGACGCGATAGGCCATTGTTTGTCAACCTAATGTCTTTCACAGTACTCCTGCCGGCAGCTTCTCGAGTTTGCCGATGTATTTCGCCTGTTGAGGAGGCATTTGGATACCTTAAGAGAGTCATAGTTACTCCTGTCAGTTGCTCCCCGTTTTACCACAGTCACATTTTCAAACTTCCTCTAGCCAGGTCACCTGAAGCGATACGCCATTATCTGTCGATATAAAGACTGTCACAGTACTCCTGACGGGAGCTTCTCGAGTTTGCCGATGTATTTCGCCTCTTGACGAGGCATTTGGCTACCTTAAAAGAGTCATAGTTACTCCTGCCAGTTACTCCCCGTTTTACAACAGCCACATCTACAAGCTTACTCTGGCCAGTTTACCAGAGGCGATACGCCAATATCTGTCAACATAAAGACTTTCACAGCACTCCTGATGGGAGCTTCTCGAGTTTGTCGATGTATTTCTCCGGTTGACGAGGCATTTGGCTACCTTAAGAGAGTCATAGTTACTCCTGTCAGTTGCTCCCCGTTTTTCCACAGTCACATTTTCAAGCTTCCTCTAGCCAGTTCACCTGACGCGATAGGCCATTGTTTGTCAACCTAATGTCTTTCACAGTACTCCTGCCGGCAGCTTCTCGAGTTTGCCGATGTATTTCGCCTGTTGAGGAGGCATTTGGATACCTTAAGAGAGTCATAGTTACTCCTGTCAGTTGCTCCCCGTTTTACCACAGTCACAGTTTCAAACTTCCTCTAGCCAGGTCACCTGAAGCGATACGCCATTATCTGTCGACATAAAGACTGTCACAGTACTCCTGCCGGGAGCTTCTCGAGTTTGCCGATGTATTTCGCCTCTTGACGAGGCATTTGGCTACCTTAAGAGAGTCATAGTTACTCCTGTCAGTTACTCCCCGTTTTACAACAGTCACATCTACAAGCTTACTCTGGCCAGTTCACCTGAAGCGATACGCCATTATCTGTCAACCTATAGACTTTCACAGCACTCCTGACGGGAGCTTCTCGAGTTTGCCGATGTATTTCGCCTGTTGACCACGCATTTGGCTACCTTAAGAGAGTCATAGTTACTCCTGTCAGTTGCTCCCCGTTTTACCACAGTCACAATTTCAAGCTTCCTCTAGCCAGTTCCCCTGAAGCGATACGCCATTATCTGTCAACCTATAGACTTTCACAGCACTCCTGATGGGAGCTTCTCGAGTTTGCCGAGGTATTTCTCCGGTTGACGAGGCATTTGGCTACCTTAAGAGAGTCATAGTTACTCCTGTCAGTTGCTCCCCGTTATACCACAGTCACATTTTCAAGCTTCCTCTAGCCAGTTCACCTGACGCGATACGCCATTGTCTGTCAATCTAATGTCTTTCACAGTACTCCTGCCGGGAGCTTCTCGAGTTTGCCGATGTATTTCGCCTGTTGAGGAGGCATTTGGATACCTTAAGAGAGTCATAGTTACTCCTGTCAGTTGCTCCCCGTTTTACCACAGTCACATTTTCAAACTTCCTCTAGCCAGGTCACCTGAAGCGATACGCCATTATCTGTCGATATAAAGACTGTCACAGTACTCCTGACGGGAGCTTCTCGAGTTTGCCGATGTATTTCGCCTCTTGACGAGGCATTTGGCTACCTTAAAAGAGTCATAGTTACTCCTGCCAGTTACTCCCCGTTTTACAACAGCCACATCTACAAGCTTACTCTGGCCAGTTTACCAGAGGCGATACGCCAATATCTGTCAACATAAAGACTTTCACAGCACTCCTGATGGGAGCTTCTCGAGTTTGTCGATGTATTTCTCCGGTTGACGAGGCATTTGGCTACCTTAAGAGAGTCATAGTTACTCCTGTCAGTTGCTCCCCGTTTTTCCACAGTCACATTTTCAAGCTTCCTCTAGCCAGTTCACCTGACGCGATAGGCCATTGTTTGTCAACCTAATGTCTTTCACAGTACTCCTGCCGGCAGCTTCTCGAGTTTGCCGATGTATTTCGCCTGTTGAGGAGGCATTTGGATACCTTAAGAGAGTCATAGTTACTCCTGTCAGTTGCTCCCCGTTTTACCACAGTCACAGTTTCAAACTTCCTCTAGCCAGGTCACCTGAAGCGATACGCCATTATCTGTCGACATAAAGACTGTCACAGTACTCCTGCCGTGAGCTTCTCGAGTTTGCCGATGTATTTCGCCTGTTGAGGAGGCATTTGGCTACCTTAAGAGAGTCATAGTTACTCCTGTCAGTTACTCCCCGTTTTACAACAGTCACATCTACAAGCTTACTCTGGCCAGTTCACCTGAAGCGATACGCCATTATCTGTCAACCTATAGACTTTCACAGCACTCCTGACGGGAGCTTCTCCAGTTTGCCGATGTATTTCGCCTGTTGACCACGCATTTGGCTACCTTAAGAGAGTCATAGTTACTCCTGTCAGTTGCTCCCCGTTTTACCACAGTCACAATTTCAAGCTTCCTCTAGCCAGTTCCCCTGAAGCGATACGCCATTATCTGTCAACCTATAGACTTTCACAGCACTCCTGATGGGAGCTTCTCGAGTTTGCCGAGGTATTTCTCCGGTTGACGAGGCATTTGGCTACCTTAAGAGAGTCATAGTTACTCCTGTCAGTTGCTCCCCGTTATACCACAGTCACATTTTCAAGCTTCCTCTAGCCAGTTCACCTGACGCGATACGCCATTGTCTGTCAATCTAATGTCTTTCACAGTACTCCTGCCGGGAGCTTCTCGAGTTTGCCGATGTATTTCGCCTGTTGAGGAGGCATTTGGATACCTTAAGAGAGTCATAGTTACTCCTGTCAGTTGCTCCCCGTTTTACCACAGTCACATTTTCAAACTTCCTCTAGCCAGGTCACCTGAAGCGATACGCCATTATCTGTCGATATAAAGACTGTCACAGTACTCCTGACGGGAGCTTCTCGAGTTTGCCGATGTATTTCGCCTCTTGACGAGGCATTTGGCTACCTTAAAAGAGTCATAGTTACTCCTGCCAGTTACTCCCCGTTTTACAACAGCCACATCTACAAGCTTACTCTGGCCAGTTTACCAGAGGCGATACGCCAATATCTGTCAACATAAAGACTTTCACAGCACTCCTGATGGGAGCTTCTCGAGTTTGTCGATGTATTTCTCCGGTTGACGAGGCATTTGGCTACCTTAAGAGAGTCATAGTTACTCCTGTCAGTTGCTCCCCGTTTTTCCACAGTCACATTTTCAAGGTTCCTCTAGCCAGTTCACCTGACGCGATAGGCCATTGTTTGTCAACCTAATGTCTTTCACAGTACTCCTGCCGGCAGCTTCTCGAGTTTGCCGATGTATTTCGCCTGTTGAGGAGGCATTTGGATACCTTAAGAGAGTCATAGTTACTCCTGTCAGTTGCTCCCCGTTTTACCACAGTCACAGTTTCAAACTTCCTCTAGCCAGGTCACCTGAAGCGATACGCCATTATCTGTCGACATAAAGACTGTCACAGTACTCCTGCCGGGAGCTTCTCGAGTTTGCCGATGTATTTCGCCTCTTGACGAGGCATTTGGCTACCTTAAGAGAGTCATAGTTACTCCTGTCAGTTACTCCCCGTTTTACAACAGTCACATCTACAAGCTTACTCTGGCCAGTTCACCTGAAGCGATACGCCATTATCTGTCAACCTATAGACTTTCACAGCACTCCTGACGGGAGCTTCTCGAGTTTGCCGATGTATTTCGCCTGTTGACCACGCATTTGGCTACCTTAAGAGAGTCATAGTTACTCCTGTCAGTTGCTCCCCGTTTTACCACAGTCACAATTTCAAGCTTCCTCTAGCCAGTTCCCCTGAAGCGATACGCCATTATCTGTCAACCTATAGACTTTCACAGCACTCCTGATGGGAGCTTCTCGAGTTTGCCGAGGTATTTCTCCGGTTGACGAGGCATTTGGCTACCTTAAGAGAGTCATAGTTACTCCTGTCAGTTGCTCCCCGTTATACCACAGTCACATTTTCAAGCTTCCTCTAGCCAGTTCACCTGACGCGATACGCCATTGTCTGTCAATCTAATGTCTTTCACAGTACTTCTGCCGGGAGCTTCTCGAGTTTGCCGATGTATTTCGCCTGTTGAGGAGGCATTTGGATACCTTAAGAGAGTCATAGTTACTCCTGTCAGTTGCTCCCCGTTTTACCACAGTCACATTTTCAAACTTCCTCTAGCCAGGTCACCTGAAGCGATACGCCATTATCTGTCGATATAAAGACTGTCACAGTACTCCTGACGGGAGCTTCTCGAGTTTGCCGATGTATTTCGCCTCTTGACGAGGCATTTGGCTACCTTAAAAGAGTCATAGTTACTCCTGCCAGTTACTCCCCGTTTTACAACAGCCACATCTACAAGCTTACTCTGGCCAGTTTACCAGAGGCGATACGCCAATATCTGTCAACATAAAGACTTTCACAGCACTCCTGATGGGAGCTTCTCGAGTTTGTCGATGTATTTCTCCGGTTGACGAGGCATTTGGCTACCTTAAGAGAGTCATAGTTACTCCTGTCAGTTGCTCCCCGTTTTTCCACAGTCACATTTTCAAGCTTCCTCTAGCCAGTTCACCTGACGCGATAGGCCATTGTTTGTCAACCTAATGTCTTTCACAGTACTCCTGCCGGCAGCTTCTCGAGTTTGCCGATGTATTTCGCCTGTTGAGGAGGCATTTGGATACCTTAAGAGAGTCATAGTTACTCCTGTCAGTTGCTCCCCGTTTTACCACAGTCACAGTTTCAAACTTCCTCTAGCCAGGTCACCTGAAGCGATACGCCATTATCTGTCGACATAAAGACTGTCACAGTACTCCTGCCGGGAGCTTCTCGAGTTTGCCGATGTATTTCGCCTCTTGACGAGGCATTTGGCTACCTTAAGAGAGTCATAGTTACTCCTGTCAGTTACTCCCCGTTTTACAACAGTCACATCTACAAGCTTACTCTGGCCAGTTCACCTGAAGCGATACGCCATTATCTGTCAACCTATAGACTTTCACAGCACTCCTGACGGGAGCTTCTCGAGTTTGCCGATGTATTTCGCCTGTTGACCACGCATTTGGCTACCTTAAGAGAGTCATAGTTACTCCTGTCAGTTGCTCCCCGTTTTACCACAGTCACAATTTCAAGCTTCCTCTAGCCAGTTCCCCTGAAGCGATACGCCATTATCTGTCAACCTATAGACTTTCACAGCACTCCTGATGGGAGCTTCTCGAGTTTGCCGAGGTATTTCTCCGGTTGACGAGGCATTTGGCTACCTTAAGAGAGTCATAGTTACTCCTGTCAGTTGCTCCCCGTTATACCACAGTCACATTTTCAAGCTTCCTCTAGCCAGTTCACCTGACGCGATACGCCATTGTCTGTCAATCTAATGTCTTTCACAGTACTCCTGCCGGGAGCTTCTCGAGTTTGCCGATGTATTTCGCCTGTTGAGGAGGCATTTGGATACCTTAAGAGAGTCATAGTTACTCCTGTCAGTTGCTCCCCGTTTTACCACAGTCACATTTTCAAACTTCCTCTAGCCAGGTCACCTGAAGCGATACGCCATTATCTGTCGATATAAAGACTGTCACAGTACTCCTGACGGGAGCTTCTCGAGTTTGCCGATGTATTTCGCCTCTTGACGAGGCATTTGGCTACCTTAAAAGAGTCATAGTTACTCCTGCCAGTTACTCCCCGTTTTACAACAGCCACATCTACAAGCTTACTCTGGCCAGTTTACCAGAGGCGATACGCCAATATCTGTCAACATAAAGACTTTCACAGCACTCCTGATGGGAGCTTCTCGAGTTTGTCGATGTATTTCTCCGGTTGACGAGGCATTTGGCTACCTTAAGAGAGTCATAGTTACTCCTGTCAGTTGCTCCCCGTTTTACCACAGTCACAATTTCAAGCTTCCTCTAGCCAGTTCCCCTGAAGCGATACGCCATTATCTGTCAACCTATAGACTTTCACAGCACTCCTGATGGGAGCTTCTCGAGTTTGCCGAGGTATTTCTCCGGTTGACGAGGCATTTGGCTACCTTAAGAGAGTCATAGTTACTCCTGTCAGTTGCTCCCCGTTATACCACAGTCACATTTTCAAGCTTCCTCTAGCCAGTTCACCTGACGCGATACGCCATTGTCTGTCAATCTAATGTCTTTCACAGTACTCCTGCCGGGAGCTTCTCGAGTTTGCCGATGTATTTCGCCTGTTGAGGAGGCATTTGGATACCTTAAGAGAGTCATAGTTACTCCTGTCAGTTGCTCCCCGTTTTACCACAGTCACATTTTCAAACTTCCTCTAGCCAGGTCACCTGAAGCGATACGCCATTATCTGTCGATATAAAGACTGTCACAGTACTCCTGACGGGAGCTTCTCGAGTTTGCCGATGTATTTCGCCTCTTGACGAGGCATTTGGCTACCTTAAAAGAGTCATAGTTACTCCTGCCAGTTACTCCCCGTTTTACAACAGCCACATCTACAAGCTTACTCTGGCCAGTTTACCAGAGGCGATACGCCAATATCTGTCAACATAAAGACTTTCACAGCACTCCTGATGGGAGCTTCTCGAGTTTGTCGATGTATTTCTCCGGTTGACGAGGCATTTGGCTACCTTAAGAGAGTCATAGTTACTCCTGTCAGTTGCTCCCCGTTTTTCCACAGTCACATTTTCAAGCTTCCTCTAGCCAGTTCACCTGACGCGATAGGCCATTGTTTGTCAACCTAATGTCTTTCACAGTACTCCTGCCGGCAGCTTCTCGAGTTTGCCGATGTATTTCGCCTGTTGAGGAGGCATTTGGATACCTTAAGAGAGTCATAGTTACTCCTGTCAGTTGCTCCCCGTTTTACCACAGTCACAGTTTCAAACTTCCTCTAGCCAGGTCACCTGAAGCGATACGCCATTATCTGTCGACATAAAGACTGTCACAGTACTCCTGCCGGGAGCTTCTCGAGTTTGCCGATGTATTTCGCCTCTTGACGAGGCATTTGGCTACCTTAAGAGAGTCATAGTTACTCCTGTCAGTTACTCCCCGTTTTACAACAGTCACATCTACAAGCTTACTCTGGCCAGTTCACCTGAAGCGATACGCCATTATCTGTCAACCTATAGACTTTCACAGCACTCCTGACGGGAGCTTCTCGAGTTTGCCGATGTATTTCGCCTGTTGACCACGCATTTGGCTACCTTAAGAGAGTCATAGTTACTCCTGTCAGTTGCTCCCCGTTTTACCACAGTCACAATTTCAAGCTTCCTCTAGCCAGTTCCCCTGAAGCGATACGCCATTATCTGTCAACCTATAGACTTTCACAGCACTCCTGACGAGAGCTTCTTGAGTTTGCCGAGGTATTTCTCCGGTTGACGAGGCATTTGGCTACCTTAAGAGAGTCATAGTTACTCCTGTCAGTTGCTCCCCGTTATACCACAGTCACATTTTCAAGCTTCCTCTAGCCAGTTCACCTAACGCGATACGCCATTGTCTGTCAACCTAATGTCTTCCACAGTACTCCTGCCGGGAGCTTCTCGAGTTTGCCGATGTATTTCGCCTGTTGAGGAGGCATTTGGATACCTTAAGAGAGTAATAGTTACTCCTGTCAGTTGCTCCCCGTTTTAATATAGTCACATTTTCAAACTTCCTCTAGCCAGGTCACCTGAAGCGATACGCCATTATCTGTCGATATAAAGACTGTCACAGTACTCCTGACGGGAGCTTCTCGAGTTTGCCGATGTATTTCGCCTCTTGACGAGGCATTTGGCTACTTTAAAAGAGTCATAGTTACTCCTGTCAGTTACTCCCCGTTTTACAACAGCCACATCTACAAGCTTACTGTGGCCAGTTTACCAGAGGCGATACGCCAATATCTGTCAACATAAAGACTTTCACAGCACTCCTGATGGGAGCTTCTCGAGTTTGTCGATGTATTTCTCCGGTTGACGAGGCATTTGGATACCTTAAGAGAGTCATAGTTACTCCTGTCAGTTGCTCCCCGTTTTTCCACAGTCACATTTTCAAGCTTCCTCTAGCCAGTTCACCTGACGCGATAGGCCATTGTTTGTCAACCTAATGTCTTTCACAGTACTCCTGCCGGCAGCTTCTCGAGTTTGCCGATGTATTTCGCCTGTTGAGGAGGCATTTGGATACCTTAAGAGAGTCATAGTTACTCCTGTCAGTTGCTCCCCGTTTTACCACAGTCACAGTTTCAAACTTCCTCTAGCCAGGTCACCTGAAGCGATACGCCATTATCTGTCGACATAAAGACTGTCACAGTACTCCTGCCGGGAGCTTCTCGAGTTTGCCGATGTATTTCGCCTCTTGACGAGGCATTTGGCTACCTTAAGAGAGTCATAGTTACTCCTGTCAGTTACTCCCCGTTTTACAACAGTCACATCTACAAGCTTACTCTGGCCAGTTCCCCTGAAGCGATACGTCATTATCTGTCAACCTATAGACTTTCACAGCACTCCTGATGGGAGCTTCTCGAGTTTGCCGAGGTATTTCTCCGGTTGACGAGGCATTTGGCTACCTTAAGAGAGTCATAGTTACTCCTGTCAGTTGCTCCCCGTTATACCACAGTCACATTTTCAAGCTTCCTCTAGCCAGTTCACCTGACGCGATACGCCATTGTCTGTCAATCTAATGTCTTTCACAGTACTCCTGCCGGGAGCTTCTCGAGTTTGCCGATGTATTTCGCCTGTTGAGGAGGCATTTGGATACCTTAAGAGAGTCATAGTTACTCCTGTCAGTTGCTCCCCGTTTTACCACAGGCACATTTTCAAACTTCCTCTAGCCAGGTCACCTGAAGCGATACGCCATTATCTGTCGATATAAAGACTGTCACAGTACTCCTGACGGGAGCTTCTCGAGTTTGCCGATGTATTTCGCCTCTTGACGAGGCATTTGGCTACCTTAAAAGAGTCATAGTTACTCCTGCCAGTTACTCCCCGTTTTACAACAGCCACATCTACAAGCTTACTCTGGCCAGTTTACCAGAGGCGATACGCCAATATCTGTCAACATAAAGACTTTCACAGCACTCCTGATGGGAGCTTCTCGAGTTTGTCGATGTATTTCTCCGGTTGACGAGGCATTTGGCTACCTTAAGAGAGTCATAGTTACTCCTGTCAGTTGCTCCCCGTTTTTCCACAGTCACATTTTCAAGCTTCCTCTAGCCAGTTCACCTGACGCGATAGGCCATTGTTTGTCAACCTAATGTCTTTCACAGTACTCCTGCCGGCAGCTTCTCGAGTTTGCCGATGTATTTCGCCTGTTGAGGAGGCATTTGGATACCTTAAGAGAGTCATAGTTACTCCTGTCAGTTGCTCCCCGTTTTACCACAGTCACAGTTTCAAACTTCCTCTAGCCAGGTCACCTGAAGCGATACGCCATTATCTGTCGACATAAAGACTGTCACAGTACTCCTGCCGGGAGCTTCTCGAGTTTGCCGATGTATTTCGCCTCTTGACGAGGCATTTGGCTACCTTAAGAGAGTCATAGTTACTCCTGTCAGTTACTCCCCGTTTTACAACAGTCACATCTACAAGCTTACTCTGGCCTGTTCACCTGAAGCGATACGCCATTATCTGTCAACCTATAGACTTTCACAGCACTCCTGACGGGAGCTTCTCGAGTTTGCCGATGTATTTCGCCTGTTGACCACGCATTTGGCTACCTTAAGAGAGTCATAGTTACTCCTGTCAGTTGCTCCCCGTTTTACCACAGTCACAATTTCAAGCTTCCTCTAGCCAGTTCCCCTGAAGCGATACGCCATTATCTGTCAACCTATAGACTTTCACAGCACTCCTGACGAGAGCTTCTTGAGTTTGCCGATGTATTTCGCCTGTTGACCACGCAATTGGCTACCTTAAGAGAGTCATAGTTACTCCTGTCAGTTGCTCCCCGTTTTACCACAGTCACAATTTCAAGCTTCCTCTAGCCAGTTCCCCTGAAGCGATACGCCATTATCTGCCAACCTAAAGACTTTCACAGCACTCCTGATGGGAGCTTCTCGAGTTTGCCGAGGTATTTCTCCGGTTGACGAGTCATTTGGCTACCTTAAGAGAGTCATAGTTACTCCTGTCAGTTGCTCCCCGTTATACCACAGTCACATTTTCAAGCTTCCTCTAGCCAGTTCACCTAACGCGATACGCCATTGTCTGTCAACCTAATGTCTTCCACAGTACTCCTGCCGGGAGCTTCTCGAGTTTGCCGATGTATTTCGCCTGTTGAGGAGGCATTTGGATACCTTAAGAGAGTAATAGTTACTCCTGTCAGTTGCTCCCCGTTTTTATATAGTCACATTTTCAAACTTCCTCTAGCCAGGTCACCTGAAGCGATACGCCATTATCTGTCGATATAAAGACTGTCACAGTACTCCTGACGGGAGCTTCTCGAGTTTGCCGATGTATTTCGCCTCTTGACGAGGCATTTGGCTACCTTAAAAGAGTCATAGTTACTCCTGTCAGTTACTCCCCGTTTTACAACAGCCACATCTACAAGCTTACTGTGGCCAGTTTACCAGAGGCGATACGCCAATATCTGTCAACATAAAGACTTTCACAGCACTCCTGATGGGAGCTTCTCGAGTTTGTCGATGTATTTCTCCGGTTGACGAGGCATTTGGCTACCTTAAGAGAGTCATAGTTACTCCTGTCAGTTGCTCCCCGTTTTTCCACAGTCACATTTTCAAGCTTCCTCTAGCCAGTTCACCTGACGCGATAGGCCATTGTTTGTCAACCTAATGTCTTTCACAGTACTCCTGCCGGCAGCTTCTCGAGTTTGCCGATGTATTTCGCCTGTTGAGGAGGCATTTGGATACCTTAAGAGAGTCATAGTTACTCCTGTCAGTTGCTCCCCGTTTTACCACAGTCACAGTTTCAAACTTCCTCTAGCCAGGTCACCTGAAGCGATACGCCATTATCTGTCGACATAAAGACTGTCACAGTACTCCTGCCGGGAGCTTCTCGAGTTTGCCGATGTATTTCGCCTCTTGACGAGGCATTTGGCTACCTTAAGAGAGTCATAGTTACTCCTGTCAGTTACTCCCCGTTTTACAACAGTCACATCTACAAGCTTACTCTGGCCAGTTCACCTGAAGCGATACGCCATTATCTGTCAACCTATAGACTTTCACAGCACTCCTGACGGGAGCTTCTCGAGTTTGCCGATGTATTTCGCCTGTTGACCACGCATTTGGCTACCTTAAGAGAGTCATAGTTACTCCTGTCAGTTGCTCCCCGTTTTACCACAGTCACAATTTCAAGCTTCCTCTAGCCAGTTCCCCTGAAGCGATACGCCATTATCTGTCAACCTATAGACTTTCACAGCACTCCTGACGGGAGCTTCTTGAGTTTGCCTATGTATTTCGCCTGTTGACCACGCATTTGGCTACCTTAAGAGAGTCATAGTTACTCCTGTCAGTTGCTCCCCGTTTTACCACAGTCACAATTTCAAGCTTCCTCTAGCCAGTTCCCCTGAAGCGATACGAAATTAGCTGTCAACCTATAGACTTTCACAGCACTCCTGATGGGAGCTTCTCGAGTTTGCCGAGGTATTTCTCCGGTTGACGAGGCATTTGGCTACCTTAAGAGAGTCATAGTTACTCCTGTCAGTTGCTCCCCGTTATACCACAGTCACATTTTCAAGCTTCCTCTAGCCAGTTCACCTAACGCGATACGCCATTGTCTGTCAACCTAATGTCTTCCACAGTACTCCTGCCGGGAGCTTCTCGAGTTTGCCGATGTATTTCGCCTGTTGAGGAGGCATTTGGATACCTTAAGAGAGTAATAGTTACTCCTGTCAGTTGCTCCCCGTTTTAATATAGTCACATTTTCAAACTTCCTCTAGCCAGGTCACCTGAAGCGATACGCCATTATCTGTCGATATAAAGACTGTCACAGTACTCCTGACGGGAGCTTCTCGAGTTTGCCGATGTATTTCGCCTCTTGACGAGGCATTTGGCTACCTTAAAAGAGTCATAGTTACTCCTGTCAGTTACTCCCCGTTTTACAACAGCCACATCTACAAGCTTACTGTGGCCAGTTTACCAGAGGCGATACGCCAATATCTGTCAACATAAAGACTTTCACAGCACTCCTGATGGGAGCTTCTCGAGTTTGTCGATGTATTTCTCCGGTTGACGAGGCATTTGGCTACCTTAAGAGAGTCATAGTTACTCCTGTCAGTTGCTCCCCGTTTTTCCACAGTCACATTTTCAAGCTTCCTCTAGCCAGTTCACCTGACGCGATAGGCCATTGTTTGTCAACCTAATGTCTTTCACAGTACTCCTGCCGGCAGCTTCTCGAGTTTGCCGATGTATTTCGCCTGTTGAGGAGGCATTTGGATACCTTAAGAGAGTCATAGTTACTCCTGTCAGTTGCTCCCCGTTTTACCACAGTCACATTTTCAAACTTCCTCTAGCCAGGTCACCTGAAGCGATACGCCATTATCTGTCGACATAAAGACTGTCACAGTACTCCTGCCGGGAGCTTCTCGAGTTTGCCGATGTATTTCGCCTCTTGACGAGGCATTTGGCTACCTTAAGAGAGTCATAGTTACTCCTGTCAGTTACTCCCCGTTTTACAACAGTCACATCTACAAGCTTACTCTGGCCAGTTCCCCTGAAGCGATACGCCATTATCTGTCAACCTATAGACTTTCACAGCACTCCTGATGGGAGCTTCTCGAGTTTGCCGAGGTATTTCTCCGGTTGACGAGGCATTTGGCTACCTTAAGAGAGTCATAGTTACTCCTGTCAGTTGCTCCCCGTTATACCACAGTCACATTTTCAAGCTTCCTCTAGCCAGTTCACCTGACGAGATACGCCATTGTCTGTCAATCTAATGTCTTTCACAGTACTCCTGCCGGGAGCTTCTCGAGTTTGCCGATGTATTTCGCCTGTTGAGGAGGCATTTGGATACCTTAAGAGAGTCATAGTTACTCCTGTCAGTTGCTCCCCGTTTTACCACAGTCACATTTTCAAACTTCCTCTAGCCAGGTCACCTGAAGCGATACGCCATTATCTGTCGATATAAAGACTGTCACAGTACTCCTGACGGGAGCTTCTCGAGTTTGCCGATGTATTTCGCCTCTTGACGAGGCATTTGGCTACCTTAAAAGAGTCATAGTTACTCCTGCCAGTTACTCCCCGTTTTACAACAGCCACATCTACAAGCTTACTCTGGCCAGTTTACCAGAGGCGATACGCCAATATCTGTCAACATAAAGACTTTCACAGCACTCCTGATGGGAGCTTCTCGAGTTTGTCGATGTATTTCTCCGGTTGACGAGGCATTTGGCTACCTTAAGAGAGTCATAGTTACTCCTGTCAGTTGCTCCCCGTTTTTCCACAGTCACATTTTCAAGCTTCCTCTAGCCAGTTCACCTGACGCGATAGGCCATTGTTTGTCAACCTAATGTCTTTCACAGTACTCCTGCCAACAGCTTCTCGAGTTTGCCGATGTATTTCGCCTGTTGAGGAGGCATTTGGATACCTTAAGAGAGTCATAGTTACTCCTGTCAGTTGCTCCCCGTTTTACCACAGTCACAGTTTCAAACTTCCTCTAGCCAGGTCACCTGAAGCGATACGCCATTATCTGTCGACATAAAGACTGTCACAGTACTCCTGCCGGGAGCTTCTCGAGTTTGCCGATGTATTTCGCCTGTTGAGGAGGCATTTGGATACCTTAAGAGAGTCATAGTTACTCCTGTCAGTTACTCCCCGTTTTACAACAGTAACATCTACAAGCTTACTCTGGCCAGTTCACCTGAAGCGATACGCCATTATCTGTCAACCTATAGACTTTCACAGCACTCCTGACGGGAGCTTCTCGAGTTTGCCGATGTATTTCGCCTGTTGACCACGCATTTGGCTACCTTAAGAGAGTCATAGTTACTCCTGTCAGTTGCTCCCCGTTTTACCACAGTCACAATTTCAAGCTTCCTCTAGCCAGTTCCCCTGAAGCGATACGCCATTATCTGTCAACCTATAGACTTTCACAGCACTCCTGACGAGAGCTTCTTGAGTTTGCCGATGTATTTCGCCTGTTGACCACGCAATTGGCTACCTTAAGAGAGTCATAGTTACTCCTGTCAGTTGCTCCCCGTTTTACCACAGTCACAATTTCAAGCTTCCTCTAGCCAGTTCCCCTGAAGCGATACGCCATTATCTGCCAACCTAAAGACTTTCACAGCACTCCTGATGGGAGCTTCTCGAGTTTGCCGAGGTATTTCTCCGGTTGACGAGGCATTTGGCTACCTTAAGAGAGTCATAGTTACTCCTGTCAGTTGCTCCCCGTTATACCACAGTCACATTTTCAAGCTTCCTCTAGCCAGTTCACCTAACGCGATACGCCATTGTCTGTCAACCTAATGTCTTCCACAGTACTCCTGCCGGGAGCTTCTCGAGTTTGCCGATGTATTTCGCCTGTTGAGGAGGCATTTGGATACCTTAAGAGAGTAATAGTTACTCCTGTCAGTTGCTCCCCGTTTTAATATAGTCACATTTTCAAACTTCCTCTAGCCAGGTCACCTGAAGCGATACGCCATTATCTGTCGATATAAAGACTGTCACAGTACTCCTGACGGGAGCTTCTCGAGTTTGCCGATGTATTTCGCCTCTTGACGAGGCATTTGGCTACCTTAAAAGAGTCATAGTTACTCCTGTCAGTTACTCCCCGTTTTACAACAGCCACATCTACAAGCTTACTGTGGCCAGTTTACCAGAGGCGATACGCCAATATCTGTCAACATAAAGACTTTCACAGCACTCCTGATGGGAGCTTCTCGAGTTTGTCGATGTATTTCTCCGGTTGACGAGGCATTTGGCTACCTTAAGAGAGTCATAGTTACTCCTGTCAGTTGCTCCCCGTTTTTCCACAGTCACATTTTCAAGCTTCCTCTAGCCAGTTCACCTGACGCGATAGGCCATTGTTTGTCAACCTAATGTCTTTCACAGTACTCCTGCCGGCAGCTTCTCGAGTTTGCCGATGTATTTCGCCTGTTGAGGAGGCATTTGGATACCTTAAGAGAGTCATAGTTACTCCTGTCAGTTGCTCCCCGTTTTACCACAGTCACAGTTTCAAACTTCCTCTAGCCAGGTCACCTGAAGCGGTACGCCATTATCTGTCGACATAAAGACTGTCACAGTACTCCTGCCGGGAGCTTCTCGAGTTTGCCGATGTATTTCGCCTCTTGACGAGGCATTTGGCTACCTTAAGAGAGTCATAGTTACTCCTGTCAGTTACTCCCCGTTTTACAACAGTCACATCTACAAGCTTACTCTGGCCAGTTCACCTGAAGCGATACGCCATTATCTGTCAACCTATAGACTTTCACAGCACTCCTGACGGGAGCTTCTCGAGTTTGCCGATGTATTTCGCCTGTTGACCACGCATTTGGCTACCTTAAGAGAGTCATAGTTACTCCTGTCAGTTGCTCCCCGTTTTACCACAGTCACAATTTCAAGCTTCCTCTAGCCAGTTCCCCTGAAGCGATACGCCATTATCTGTCAACCTATAGACTTTCACAGCACTCCTGACGGGAGCTTCTTGAGTTTGCCTATGTATTTCGCCTGTTGACCACGCATTTGGCTACCTTAAGAGAGTCATAGTTACTCCTGTCAGTTGCTCCCCGTTTTACCACAGTCACAATTTCAAGCTTCCTCTAGCCAGTTCCCCTGAAGCTATACGAAATTAGCTGTCAACCTATAGACTTTCACAGCACTCCTGATGGGAGCTTCTCGAGTTTGCCGAGGTATTTCTCCGGTTGACGAGGCATTTGGCTACCTTAAGAGAGTCATAGTTACTCCTGTCAGTTGCTCCCCGTTATACCACAGTCACATTTTCAAGCTTCCTCTAGCCAGTTCACCTGACGCGATACGCCATTGTCTGTCAATCTAATGTCTTTCACAGTACTCCTGCCGGGAGCTTCTCGAGTTTGCCGATGTATTTCGCCTGTTGAGGAGGCATTTGGATACCTTAAGAGAGTCATAGTTACTCCTGTCAGTTGCTCCCCGTTTTACCACAGTCACATTTTCAAACTTCCTCTAGCCAGGTCACCTGAAGCGATACGCCATTATCTGTCGATATAAAGACTGTCACAGTACTCCTGACGGGAGCTTCTCGAGTTTGCCGATGTATTTCGCCTCTTGACGAGGCATTTGGCTACCTTAAAAGAGTCATAGTTACTCCTGTCAGTTACTCCCCGTTTTACAACAGCCACATCTACAAGCTTACTCTGGCCAGTTTACCAGAGGCGATACGCCAATATCTGTCAACATAAAGACTTTCACAGCACTCCTGATGGGAGCTTCTCGAGTTTGTCGATGTATTTCTCCGGTTGACGAGGCATTTGGCTACCTTAAGAGAGTCATAGTTACTCCTGTCAGTTGCTCCCCGTTTTTCCACAGTCACATTTTCAAGCTTCCTCTAGCCAGTTCACCTGACGCGATAGGCCATTGTTTGTCAACCTAATGTCTTTCACAGTACTCCTGCCGGCAGCTTCTCGAGTTTGCCGATGTATTTCGCCTGTTGAGGAGGCATTTGGATACCTTAAGAGAGTCATAGTTACTCCTGTCAGTTGCTCCCCGTTTTACCACAGTCACAGTTTCAAACTTCCTCTAGCCAGGTCACCTGAAGCGATACGCCATTATCTGTCGACATAAAGACTGTCACAGTACTCCTGCCGGGAGCTTCTCGAGTTTGCCGATGTATTTCGCCTCTTGACGAGGCATTTGGCTACCTTAAGAGAGTCATAGTTACTCCTGTCAGTTACTCCCCGTTTTACAACAGTCACATCTACAAGCTTACTCTGGCCAGTTCACCTGAAGCGATACGCCATTATCTGTCAACCTATAGACTTTCACAGCACTCCTGACGGGAGCTTCTCGAGTTTGCCGATGTATTTCGCCTGTTGACCACGCATTTGGCTACCTTAAGAGAGTCATAGTTACTCCTGTCAGTTGCTCCCCGTTTTACCACAGTCACAATTTCAAGCTTCCTCTAGCCAGTTCCCCTGAAGCGATACGCCATTATCTGTCAACCTATAGACTTTCACAGCACTCCTGACGAGAGCTTCTTGAGTTTGCCGATGTATTTCGCCTGTTGACCACGCAATTGGCTACCTTAAGAGAGTCATAGTTACTCCTGTCAGTTGCTCCCCGTTTTACCACAGTCACAATTTCAAGCTTCCTCTAGCCAGTTCCCCTGAAGCGATACGAAATTAGCTGTCAACCTATAGACTTTCACAGCACTCCTGATGGGAGCTTCTCGAGTTTGCCGAGGTATTTCTCCGGTTGACGAGGCATTTGGCTACCTTAAGAGAGTCATAGTTACTCCTGTCAGTTGCTCCCCGTTATACCACAGTCACATTTTCAAGCTTCCTCTAGCCAGTTCACCTGACGCGATACGCCATTGTCTGTCAATCTAATGTCTTTCACAGTACTCCTGCCGGGAGCTTCTCGAGTTTGCCGATGTATTTCGCCTGTTGAGGAGGCATTTGGATACCTTAAGACAGTCATAGTTACTCCTGTCAGTTGCTCCCCGTTTTACCACAGTCACATTTTCAAACTTCCTCTAGCCAGGTCACCTGAAGCGATACGCCATTATCTGTCGATATAAAGACTGTCACAGTACTCCTGACGGGAGCTTCTCGAGTTTGCCGATGTATTTCGCCTCTTGACGAGGCATTTGGCTACCTTAAAAGAGTCATAGTTACTCCTGTCAGTTACTCCCCGTTTTACAACAGCCACATCTACAAGCTTACTCTGGCCAGTTTACCAGAGGCGATACGCCAATATCTGTCAACATAAAGACTTTCACAGCACTCCTGATGGGAGCTTCTCGAGTTTGTCGATGTATTTCTCCGGTTGACGAGGCATTTGGCTACCTTAAGAGAGTCATAGTTACTCCTGTCAGTTGCTCCCCGTTTTTCCACAGTCACATTTTCAAGCTTCCTGTAGCCAGTTCACCTGACGCGATAGGCCATTGTTTGTCAACCTAATGTCTTTCACAGTACTCCTGCCGGCAGCTTCTCGAGTTTGCCGATGTATTTCGCCTGTTGAGGAGGCATTTGGATACCTTAAGAGAGTCATAGTTACTCCTGTCAGTTGCTCCCCGTTTTACCACAGTCACAGTTTCAAACTTCCTCTAGCCAGGTCACCTGAAGCGGTACGCCATTATCTGTCGACATAAAGACTGTCACAGTACTCCTGCCGGGAGCTTCTCGAGTTTGCCGATGTATTTCGCCTCTTGACGAGGCATTTGGCTACCTTAAGAGAGTCATAGTTACTCCTGTCAGTTACTCCCCGTTTTACAACAGTCACATCTACAAGCTTACTCTGGCCAGTTCACCTGAAGCGATACGCCATTATCTGTCAACCTATAGACTTTCACAGCACTCCTGACGGGAGCTTCTCGAGTTTGCCGATGTATTTCGCCTGTTGACCACGCATTTGGCTACCTTAAGAGAGTCATAGTTACTCCTGTCAGTTGCTCCCCGTTTTACCACAGTCACAATTTCAAGCTTCCTCTAGCCAGTTCCCCTGAAGCGATACGCCATTATCTGTCAACCTATAGACTTTCACAGCACTCCTGACGGGAGCTTCTTGAGTTTGCCTATGTATTTCGCCTGTTGACCACGCATTTGGCTACCTTAAGAGAGTCATAGTTACTCCTGTCAGTTGCTCCCCGTTTTACCACAGTCACAATTTCAAGCTTCCTCTAGCCAGTTCCCCTGAAGCTATACGAAATTAGCTGTCAACCTATAGACTTTCACAGCACTCCTGACGGGAGCTTCTCGAGTTTGCCGATGTATTTCGCCTGTTGACCACGCATTTGGCTACCTTAAGAGAGTCATAGTTACTCCTGTCAGTTGCTCCCCGTTTTACCACAGTCACAATTTCAAGCTTCCTCTAGCCAGTTCCCCTGAAGCGATACGCCATTATCTGTCAACCTATAGACTTTCACAGCACTCCTGACGAGAGCTTCTTGAGTTTGCCGATGTATTTCGCCTGTTGACCACGCAATTGGCTACCTTAAGAGAGTCATAGTTACTCCTGTCAGTTGCTCCCCGTTTTACCACAGTCACAATTTCAAGCTTCCTCTAGCCAGTTCCCCTGAAGCGATACGAAATTAGCTGTCAACCTATAGACTTTCACAGCACTCCTGATGGGAGCTTCTCGAGTTTGCCGAGGTATTTCTCCGGTTGACGAGGCATTTGGCTACCTTAAGAGAGTCATAGTTACTCCTGTCAGTTGCTCCCCGTTATACCACAGTCACATTTTCAAGCTTCCTCTAGCCAGTTC
This sequence comes from Schistocerca serialis cubense, assembly GCF_023864345.2. NCBI lineage: Eukaryota > Metazoa > Arthropoda > Insecta > Orthoptera > Acrididae > Schistocerca > Schistocerca serialis. The sequence continues at coordinate 969,210,931 of NC_064640.1, forward strand.
ACCTGACGCGATACGCCATTGTCTGTCAATCTAATGTCTTTCACAGTACTCCTGCCGGGAGCTTCTCGAGTTTGCCGATGTATTTCGCCTGTTGAGGAGGCATTTGGATACCTTAAGACAGTCATAGTTACTCCTGTCAGTTGCTCCCCGTTTTACCACAGTCACATTTTCAAACTTCCTCTAGCCAGGTCACCTGAAGCGATACGCCATTATCTGTCGATATAAAGACTGTCACAGTACTCCTGACGGGAGCTTCTCGAGTTTGCCGATGTATTTCGCCTCTTGACGAGGCATTTGGCTACCTTAAAAGAGTCATAGTTACTCCTGTCAGTTACTCCCCGTTTTACAACAGCCACATCTACAAGCTTACTCTGGCCAGTTTACCAGAGGCGATACGCCAATATCTGTCAACATAAAGACTTTCACAGCACTCCTGATGGGAGCTTCTCGAGTTTGTCGATGTATTTCTCCGGTTGACGAGGCATTTGGCTACCTTAAGAGAGTCATAGTTACTCCTGTCAGTTGCTCCCCGTTTTTCCACAGTCACATTTTCAAGCTTCCTGTAGCCAGTTCACCTGACGCGATAGGCCATTGTTTGTCAACCTAATGTCTTTCACAGTACTCCTGCCGGCAGCTTCTCGAGTTTGCCGATGTATTTCGCCTGTTGAGGAGGCATTTGGATACCTTAAGAGAGTCATAGTTACTCCTGTCAGTTGCTCCCCGTTTTACCACAGTCACAGTTTCAAACTTCCTCTAGCCAGGTCACCTGAAGCGGTACGCCATTATCTGTCGACATAAAGACTGTCACAGTACTCCTGCCGGGAGCTTCTCGAGTTTGCCGATGTATTTCGCCTCTTGACGAGGCATTTGGCTACCTTAAGAGAGTCATAGTTACTCCTGTCAGTTACTCCCCGTTTTACAACAGTCACATCTACAAGCTTACTCTGGCCAGTTCACCTGAAGCGATACGCCATTATCTGTCAACCTATAGACTTTCACAGCACTCCTGACGGGAGCTTCTCGAGTTTGCCGATGTATTTCGCCTGTTGACCACGCATTTGGCTACCTTAAGAGAGTCATAGTTACTCCTGTCAGTTGCTCCCCGTTTTACCACAGTCACAATTTCAAGCTTCCTCTAGCCAGTTCCCCTGAAGCGATACGCCATTATCTGTCAACCTATAGACTTTCACAGCACTCCTGACGGGAGCTTCTTGAGTTTGCCTATGTATTTCGCCTGTTGACCACGCATTTGGCTACCTTAAGAGAGTCATAGTTACTCCTGTCAGTTGCTCCCCGTTTTACCACAGTCACAATTTCAAGCTTCCTCTAGCCAGTTCCCCTGAAGCTATACGAAATTAGCTGTCAACCTATAGACTTTCACAGCACTCCTGATGGGAGCTTCTCGAGTTTGCCGAGGTATTTCTCCGGTTGACGAGGCATTTGGCTACCTTAAGAGAGTCATAGTTACTCCTGTCAGTTGCTCCCCGTTATACCACAGTCACATTTTCAAGCTTCCTCTAGCCAGTTCACCTGACGCGATACGCCATTGTCTGTCAATCTAATGTCTTTCACAGTACTCCTGCCGGGAGCTTCTCGAGTTTGCCGATGTATTTCGCCTGTTGAGGAGGCATTTGGATACCTTAAGAGAGTCATAGTTACTCCTGTCAGTTGCTCCCCGTTTTACCACAGTCACATTTTCAAACTTCCTCTAGCCAGGTCACCTGAAGCGATACGCCATTATCTGTCGATATAAAGACTGTCACAGTACTCCTGACGGGAGCTTCTCGAGTTTGCCGATGTATTTCGCCTCTTGACGAGGCATTTGCCTACCTTAAAAGAGTCATAGTTACTCCTGTCAGTTACTCCCCGTTTTACAACAGCCACATCTACAAGCTTACTCTGGCCAGTTTACCAGAGGCGATACGCCAATATCTGTCAACATAAAGACTTTCACAGCACTCCTGATGGGAGCTTCTCGAGTTTGTCGATGTATTTCTCCGGTTGACGAGGCATTTGGCTACCTTAAGAGAGTCATAGTTACTCCTGTCAGTTGCTCCCCGTTTTTCCACAGTCACATTTTCAAGCTTCCTCTAGCCAGTTCACCTGACGCGATAGGCCATTGTTTGTCAACCTAATGTCTTTCACAGTACTCCTGCCGGCAGCTTCTCGAGTTTGCCGATGTATTTCGCCTGTTGAGGAGGCATTTGGATACCTTAAGAGAGTCATAGTTACTCCTGTCAGTTGCTCCCCGTTTTACCACAGTCACAGTTTCAAACTTCCTCTAGCCAGGTCACCTGAAGCGATACGCCATTATCTGTCGACATAAAGACTGTCACAGTACTCCTGCCGGGAGCTTCTCGAGTTTGCCGATGTATTTCGCCTCTTGACGAGGCATTTGGCTACCTTAAGAGAGTCATAGTTACTCCTGTCAGTTACTCCCCGTTTTACAACAGTCACATCTACAAGCTTACTCTGGCCAGTTCACCTGAAGCGATACGCCATTATCTGTCAACCTATAGACTTTCACAGCACTCCTGACGGGAGCTTCTCGAGTTTGCCGATGTATTTCGCCTGTTGACCACGCATTTGGCTACCTTAAGAGAGTCATAGTTACTCCTGTCAGTTGCTCCCCGTTTTACCACAGTCACAATTTCAAGCTTCCTCTAGCCAGTTCCCCTGAAGCGATACGCCATTATCTGTCAACCTATAGACTTTCACAGCACTCCTGACGAGAGCTTCTTGAGTTTGCCGATGTATTTCGCCTGTTGACCACGCAATTGGCTACCTTAAGAGAGTCATAGTTACTCCTGTCAGTTGCTCCCCGTTTTACCACAGTCACAATTTCAAGCTTCCTCTAGCCAGTTCCCCTGAAGCGATACGAAATTAGCTGTCAACCTATAGACTTTCACAGCACTCCTGATGGGAGCTTCTCGAGTTTGCCGAGGTATTTCTCCGGTTGACGAGGCATTTGGCTACCTTAAGAGAGTCATAGTTACTCCTGTCAGTTGCTCCCCGTTATACCACAGTCACATTTTCAAGCTTCCTCTAGCCAGTTCACCTGACGCGATACGCCATTGTCTGTCAATCTAATGTCTTTCACAGTACTCCTGCCGGGAGCTTCTCGAGTTTGCCGATGTATTTCGCCTGTTGAGGAGGCATTTGGATACCTTAAGACAGTCATAGTTACTCCTGTCAGTTGCTCCCCGTTTTACCACAGTCACATTTTCAAACTTCCTCTAGCCAGGTCACCTGAAGCGATACGCCATTATCTGTCGATATAAAGACTGTCACAGTACTCCTGACGGGAGCTTCTCGAGTTTGCCGATGTATTTCGCCTCTTGACGAGGCATTTGGCTACCTTAAAAGAGTCATAGTTACTCCTGTCAGTTACTCCCCGTTTTACAACAGCCACATCTACAAGCTTACTCTGGCCAGTTTACCAGAGGCGATACGCCAATATCTGTCAACATAAAGACTTTCACAGCACTCCTGATGGGAGCTTCTCGAGTTTGTCGATGTATTTCTCCGGTTGACGAGGCATTTGGCTACCTTAAGAGAGTCATAGTTACTCCTGTCAGTTGCTCCCCGTTTTTCCACAGTCACATTTTCAAGCCTCCTCTAGCCAGTTCACCTGACGCGATAGGCCATTGTTTGTCAACCTAATGTCTTTCACAGTACTCCTGCCGGCAGCTTCTCGAGTTTGCCGATGTATTTCGCCTGTTGAGGAGGCATTTGGATACCTTAAGAGAGTCATAGTTACTCCTGTCAGTTGCTCCCCGTTTTACCACAGTCACAGTTTCAAACTTCCTCTAGCCAGGTCACCTGAAGCGATACGCCATTATCTGTCGATATAAAGACTGTCACAGTACTCCTGACGGGAGCTTCTCGAGTTTGTCGATGTATTTCTCCGGTTGACGAGGCATTTGGCTACCTTAAGAGAGTCATAGTTACTCCTGTCAGTTGCTCCCCGTTTTACCACAGTCACAATTTCAAGCTTCCTCTAGCCAGTTCCCCTGAAGCGATACGCCATTATCTGCCAACCTAAAGACTTTCACAGCACTCCTGATGGGAGCTTCTCGAGTTTGCCGAGGTATTTCTCCGGTTGACGAGGCATTTGGCTACCTTAAGAGAGTCATAGTTACTCCTGTCAGTTGCTCCCCGTTATACCACAGTCACATTTTCAAGCTTCCTCTAGCCAGTTCACCTAACGCGATACGCCATTGTCTGTCAACCTAATGTCTTCCACAGTACTCCTGCCGGGAGCTTCTCGAGTTTGCCGATGTATTTCGCCTGTTGAGGAGGCATTTGGATACCTTAAGAGAGTAATAGTTACTCCTGTCAGTTGCTCCCCGTTTTAATATAGTCACATTTTCAAACTTCCTCTAGCCAGGTCACCTGAAGCGATACGCCATTATCTGTCGATATAAAGACTGTCACAGTACTCCTGACGGGAGCTTCTCGAGTTTGCCGATGTATTTCGCCTCTTGACGAGGCATTTGGCTACCTTAAAAGAGTCATAGTTACTCCTGTCAGTTACTCCCCGTTTTACAACAGCCACATCTACAAGCTTACTGTGGCCAGTTTACCAGAGGCGATACGCCAATATCTGTCAACATAAAGACTTTCACAGCACTCCTGATGGGAGCTTCTCGAGTTTGTCGATGTATTTCTCCGGTTGACGAGGCATTTGGCTACCTTAAGAGAGTCATAGTTACTCCTGTCAGTTGCTCCCCGTTTTTCCACAGTCACATTTTCAAGCTTCCTCTAGCCAGTTCACCTGACGCGATAGGCCATTGTTTGTCAACCTAATGTCTTTCACAGTACTCCTGCCGGCAGCTTCTCGAGTTTGCCGATGTATTTCGCCTGTTGAGGAGGCATTTGGATACCTTAAGAGAGTCATAGTTACTCCTGTCAGTTGCTCCCCGTTTTACCACAGTCACAGTTTCAAACTTCCTCTAGCCAGGTCACCTGAAGCGGTACGCCATTATCTGTCGACATAAAGACTGTCACAGTACTCCTGCCGGGAGCTTCTCGAGTTTGCCGATGTATTTCGCCTCTTGACGAGGCATTTGGCTACCTTAAGAGAGTCATAGTTACTCCTGTCAGTTACTCCCCGTTTTACAACAGTCACATCTACAAGCTTACTCTGGCCAGTTCACCTGAAGCGATACGCCATTATCTGTCAACCTATAGACTTTCACAGCACTCCTGACGGGAGCTTCTCGAGTTTGCCGATGTATTTCGCCTGTTGACCACGCATTTGGCTACCTTAAGAGAGTCATAGTTACTCCTGTCAGTTGCTCCCCGTTTTACCACAGTCACAATTTCAAGCTTCCTCTAGCCAGTTCCCCTGAAGCTATACGAAATTAGCTGTCAACCTATAGACTTTCACAGCACTCCTGATGGGAGCTTCTCGAGTTTGCCGAGGTATTTCTCCGGTTGACGAGGCATTTGGCTACCTTAAGAGAGTCATAGTTACTCCTGTCAGTTGCTCCCCGTTATACCACAGTCACATTTTCAAGCTTCCTCTAGCCAGTTCACCTGACGCGATACGCCATTGTCTGTCAATCTAATGTCTTTCACAGTACTCCTGCCGGGAGCTTCTCGAGTTTGCCGATGTATTTCGCCTGTTGAGGAGGCATTTGGATACCTTAAGAGAGTCATAGTTACTCCTGTCAGTTGCTCCCCGTTTTACCACAGTCACATTTTCAAACTTCCTCTAGCCAGGTCACCTGAAGCGATACGCCATTATCTGTCGATATAAAGACTGTCACAGTACTCCTGACGGGAGCTTCTCGTGTTTGCCGATGTATTTCGCCTCTTGACGAGGCATTTGGCTACCTTAAAAGAGTCATAGTTACTCCTGTCAGTTACTCCCCGTTTTACAACAGCCACATCTACAAGCTTACTCTGGCCAGTTTACCAGAGGCGATACGCCAATATCTGTCAACATAAAGACTTTCACAGCACTCCTGATGGGAGCTTCTCGAGTTTGTCGATGTATTTCTCCGGTTGACGAGGCATTTGGCTACCTTAAGAGAGTCATAGTTACTCCTGTCAGTTGCTCCCCGTTTTTCCACAGTCACATTTTCAAGCTTCCTCTAGCCAGTTCACCTGACGCGATAGGCCATTGTTTGTCAACCTAATGTCTTTCACAGTACTCCTGCCGGCAGCTTCTCGAGTTTGCCGATGTATTTCGCCTGTTGAGGAGGCATTTGGATACCTTAAGAGAGTCATAGTTACTCCTGTCAGTTGCTCCCCGTTTTACCACAGTCACAGTTTCAAACTTCCTCTAGCCAGGTCACCTGAAGCGGTACGCCATTATCTGTCGACATAAAGACTGTCACAGTACTCCTGCCGGGAGCTTCTCGAGTTTGCCGATGTATTTCGCCTCTTGACGAGGCATTTGGCTACCTTAAGAGAGTCATAGTTACTCCTGTCAGTTACTCCCCGTTTTACAACAGTCACATCTACAAGCTTACTCTGGCCAGTTCACCTGAAGCGATACGCCATTATCTGTCAACCTATAGACTTTCACAGCACTCCTGACGGGAGCTTCTCGAGTTTGCCGATGTATTTCGCCTGTTGACCACGCATTTGGCTACCTTAAGAGAGTTATAGTTACTCCTGTCAGTTGCTCCCCGTTTTACCACAGTCACAATTTCAAGCTTCCTCTAGCCAGTTCCCCTGAAGCTATACGAAATTAGCTGTCAACCTATAGACTTTCACAGCACTCCTGATGGGAGCTTCTCGAGTTTGCCGAGGTATTTCTCCGGTTGACGAGGCATTTGGCTACCTTAAGAGAGTCATAGTTACTCCTGTCAGTTGCTCCCCGTTATACCACAGTCACATTTTCAAGCTTCCTCTAGCCAGTTCACCTGACGCGATACGCCATTGTCTGTCAATCTAATGTCTTTCACAGTACTCCTGCCGGGAGCTTCTCGAGTTTGCCGATGTATTTCGCCTGTTGAGGAGGCATTTGGATACCTTAAGAGAGTCATAGTTACTCCTGTCAGTTGCTCCCCGTTTTACCACAGTCACATTTTCAAACTTCCTCTAGCCAGGTCACCTGAAGCGATACGCCATTATCTGTCGATATAAAGACTGTCACAGTACTCCTGACGGGAGCTTCTCGAGTTTGCCGATGTATTTCGCCTCTTGACGAGGCATTTGGCTACCTTAAAAGAGTCATAGTTACTCCTGTCAGTTACTCCCCGTTTTACAACAGCCACATCTACAAGCTTACTCTGGCCAGTTTACCAGAGGCGATACGCCAATATCTGTCAACATAAAGACTTTCACAGCACTCCTGATGGGAGCTTCTCGAGTTTGTCGATGTATTTCTCCGGTTGACGAGGCATTTGGCTACCTTAAGAGAGTCATAGTTACTCCTGTCAGTTGCTCCCCGTTTTTCCACAGTCACATTTTCAAGCTTCCTCTAGCCAGTTCACCTGACGCGATAGGCCATTGTTTGTCAACCTAATGTCTTTCACAGTACTCCTGCCGGCAGCTTCTCGAGTTTGCCGATGTATTTCGCCTGTTGAGGAGGCATTTGGATACCTTAAGAGAGTCATAGTTACTCCTGTCAGTTGCTCCCCGTTTTACCACAGTCACAGTTTCAAACTTCCTCTAGCCAGGTCACCTGAAGCGGTACGCCATTATCTGTCGACATAAAGACTGTCACAGTACTCCTGCCGGGAGCTTCTCGAGTTTGCCGATGTATTTCGCCTCTTGACGAGGCATTTGGCTACCTTAAGAGAGTCATAGTTACTCCTGTCAGTTACTCCCCGTTTTACAACAGTCACATCTACAAGCTTACTCTGGCCAGTTCACCTGAAGCGATACGCCATTATCTGTCAACCTATAGACTTTCACAGCACTCCTGACGGGAGCTTCTCGAGTTTGCCGATGTATTTCGCCTGTTGACCACGCATTTGGCTACCTTAAGAGAGTCATAGTTACTCCTGTCAGTTGCTCCCCGTTTTACCACAGTCACAATTTCAAGCTTCCTCTAGCCAGTTCCCCTGAAGCGATACGCCATTATCTGTCAACCTATAGACTTTCACAGCACTCCTGACGGGAGCTTCTTGAGTTTGCCTATGTATTTCGCCTGTTGACCACGCATTTGGCTACCTTAAGAGAGTCATAGTTACTCCTGTCAGTTGCTCCCCGTTTTACCACAGTCACAATTTCAAGCTTCCTCTAGCCAGTTCCCCTGAAGCTATACGAAATTAGCTGTCAACCTATAGACTTTCACAGCACTCCTGATGGGAGCTTCTCGAGTTTGCCGAGGTATTTCTCCGGTTGACGAGGCATTTGGCTACCTTAAGAGAGTCATAGTTACTCCTGTCAGTTGCTCCCCGTTATACCACAGTCACATTTTCAAGCTTCCTCTAGCCAGTTCACCTGACGCGATACGCCATTGTCTGTCAATCTAATGTCTTTCACAGTACTCCTGCCGGGAGCTTCTCGAGTTTGCCGATGTATTTCGCCTGTTGAGGAGGCATTTGGATACCTTAAGAGAGTCATAGTTACTCCTGTCAGTTGCTCCCCGTTTTACCACAGTCACATTTTCAAACTTCCTCTAGCCAGGTCACCTGAAGCGATACGCCATTATCTGTCGATATAAAGACTGTCACAGTACTCCTGACGGGAGCTTCTCGAGTTTGCCGATGTATTTCGCCTCTTGACGAGGCATTTGGCTACCTTAAAAGAGTCATAGTTACTCCTGTCAGTTACTCCCCGTTTTACAACAGCCACATCTACAAGCTTACTCTGGCCAGTTTACCAGAGGCGATACGCCAATATCTGTCAACATAAAGACTTTCACAGCACTCCTGATGGGAGCTTCTCGAGTTTGTCGATGTATTTCTACGGTTGACGAGGCATTTGGCTACCTTAAGAGAGTCATAGTTACTCCTGTCAGTTGCTCCCCGTTTTTCCACAGTCACATTTTCAAGCTTCCTCTAGCCAGTTCACCTGACGCGATAGGCCATTGTTTGTCAACCTAATGTCTTTCACAGTACTCCTGCCGGCAGCTTCTCGAGTTTGCCGATGTATTTCGCCTGTTGAGGAGGCATTTGGATACCTTAAGAGAGTCATAGTTACTCCTGTCAGTTGCTCCCCGTTTTACCACAGTCACAGTTTCAAACTTCCTCTAGCCAGGTCACCTGAAGCGATACGCCATTATCTGTCGACATAAAGACTGTCACAGTACTCCTGCCGGGAGCTTCTCGAGTTTGCCGATGTATTTCGCCTCTTGACGAGGCATTTGGCTACCTTAAGAGAGTCATAGTTACTCCTGTCAGTTACTCCCCGTTTTACAACAGTCACATCTACAAGCTTACTCTGGCCAGTTCACCTGAAGCGATACGCCATTATCTGTCAACCTATAGACTTTCACAGCACTCCTGACGGGAGCTTCTCGAGTTTGCCGATGTATTTCGCCTGTTGACCACGCATTTGGCTACCTTAAGAGAGTCATAGTTACTCCTGTCAGTTGCTCCCCGTTTTACCACAGTCACAATTTCAAGCTTCCTCTAGCCAGTTCCCCTGAAGCGATACGCCATTATCTGTCAACCTATAGACTTTCACAGCGCTCCTGACGAGAGCTTCTTGAGTTTGCCGATGTATTTCGCCTGTTGACCACGCAATTGGCTACCTTAAGAGAGTCATAGTTACTCCTGTCAGTTGCTCCCCGTTTTACCACAGTCACAATTTCAAGCTTCCTCTAGCCAGTTCCCCTGAAGCGATACGAAATTAGCTGTCAACCTATAGACTTTCACAGCACTCCTGATGGGAGCTTCTCGAGTTTGCCGAGGTATTTCTCCGGTTGACGAGGCATTTGGCTACCTTAAGAGAGTCATAGTTACTCCTGTCAGTTGCTCCCCGTTATACCACAGTCACATTTTCAAGCTTCCTCTAGCCAGTTCACCTGACGCGATACGCCATTGTCTGTCAATCTAATGTCTTTCACAGTACTCCTGCCGGGAGCTTCTCGAGTTTGCCGATGTATTTCGCCTGTTGAGGAGGCATTTGGATACCTTAAGACAGTCATAGTTACTCCTGTCAGTTGCTCCCCGTTTTACCACAGTCACATTTTCAAACTTCCTCTAGCCAGGTCACCTGAAGCGATACGCCATTATCTGTCGATATAAAGACTGTCACAGTACTCCTGACGGGAGCTTCTCGAGTTTGCCGATGTATTTCGCCTCTTGACGAGGCATTTGGCTACCTTAAAAGAGTCATAGTTACTCCTGTCAGTTACTCCCCGTTTTACAACAGCCACATCTACAAGCTTACTCTGGCCAGTTTACCAGAGGCGATACGCCAATATCTGTCAACATAAAGACTTTCACAGCACTCCTGATGGGAGCTTCTCGAGTTTGTCGATGTATTTCTCCGGTTGACGAGGCATTTGGCTACCTTAAGAGACTCATAGTTACTCCTGTCAGTTGCTCCCCGTTTTTCCACAGTCACATTTTCAAGCTTCCTCTAGCCAGTTCACCTGACGCGATAGGCCATTGTTTGTCAACCTAATGTCTTTCACAGTACTCCTGCCGGCAGCTTCTCGAGTTTGCCGATGTATTTCGCCTGTTGAGGAGGCATTTGGATACCTTAAGAGAGTCATAGTTACTCCTGTCAGTTGCTCCCCGTTTTACCACAGTCACAGTTTCAAACTTCCTCTAGCCAGGTCACCTGAAGCGATACGCCATTATCTGTCGATATAAAGACTGTCACAGTACTCCTGACGGGAGCTTCTCGAGTTTGTCGATGTATTTCTCCGGTTGACGAGGCATTTGGCTACCTTAAGAGAGTCATAGTTACTCCTGTCAGTTGCTCCCCGTTTTACCACAGTCACAATTTCAAGCTTCCTCTAGCCAGTTCCCCTGAAGCGATACGCCATTATCTGTCAACCTATAGACTTTCACAGCACTCCTGACGAGAGCTTCTTGAGTTTGCCGATGTATATCGCCTGTTGACCACGCAATTGGCTACCTTAAGAGAGTCATAGTTACTCCTGTCAGTTGCTCCCCGTTTTACCACAGTCACAATTTCAAGCTTCCTCTAGCCAGTTCCCCTGAAGCGATACGAAATTAGCTGTCAACCTATAGACTTTCACAGCACTCCTGATGGGAGCTTCTCGAGTTTGCCGAGGTATTTCTCCGGTTGACGAGGCATTTGGCTACCTTAAGAGAGTCATAGTTACTCCTGTCAGTTGCTCCCCGTTATACCACAGTCACATTTTCAAGCTTCCTCTAGCCAGTTCACCTGACGCGATACGCCATTGTCTGTCAATCTAATGTCTTTCACAGTACTCCTGCCGGGAGCTTCTCGAGTTTGCCGATGTATTTCGCCTGTTGAGGAGGCATTTGGATACCTTAAGACAGTCATAGTTACTCCTGTCAGTTGCTCCCCGTTTTACCACAGTCACATTTTCAAACTTCCTCTAGCCAGGTCACCTGAAGCGATACGCCATTATCTGTCGATATAAAGACTGTCACAGTACTCCTGACGGGAGCTTCTCGAGTTTGCCGATGTATTTCGCCTCTTGACGAGGCATTTGGCTACCTTAAAAGAGTCATAGTTACTCCTGTCAGTTACTCCCCGTTTTACAACAGCCACATCTACAAGCTTACTCTGGCCAGTTTACCAGAGGCGATACGCCAATATCTGTCAACATAAAGACTTTCACAGCACTCCTGATGGGAGCTTCTCGAGTTTGTCGATGTATTTCTCCGGTTGACGAGGCATTTGGCTACCTTAAGAGAGTCATAGTTACTCCTGTCAGTTGCTCCCCGTTTTTCCACAGTCACATTTTCAAGCTTCCTCTAGCCAGTTCACCTGACGCGATAGGCCATTGTTTGTCAACCTAATGTCTTTCACAGTACTCCTGCCGGCAGCTTCTCGAGTTTGCCGATGTATTTCGCCTGTTGAGGAGGCATTTGGATACCTTAAGAGAGTCATAGTTACTCCTGTCAGTTGCTCCCCGTTTTACCACAGTCACAATTTCAAGCTTCCTCTAGCCAGTTCCCCTGAAGCGATACGCCATTATCTGTCAACCTATAGACTTTCACAGCACTCCTGACGAGAGCTTCTTGAGTTTGCCGATGTATTTCGCCTGTTGACCACGCAATTGGCTACCTTAAGAGAGTCATAGTTACTCCTGTCAGTTGCTCCCCGTTTTACCACAGTCACAATTTCAAGCTTCCTCTAGCCAGTTCCCCTGAAGCGATACGAAATTAGCTGTCAACCTATAGACTTTCACAGCACTCCTGATGGGAGCTTCTCGAGTTTGCCGAGGTATTTCTCCGGTTGACGAGGCATTTGGCTACCTTAAGAGAGTCATAGTTACTCCTGTCAGTTGCTCCCCGTTATACCACAGTCACATTTTCAAGCTTCCTCTAGCCAGTTCACCTGACGCGATACGCCATTGTCTGTCAATCTAATGTCTTTCACAGTACTCCTGCCGGGAGCTTCTCGAGTTTGCCGATGTATTTCGCCTGTTGAGGAGGCATTTGGATACCTTAAGACAGTCATAGTTACTCCTGTCAGTTGCTCCCCGTTTTACCACAGTCACATTTTCAAACTTCCTCTAGCCAGGTCACCTGAAGCGATACGCCATTATCTGTCGATATAAAGACTGTCACAGTACTCCTGACGGGAGCTTCTCGAGTTTGCCGATGTATTTCGCCTCTTGACGAGGCATTTGGCTACCTTAAAAGAGTCATAGTTACTCCTGTCAGTTACTCCCCGTTTTACAACAGCCACATCTACAAGCTTACTCTGGCCAGTTTACCAGAGGCGATACGCCAATATCTGTCAACATAAAGACTTTCACAGCACTCCTGATGGGAGCTTCTCGAGTTTGTCGATGTATTTCTCCGGTTGACGAGGCATTTGGCTACCTTAAGAGAGTCATAGTTACTCCTGTCAGTTGCTCCCCGTTTTTCCACAGTCACATTTTCAAGCTTCCTCTAGCCAGTTCACCTGACGCGATAGGCCATTGTTTGTCAACCTAATGTCTTTCACAGTACTCCTGCCGGCAGCTTCTCGAGTTTGCCGATGTATTTCGCCTGTTGAGGAGGCATTTGGATACCTTAAGAGAGTCATAGTTACTCCTGTCAGTTGCTCCCCGTTTTACCACAGTCACAGTTTCAAACTTCCTCTAGCCAGGTCACCTGAAGCGATACGCCATTATCTGTCGATATAAAGACTGTCACAGTACTCCTGACGGGAGCTTCTCGAGTTTGTCGATGTATTTCTCCGGTTGACGAGGCATTTGGCTACCTTAAGAGAGTCATAGTTACTCCTGTCAGTTGCTCCCCGTTTTACCACAGTCACAATATCAAGCTTCCTCTAGCCAGTTCCCCTGAAGCGATACGCCATTATCTGTCAACCTATAGACTTTCACAGCACTCCTGACGAGAGCTTCTTGAGTTTGCCGATGTATTTCGCCTGTTGACCACGCAATTGGCTACCTTAAGAGAGTCATAGTTACTCCTGTCAGTTGCTCCCCGTTTTACCACAGTCACAATTTCAAGCTTCCTCTAGCCAGTTCCCCTGAAGCGATACGCCATTATCTGCCAACCTAAAGACTTTCACAGCACTCCTGATGGGAGCTTCTCGAGTTTGCCGAGGTATTTCTCCGGTTGACGAGGCATTTGGCTACCTTAAGAGAGTCATAGTTACTCCTGTCAGTTGCTCCCCGTTATACCACAGTCACATTTTCAAGTTTCCTCTAGCCAGTTCACCTAACGCGATACGCCATTGTCTGTCAACCTAATGTCTTCCACAGTACTCCTGCCGGGAGCTTCTCGAGTTTGCCGATGTATTTCGCCTGTTGAGGAGGCATTTGGATACCTTAAGAGAGTAATAGTTACTCCTGTCAGTTGCTCCCCGTTTTACCACAGTCACAATTTCAAGCTTCCTCTAGCCAGTTCCCCTGAAGCTATACGAAATTAGCTGTCAACCTATAGACTTTCACAGCACTCCTGATGGGAGCTTCTCGAGTTTGCTGAGGTATTTCTCCGGTTGACGAGGCATTTGGCTACCTTAAGAGAGTCATAGTTACTCCTGTCAGTTGCTCCCCGTTATACCACAGTCACATTTTCAAGCTTGCTCTAGCCAGTTCACCTGACGCGATACGCCATTGTCTGTCAATCTAATGTCTTTCACAGTACTCCTGCCGGGAGCTTCTCGAGTTTGCCGATGTATTTCGCCTGTTGAGGAGGCATTTGGATACCTTAAGAGAGTCATAGTTACTCCTGTCAGTTGCTCCCCGTTTTACCACAGTCACATTTTCAAACTTCCTCTAGCCAGGTCACCTGAAGCGATACGCCATTATCTGTCGATATAAAGACTGTCACAGTACTCCTGACGGGAGCTTCTCGAGTTTGCCGATGTATTTCGCCTCTTGACGAGGCATTTGGCTACCTTAAAAGAGTCATAGTTACTCCTGTCAGTTACTCCCCGTTTTACAACAGCCACATCTACAAGCTTACTCTGGCCAGTTTACCAGAGGCGATACGCCAATATCTGTCAACATAAAGACTTTCACAGCACTCCTGATGGGAGCTTCTCGAGTTTGTCGATGTATTTCTCCGGTTGACGAGGCATTTGGCTACCTTAAGAGAGTCATAGTTACTCCTGTCAGTTGCTCCCCGTTTTTCCACAGTCACATTTTCAAGCTTCCTCTAGCCAGTTCACCTGACGCGATAGGCCATTGTTTGTCAACCTAATGTCTTTCACAGTACTCCTGCCGGCAGCTTCTCGAGTTTGCCGATGTATTTCGCCTGTTGAGGAGGCATTTGGATACCTTAAGAGAGTCATAGTTACTCCTGTCAGTTGCTCCCCGTTTTACCACAGTCACAGTTTCAAACTTCCTCTAGCCAGGTCACCTGAAGCGATACGCCATTATCTGTCGACATAAAGACTGTCACAGTACTCCTGCCGGGAGCTTCTCGAGTTTGCCGATGTATTTCGCCTCTTGACGAGGCATTTGGCTACCTTAAGAGAGTCATAGTTACTCCTGTCAGTTACTCCCCGTTTTACAACAGTCACATCTACAAGCTTACTCTGGCCAGTTCACCTGAAGCGATACGCCATTATCTGTCAACCTATAGACTTTCACAGCACTCCTGACGGGAGCTTCTCGAGTTTGCCGATGTATTTCGCCTGTTGACCACGCATTTGGCTACCTTAAGAGAGTCATAGTTACTCCTGTCAGTTGCTCCCCGTTTTACCACAGTCACAATTTCAAGCTTCCTCTAGCCAGTTCCCCTGAAGCGATACGCCATTATCTGTCAACCTATAGACTTTCACAGCACTCCTGACGAGAGCTTCTTGAGTTTGCCGATGTATTTCGCCTGTTGACCACGCAATTGGCTACCTTAAGAGAGTCATAGTTACTCCTGTCAGTTGCTCCCCGTTTTACCACAGTCACAATTTCAAGCTTCCTCTAGCCAGTTCCCCTGAAGCGATACGAAATTAGCTGTCAACCTATAGACTTTCACAGCACTCCTGATGGGAGCTTCTCGAGTTTGCCGAGGTATTTCTCCGGTTGACGAGGCATTTGGCTACCTTAAGAGGTTCATAGTTACTCCTGTCAGTTGCTCCCCGTTATACCACAGTCACATTTTCAAGCTTCCTCTAGCCAGTTCACCTGACGCGATACGCCATTGTCTGTCAATCTAATGTCTTTCACAGTACTCCTGCCGGGAGCTTCTCGAGTTTGCCGATGTATTTCGCCTGTTGAGGAGGCATTTGGATACCTTAAGAGAGTCATAGTTACTCCTGTCAGTTGCTCCCCGTTTTACCACAGTCACATTTTCAAACTTCCTCTAGCCAGGTCACCTGAAGCGATACGCCATTATCTGTCGATATAAAGACTGTCACAGTACTCCTGACGGGAGCTTCTCGAGTTTGCCGATGTATTTCGCCTCTTGACGAGGCATTTGGCTACCTTAAAAGAGTCATAGTTACTCCTGTCAGTTACTCCCCGTTTTACAACAGCCACATCTACAAGCTTACTCTGGCCAGTTTACCAGAGGCGATACGCCAATATCTGTCAACATAAAGACTTTCACAGCACTCCTGATGGGAGCTTCTCGAGTTTGTCGATGTATTTCTCCGGTTGACGAGGCATTTGGCTACCTTAAGAGAGTCATAGTTACTCCTGTCAGTTGCTCCCCGTTTTTCCACAGTCACATTTTCAAGCTTCCTCTAGCCAGTTCACCTGACGCGATAGGCCATTGTTTGTCAACCTAATGTCTTTCACAGTACTCCTGCCGGCAGCTTCTCGAGTTTGCCGATGTATTTCGCCTGTTGAGGAGGCATTTGGATACCTTAAGAGAGTCATAGTTACTCCTGTCAGTTGCTCCCCGTTTTACCACAGTCACAGTTTCAAACTTCCTCTAGCCAGGTCACCTGAAGCGATACGCCATTATCTGTCGATATAAAGACTGTCACAGTACTCCTGACGGGAGCTTCTCGAGTTTGTCGATGTATTTCTCCGGTTGACGAGGCATTTGGCTACCTTAAGAGAGTCATAGTTACTCCTGTCAGTTGCTCCCCGTTTTACCACAGTCACAATATCAAGCTTCCTCTAGCCAGTTCCCCTGAAGCGATACGCCATTATCTGTCAACCTATAGACTTTCACAGCACTCCTGACGAGAGCTTCTTGAGTTTGCCGATGTATTTCGCCTGTTGACCACGCAATTGGCTACCTTAAGAGAGTCATAGTTACTCCTGTCAGTTGCTCCCCGTTTTACCACAGTCACAATTTCAAGCTTCCTCTAGCCAGTTCCCCTGAAGCGATACGCCATTATCTGCCAACCTAAAGACTTTCACAGCACTCCTGATGGGAGCTTCTCGAGTTTGCCGAGGTATTTCTCCGGTTGACGAGGCATTTGGCTACCTTAAGAGAGTCATAGTTACTCCTGTCAGTTGCTCCCCGTTATACCACAGTCACATTTTCAAGCTTCCTCTAGCCAGTTCACCTAACGCGATACGCCATTGTCTGTCAACCTAATGTCTTCCACAGTACTCCTGCCGGGAGCTTCTCGAGTTTGCCGATGTATTTCGCCTGTTGAGGAGGCATTTGGATACCTTAAGAGAGTAATAGTTACTCCTGTCAGTTGCTCCCCGTTTTACCACAGTCACAATTTCAAGCTTCCTCTAGCCAGTTCCCCTGAAGCTATACGAAATTAGCTGTCAACCTATAGACTTTCACAGCACTCCTGATGGGAGCCTCTCGAGTTTGCTGAGGTATTTCTCCGGTTGACGAGGCATTTGGCTACCTTAAGAGAGTCATAGTTACTCCTGTCAGTTGCTCCCCGTTATACCACAGTCACATTTTCAAGCTTCCTCTAGCCAGTTCACCTGACGCGATACGCCATTGTCTGTCAATCTAATGTCTTTCACAGTACTCCTGCCGGGAGCTTCTCGAGTTTGCCGATGTATTTCGCCTGTTGAGGAGGCATTTGGATACCTTAAGAGAGTCATAGTTACTCCTGTCAGTTGCTCCCCGTTTTACCACAGTCACATTTTCAAACTACCTCTAGCCAGGTCACCTGAAGCGATACGCCATTATCTGTCGATATAAAGACTGTCACAGTACTCCTGACGGGAGCTTCTCGAGTTTGCCGATGTATTTCGCCTCTTGACGAGGCATTTGGCTACCTTAAAAGAGTCATAGTTACTCCTGTCAGTTACTCCCCGTTTTACAACAGCCACATCTACAAGCTTACTCTGGCCAGTTTACCAGAGGCGATACGCCAATATCTGTCAACATAAAGACTTTCACAGCACTCCTGATGGGAGCTTCTCGAGTTTGTCGATGTATTTCTCCGGTTGACGAGGCATTTGGCTACCTTAAGAGAGTCATAGTTACTCCTGTCAGTTGCTCCCCGTTTTTCCACAGTCACATTTTCAAGCTTCCTCTAGCCAGTTCACCTGACGCGATAGGCCATTGTTTGTCAACCTAATGTCTTTCACAGTACTCCTGCCGGCAGCTTCTCGAGTTTGCCGATGTATTTCGCCTGTTGAGGAGGCATTTGGATACCTTAAGAGAGTCATAGTTACTCCTGTCAGTTGCTCCCCGTTTTACCACAGTCACAGTTTCAAACTTCCTCTAGCCAGGTCACCTGAAGCGATACGCCATTATCTGTCGACATAAAGACTGTCACAGTACTCCTGCCGGGAGCTTCTCGAGTTTGCCGATGTATTTCGCCTCTTGACGAGGCATTTGGCTACCTTAAGAGAGTCATAGTTACTCCTGTCAGTTACTCCCCGTTTTACAACAGTCACATCTACAAGCTTACTCTGGCCAGTTCACCTGAAGCGATACGCCATTATCTGTCAACCTATAGACTTTCACAGCACTCCTGACGGGAGCTTCTCGAGTTTGCCGATGTATTTCGCCTGTTGACCACGCATTTGGCTACCTTAAGAGAGTCATAGTTACTCCTGTCAGTTGCTCCCCGTTTTACCACAGTCACAATTTCAAGCTTCCTCTAGCCAGTTCCCCTGAAGCGATACGCCATTATCTGTCAACCTATAGACTTTCACAGCACTCCTGACGAGAGCTTCTTGAGTTTGCCGATGTATTTCGCCTGTTGACCACGCAATTGGCTACCTTAAGAGAGTCATAGTTACTCCTGTCAGTTGCTCCCCGTTTTACCACAGTCACAATTTCAAGCTTCCTCTAGCCAGTTCCCCTGAAGCGATACGAAATTAGCTGTCAACCTATAGACTTTCACAGCACTCCTGATGGGAGCTTCTCGAGTTTGCCGAGGTATTTCTCCGGTTGACGAGGCATTTGGCTACCTTAAGAGAGTCATAGTTACTCCTGTCAGTTGCTCCCCGTTATACCACAGTCACATTTTCAAGCTTCCTCTAGCCAGTTCACCTGACGCGATACGCCATTGTCTGTCAACCTAATGTCTTCCACAGTACTCCTGCCGGGAGCTTCTCGAGTTTGCCGATGTATTTCGCCTGTTGAGGAGGCATTTGGATACCTTAAGAGAGTAATAGTTACTCCTGTCAGTTGCTCCCCGTTTTACCACAGTCACAGTTTCAAACTTCCTCTAGCCAGGTCACCTGAAGCGATACGCCATTATCTGTCGACATAAAGACTGTCACAGTACTCCTGCCGGGAGCTTCTCGAGTTTGCCGATGTATTTCGCCTCTTGACGAGGCATTTGGCTACCTTAAGAGAGTCATAGTTACTCCTGTCAGTTACTCCCCGTTTTACAACAGTCACATCTACAAGCTTACTCTGGCCAGTTCACCTGAAGCGATACGCCATTATCTGTCAACCTATAGACTTTCACAGCACTCCTGACGGGAGCTTCTCGAGTTTGCCGATGTATTTCGCCTGTTGACCACGCATTTGGCTACCTTAAGAGAGTCATAGTTACTCCTGTCAGTTGCTCCCCGTTTTACCACAGTCACAATTTCAAGCTTCCTCTAGCCAGTTCCCCTGAAGCGATACGCCATTATCTGTCAACCTATAGACTTTCACAGCACTCCTGATGGGAGCTTCTCGAGTTTGCCGAGGTATTTCTCCGGTTGACGAGGCATTTGGCTACCTTAAGAGAGTCATAGTTACTCCTGTCAGTTGCTCCCCGTTATACCACAGTCACATTTTCAAGCTTCCTCTAGCCAGTTCACCTGACGCGATAGGCCATTGTTTGTCTACCTAATGTCTTTCACAGTACTCCTGCCGGCAGCTTCTCGAGTTTGCCGATGTATTTCGCCTGTTGAGGAGGCATTTGGATACCTTAAGAGAGTCATAGTTACTCCTGTCAGTTGCTCCCCGTTTTACCACAGTCACAGTTTCAAACTTCCTCTAGCCAGGTCACCTGAAGCGATACGCCATTATCTGTCGACATAAAGACTGTCACAGTACTCCTGCCGGGAGCTTCTCGAGTTTGCCGATGTATTTCGCCTCTTGACGAGGCATTTGGCTACCTTAAGAGAGTCATAGTTACTCCTGTCAGTTACTCCCCGTTTTACAACAGTCACATCTACAAGCTTACTCTGGCCAGTTTACCAGAGGCGATACGCCCATATCTGTCAACATAAAGACTTTCACAGCACTCCTGATGGGAGCTTCTCGAGTTTTCCGATGTATTTCGCCTCCTGACGAGGCATTTGGCTACCTTAAGAGAGTCATAGTTACTCCTGTCAGTTGCTCCAGGTTTTACCACAGTCACATTTTCAAGGTTTCACTAGCCAGTTCACCTGAAGCGATACGCCATTATCTGTCAACCTATAGACTTTCACAGCACTCCTGATGGGAGCTTCTCGAGTTTGCCGATGTATTTCGCCTGTTGACCACGCATTTGGCTACCTTAAGAGAGTCATAGTTACTCCTGTCAGTTGCTCCCCGTTTTACCACAGTCACAATTTCAAGCTTCCTCTAGCCAGTTCCCCTGAAGCGATACGCCATTATCTGTCAACCTATAGACTTTCACAGCACTCCTGACGGGAGCTTCTTGAGTTTGCCTATGTATTTCGCCTGTTGACCACGCATTTGGCTACCTTAAGAGAGTCATAGTTACTCCTGTCAGTTGCTCCCCGTTTTACCACAGTCACAATTTCAAGCTTCCTCTAGCCAGTTCCCCTGAAGCGATACGCCATTATCTGTCAACCTATAGACTTTCACAGCACTCCTGACGGGAGCTTCTTGAGTTTGCCTATGTATTTCGCCTGTTGACCACGCATTTGGCTACCTTAAGAGAGTCATAGTTACTCCTGTCAGTTGCTCCCCGTTATACCACAGTCACATTTTCAAGCTTCCTCTAGCCAGTTCACCTGACGCGATAGGCCATTGTTTGTCAACCTAATGTCTTTCACAGTACTCCTGCCGGCAGCTTCTCGAGTTTGCCGATGTATTTCGCCTGTTGAGGAGGCATTTGGATACCTTAAGAGAGTCATAGTTACTCCTGTCAGTTGCTCCCCGTTTTACCACAGTCACAGTTTCAAACTTCCTCTAGCCAGGTCACCTGAAGCGATACGCCATTATCTGTCGACATAAAGACTGTCACAGTACTCCTGCCGGGAGCTTCTCGAGTTTGCCGATGTATTTCGCCTCTTGACGAGGCATTTGGCTACCTTAAGAGAGTCATAGTTACTCCTGTCAGTTACTCCCCGTTTTACAACAGTCACATCTACAAGCTTACTCTGGCCAGTTCACCTGAAGCGATACGCCATTATCTGTCAACCTATAGACTTTCACAGCACTCCTGACGGGAGCTTCTCGAGTTTGCCGATGTATTTCGCCTGTTGACCACGCATTTGGCTACCTTAAGAGAGTCATAGTTACTCCTGTCAGTTGCTCCCCGTTTTACCACAGTCACAATTTCAAGCTTCCTCTAGCCAGTTCCCCTGAAGCGATACGCCATTATCTGTCAACCTATAGACTTTCACAGCACTCCTGATGGGAGCTTCTCGAGTTTGCCGAGGTATTTCTCCGGTTGACGAGGCATTTGGCTACCTTAAGAGAGTCATAGTTACTCCTGTCAGTTGCTCCCCGTTATACCACAGTCACATTTTCAAGCTTCCTCTAGCCAGTTCACCTGACGCGATAGGCCATTGTTTGTCAACCTAATGTCTTTCACAGTACTCCTGCCGGCAGCTTCTCGAGTTTGCCGATGTATTTCGCCTGTTGAGGAGGCATTTGGATACCTTAAGAGAGTCATAGTTACTCCTGTCAGTTGCTCCCCGTTTTACCACAGTCACAGTTTCAAACTTCCTCTAGCCAGGTCACCTGAAGCGATACGCCATTATCTGTCGACATAAAGACTGTCACAGTACTCCTGCCGGGAGCTTCTCGAGTTTGCCGATGTATTTCGCCTCTTGACGAGGCATTTGGCTACCTTAAGAGAGTCATAGTTACTCCTGTCAGTTACTCCCCGTTTTACAACAGTCACATCTACAAGCTTACTCTGGCCAGTTCACCTGAAGCGATACGCCATTATCTGTCAACCTATAGACTTTCACAGCACTCCTGACGGGAGCTTCTCGAGTTTGCCGATGTATTTCGCCTGTTGACCACGCATTTGGCTACCTTAAGAGAGTCATAGTTACTCCTGTCAGTTGCTCCCCGTTTTACCACAGTCACAATTTCAAGCTTCCTCTAGCCAGTTCCCCTGAAGCGATACGCCATTATCTGTCAACCTATAGACTTTCACAGCACTCCTGATGGGAGCTTCTCGAGTTTGCCGAGGTATTTCTCCGGTTGACGAGGCATTTGGCTACCTTAAGAGAGTCATAGTTACTCCTGTCAGTTGCTCCCCGTTATACCACAGTCACATTTTCAAGCTTCCTCTAGCCAGTTCACCTGACGCGATAGGCCATTGTTTGTCAACCTAATGTCTTTCACAGTACTCCTGCCGGCAGCTTCTCGAGTTTGCCGATGTATTTCGCCTGTTGAGGAGGCATTTGGATACCTTAAGAGAGTCATAGTTACTCCTGTCAGTTGCTCCCCGTTTTACCACAGTCACAGTTACAAACTTCCTCTAGCCAGGTCACCTGAAGCGATACGCCATTATCTGTCGACATAAAGACTGTCACAGTACTCCTGCCGGGAGCTTCTCGAGTTTGCCGATGTATTTCGCCTCTTGACGAGGCATTTGGCTACCTTAAGAGAGTCATAGTTACTCCTGTCAGTTACTCCCCGTTTTACAACAGTCACATCTACAAGCTTACTCTGGCCAGTTCACCTGAAGCGATACGCCATTATCTGTCAACCTATAGACTTTCACAGCACTCCTGACGGGAGCTTCTTGAGTTTGCCTATGTATTTCGCCTGTTGACCACGCATTTGGCTACCTTAAGAGAGTCATAGTTACTCCTGTCAGTTGCTCCCCGTTTTACCACAGTCACAATTTCAAGCTTCCTCTAGCCAGTTCCCCTGAAGCAATACGCCATTATCTGTCAACCTATAGACTTTCACAGCACTCCTGATGGGAGCTTCTCGAGTTTGCCGAGGTATTTCTCCGGTTGACGAGGCATTTGGCTACCTTAAGAGAGTCATAGTTACTCCTGTCAGTTGCTCCCCGTTATACCACAGTCACATTTTCAAGCTTCCTCTAGCCAGTTCACCTGACGCGATACGCCATTGTCTGTCAATCTAATGTCTTTCACAGTACTCCTGCCGGGAGCTTCTCGAGTTTGCCGATGTATTTCGCCTGTTGAGGAGGCATTTGGATACCTTAAGAGAGTCATAGTTACTCCTGTCAGTTGCTCCCCGTTTTACCACAGTCACATTTTCAAACTTCCTCTAGCCAGGTCACCTGAAGCGATACGCCATTATCTGTCGATATAAAGACTGTCACAGTACTCCTGACGGGAGCTTCTCGAGTTTGCCGATGTATGTCGCCTCTTGACGAGGCATTTGGCTACCTTAAAAGAGTCATAGTTACTCCTGTCAGTTACTCCCCGTTTTACAACAGCCACATCTACAAGCTTACTCTGGCCAGTTTGCCAGAGGCGATACGCCAATATCTGTCAACATAAAGACTTTCACAGCACTCCTGATGGGAGCTTCTCGAGTTTGTCGATGTATTTCTCCGGTTGACGAGGAATTTGGCTACCTTAAGAGAGTCATAGTTACTCCTCTCAGTTGCTCCCCGTTTTTCCACAGTCACATTTTCAAGCTTCCTCTAGCCAGTTCACCTGACGCGATAGGCCATTGTTTGTCAACCTAATGTCTTTCACAGTACTCCTGCCGGCAGCTTCTCGAGTTTGCCGATGTATTTCGCCTGTTGAGGAGGCATTTGGATACCTTAAGAGAGTCATAGTTACTCCTGTCAGTTGCTCCCCGTTTTACCACAGTCACAGTTCCAAACTTCCTCTAGCCAGGTCACCTGAAGCGATACGCCATTATCTGTCGACATAAAGACTGTCACAGTACTCCTGCCGGGAGCTTCTCGAGTTTGCCGATGTATTTCGCCTCTTGACGAGGCATTTGGCTACCTTAAGAGAGTCATAGTTACTCCTGTCAGTTACTCCCCGTTTTACAACAGTCACATCTACAAGCTTACTCTGGCCAGTTCACCTGAAGCGATACGCCATTATCTGTCAACCTATAGACTTTCACAGCACTCCTGACGGGAGCTTCTCGAGTTTGCCGATGTATTTCGCCTGTTGACCACGCATTTGGCTACCTTAAGAGAGTCATAGTTACTCCTGTCAGTTGCTCCCCGTTTTACCACAGTCACAATTTCAAGCTTCCTCTAGCCAGTTCCCCTGAAGCGATACGCCATTATCTGTCAACCTATAGACTTTCACAGCACTCCTGATGGGAGCTTCTCGAGTTTGCCGAGGTATTTCTCCGGTTGACGAGGCATTTGGCTACCTTAAGAGAGTCATAGTTACTCCTGTCAGTTGCTCCCCGTTATACCACAGTCACATTTTCAAGCTTCCTCTAGCCAGTTCACCTGACGCGATAGGCCATTGTTTGTCAACCTAATGTCTTTCACAGTACTCCTGCCGGCAGCTTCTCGAGTTTGCCGATGTATTTCGCCTGTTGAGGAGGCATTTGGATACCTTAAGAGAGTCATAGTTACTCCTGTCAGTTGCTCCCCGTTTTACCACAGTCACAGTTTCAAACTTCCTCTAGCCAGGTCACCTGAAGCGATACGCCATTATCTGTCGACATAAAGACTGTCACAGTACTCCTGCCGGGAGCTTCTCGAGTTTGCCGATGTATTTCGCCTCTTGACGAGGCATTTGGCTACCTTAAGAGAGTCATAGTTACTCCTGTCAGTTACTCCCCGTTTTACAACAGTCACATCTACAAGCTTACTCTGGCCAGTTCACCTGAAGCGATACGCCATTATCTGTCAACCTATAGACATTCACAGCACTCCTGACGGGAGCTTCTCGAGTTTGCCGATGTATTTCGCCTGTTGACCACGCATTTGGCTACCTTAAGAGAGTCATAGTTACTCCTGTCAGTTGCTCCCCGTTTTACCACAGTCACAATTTCAAGCTTCCTCTAGCCAGTTCCCCTGAAGCGATACGCCATTATCTGTCAACCTATAGACTTTCACAGCACTCCTGATGGGAGCTTCTCGAGTTTGCCGAGGTATTTCTCCGGTTGACGAGGCATTTGGCTACCTTAAGAGAGTCATAGTTACTCCTGTCAGTTGCTCCCCGTTATACCACAGTCACATTTTCAAGCTTCCTCTAGCCAGTTCACCTGACGCGATAGGCCATTGTTTGTCAACCTAATGTCTTTCACAGTACTCCTGCCGGCAGCTTCTCGAGTTTGCCGATGTATTTCGCCTGTTGAGGAGGCATTTGGATACCTTAAGAGAGTCATAGTTACTCCTGTCAGTTGCTCCCCGTTTTACCACAGTCACAGTTTCAAACTTCCTCTAGCCAGTTCACCTGAAGCGATACGCCATTATCTGTCAACCTATAGACTTTCACAGCACTCCTGACGGGAGCTTCTCGAGTTTGCCGATGTATTTCGCCTGTTGACCACGCATTTGGCTACCTTAAGAGAGTCATAGTTACTCCTGTCAGTTGCTCCCCGTTTTACCACAGTCACAATTTCAAGCTTCCTCTAGCCAGTTCCCCTGAAGCGATACGCCATTATCTGTCAACCTATAGACTTTCACAGCACTCCTGATGGGAGCTTCTCGAGTTTGCCGAGGTATTTCTCCGGTTGACGAGGCATTTGGCTACCTTAAGAGAGTCATAGTTACTCCTGTCAGTTGCTCCCCGTTATACCACAGTCACATTTTCAAGCTTCCTCTAGCCAGTTCACCTGACGCGATAGGCCATTGTTTGTCAACCTAATGTCTTTCACAGTACTCCTGCCGGCAGCTTCTCGAGTTTGCCGATGTATTTCGTCTGTTGAGGAGGCATTTGGATACCTTAAGAGAGTCATAGTTACTCCTGTCAGTTGCTCCCCGTTTTACCACAGTCACAGTTTCAAACTTCCTCTAGCCAGGTCACCTGAAGCGATACGCCATTATCTGTCGACATAAAGACTGTCACAGTACTCCTGCCGGGAGCTTCTCGAGTTTGTCGATGTATTTCGCCTCTTGACGAGGCATTTGGCTACCTTAAGAGAGTCATAGTTACTCCTGTCAGTTACTCCCCGTTTTACAACAGTCACATCTACAAGCTTACTCTGGCCAGTTCACCTGAAGCGATACGCCATTATCTGTCAACCTATAGACTTTCACAGCACTCCTGACGGGAGCTTCTTGAGTTTGCCTATGTATTTCGCCTGTTGACCACGCATTTGGCTACCTTAAGAGAGTCATAGTTACTCCTGTCAGTTGCTCCCCGTTTTACCACAGTCACAATTTCAAGCTTCCTCTAGCCAGTTCCCCTGAAGCAATACGCCATTATCTGTCAACCTATAGACTTTCACAGCACTCCTGATGGGAGCTTCTCGAGTTTGCCGAGGTATTTCTCCGGTTGACGAGGCATTTGGCTACCTTAAGAGAGTCATAGTTACTCCTGTCAGTTGCTCCCCGTTATACCACAGTCACATTTTCAAGCTTCCTCTAGCCAGTTCACCTGACGCGATACGCCATTGTCTGTCAATCTAATGTCTTTCACAGTACTCCTGCCGGGAGCTTCTCGAGTTTGCCGATGTATTTCGCCTGTTGAGGAGGCATTTGGATACCTTAAGAGAGTCATAGTTACTCCTGTCAGTTGCTCCCCGTTTTACCACAGTCACATTTTCAAACTTCCTCTAGCCAGGTCACCTGAAGCGATACGCCATTATCTGTCGATATAAAGACTGTCACAGTACTCCTGACGGGAGCTTCTCGAGTTTGCCGATGTATTTCGCCTCTTGACGAGGCATTTGGCTACCTTAAAAGAGTCATAGTTACTCCTGTCAGTTACTCCCCGTTTTACAACAGCCACATCTACAAGCTTACTCTGGCCAGTTTGCCAGAGGCGATACGCCAATATCTGTCAACATAAAGACTTTCACAGCACTCCTGATGGGAGCTTCTCGAGTTTGTCGATGTATTTCTCCGGTTGACGAGGAATTTGGCTACCTTAAGAGAGTCATAGTTACTCCTCTCAGTTGCTCCCCGTTTTTCCACAGTCACATTTTCAAGCTTCCTCTAGCCAGTTCACCTGACGCGATAGGCCATTGTTTGTCAACCTAATGTCTTTCACAGTACTCCTGCCGGCAGCTTCTCGAGTTTGCCGATGTATTTCGCCTGTTGAGGAGGCATTTGGATACCTTAAGAGAGTCATAGTTACTCCTGTCAGTTGCTCCCCGTTTTACCACAGTCACAGTTTCAAACTTCCTCTAGCCAGGTCACCTGAAGCGATACGCCATTATCTGTCGACATAAAGACTGTCACAGTACTCCTGCCGGGAGCTTCTCGAGTTTGCCGATGTATTTCGCCTCTTGACGAGGCATTTGGCTATCAAAGCCGTCTTTATTCACGTACAGTGAATAACACAAATAAGTGAATACCCACAAAGCGGGTTTACAGATGGTACATAAATTACAAAACACACTTAACAGTAGACACAGTACATGAACAAAGAGAGGTATTATGCCTGAGAGGCCAGGCAGCAGCCGAAGGGTTGAGACCACGCTAACCAACGCCAGTGCGGGGCATCGTGCGGCGGCGAGGGGCAGTCATAGATTCGAAACGCCGCGCCGCCATGATGCTGCCCAGAAGTACTCTGGTGCTCAATGTTGAAAGGTGGCCCTTCGTCACACCGACATCCTGCAATGCTTTAGCAGAGGCTGGAGACCAAACCCCACGCCAGTTGATGGTCGCCGACGTGGTGGTGAATTCCGTAACCACTGGAAACAGCTCGCGGATCTTGTCGTAGACAGCCTGCTTGTCGTAGACGGCTACTTTCTCACGGTGACACCTACCAAGATCACGGTTGTCGCCAACCACCTGCGCATCGATGACAAATGCTGCAGTGTCACGGACCGCCACGATGTCTGGCTTTTTCAGGCCTTCAGATGTACGAAGGTGAGGCTCTAGCAGAACATTGTAGCCTCTGTGGCGGAGGCCTCGCGCCATAGAGAGTCATAGTTACTCCTGTCAGTTACTCCCCGTTTTACAACAGTCACATCTACAAGCTTACTCTGGCCAGTTCACCTGAAGCGATACGCCATTATCTGTCAACCTATAGACTTTCACAGCACTCCTGACGGGAGCTTCTCGAGTTTGCCGATGTATTTCGCCTGTTGACCACGCATTTGGCTACCTTAAGAGAGTCATAGTTACTCCTGTCAGTTGCTCCCCGTTTTACCACAGTCACAATTTCAAGCTTCCTCTAGCCAGTTCCCCTGAAGCGATACGCCATTATCTGTCAACCTATAGACTTTCACAGCACTCCTGACGAGAGCTTCTTGAGTTTGCCGATGTATTTCGCCTGTTGACCACGCATTTGGCTACCTTAAGAGAGTCATAGTTACTCCTGTCAGTTGCTCCCCGTTTTACCACAGTCACAATTTCAAGCTTCCTCTAGCCAGTTCCCCTGAAGCGATACGCCATTATCTGTCAACCTATAGACTTTCACAGCACTCCTGACGAGAGCTTCTTGAGTTTGCCGATGTATTTCGCCTGTTGACCACGCATTTGGCTACCTTAAGAGAGTCATAGTTACTCCTGTCAGTTGCTCCCCGTTTTACCACAGTCACAATTTCAAGCTTCCTCTAGCCAGTTCCCCTGAAGCGATACGCCATTATCTGCCAACCTAAAGACTTTCACAGCACTCCTGATGGGAGCTTCTCGAGTTTGCCGAGGTATTTCTCCGGTTGACGAGGCATTTGGCTACCTTAAGAGAGTCATAGTTACTCCTGTCAGTTGCTCCCCGTTATACCACAGTCACATTTTCAAGCTTCCTCTAGCCAGTTCACCTAACGCGATACGCCATTGTCTGTCAACCTAATGTCTTCCACAGTACTCCTGCCGGGAGCTTCTCGAGTTTGCCGATGTATTTCGCCTGTTGAGGAGGCATTTGGATACCTTAAGAGAGTAATAGTTACTCCTGTCAGTTGCTCCCCGTTTTAATACAGTCACATTTTCAAACTTCCTCTAGCCAGGTCACCTGAAGCGATACGCCATTATCTGTCGACATAAAGACTGTCACAGTACTCCTGCCGGGAGCTTCTCGAGTTTGCCGATGTATTTCGCCTCTTGACGAGGCATTTGGCTACCTTAAGAGAGTCATAGTTACTCCTGTCAGTGACTCCCCGTTTTACAACAGCCACATCTACAAGCTTACTCTGGCCAGTTTACCAGAGGCGATACGCCCATATCTGTCAACATAAAGACTTTCACAGCACTCCTGATGGGAGCTTCTCGAGTTTTCCGATGTATTTCGCCTCCTGACGAGGCATTTGGCTACCTTAAGAGAGTCATAGTTACTCCTGTCAGTTGCTCCAGGTTTTACCACAGTCACATTTTCAAGGTTTCACTAGCCAGTTCACCTGAAGCGATACGCCATTATCTGTCAACCTATAGACTTTCACAGCACTCCTGATGGGAGCTTCTCGAGTTTGCCGATGTATTTCGCCTGTTGACCACGCATTTGGCTACCTTAAGAGAGTCATAGTTACTCCTGTCAGTTGCTCCCCGTTTTACCACAGTCACAATTTCAAGCTTCCTCTAGCCAGTTCCCCTGAAGCGATACGCCATTATCTGTCAACCTATAGACTTTCACAGCACTCCTGACGGGAGCTTCTTGAGTTTGCCTATGTATTTCGCCTGTTGACCACGCATTTGGCTACCTTATGAGAGTCATAGTTACTCCTGTCAGTTGCTCCCCGTTTTACCACAGTCACAATTTCAAGCTTCCTCTAGCCAGTTCCCCTGAAGCGATACGCCATTATCTGTCAACCTATAGACTTTCACAGCACTCCTGATGGGAGCTTCTCGAGTTTGCCGAGGTATTTCTCCGGTTGACGAGGCATTTGGCTACCTTAAGAGAGTCATAGTTACTCCTGTCAGTTGCTCCCCGTTATACCACAGTCACATTTTCAAGCTTCCTCTAGCCAGTTCACCTGACGCGATAGGCCATTGTTTGTCAACCTAATGTCTTTCACAGTACTCCTGCCGGCAGCTTCTCGAGTTTGCCGATGTATTTCGCCTGTTGAGGAGGCATTTGGATACCTTAAGAGAGTCATAGTTACTCCTGTCAGTTGCTCCCCGTTTTACCACAGTCACAGTTTCAAACTTCCTCTAGCCAGGTCACCTGAAGCGATACGCCATTATCTGTCGACATAAAGACTGTCACAGTACTCCTGCCGGGAGCTTCTCGAGTTTGCCGATGTATTTCGCCTCTTGACGAGGCATTTGGCTACCTTAAGAGAGTCATAGTTACTCCTGTCAGTTACTCCCCGTTTTACAACAGTCACATCTACAAGCTTACTCTGGCCAGTTCACCTGAAGCGATACGCCATTATCTGTCAACCTATAGACTTTCACAGCACTCCTGACGGGAGCTTCTTGAGTTTGCCTATGTATTTCGCCTGTTGACCACGCATTTGGCTACCTTAAGAGAGTCATAGTTACTCCTGTCAGTTGCTCCCCGTTTTACCACAGTCACAATTTCAAGCTTCCTCTAGCCAGTTCCCCTGAAGCAATACGCCATTATCTGTCAACCTATAGACTTTCACAGCACTCCTGATGGGAGCTTCTCGAGTTTGCCGAGGTATTTCTCCGGTTGACGAGGCATTTGGCTACCTTAAGAGAGTCATAGTTACTCCTGTCAGTTGCTCCCCGTTATACCACAGTCACATTTTCAAGCTTCCTCTAGCCAGTTCACCTGACGCGATACGCCATTGTCTGTCAATCTAATGTCTTTCACAGTACTCCTGCCGGGAGCTTCTCGAGTTTGCCGATGTATTTCGCCTGTTGAGGAGGCATTTGGATACCTTAAGAGAGTCATAGTTACTCCTGTCAGTTGCTCCCCGTTTTACCACAGTCACATTTTCAAACTTCCTCTAGCCAGGTCACCTGAAGCGATACGCCATTATCTGTCGATATAAAGACTGTCACAGTACTCCTGACGGGAGCTTCTCGAGTTTGCCGATGTATTTCGCCTCTTGACGAGGCATTTGGCTACCTTAAAAGAGTCATAGTTACTCCTGTCAGTTACTCCCCGTTTTACAACAGCCACATCTACAAGCTTACTCTGGCCAGTTTGCCAGAGGCGATACGCCAATATCTGTCAACATAAAGACTTTCACAGCACTCCTGATGGGAGCTTCTCGAGTTTGTCGATGTATTTCTCCGGTTGACGAGGAATTTGGCTACCTTAAGAGAGTCATAGTTACTCCTGTCAGTTGCTCCCCGTTTTACCACAGTCACAATTTCAAGCTTCCTCTAGCCAGTTCCCCTGAAGCGATACGCCATTATCTGTCAACCTATAGACTTTCACAGCACTCCTGACGAGAGCTTCTTGAGTTTGCCGATGTATTTCGCCTGTTGACCACGCATTTGGCTACCTTAAGAGAGTCATAGTTACTCCTGTCAGTTGCTCCCCGTTTTACCACAGTCACAATTTCAAGCTTCCTCTAGCCAGTTCCCCTGAAGCGATACGCCATTATCTGTCAACCTATAGACTTTCACAGCACTCCTGACGAGAGCTTCTTGAGTTTGCCGATGTATTTCGCCTGTTGACCACGCATTTGGCTACCTTAAGAGAGTCATAGTTACTCCTGTCAGTTGCTCCCCGTTTTACCACAGTCACAATTTCAAGCTTCCTCTAGCCAGTTCCCCTGAAGCGATACGCCATTATCTGCCAACCTAAAGACTTTCACAGCACTCCTGATGGGAGCTTCTCGAGTTTGCCGAGGTATTTCTCCGGTTGACGAGGCATTTGGCTACCTTAAGAGAGTCATAGTTACTCCTGTCAGTTGCTCCCCGTTATACCACAGTCACATTTTCAAGCTTCCTCTAGCCAGTTCACCTAACGCGATACGCCATTGTCTGTCAACCTAATGTCTTCCACAGTACTCCTGCCGGGAGCTTCTCGAGTTTGCCGATGTATTTCGCCTGTTGAGGAGGCATTTGGATACCTTAAGAGAGTAATAGTTACTCCTGTCAGTTGCTCCCCGTTTTAATACAGTCACATTTTCAAACTTCCTCTAGCCAGGTCACCTGAAGCGATACGCCATTATCTGTCGACATAAAGACTGTCACAGTACTCCTGCCGGGAGCTTCTCGAGTTTGCCGATGTATTTCGCCTCTTGACGAGGCATTTGGCTACCTTAAGAGAGTCATAGTTACTCCTGTCAGTGACTCCCCGTTTTACAACAGCCACATCTACAAGCTTACTCTGGCCAGTTTACCAGAGGCGATACGCCCATATCTGTCAACATAAAGACTTTCACAGCACTCCTGATGGGAGCTTCTCGAGTTTTCCGATGTATTTCGCCTCCTGACGAGGCATTTGGCTACCTTAAGAGAGTCATAGTTACTCCTGTCAGTTGCTCCAGGTTTTACCACAGTCACATTTTCAAGGTTTCACTAGCCAGTTCACCTGAAGCGATACGCCATTATCTGTCAACCTATAGACTTTCACAGCACTCCTGATGGGAGCTTCTCGAGTTTGCCGATGTATTTCGCCTGTTGACCACGCATTTGGCTACCTTAAGAGAGTCATAGTTACTCCTGTCAGTTGCTCCCCGTTTTACCACAGTCACAATTTCAAGCTTCCTCTAGCCAGTTCCCCTGAAGCGATACGCCATTATCTGTCAACCTATAGACTTTCACAGCACTCCTGACGGGAGCTTCTTGAGTTTGCCTATGTATTTCGCCTGTTGACCACGCATTTGGCTACCTTATGAGAGTCATAGTTACTCCTGTCAGTTGCTCCCCGTTTTACCACAGTCACAATTTCAAGCTTCCTCTAGCCAGTTCCCCTGAAGCGATACGCCATTATCTGTCAACCTATAGACTTTCACAGCACTCCTGATGGGAGCTTCTCGAGTTTGCCGAGGTATTTCTCCGGTTGACGAGGCATTTGGCTACCTTAAGAGAGTCATAGTTACTCCTGTCAGTTGCTCCCCGTTATACCACAGTCACATTTTCAAGCTTCCTCTAGCCAGTTCACCTGACGCGATAGGCCATTGTTTGTCAACCTAATGTCTTTCACAGTACTCCTGCCGGCAGCTTCTCGAGTTTGCCGATGTATTTCGCCTGTTGAGGAGGCATTTGGATACCTTAAGAGAGTCATAGTTACTCCTGTCAGTTGCTCCCCGTTTTACCACAGTCACAGTTTCAAACTTCCTCTAGCCAGGTCACCTGAAGCGATACGCCATTATCTGTCGACATAAAGACTGTCACAGTACTCCTGCCGGGAGCTTCTCGAGTTTGCCGATGTATTTCGCCTCTTGACGAGGCATTTGGCTACCTTAAGAGAGTCATAGTTACTCCTGTCAGTTACTCCCCGTTTTACAACAGTCACATCTACAAGCTTACTCTGGCCAGTTCACCTGAAGCGATACGCCATTATCTGTCAACCTATAGACTTTCACAGCACTCCTGACGGGAGCTTCTTGAGTTTGCCTATGTATTTCGCCTGTTGACCACGCATTTGGCTACCTTAAGAGAGTCATAGTTACTCCTGTCAGTTGCTCCCCGTTTTACCACAGTCACAATTTCAAGCTTCCTCTAGCCAGTTCCCCTGAAGCAATACGCCATTATCTGTCAACCTATAGACTTTCACAGCACTCCTGATGGGAGCTTCTCGAGTTTGCCGAGGTATTTCTCCGGTTGACGAGGCATTTGGCTACCTTAAGAGAGTCATAGTTACTCCTGTCAGTTGCTCCCCGTTATACCACAGTCACATTTTCAAGCTTCCTCTAGCCAGTTCACCTGACGCGATACGCCATTGTCTGTCAATCTAATGTCTTTCACAGTACTCCTGCCGGGAGCTTCTCGAGTTTGCCGATGTATTTCGCCTGTTGAGGAGGCATTTGGATACCTTAAGAGAGTCATAGTTACTCCTGTCAGTTGCTCCCCGTTTTACCACAGTCACATTTTCAAACTTCCTCTAGCCAGGTCACCTGAAGCGATACGCCATTATCTGTCGATATAAAGACTGTCACAGTACTCCTGACGGGAGCTTCTCGAGTTTGCCGATGTATTTCGCCTCTTGACGAGGCATTTGGCTACCTTAAAAGAGTCATAGTTACTCCTGTCAGTTACTCCCCGTTTTACAACAGCCACATCTACAAGCTTACTCTGGCCAGTTTGCCAGAGGCGATACGCCAATATCTGTCAACATAAAGACTTTCACAGCACTCCTGATGGGAGCTTCTCGAGTTTGTCGATGTATTTCTCCGGTTGACGAGGAATTTGGCTACCTTAAGAGAGTCATAGTTACTCCTCTCAGTTGCTCCCCGTTTTTCCACAGTCACATTTTCAAGCTTCCTCTAGCCAGTTCACCTGACGCGATAGGCCATTGTTTGTCAACCTAATGTCTTTCACAGTACTCCTGCCGGCAGCTTCTCGAGTTTGCCGATGTATTTCGCCTGTTGAGGAGGCATTTGGATACCTTAAGAGAGTCATAGTTACTCCTGTCAGTTGCTCCCCGTTTTACCACAGTCACAGTTTCAAACTTCCTCTAGCCAGGTCACCTGAAGCGATACGCCATTATCTGTCGACATAAAGACTGTCACAGTACTCCTGCCGGGAGCTTCTCGAGTTTGCCGATGTATTTCGCCTCTTGACGAGGCATTTGGCTACCTTAAGAGAGTCATAGTTACTCCTGTCAGTTACTCCCCGTTTTACAACAGTCACATCTACAAGCTTACTCTGGCCAGTTCACCTGAAGCGATACGCCATTATCTGTCAACCTATAGACTTTCACAGCACTCCTGACGGGAGCTTCTCGAGTTTGCCGATGTATTTCGCCTGTTGACCACGCATTTGGCTACCTTAAGAGAGTCATAGTTACTCCTGTCAGTTGCACCCCGTTTTACCACAGTCACAATTTCAAGCTTCCTCTAGCCAGTTCCCCTGAAGCGATACGCCATTATCTGTCAACCTATAGACTTTCACAGCACTCCTGACGAGAGCTTCTTGAGTTTGCCGATGTATTTCGCCTGTTGACCACGCATTTGGCTACCTTAAGAGAGTCATAGTTACTCCTGTCAGTTGCTCCCCGTTTTACCACAGTCACAATTTCAAGCTTCCTCTAGCCAGTTCCCCTGAAGCGATACGCCATTATCTGTCAACCTATAGACTTTCACAGCACTCCTGACGAGAGCTTCTTGAGTTTGCCGATGTATTTCGCCTGTTGACCACGCATTTGGCTACCTTAAGAGAGTCATAGTTACTCCTGTCAGTTGCTCCCCGTTTTACCACAGTCACAATTTCAAGCTTCCTCTAGCCAGTTCCCCTGAAGCGATACGCCATTATCTGCCAACCTAAAGACTTTCACAGCACTCCTGATGGGAGCTTCTCGAGTTTGCCGAGGTATTTCTCCGGTTGACGAGGCATTTGGCTACCTTAAGAGAGTCATAGTTACTCCTGTCAGTTGCTCCCCGTTATACCACAGTCACATTTTCAAGCTTCCTCTAGCCAGTTCACCTAACGCGATACGCCATTGTCTGTCAACCTAATGTCTTCCACAGTACTCCTGCCGGGAGCTTCTCGAGTTTGCCGATGTATTTCGCCTGTTGAGGAGGCATTTGGATACCTTAAGAGAGTAATAGTTACTCCTGTCAGTTGCTCCCCGTTTTAATACAGTCACATTTTCAAACTTCCTCTAGCCAGGTCACCTGAAGCGATACGCCATTATCTGTCGACATAAAGACTGTCACAGTACTCCTGCCGGGAGCTTCTCGAGTTTGCCGATGTATTTCGCCTCTTGACGAGGCATTTGGCTACCTTAAGAGAGTCATAGTTACTCCTGTCAGTGACTCCCCGTTTTACAACAGCCACATCTACAAGCTTACTCTGGCCAGTTTACCAGAGGCGATACGCCCATATCTGTCAACATAAAGACTTTCACAGCACTCCTGATGGGAGCTTCTCGAGTTTTCCGATGTATTTCGCCTCCTGACGAGGCATTTGGCTACCTTAAGAGAGTCATAGTTACTCCTGTCAGTTGCTCCAGGTTTTACCACAGTCACATTTTCAAGGTTTCACTAGCCAGTTCACCTGAAGCGATACGCCATTATCTGTCAACCTATAGACTTTCACAGCACTCCTGATGGGAGCTTCTCGAGTTTGCCGATGTATTTCGCCTGTTGACCACGCATTTGGCTACCTTAAGAGAGTCATAGTTACTCCTGTCAGTTGCTCCCCGTTTTACTACAGTCACAATTTCAAGCTTCCTCTAGCCAGTTCCCCTGAAGCGATACGCCATTATCTGTCAACCTATAGACTTTCACAGCACTCCTGACGGGAGCTTCTTGAGTTTGCCTATGTATTTCGCCTGTTGACCACGCATTTGGCTACCTTATGAGAGTCATAGTTACTCCTGTCAGTTGCTCCCCGTTTTACCACAGTCACAATTTCAAGCTTCCTCTAGCCAGTTCCCCTGAAGCGATACGCCATTATCTGTCAACCTATAGACTTTCACAGCACTCCTGATGGGAGCTTCTCGAGTTTGCCGAGGTATTTCTCCGGTTGACGAGGCATTTGGCTACCTTAAGAGAGTCATAGTTACTCCTGTCAGTTGCTCCCCGTTATACCACAGTCACATTTTCAAGCTTCCTCTAGCCAGTTCACCTGACGCGATAGGCCATTGTTTGTCAACCTAATGTCTTTCACAGTACTCCTGCCGGCAGCTTCTCGAGTTTGCCGATGTATTTCGCCTGTTGAGGAGGCATTTGGATACCTTAAGAGAGTCATAGTTACTCCTGTCAGTTGCTCCCCGTTTTACCACAGTCACAGTTTCAAACTTCCTCTAGCCAGGTCACCTGAAGCGATACGCCATTATCTGTCGACATAAAGACTGTCACAGTACTCCTGCCGGGAGCTTCTCGAGTTTGCCGATGTATTTCGCCTCTTGACGAGGCATTTGGCTACCTTAAGAGAGTCATAGTTACTCCTGTCAGTTACTCCCCGTTTTACAACAGTCACATCTACAAGCTTACTCTGGCCAGTTCACCTGAAGCGATACGCCATTATCTGTCAACCTATAGACTTTCACAGCACTCCTGACGGGAGCTTCTCGAGTTTGCCGATGTATTTCGCCTGTTGACCACGCATTTGGCTACCTTAAGAGAGTCATAGTTACTCCTGTCAGTTGCTCCCCGTTTTACCACAGTCACAATTTCAAGCTTCCTCTAGCCAGTTCCCCTGAAGCGATACGCCATTATCTGTCAACCTATAGACTTTCACAGCACTCCTGATGGGAGCTTCTCGAGTTTGCCGAGGTATTTCTCCGGTTGACGAGGCATTTGGCTACCTTAAGAGAGTCATAGTTACTCCTGTCAGTTGCTCCCCGTTATACCACAGTCACATTTTCAAGCTTCCTCTAGCCAGTTCACCTGACGCGATAGGCCATTGTTTGTCAACCTAATGTCTTTCACAGTACTCCTGCCGGCAGCTTCTCGAGTTTGCCGATGTATTTCGCCTGTTGAGGAGGCATTTGGATACCTTAAGAGAGTCATAGTTACTCCTGTCAGTTGCTCCCCGTTTTACCACAGTCACAGTTTCAAACTTCCTCTAGCCAGGTCACCTGAAGCGATACGCCATTATCTGTCGACATAAAGACTGTCACAGTACTCCTGCCGGGAGCTTCCCGAGTTTGCCGATGTATTTCGCCTCTTGACGAGGCATTTGGCTACCTTAAGAGAGTCATAGTTACTCCTGTCAGTTACTCCCCGTTTTACAACAGTCACATCTACAAGCTTACTCTGGCCAGTTCACCTGAAGCGATACGCCATTATCTGTCAACCTATAGACTTTCACAGCACTCCTGACGGGAGCTTCTCGAGTTTGCCGATGTATTTCGCCTGTTGACCACGCATTTGGCTACCTTAAGAGAGTCATAGTTACTCCTGTCAGTTGCTCCCCGTTTTACCACAGTCACAATTTCAAGCTTCCTCTAGCCAGTTCCCCTGAAGCGATACGCCATTATCTGTCAACCTATAGACTTTCACAGCACTCCTGACGAGAGCTTCTTGAGTTTGCCGATGTATTTCGCCTGTTGACCACGCATTTGGCTACCTTAAGAGAGTCATAGTTACTCCTGTCAGTTGCTCCCCGTTTTACCACAGTCACAATTTCAAGCTTCCTCTAGCCAGTTCCCCTGAAGCGATACGCCATTATCTGTCAACCTATAGACTTTCACAGCACTCCTGATGGGAGCTTCTCGAGTTTGCCGAGGTATTTCTCCGGTTGACGAGGCATTTGGCTACCTTAAGAGAGTCATAGTTACTCCTGTCAGTTGCTCCCCGTTATACCACAGTCACATTTTCAAGCTTCCTCTAGCCAGTTCACCTGACGCGATACGCCATTGTCTGTCAATCTAATGTCTTTCACAGTACTCCTGCCGGGAGCTTCTCGAGTTTGCCGATGTATTTCGCCTGTTGAGGAGGCATTTGGATACCTTAAGAGAGTCATAGTTACTCCTGTCAGTTGCTCCCCGTTTTACCACAGTCACATTTTCAAACTTCCTCTAGCCAGGTCACCTGAAGCGATACGCCATTATCTGTCGATATAAAGACTGTCACAGTACTCCTGACGGGAGCTTCTCGAGTTTGCCGATGTATTTCGCCTCTTGACGAGGCATTTGGCTACCTTAAAAGAGTCATAGTTACTCCTGTCAGTTACTCCCCGTTTTACAACAGCCACATCTACAAGCTTACTCTGGCCAGTTTACCAGAGGCGATACGCCAATATCTGTCAACATAAAGACTTTCACAGCACTCCTGATGGGAGCTTCTCGAGATTGTCGATGTATTTCTCCGGTTGACGAGGAATTTGGCTACCTAAAGAGAGTCATAGTTACTCCTCTCAGTTGCTCCCCGTTTTTCCACAGTCACATTTTCAAGCTTCCTCTAGCCAGTTCACCTGACGCGATAGGCCATTGTTTGTCAACCTAATGTCTTTCACAGTACTCCTGCCGGCAGCTTCTCGAGTTTGCCGATGTATTTCGCCTGTTGAGGAGGCATTTGGATACCTTAAGAGAGTCATAGTTACTCCTGTCAGTTGCTCCCCGTTTTACCACAGTCACAGTTTCAAACTTCCTCTAGCCAGGTCACCTGAAGCGATACGCCATTATCTGTCGACATAAAGACTGTCACAGTACTCCTGCCGGGAGCTTCTCGAGTTTGCCGATGTATTTCGCCTCTTGACGAGGCATTTGGCTACCTTAAGAGAGTCATAGTTACTCCTGTCAGTTACTCCCCGTTTTACAACAGTCACATCTACAAGCTTACTCTGGCCAGTTCACCTGAAGCGATACGCCATTATCTGTCAACCTATAGACTTTCACAGCACTCCTGATGGGAGCTTCTCGAGTTTGCCGATGTATTTCGCCTGTTGAGGAGGCATTTGGATACCTTAAGAGAGTAATAGTTACTCCTGTCAGTTGCTCCCCGTTTTAATACAGTCACATTTTCAAACTTCCTCTAGCCAGGTCACCTGAAGCGATACGCCTTTATCTGTCGACATAAAGACTGTCACAGTACTCCTGCCGGGAGCTTCTCGAGTTTGCCGATGTATTTCGCCTCTTGACGAGGCATTTGGCTACCTTAAGAGAGTCATAGTTACTCCTGTCAGTGACTCCCCGTTTTACAACAGCCACATCTACAAGCTTACTCTGGCCAGTTTACCAGAGGCGATACGCCCATATCTGTCAACATAAAGACTTTCACAGCACTCCTGATGGGAGCTTCTCGAGTTTTCCGATGTATTTCGCCTCCTGACGAGTCATTTGGCTACCTTAAGAGAGTCATAGTTACTCCTGTCAGTTGCTCCAGGTTTTACCACAGTCACATTTTCAAGGTTTCACTAGCCAGTTCACCTGAAGCGATACGCCATTATCTGTCAACCTATAGACTTTCACAGCACTCCTGATGGGAGCTTCTCGGGTTTGCCGATGTATTTCGCCTGTTGACCACGCATTTGGCTACCTTAAGAGAGTCATAGTTACTCCTGTCAGTTGCTCCCCGTTTTACCACAGTCACAATTTCAAGCTTCCTCTAGCCAGTTCCCCTGAAGCGATACGCCATTATCTGTCAACCTATAGACTTTCACAGCACTCCTGACGAGAGCTTCTTGAGTTTGCCGATGTATTTCGCCTGTTGACCACGCATTTGGCTACCTTAAGAGAGTCATAGTTACTCCTGTCAGTTGCTCCCTGTTTTACCACAGTCACAATTTCAAGCTTCCTCTAGCCAGTTCCCCTGAAGCGATACGCCATTATCTGCCAACCTAAAGACTTTCACAGCACTCCTGATGGGAGCTTCTCGAGTTTGCCGAGGTATTTCTCCGGTTGACGAGGCATTTGGCTACCTTAAGAGAGTCATAGTTACTCCTGTCAGTTGCTCCCCGTTATACCACAGTCACATTTTCAAGCTTCCTCTAGCCAGTTCACCTAACGCGATACGCCATTGTCTGTCAACCTAATGTCTTCCACAGTACTCCTGCCGGGAGCTTCTCGAGTTTGCCGATGTATTTCGCCTGTTGAGGAGGCATTTGGATACCTTAAGAGAGTAATAGTTACTCCTGTCAGTTGCTCCCCGTTTTAATACAGTCACATTTTCAAACTTCCTCTAGCCAGGTCACCTGAAGCGATACGCCATTATCTGTCGACATAAAGACTGTCACAGTACTCCTGCCGGGAGCTTCTCGAGTTTGCCGATGTATTTCGCCTCTTGACGAGGCATTTGGCTACCTTAAGAGAGTCATAGTTACTCCTGTCAGTGACTCCCCGTTTTACAACAGCCACATCTACAAGCTTACTCTGGCCAGTTTACCAGAGGCGATACGCCCATATCTGTCAACATAAAGACTTTCACAGCACTCCTGATGGGAGCTTCTCGAGTTTTCCGATGTATTTCGCCTCCTGACGAGGCATTTGGCTACCTTAAGAGAGTCATAGTTACTCCTGTCAGTTGCTCCAGGTTTTACCACAGTCACATTTTCAAGGTTTCACTAGCCAGTTCACCTGAAGCGATACGCCATTATCTGTCAACCTATAGACTTTCACAGCACTCCTGATGGGAGCTTCTCGAGTTTGCCGATGTATTTCGCCTGTTGACCACGCATTTGGCTACCTTAAGAGAGTCATAGTTACTCCTGTCAGTTGCTCCCCGTTTTACCACAGTCACAATTTCAAGCTTCCTCTAGCCAGTTCCCCTGAAGCGATACGCCATTATCTGTCAACCTATAGACTTTCACAGCACTCCTGACGGGAGCTTCTTGAGTTTGCCGATGTATTTCGCCTGTTGACCACGCATTTGGCTACCTTAAGAGAGTCATAGTTACTCCTGTCAGTTGCTCCCCGTTATACCACAGTCACATTTTCAAGCTTCTTCTAGCCAGTTCACCTAACGCGATACGCCATTGTCTGTCAACCTAATGTCTTTCACAGTACTCCTGCCGGGAGCTTCTCGAGTTTGCCGATGTATTTCGCCTGTTGAGGAGGCATTTGGATACCTTAAGAGAGTCATAGTTACTCCTGTCAGTTGCTCCCCGTTTTAATACAGTCACATTTTCAAACTTCCTCTAGCCAGGTCACCTGAAGCGATACGCCATTATCTGTCGACATAAAGACTGTTACAGTACTCCTGCCGGGAGCTTCTCGAGTTTGCCGATGTATTTCGCCTCTTGACGAGGCATTTGGCTACCTTAAGAGAGTCATAGTTACTCCTGTCAGTGACTCCCCGTTTTACAACAGCCACATCTACAAGCTTACT
Organism: Schistocerca serialis cubense; assembly: GCF_023864345.2. NCBI lineage: Eukaryota > Metazoa > Arthropoda > Insecta > Orthoptera > Acrididae > Schistocerca > Schistocerca serialis. The sequence goes on from NC_064640.1 coordinate 969,252,789, forward strand.
CTAGCCAGTTTACCAGAGGCGATACGCCAATATATGTCAACATAAAGACTTTCACAGCACTCCTGATGGGAGCTTCTCGAGTTTTCCGATGTATTTCTCCGGTTGACGAGGCATTTGGCTACCTTAAGAGAGTCATAGTTACTCCTGTCAGCTGCTCCCCGTTTTTCCACAGTCACATTTTCAAGCTTCCTCTAGCCAGTTCACCTGACGCGATAGGCCATTGTCTGTCAACCTAATGTCTTTCACAGTACTCCTGCCGGGAACTTCTCGAGTTAGCCGATGTATTTCGCCTCCTGACGAGGCATTTGGCTACCTTAAGAGAGTCATAGTTACTCCTGTTAGTTGCTCCCCGTTTTACCACAGTCACATTTTCAAGGTTCCGCTAGCCAGTTCCCCTGAAGCGATACGCCATTATCTGTCAACCTATAGACTGTCACAGTACTCCTGGTGGGAGCTTCTTCGAGTTTGCCGATGTATTACGCCTGTTGACGAGGCATTTGGCTACCTTAAGAGAGTCATAGTTACTCCCGTCATTTGCTCCCCGTTTTACCACAGTCACATTTTCAAGGTTCCACTAGCCAGTTCCCCTGAAGCGATACGCCATTATCTGCCAACCTAAAGACTTTCACAGCACTCCTGATGGGAGCTTCTCGAGTTTGCCGAGGTATTTCTCCGGTTGACGAGGCATTTGGCTACCTTAAGAGAGTCATAGTTACTCCTGTCAGTTGCTCCCCGTTATACCACAGTCACATTTTCAAGCTTCCTCTAGCCAGTTCACCTAACGCGATACGCCATTGTCTGTCAACCTAATGTCTTCCACAGTACTCCTGCCGGGAGCTTCTCGAGTTTGCCGATGTATTTCGCCTGTTGAGGAGGCATTTGGATACCTTAAGAGAGTAATAGTTACTCCTGTCAGTTGCTCCCCGTTTTAATACAGTCACATTTTCAAACTTCCTCTAGCCAGGTCACCTGAAGCGATACGCCATTATCTGTCGACATAAAGACTGTCACAGTACTCCTGCCGGGAGCTTCTCGAGTTTGCCGATGTATTTCGCCTCTTGACGAGGCATTTGGCTACCTTAGGAGAGTCATAGTTACTCCTGTCAGTGACTCCCCGTTTTACAACAGCCACATCTACAAGCTTACTCTGGCCAGTTTACCAGAGGCGATACGCCCATATCTGTCAACATAAAGACTTTCACAGCACTCCTGATGGGAGCTTCTCGAGTTTTCCGATGTATTTCGCCTACTGACGAGGCATTTGGCTACCTTAAGAGAGTCATAGTTACTCCTGTCAGTTGCTCCCCGTTTTACCACAGTCACAATTTCAAGCTTCCTCTAGCCAGTTCCCCTGAAGCGACACGTCATTATCTGTCAACCTATAGACTTTCACAGCACTCCTGACGGGAGCTTCTTGAGTTTGCCGATGTATTTCGCCTGTTGACCACGCATTTGGCTACCTTAAGAGAGTCATAGTTACTCCTGTCAGTTGCTCCCCGTTATACCACAGTCACATTTTCAAGCTTCTTCTAGCCAGTTCACCTAACGCGATACGCCATTGTCTGTCAACCTAATGTCTTTCACAGTACTCCTGCCGGGAGCTTCTCGAGTTTGCCGATGTATTTCGCCTGTTGAGGAGGCATTTGGATACCTTAAGAGAGTCATAGTTACTCCTGTCAGCTGCTCCCCGTTTTTCCACAGTCACATTTTCAAGCTTCCTCTAGCCAGTTCACCTGACGCGATAGGCCATTGTCTGTCAACCTAATGTCTTTCACAGTACTCCTGCCGGGAACTTCTCGAGTTAGCCGATGTATTTCGCCTCTTGACGAGGCATTTGGCTACCTTAAGAGAGTCATAGTTACTCCTGTCAGTTACTCCCCGTTTTACAACAGTCACATCTACAAGCTTACTCTGGCCAGTTCACCTGAAGCGATACGCCATTATCTGTCAACCTATAGACTTTCACAGCACTCCTGACGGGAGCTTCTCGAGTTTGCCGATGTATTTCGCCTGTTGACCACGCATTTGGCTACCTTAAGAGAGTCATAGTTACTCCTGTCAGTTGCTCCCCGTTTTACCACAGTCACAATTTCAAGCTTCCTCTAGCCAGTTCCCCTGAAGCGATACGCCATTATCTGTCAACCTATAGACTTTCACAGCACTCCTGATGGGAGCTTCTCGAGTTTGCCGAGGTATTTCGCCTGTTGACCACGCATTTGGCTACCTTAAGAGAGTCATAGTTACTCCTGTCAGTTGCTCCCCGTTTTACCACAGTCACAATTTCAAGCTTCCTCTAGCCAGTTCCCCTGAAGCGATACGCCATTATCTGTCAACCTATAGACTTTCACAGCACTCCTGATGGGAGCTTCTCGAGTTTGCCGAGGTATTTCTCCGGTTGACGAGGCATTTGGCTACCTTAAGAGAGTCATAGTTACTCCTGTCAGTTGCTCCCCGTTATACCACAGTCACATTTTCAAGCTTCCTCTAGCCAGTTCACCTGACGCGATAGGCCATTGTTTGTCAACCTAATGTCTTTCACAGTACTCCTGCCGGCAGCTTCTCGAGTTTGCCGATGTATTTCGCCTGTTGACGAGGCATTTGGCTACCTTAAGAGAGTCATAGTTACTCCTGTCAGCTACTCCCCGTTTTTCCACAGTCACATTTTCAAGCTTCCTCTAGCCAGATCACCTGAAGCGATACGCCATTATCTGTCAACCTATAGACTTTCACAGCACTCCTGATGGGAGCTTCTCGAGTTTGCCGATGTATTTCGCCTGTTGACCACGCATTTGGCTACCTTAAGAGAGTCATAGTTACTCCTGTCAGTTGCTCCCCGTTTTACCACAGTCACATTTTCAAGCTTCCTCTAGCCAGTTCACCTGACGCGATACGCCATTGTCTGTCAATCTAATGTCTTTCACAGTACTCCTGCCGGGAGCTTCTCGAGTTTGCCGATGTATTTCGCCTGTTGAGGAGGCATTTGGATACCTTAAGAGAGTAATAGTTACTCCTGTCAGTTGCTCCCCGTTTTAATACAGTCACATTTTCAAACTTCCTCTAGCCAGGTCACCTGAAGCGATACGCCATTATCTGTCGACATAAAGACTGTCACAGTACTCCTGCCGGGAGCTTCTCGAGTTTGCCGATGTATTTCGCCTCTTGACGAGGCATTTGGCTACCTTAAGAGAGTCATAGTTACTCCTGTCAGTGACTCCCCGTTTTACAACAGCCACATCTACAAGCTTACTCTGGCCAGTTTACCAGAGGTGATACGCCCATATCTGTCAACATAAAGACTTTCACAGCACTCGTGATGGGAGCTTCTCGAGTTTGCCGATGTATTTCGCCTGTTGACCACGCATTTGGCTACCTTAAGAGAGTCATAGTTACTCCTGTCAGTTGCTCCAGGTTTTACCACAGTCACATTTTCAAGGTTTCACTAGCCAGTTCACCTGAAGCGATACGCCATTATCTGTCAACCTATAGACTTTCACAGCACTCCTGACGGGAGCTTCTCGAGTTTGCCGATGTATTTCGCCTGTTGACCACGCATTTGGCTACCTTAAGAGAGTCATAGTTACTCCTGTCAGTTGCTCCCCGTTTTACCACAGTCACAATTTCAAGCTTCCTCTAGCCAGTTCCCCTGAAGCGATACGCCATTATCTGTCAACCTATAGACTTTCACAGCACTCCTGACGAGAGCTTCTTGAGTTTGCCGATGTATTTCGCCTGTTGACCACGCATTTGGCTACCTTAAGAGAGTCATAGTTACTCCTGTCAGTTGCTCCCCGTTTTACCACAGTCACAATTTCAAGCTTCCTCTAGCCAGTTCCCCTGAAGCGATACGCCATTATCTGTCAACCTATAGACTTTCACAGCACTCCTGATGGGAGCTTCTCGAGTTTGCCGAGGTATTTCTCCGGTTGACGAGGCATTTGGCTACCTTAAGAGAGTCATAGTTACTCCTGTCAGTTGCTCCCCGTTATACCACAGTCACATTTTCAAGCTTCCTCTAGCCAGTTCACCTGACGCGATACGCCATTGTCTGTCAATCTAATGTCTTTCACAGTACTCCTGCCGGGAGCTTCTCGAGTTTGCCGATGTATTTCGCCTGTTGAGGAGGCATTTGGATACCTTAAGAGAGTCATAGTTACTCCTGTCAGTTGCTCCCCGTTTTACCACAGTCACATTTTCAAACTTCCTCTAGCCAGGTCACCTGAAGCGATACGCCATTATCTGTCGATATAAAGACTGTCACAGTACTCCTGACGGGAGCTTCTCGAGTTTGCCGATGTATTTCGCCTCTTGACGAGGCATTTGGCTACCTTAAAAGAGTCATAGTTACTCCTGTCAGTTACTCCCCGTTTTACAACAGCCACATCTACAAGCTTACTCTGGCCAGTTTACCAGAGGCGATACGCCAATATCTGTCAACATAAAGACTTTCACAGCACTCCTGATGGGAGCTTCTCGAGATTGTCGATGTATTTCTCCGGTTGACGAGGAATTTGGCTACCTAAAGAGAGTCATAGTTACTCCTCTCAGTTGCTCCCCGTTTTTCCACAGTCACATTTTCAAGCTTCCTCTAGCCAGTTCACCTGACGCGATAGGCCATTGTTTGTCAACCTAATGTCTTTCACAGTACTCCTGCCGGCAGCTTCTCGAGTTTGCCGATGTATTTCGCCTGTTGAGGAGGCATTTGGATACCTTAAGAGAGTCATAGTTACTCCTGTCAGTTGCTCCCCGTTTTACCACAGTCACAGTTTCAAACTTCCTCTAGCCAGGTCACCTGAAGCGATACGCCATTATCTGTCGACATAAAGACTGTCACAGTACTCCTGCCGGGAGCTTCTCGAGTTTGCCGATGTATTTCGCCTCTTGACGAGGCATTTGGCTACCTTAAGAGAGTCATAGTTACTCCTGTCAGTTACTCCCCGTTTTACAACAGTCACATCTACAAGCTTACTCTGGCCAGTTCACCTGAAGCGATACGCCATTATCTGTCAACCTATAGACTTTCACAGCACTCCTGATGGGAGCTTCTCGAGTTTGCCGATGTATTTCGCCTGTTGAGGAGGCATTTGGATACCTTAAGAGAGTAATAGTTACTCCTGTCAGTTGCTCCCCGTTTTAATACAGTCACATTTTCAAACTTCCTCTAGCCAGGTCACCTGAAGCGATACGCCTTTATCTGTCGACATAAAGACTGTCACAGTACTCCTGCCGGGAGCTTCTCGAGTTTGCCGATGTATTTCGCCTCTTGACGAGGCATTTGGCTACCTTAAGAGAGTCATAGTTACTCCTGTCAGTGACTCCCCGTTTTACAACAGCCACATCTACAAGCTTACTCTGGCCAGTTTACCAGAGGCGATACGCCCATATCTGTCAACATAAAGACTTTCACAGCACTCCTGATGGGAGCTTCTCGAGTTTTCCGATGTATTTCGCCTCCTGACGAGTCATTTGGCTACCTTAAGAGAGTCATAGTTACTCCTGTCAGTTGCTCCAGGTTTTACCACAGTCACATTTTCAAGGTTTCACTAGCCAGTTCACCTGAAGCGATACGCCATTATCTGTCAACCTATAGACTTTCACAGCACTCCTGATGGGAGCTTCTCGGGTTTGCCGATGTATTTCGCCTGTTGACCACGCATTTGGCTACCTTAAGAGAGTCATAGTTACTCCTGTCAGTTGCTCCCCGTTTTACCACAGTCACAATTTCAAGCTTCCTCTAGCCAGTTCCCCTGAAGCGATACGCCATTATCTGTCAACCTATAGACTTTCACAGCACTCCTGACGAGAGCTTCTTGAGTTTGCCGATGTATTTCGCCTGTTGACCACGCATTTGGCTACCTTAAGAGAGTCATAGTTACTCCTGTCAGTTGCTCCCTGTTTTACCACAGTCACAATTTCAAGCTTCCTCTAGCCAGTTCCCCTGAAGCGATACGCCATTATCTGCCAACCTAAAGACTTTCACAGCACTCCTGATGGGAGCTTCTCGAGTTTGCCGAGGTATTTCTCCGGTTGACGAGGCATTTGGCTACCTTAAGAGAGTCATAGTTACTCCTGTCAGTTGCTCCCCGTTATACCACAGTCACATTTTCAAGCTTCCTCTAGCCAGTTCACCTAACGCGATACGCCATTGTCTGTCAACCTAATGTCTTCCACAGTACTCCTGCCGGGAGCTTCTCGAGTTTGCCGATGTATTTCGCCTGTTGAGGAGGCATTTGGATACCTTAAGAGAGTAATAGTTACTCCTGTCAGTTGCTCCCCGTTTTAATACAGTCACATTTTCAAACTTCCTCTAGCCAGGTCACCTGAAGCGATACGCCATTATCTGTCGACATAAAGACTGTCACAGTACTCCTGCCGGGAGCTTCTCGAGTTTGCCGATGTATTTCGCCTCTTGACGAGGCATTTGGCTACCTTAAGAGAGTCATAGTTACTCCTGTCAGTGACTCCCCGTTTTACAACAGCCACATCTACAAGCTTACTCTGGCCAGTTTACCAGAGGCGATACGCCCATATCTGTCAACATAAAGACTTTCACAGCACTCCTGATGGGAGCTTCTCGAGTTTTCCGATGTATTTCGCCTCCTGACGAGGCATTTGGCTACCTTAAGAGAGTCATAGTTACTCCTGTCAGTTGCTCCAGGTTTTACCACAGTCACATTTTCAAGGTTTCACTAGCCAGTTCACCTGAAGCGATACGCCATTATCTGTCAACCTATAGACTTTCACAGCACTCCTGATGGGAGCTTCTCGAGTTTGCCGATGTATTTCGCCTGTTGACCACGCATTTGGCTACCTTAAGAGAGTCATAGTTACTCCTGTCAGTTGCTCCCCGTTTTACCACAGTCACAATTTCAAGCTTCCTCTAGCCAGTTCCCCTGAAGCGATACGCCATTATCTGTCAACCTATAGACTTTCACAGCACTCCTGACGGGAGCTTCTTGAGTTTGCCGATGTATTTCGCCTGTTGACCACGCATTTGGCTACCTTAAGAGAGTCATAGTTACTCCTGTCAGTTGCTCCCCGTTATACCACAGTCACATTTTCAAGCTTCTTCTAGCCAGTTCACCTAACGCGATACGCCATTGTCTGTCAACCTAATGTCTTTCACAGTACTCCTGCCGGGAGCTTCTCGAGTTTGCCGATGTATTTCGCCTGTTGAGGAGGCATTTGGATACCTTAAGAGAGTCATAGTTACTCCTGTCAGTTGCTCCCCGTTTTAATACAGTCACATTTTCAAACTTCCTCTAGCCAGGTCACCTGAAGCGATACGCCATTATCTGTCGACATAAAGACTGTTACAGTACTCCTGCCGGGAGCTTCTCGAGTTTGCCGATGTATTTCGCCTCTTGACGAGGCATTTGGCTACCTTAAGAGAGTCATAGTTACTCCTGTCAGTGACTCCCCGTTTTACAACAGCCACATCTACAAGCTTACTCTAGCCAGTTTACCAGAGGCGATACGCCAATATATGTCAACATAAAGACTTTCACAGCACTCCTGATGGGAGCTTCTCGAGTTTTCCGATGTATTTCTCCGGTTGACGAGGCATTTGGCTACCTTAAGAGAGTCATAGTTACTCCTGTCAGCTGCTCCCCGTTTTTCCACAGTCACATTTTCAAGCTTCCTCTAGCCAGTTCACCTGACGCGATAGGCCATTGTCTGTCAACCTAATGTCTTTCACAGTACTCCTGCCGGGAACTTCTCGAGTTAGCCGATGTATTTCGCCTCCTGACGAGGCATTTGGCTACCTTAAGAGAGTCATAGTTACTCCTGTTAGTTGCTCCCCGTTTTACCACAGTCACATTTTCAAGGTTCCGCTAGCCAGTTCCCCTGAAGCGATACGCCATTATCTGTCAACCTATAGACTGTCACAGTACTCCTGGTGGGAGCTTCTTCGAGTTTGCCGATGTATTACGCCTGTTGACGAGGCATTTGGCTACCTTAAGAGAGTCATAGTTACTCCCGTCATTTGCTCCCCGTTTTACCACAGTCACATTTTCAAGGTTCCACTAGCCAGTTCCCCTGAAGCGATACGCCATTATCTGCCAACCTAAAGACTTTCACAGCACTCCTGATGGGAGCTTCTCGAGTTTGCCGAGGTATTTCTCCGGTTGACGAGGCATTTGGCTACCTTAAGAGAGTCATAGTTACTCCTGTCAGTTGCTCCCCGTTATACCACAGTCACATTTTCAAGCTTCCTCTAGCCAGTTCACCTAACGCGATACGCCATTGTCTGTCAACCTAATGTCTTCCACAGTACTCCTGCCGGGAGCTTCTCGAGTTTGCCGATGTATTTCGCCTGTTGAGGAGGCATTTGGATACCTTAAGAGAGTAATAGTTACTCCTGTCAGTTGCTCCCCGTTTTAATACAGTCACATTTTCAAACTTCCTCTAGCCAGGTCACCTGAAGCGATACGCCATTATCTGTCGACATAAAGACTGTCACAGTACTCCTGCCGGGAGCTTCTCGAGTTTGCCGATGTATTTCGCCTCTTGACGAGGCATTTGGCTACCTTAGGAGAGTCATAGTTACTCCTGTCAGTGACTCCCCGTTTTACAACAGCCACATCTACAAGCTTACTCTGGCCAGTTTACCAGAGGCGATACGCCCATATCTGTCAACATAAAGACTTTCACAGCACTCCTGATGGGAGCTTCTCGAGTTTTCCGATGTATTTCGCCTACTGACGAGGCATTTGGCTACCTTAAGAGAGTCATAGTTACTCCTGTCAGTTGCTCCCCGTTTTACCACAGTCACAATTTCAAGCTTCCTCTAGCCAGTTCCCCTGAAGCGACACGTCATTATCTGTCAACCTATAGACTTTCACAGCACTCCTGACGGGAGCTTCTTGAGTTTGCCGATGTATTTCGCCTGTTGACCACGCATTTGGCTACCTTAAGAGAGTCATAGTTACTCCTGTCAGTTGCTCCCCGTTATACCACAGTCACATTTTCAAGCTTCTTCTAGCCAGTTCACCTAACGCGATACGCCATTGTCTGTCAACCTAATGTCTTTCACAGTACTATTGCCGGGAGCTTCTCGAGTTTGCCGATGTATTTCGCCTGTTGAGGAGGCATTTGGATACCTTAAGAGAGTCATAGTTACTCCTGTCAGCTGCTCCCCGTTTTTCCACAGTCACATTTTCAAGCTTCCTCTAGCCAGTTCACCTGACGCGATAGGCCATTGTCTGTCAACCTAATGTCTTTCACAGTACTCCTGCCGGGAACTTCTCGAGTTAGCCGATGTATTTCGCCTCTTGACGAGGCATTTGGCTACCTTAAGAGAGTCATAGTTACTCCTGTCAGTTACTCCCCGTTTTACAACAGTCACATCTACAAGCTTACTCTGGCCAGTTCACCTGAAGCGATACGCCATTATCTGTCAACCTATAGACTTTCACAGCACTCCTGACGGGAGCTTCTCGAGTTTGCCGATGTATTTCGCCTGTTGACCACGCATTTGGCTACCTTAAGAGAGTCATAGTTACTCCTGTCAGTTGCTCCCCGTTTTACCACAGTCACAATTTCAAGCTTCCTCTAGCCAGTTCCCCTGAAGCGATACGCCATTATCTGTCAACCTATAGACTTTCACAGCACTCCTGATGGGAGCTTCTCGAGTTTGCCGAGGTATTTCGCCTGTTGACCACGCATTTGGCTACCTTAAGAGAGTCATAGTTACTCCTGTCAGTTGCTCCCCGTTTTACCACAGTCACAATTTCAAGCTTCCTCTAGCCAGTTCCCCTGAAGCGATACGCCATTATCTGTCAACCTATAGACTTTCACAGCACTCCTGATGGGAGCTTCTCGAGTTTGCCGAGGTATTTCTCCGGTTGACGAGGCATTTGGCTACCTTAAGAGAGTCATAGTTACTCCTGTCAGTTGCTCCCCGTTATACCACAGTCACATTTTCAAGCTTCCTCTAGCCAGTTCACCTGACGCGATAGGCCATTGTTTGTCAACCTAATGTCTTTCACAGTACTCCTGCCGGCAGCTTCTCGAGTTTGCCGATGTATTTCGCCTGTTGACGAGGCATTTGGCTACCTTAAGAGAGTCATAGTTACTCCTGTCAGCTACTCCCCGTTTTTCCACAGTCACATTTTCAAGCTTCCTCTAGCCAGATCACCTGAAGCGATACGCCATTATCTGTCAACCTATAGACTTTCACAGCACTCCTGATGGGAGCTTCTCGAGTTTGCCGATGTATTTCGCCTGTTGACCACGCATTTGGCTACCTTAAGAGAGTCATAGTTACTCCTGTCAGTTGCTCCCCGTTTTACCACAGTCACATTTTCAAGCTTCCTCTAGCCAGTTCACCTGACGCGATACGCCATTGTCTGTCAATCTAATGTCTTTCACAGTACTCCTGCCGGGAGCTTCTCGAGTTTGCCGATGTATTTCGCCTGTTGAGGAGGCATTTGGATACCTTAAGAGAGTAATAGTTACTCCTGTCAGTTGCTCCCCGTTTTAATACAGTCACATTTTCAAACTTCCTCTAGCCAGGTCACCTGAAGCGATACGCCATTATCTGTCGACATAAAGACTGTCACAGTACTCCTGCCGGGAGCTTCTCGAGTTTGCCGATGTATTTCGCCTCTTGACGAGGCATTTGGCTACCTTAAGAGAGTCATAGTTACTCCTGTCAGTGACTCCCCGTTTTACAACAGCCACATCTACAAGCTTACTCTGGCCAGTTTACCAGAGGTGATACGCCCATATCTGTCAACATAAAGACTTTCACAGCACTCGTGATGGGAGCTTCTCGAGTTTGCCGATGTATTTCGCCTGTTGACCACGCATTTGGCTACCTTAAGAGAGTCATAGTTACTCCTGTCAGTTGCTCCAGGTTTTACCACAGTCACATTTTCAAGGTTTCACTAGCCAGTTCACCTGAAGCGATACGCCATTATCTGTCAACCTATAGACTTTCACAGCACTCCTGATGGGAGCTTCTCGAGTTTGCCGATGTATTTCGCCTGTTGACCACGCATTTGGCTACCTTAAGAGAGTCATAGTTACTCCTGTCAGTTGCTCCCCGTTTTACCACAGTCACAATTTCAAGCTTCCTCTAGCCAGTTCCCCTGAAGCGATACGCCATTATCTGTCAACCTATAGACTTTCACAGCACTCCTGACGGGAGCTTCTTGAGTTTGCCTATGTATTTCGCCTGTTGACCACGCATTTGGCTACCTTAAGAGAGTCATAGTTACTCCTGTCAGTTGCTCCCCGTTTTACTACAGTCACAATTTCAAGCTTCCTCTAGCCAGTTCCCCTGAAGCGATACGCCATTATCTGTCAACCTATAGACTTTCACAGCACTCCTGACGGGAGCTTCTTGAGTTTGCCGATGTATTTCGCCTGTTGACCACGCATTTGGCTACCTTAAGAGAGTCATAGTTACTCCTGTCAGTTGCTCCCCGTTATACCACAGTCACATTTTCAAGCTTCTTCTAGCCAGTTCACCAAACGCGATACGCCATTGTCTGTCAACCTAATGTCTTTCACAGTACTCCTGCCGGGAGCTTCTCGAGTTTGCCGATGTATTTCGCCTGTTGAGGAGGCATTTGGATACCTTAAGAGAGTAATAGTTACTCCTGTCAGTTGCTCCCCGTTTTAATACAGTCACATTTTCAAACTTCCTCTAGCCAGGTCACCTGAAGCGATACGCCATTATCTGTCGACATAAAGACTGTCACAGTACTCCTGCCGGGAGCTTCTCGAGTTTGCCGATGTATTTCGCCTCTTGACGAGGCATTTGGCTACCTTAAGAGAGTCATAGTTACTCCTGTCAGTGACTCCCCGTTTTACAACAGCCACATCTACAAGCTTACTCTGGCCAGTTTACCAGAGGTGATACGCCCATATCTGTCAACATAAAGACTTTCACAGCACTCGTGATGGGAGCTTCTCGAGTTTGCCGATGTATTTCGCCTGTTGACCACGCATTTGGCTACCTTAAGAGAGTCATAGTTACTCCTGTCAGTTGCTCCAGGTTTTACCACAGTCACATTTTCAAGGTTTCACTAGCCAGTTCACCTGAAGCGATACGCCATTATCTGTCAACCTATAGACTTTCACAGCACTCCTGACGGGAGCTTCTCGAGTTTGCCGATGTATTTCGCCTGTTGACCACGCATTTGGCTACCTTAAGAGAGTCATAGTTACTCCTGTCAGTTGCTCCCCGTTTTACCACAGTCACAATTTCAAGCTTCCTCTAGCCAGTTCCCCTGAAGCGATACGCCATTATCTGTCAACCTATAGACTTTCACAGCACTCCTGACGAGAGCTTCTTGAGTTTGCCGATGTATTTCGCCTGTTGACCACGCATTTGGCTACCTTAAGAGAGTCATAGTTACTCCTGTCAGTTGCTCCCCGTTTTACCACAGTCACAATTTCAAGCTTCCTCTAGCCAGTTCCCCTGAAGCGATACGCCATTATCTGTCAACCTATAGACTTTCACAGCACTCCTGATGGGAGCTTCTCGAGTTTGCCGAGGTATTTCTCCGGTTGACGAGGCATTTGGCTACCTTAAGAGAGTCATAGTTACTCCTGTCAGTTGCTCCCCGTTATACCACAGTCACATTTTCAAGCTTCCTCTAGCCAGTTCACCTGACGCGATACGCCATTGTCTGTCAATCTAATGTCTTTCACAGTACTCCTGCCGGGAGCTTCTCGAGTTTGCCGATGTATTTCGCCTGTTGAGGAGGCATTTGGATACCTTAAGAGAGTCATAGTTACTCCTGTCAGTTGCTCCCCGTTTTACCACAGTCACATTTTCAAACTTCCTCTAGCCAGGTCACCTGAAGCGATACGCCATTATCTGTCGATATAAAGACTGTCACAGTACTCCTGACGGGAGCTTCTCGAGTTTGCCGATGTATTTCGCCTCTTGACGAGGCATTTGGCTACCTTAAAAGAGTCATAGTTACTCCTGTCAGTTACTCCCCGTTTTACAACAGCCACATCTACAAGCTTACTCTGGCCAGTTTACCAGAGGCGATACGCCAATATCTGTCAACATAAAGACTTTCACAGCACTCCTGATGGGAGCTTCTCGAGATTGTCGATGTATTTCTCCGGTTGACGAGGAATTTGGCTACCTAAAGAGAGTCATAGTTACTCCTCTCAGTTGCTCCCCGTTTTTCCACAGTCACATTTTCAAGCTTCCTCTAGCCAGTTCACCTGACGCGATAGGCCATTGTTTGTCAACCTAATGTCTTTCACAGTACTCCTGCCGGCAGCTTCTCGAGTTTGCCGATGTATTTCGCCTGTTGAGGAGGCATTTGGATACCTTAAGAGAGTCATAGTTACTCCTGTCAGTTGCTCCCCGTTTTACCACAGTCACAGTTTCAAACTTCCTCTAGCCAGGTCACCTGAAGCGATACGCCATTATCTGTCGACATAAAGACTGTCACAGTACTCCTGCCGGGAGCTTCTCGAGTTTGCCGATGTATTTCGCCTCTTGACGAGGCATTTGGCTACCTTAAGAGAGTCATAGTTACTCCTGTCAGTTACTCCCCGTTTTACAACAGTCACATCTACAAGCTTACTCTGGCCAGTTCACCTGAAGCGATACGCCATTATCTGTCAACCTATAGACTTTCACAGCACTCCTGATGGGAGCTTCTCGAGTTTGCCGATGTATTTCGCCTGTTGAGGAGGCATTTGGATACCTTAAGAGAGTAATAGTTACTCCTGTCAGTTGCTCCCCGTTTTAATACAGTCACATTTTCAAACTTCCTCTAGCCAGGTCACCTGAAGCGATACGCCTTTATCTGTCGACATAAAGACTGTCACAGTACTCCTGCCGGGAGCTTCTCGAGTTTGCCGATGTATTTCGCCTCTTGACGAGGCATTTGGCTACCTTAAGAGAGTCATAGTTACTCCTGTCAGTGACTCCCCGTTTTACAACAGCCACATCTACAAGCTTACTCTGGCCAGTTTACCAGAGGCGATACGCCCATATCTGTCAACATAAAGACTTTCACAGCACTCCTGATGGGAGCTTCTCGAGTTTTCCGATGTATTTCGCCTCCTGACGAGTCATTTGGCTACCTTAAGAGAGTCATAGTTACTCCTGTCAGTTGCTCCAGGTTTTACCACAGTCACATTTTCAAGGTTTCACTAGCCAGTTCACCTGAAGCGATACGCCATTATCTGTCAACCTATAGACTTTCACAGCACTCCTGATGGGAGCTTCTCGGGTTTGCCGATGTATTTCGCCTGTTGACCACGCATTTGGCTACCTTAAGAGAGTCATAGTTACTCCTGTCAGTTGCTCCCCGTTTTACCACAGTCACAATTTCAAGCTTCCTCTAGCCAGTTCCCCTGAAGCGATACGCCATTATCTGTCAACCTATAGACTTTCACAGCACTCCTGACGAGAGCTTCTTGAGTTTGCCGATGTATTTCGCCTGTTGACCACGCATTTGGCTACCTTAAGAGAGTCATAGTTACTCCTGTCAGTTGCTCCCTGTTTTACCACAGTCACAATTTCAAGCTTCCTCTAGCCAGTTCCCCTGAAGCGATACGCCATTATCTGCCAACCTAAAGACTTTCACAGCACTCCTGATGGGAGCTTCTCGAGTTTGCCGAGGTATTTCTCCGGTTGACGAGGCATTTGGCTACCTTAAGAGAGTCATAGTTACTCCTGTCAGTTGCTCCCCGTTATACCACAGTCACATTTTCAAGCTTCCTCTAGCCAGTTCACCTAACGCGATACGCCATTGTCTGTCAACCTAATGTCTTCCACAGTACTCCTGCCGGGAGCTTCTCGAGTTTGCCGATGTATTTCGCCTGTTGAGGAGGCATTTGGATACCTTAAGAGAGTAATAGTTACTCCTGTCAGTTGCTCCCCGTTTTAATACAGTCACATTTTCAAACTTCCTCTAGCCAGGTCACCTGAAGCGATACGCCATTATCTGTCGACATAAAGACTGTCACAGTACTCCTGCCGGGAGCTTCTCGAGTTTGCCGATGTATTTCGCCTCTTGACGAGGCATTTGGCTACCTTAAGAGAGTCATAGTTACTCCTGTCAGTGACTCCCCGTTTTACAACAGCCACATCTACAAGCTTACTCTGGCCAGTTTACCAGAGGCGATACGCCCATATCTGTCAACATAAAGACTTTCACAGCACTCCTGATGGGAGCTTCTCGAGTTTTCCGATGTATTTCGCCTCCTGACGAGGCATTTGGCTACCTTAAGAGAGTCATAGTTACTCCTGTCAGTTGCTCCAGGTTTTACCACAGTCACATTTTCAAGGTTTCACTAGCCAGTTCACCTGAAGCGATACGCCATTATCTGTCAACCTATAGACTTTCACAGCACTCCTGATGGGAGCTTCTCGAGTTTGCCGATGTATTTCGCCTGTTGACCACGCATTTGGCTACCTTAAGAGAGTCATAGTTACTCCTGTCAGTTGCTCCCCGTTTTACCACAGTCACAATTTCAAGCTTCCTCTAGCCAGTTCCCCTGAAGCGATACGCCATTATCTGTCAACCTATAGACTTTCACAGCACTCCTGACGGGAGCTTCTTGAGTTTGCCGATGTATTTCGCCTGTTGACCACGCATTTGGCTACCTTAAGAGAGTCATAGTTACTCCTGTCAGTTGCTCCCCGTTATACCACAGTCACATTTTCAAGCTTCTTCTAGCCAGTTCACCTAACGCGATACGCCATTGTCTGTCAACCTAATGTCTTTCACAGTACTCCTGCCGGGAGCTTCTCGAGTTTGCCGATGTATTTCGCCTGTTGAGGAGGCATTTGGATACCTTAAGAGAGTCATAGTTACTCCTGTCAGTTGCTCCCCGTTTTAATACAGTCACATTTTCAAACTTCCTCTAGCCAGGTCACCTGAAGCGATACGCCATTATCTGTCGACATAAAGACTGTTACAGTACTCCTGCCGGGAGCTTCTCGAGTTTGCCGATGTATTTCGCCTCTTGACGAGGCATTTGGCTACCTTAAGAGAGTCATAGTTACTCCTGTCAGTGACTCCCCGTTTTACAACAGCCACATCTACAAGCTTACTCTAGCCAGTTTACCAGAGGCGATACGCCAATATATGTCAACATAAAGACTTTCACAGCACTCCTGATGGGAGCTTCTCGAGTTTTCCGATGTATTTCTCCGGTTGACGAGGCATTTGGCTACCTTAAGAGAGTCATAGTTACTCCTGTCAGCTGCTCCCCGTTTTTCCACAGTCACATTTTCAAGCTTCCTCTAGCCAGTTCACCTGACGCGATAGGCCATTGTCTGTCAACCTAATGTCTTTCACAGTACTCCTGCCGGGAACTTCTCGAGTTAGCCGATGTATTTCGCCTCCTGACGAGGCATTTGGCTACCTTAAGAGAGTCATAGTTACTCCTGTTAGTTGCTCCCCGTTTTACCACAGTCACATTTTCAAGGTTCCGCTAGCCAGTTCCCCTGAAGCGATACGCCATTATCTGTCAACCTATAGACTGTCACAGTACTCCTGGTGGGAGCTTCTTCGAGTTTGCCGATGTATTACGCCTGTTGACGAGGCATTTGGCTACCTTAAGAGAGTCATAGTTACTCCCGTCATTTGCTCCCCGTTTTACCACAGTCACATTTTCAAGGTTCCACTAGCCAGTTCCCCTGAAGCGATACGCCATTATCTGCCAACCTAAAGACTTTCACAGCACTCCTGATGGGAGCTTCTCGAGTTTGCCGAGGTATTTCTCCGGTTGACGAGGCATTTGGCTACCTTAAGAGAGTCATAGTTACTCCTGTCAGTTGCTCCCCGTTATACCACAGTCACATTTTCAAGCTTCCTCTAGCCAGTTCACCTAACGCGATACGCCATTGTCTGTCAACCTAATGTCTTCCACAGTACTCCTGCCGGGAGCTTCTCGAGTTTGCCGATGTATTTCGCCTGTTGAGGAGGCATTTGGATACCTTAAGAGAGTAATAGTTACTCCTGTCAGTTGCTCCCCGTTTTAATACAGTCACATTTTCAAACTTCCTCTAGCCAGGTCACCTGAAGCGATACGCCATTATCTGTCGACATAAAGACTGTCACAGTACTCCTGCCGGGAGCTTCTCGAGTTTGCCGATGTATTTCGCCTCTTGACGAGGCATTTGGCTACCTTAGGAGAGTCATAGTTACTCCTGTCAGTGACTCCCCGTTTTACAACAGCCACATCTACAAGCTTACTCTGGCCAGTTTACCAGAGGCGATACGCCCATATCTGTCAACATAAAGACTTTCACAGCACTCCTGATGGGAGCTTCTCGAGTTTTCCGATGTATTTCGCCTACTGACGAGGCATTTGGCTACCTTAAGAGAGTCATAGTTACTCCTGTCAGTTGCTCCCCGTTTTACCACAGTCACAATTTCAAGCTTCCTCTAGCCAGTTCCCCTGAAGCGACACGTCATTATCTGTCCACCTATAGACTTTCACAGCACTCCTGACGGGAGCTTCTTGAGTTTGCCGATGTATTTCGCCTGTTGACCACGCATTTGGCTACCTTAAGAGAGTCATAGTTAC
Organism: Schistocerca serialis cubense; assembly: GCF_023864345.2. Classification (NCBI taxonomy): domain Eukaryota; kingdom Metazoa; phylum Arthropoda; class Insecta; order Orthoptera; family Acrididae; genus Schistocerca; species Schistocerca serialis. The sequence goes on from NC_064640.1 coordinate 969,270,315, forward strand.
TCCTGTCAGTTGCTCCCCGTTATACCACAGTCACATTTTCAAGCTTCTTCTAGCCAGTTCACCTAACGCGATACGCCATTGTCTGTCAACCTAATGTCTTTCACAGTACTCCTGCCGGGAGCTTCTCGAGTTTGCCGATGTATTTCGCCTGTTGAGGAGGCATTTGGATACCTTAAGAGAGTCATAGTTACTCCTGTCAGCTGCTCCCCGTTTTTCCACAGTCACATTTTCAAGCTTCCTCTAGCCAGTTCACCTGACGCGATAGGCCATTGTCTGTCAACCTAATGTCTTTCACAGTACTCCTGCCGGGAACTTCTCGAGTTAGCCGATGTATTTCGCCTCTTGACGAGGCATTTGGCTACCTTAAGAGAGTCATAGTTACTCCTGTCAGTTACTCCCCGTTTTACAACAGTCACATCTACAAGCTTACTCTGGCCAGTTCACCTGAAGCGATACGCCATTATCTGTCAACCTATAGACTTTCACAGCACTCCTGACGGGAGCTTCTCGAGTTTGCCGATGTATTTCGCCTGTTGACCACGCATTTGGCTACCTTAAGAGAGTCATAGTTACTCCTGTCAGTTGCTCCCCGTTTTACCACAGTCACAATTTCAAGCTTCCTCTAGCCAGTTCCCCTGAAGCGATACGCCATTATCTGTCAACCTATAGACTTTCACAGCACTCCTGATGGGAGCTTCTCGAGTTTGCCGAGGTATTTCGCCTGTTGACCACGCATTTGGCTACCTTAAGAGAGTCATAGTTACTCCTGTCAGTTGCTCCCCGTTTTACCACAGTCACAATTTCAAGCTTCCTCTAGCCAGTTCCCCTGAAGCGATACGCCATTATCTGTCAACCTATAGACTTTCACAGCACTCCTGATGGGAGCTTCTCGAGTTTGCCGAGGTATTTCTCCGGTTGACGAGGCATTTGGCTACCTTAAGAGAGTCATAGTTACTCCTGTCAGTTGCTCCCCGTTATACCACAGTCACATTTTCAAGCTTCCTCTAGCCAGTTCACCTGACGCGATAGGCCATTGTTTGTCAACCTAATGTCTTTCACAGTACTCCTGCCGGCAGCTTCTCGAGTTTGCCGATGTATTTCGCCTGTTGACGAGGCATTTGGCTACCTTAAGAGAGTCATAGTTACTCCTGTCAGCTACTCCCCGTTTTTCCACAGTCACATTTTCAAGCTTCCTCTAGCCAGATCACCTGAAGCGATACGCCATTATCTGTCAACCTATAGACTTTCACAGCACTCCTGATGGGAGCTTCTCGAGTTTGCCGATGTATTTCGCCTGTTGACCACGCATTTGGCTACCTTAAGAGAGTCATAGTTACTCCTGTCAGTTGCTCCCCGTTTTACCACAGTCACATTTTCAAGCTTCCTCTAGCCAGTTCACCTGACGCGATACGCCATTGTCTGTCAATCTAATGTCTTTCACAGTACTCCTGCCGGGAGCTTCTCGAGTTTGCCGATGTATTTCGCCTGTTGAGGAGGCATTTGGATACCTTAAGAGAGTAATAGTTACTCCTGTCAGTTGCTCCCCGTTTTAATACAGTCACATTTTCAAACTTCCTCTAGCCAGGTCACCTGAAGCGATACGCCATTATCTGTCGACATAAAGACTGTCACAGTACTCCTGCCGGGAGCTTCTCGAGTTTGCCGATGTATTTCGCCTCTTGACGAGGCATTTGGCTACCTTAAGAGAGTCATAGTTACTCCTGTCAGTGACTCCCCGTTTTACAACAGCCACATCTACAAGCTTACTCTGGCCAGTTTACCAGAGGTGATACGCCCATATCTGTCAACATAAAGACTTTCACAGCACTCGTGATGGGAGCTTCTCGAGTTTGCCGATGTATTTCGCCTGTTGACCACGCATTTGGCTACCTTAAGAGAGTCATAGTTACTCCTGTCAGTTGCTCCAGGTTTTACCACAGTCACATTTTCAAGGTTTCACTAGCCAGTTCACCTGAAGCGATACGCCATTATCTGTCAACCTATAGACTTTCACAGCACTCCTGATGGGAGCTTCTCGAGTTTGCCGATGTATTTCGCCTGTTGACCACGCATTTGGCTACCTTAAGAGAGTCATAGTTACTCCTGTCAGTTGCTCCCCGTTTTACCACAGTCACAATTTCAAGCTTCCTCTAGCCAGTTCCCCTGAAGCGATACGCCATTATCTGTCAACCTATAGACTTTCACAGCACTCCTGACGGGAGCTTCTTGAGTTTGCCTATGTATTTCGCCTGTTGACCACGCATTTGGCTACCTTAAGAGAGTCATAGTTACTCCTGTCAGTTGCTCCCCGTTTTACTACAGTCACAATTTCAAGCTTCCTCTAGCCAGTTCCCCTGAAGCGATACGCCATTATCTGTCAACCTATAGACTTTCACAGCACTCCTGACGGGAGCTTCTTGAGTTTGCCGATGTATTTCGCCTGTTGACCACGCATTTGGCTACCTTAAGAGAGTCATAGTTACTCCTGTCAGTTGCTCCCCGTTATACCACAGTCACATTTTCAAGCTTCTTCTAGCCAGTTCACCAAACGCGATACGCCATTGTCTGTCAACCTAATGTCTTTCACAGTACTCCTGCCGGGAGCTTCTCGAGTTTGCCGATGTATTTCGCCTGTTGAGGAGGCATTTGGATACCTTAAGAGAGTCATAGTTACTCCTGTCAGTTGCTCCCCGTTTTAATACAGTCACATTTTCAAACTTCCTCTAGCCAGGTCACCTGAAGCGATACGAAATTATCTGTCGACATAAAGACTGTTACAGTACTCCTGCCGGGAGCTTCTCGAGTTTGCCGATGTATTTCGCCTCTTGACGAGGCATTTGGCTACCTTAAGAGAGTCATAGTTACTCCTGTCAGTGACTCCCCGTTTTACAACAGCCACATCTACAAGCTTACTCTAGCCAGTTTACCAGAGGCGATACGCCAATATATGTCAACATAAAGACTTTCACAGCACTCCTGATGGGAGCTTCTCGAGTTTTCCGATGTATTTCTCCGGTTGACGAGGCATTTGGCTACCTTAAGAGAGTCATAGTTACTCCTGTCAGCTGCTCCCCGCTTTTCCACAGTCACATTTTCAAGCTTCCTCTAGCCAGTTCACCTGACGCGATAGGCCATTGTCTGTCAACCTAATGTCTTTCACAGTACTCCTGCCGGGAACTTCTCGAGTTAGCCGATGTATTTCGCCTCCTGACGAGGCATTTGGCTACCTTAAGAGAGTCATAGTTACTCCTGTCAGCTGCTCCCCGTTTTTCCACTGTCACATTTTCAAGCTTCCTCTAGCCAGATCACCTGAAGCGATACGCCATTATCTGTCAACCTATAGACTTTCACAGCACTCCTGACGGGAGCTTCTTGAGTTTGCCGATGTATTTCGCCTGTTGACCACGCATTTGGCTACCTTAAGAGAGTCATAGTTACTCCTGTCAGTTGCTCCCCGTTATACCACAGTCACATTTTCAAGCTTCTTCTAGCCAGTTCACCAAACGCGATACGCCATTGTCTGTCAACCTAATGTCTTTCACAGTACTCCTGCCGGGAGCTTCTCGAGTTTGCCGATGTATTTCGCCTGTTGAGGAGGCATTTGGATACCTTAAGAGAGTCATAGTTACTCCTGTCAGTTGCTCCCCGTTTTAATACAGTCACATTTTCAAACTTCCTCTAGCCAGGTCACCTGAAGCGATACGAAATTATCTGTCGACATAAAGACTGTTACAGTACTCCTGCCGGGAGCTTCTCGAGTTTGCCGATGTATTTCGCCTCTTGACGAGGCATTTGGCTACCTTAAGAGAGTCATAGTTACTCCTGTCAGTGACTCCCCGTTTTACAACAGCCACATCTACAAGCTTACTCTAGCCAGTTTACCAGAGGCGATACGCCAATATATGTCAACATAAAGACTTTCACAGCACTCCTGATGGGAGCTTCTCGAGTTTTCCGATGTATTTCTCCGGTTGACGAGGCATTTGGCTACCTTAAGAGAGTCATAGTTACTCCTGTCAGCTGCTCCCCGCTTTTCCACAGTCACATTTTCAAGCTTCCTCTAGCCAGTTCACCTGACGCGATAGGCCATTGTCTGTCAACCTAATGTCTTTCACAGTACTCCTGCCGGGAACTTCTCGAGTTAGCCGATGTATTTCGCCTCCTGACGAGGCATTTGGCTACCTTAAGAGAGTCATAGTTACTCCTGTCAGCTGCTCCCCGTTTTTCCACAGTCACATTTTCAAGCTTCCTCTAGCCAGATCACCTGAAGCGATACGCCATTATCTGTCAACCTATAGACTTTCACAGCACTCCTGATGGGAGCTTCTCGAGTTTGCCGATGTATTTCGCCTGTTGACCACGCATTTGGCTACCATAAGAGAGTCATAGTTACTCCTGTCAGTTGCTCCCCGTTTTACCACAGTCACATTTTCAAGCTTCCTCTAGCCAGTTCACCTGACGCGATACGCCATTGTCTGTCAATCTAATGTCTTTCACAGTACTCCTGCCGGGAGCTTCTCGAGTTTGCCGATGTATTTCGCCTGTTGAGGAGGCATTTGGATACCTTAAGAGAGTAATAGTTACTCCTGTCAGTTGCTCCCCGTTTTAATACAGTCACATTTTCAAACTTCCTCTAGCCAGGTCACCTGAAGCGATACGCCATTATCTGTCGACATAAAGACTGTCACAGTACTCCTGCCGGGAGCTTCTCGAGTTTGCCGATGTATTTCGCCTGTTGACGAGGCATTTGGCTACCTTAAGAGAGTCATAGTTACTCCTGTTAGTTGCTCCCCGTTTTACCACAGTCACATTTTCAAGGTTCCGCTAGCCAGTTCCCCTGAAGCGATACGCCATTATCTGTCAACCTATAGACTGTCAAAGTACTCCTGGTGGGAGCTTCTTCGAGTTTGCCGATGTATTACGCCTGTTGACGAGGCATTTGGCTACCTTAAGAGAGTCATAGTTACTCCCGTCATTTGCTCCCCGTTTTACCACAGTCACATTTTCAAGGTTCCACTAGCCAGTTCCCCTGAAGCGATACGCCATTATCTGCCAACCTAAAGACTTTCACAGCACTCCTGATGGGAGCTTCTCGAGTTTGCCGAGGTATTTCTCCGGTTGACGAGGCATTTGGCTACCTTAAGAGAGTCATAGTTACTCCTGTCAGTTGCTCCCCGTTATACCACAGTCACATTTTCAAGCTTCCTCTAGCCAGTTCACCTAACGCGATACGCCATTGTCTGTCAACCTAATGTCTTCCACAGTACTCCTGCCGGGAGCTTCTCGAGTTTGCCGATGTATTTCGCCTGTTGAGGAGGCATTTGGATACCTTAAGAGAGTAATAGTTACTCCTGTCAGTTGCTCCCCGTTTTAATACAGTCACATTTTCAAACTACCTCTAGCCAGGTCACCTGAAGCGATACGCCATTATCTGTCGACATAAAGACTGTTACAGTACTCCTGCCGGGAGCTTCTCGAGTTTGCCGATGTATTTCGCCTCTTGACGAGGCATTTGGCTACCTTAAGAGAGTCATAGTTACTCCTGTCAGTGACTCCCCGTTTTACAACAGCCACATCTACAAGCTTACTCTGGCCAGTTTACCAGAGGCGATACGCCCATATCTGTCAACATAAAGACTTTCACAGCACTCCTGATGGGAGCTTCTCGAGTTTTCCGATGTATTTCGCCTCCTGACGAGGCATTTGGCTACCTTAAGAGAGTCATAGTTACTCCTGTCAGTTGCTCCAGGTTTTACCACAGTCACATTTTCAAGGTTTCACTAGCCAGTTCACCTGAAGCGATACGCCATTATCTGTCAACCTATAGACTTTCACAGCACTCCTGATGGGAGCTTCTCGAGTTTGCCGATGTATTTCGCCTGTTGACCACGCATTTGGCTACCTTAAGAGAGTCATAGTTACTCCTGTCAGTTGCTCCCCGTTTTACCACAGTCACAATTTCAAGCTTCCTCTAGCCAGTTCCCCTGAAGCGATACGCCATTATCTGTCAACCTATAGACTTTCACAGCACTCCTGACGGGAGCTTCTTGAGTTTGCCTATGTATTTCGCCTGTTGACCACGCATTTGGCTACCTTAAGAGAGTCATAGTTACTCCTGTCAGTTGCTCCCCGTTTTACCACAGTCACAATTTCAAGCTTCCTCTAGCCAGTTCCCCTGAAGCGATACGCCATTATCTGTCAACCTATAGACTTTCACAGCACTCCTGACGGGAGCTTCTTGAGTTTGCCGATGTATTTCGCCTGTTGACCACGCATTTGGCTACCTTAAGGGAGTCATAGTTACTCCTGTCAGTTGCTCCCCGTTATACCACAGTCACATTTTCAAGCTTCTTCTAGCCAGTTCACCTAACGCGATACGCCATTGTCTGTCAACCTAATGTCTTTCACAGTACTCCTGCCGGGAGCTTCTCGAGTTTGCCGATGTATTTCGCCTGTTGAGGAGGCATTTGGATACCTTAAGAGAGTCATAGTTACTCCTGTCAGCTGCTCCCCGTTTTTCCACAGTCACATTTTCAAGCTTCCTCTAGCCAGTTCACCTGACGCGATAGGCCATTGTCTGTCAACCTAATGTCTTTCACAGTACTCCTGCCGGGAACTTCTCGAGTTAGCCGATGTATTTCGCCTCCTGACGAGGCATTTGGCTACCTTAAGAGAGTCATAGTTACTCCTGTCAGCTACTCCCCGTTTTTCCACAGTCACATTTTCAAGCTTCCTCTAGCCAGATCACCTGAAGCGATACGCCATTATCTGTCAACCTATAGACTTTCACAGCACTCCTGATGGGAGCTTCTCGAGTTTGCCGATGTATTTCGCCTCTTGACGAGGCATTTGGCTACCTTAAGAGAGTCATAGTTACTCCTGTCAGTGACTCCCCGTTTTACAACAGCCACATCTACAAGCTTACTCTGGCCAGTTTACCAGAGGCGATACGCCCATATCTGTCAACATAAAGACTTTCACAGCACTCGTGATGGGAGCTTCTCGAGTTTTCCGATGTATTTCGCCTCCTGACGAGGCATTTGGCTACCTTAAGAGAGTCATAGTTACTCCTGTCAGTTGCTCCAGGTTTTACCACAGTCACATTTTCAAGGTTTCACTAGCCAGTTCCCCTGAAGCGATACGCCATTATCTGACAACCTATAGACTTTCACAGCACTCTTGACGGGAGCTTCTTGAGTTTACCGATGTATTTCGCCTGTTGACCACGCATTTGGCTACCTTAAGAGAGTCATAGTTACTCCTGTCAGTTGCTCCCCGTTATACCACAGTCACATTTTCAAGCTTCTTCTAGCCAGTTCACCTAACGCGATACGCCATTGTCTGTCAACCTAATGTCTTTCACAGTACTCCTGCCGGGAGCTTCTCGAGTTTGCCGATGTATTTCGCCTGTTGAGGAGGCATTTGGATACCTTAAGAGAGTCATAGTTACTCCTGTCAGTTGCTCCCCGTTTTAATACAGTCACATTTTCAAACTTCCTCTAGCCAGGTCACCTGAAGCGATACGCCATTATCTGTCGACATAAAGACTGTTACAGTACTCCTGCCGGGAGCTTCTCGAGTTTGCCGATGTATTTCGCCTCTAGACGAGGCATTTGGCTACCTTAAGAGAGTCATAGTTACTCCTGTCAGTGACTCCCCGTTTTACAACAGCCACATCTACAAGCTTACTCTAGCCAGTTTACCAGAGGCGATACGCCAATATATGTCAACATAAAGACTTTCACAGCACTCCTGATGGGAGCTTCTCGAGTTTTCCGATGTATTTCTCCGGTTGACGAGGCATTTGGCTACCTTAAGAGAGTCATAGTTACTCCTGTCAGCTGCTCCCCGTTTTTCCACAGTCACATTTTCAAGCTTCCTCTAGCCAGTTCACCTGACGCGATAGGCCATTGTCTGTCAACCTAATGTCTTTCACAGTACTCCTGCCGGGAACTTCTCGAGTTAGCCGATGTATTTCGCCTCCTGACGAGGCATTTGGCTACCTTAAGAGAGTCATAGTTACTCCTGTCAGCTGCTCCCCGTTTTTCCACAGTCACATTTTCAAGCTTCCTCTAGCCAGATCACCTGAAGCGATACGCCATTATCTGTCAACCTATAGACTTTCACAGCACTCCTGATGGGAGCTTCTCGAGTTTGCCGATGTATTTCGCCTGTTGACCACGCATTTGGCTACCATAAGAGAGTCATAGTTACTCCTGTCAGTTGCTCCCCGTTTTACCACAGTCACATTTTCAAGCTTCCTCTAGCCAGTTCACCTGACGCGATACGCCATTGTCTGTCAATCTAATGTCTTTCACAGTACTCCTGCCGGGAGCTTCTCGAGTTTGCCGATGTATTTCGCCTGTTGAGGAGGCATTTGGATACCTTAAGAGAGTAATAGTTACTCCTGTCAGTTGCTCCCCGTTTTAATACAGTGACATTTTCAAACTTCCTCTAGCCAGGTCACCTGAAGCGATACGCCATTATCTGTCGACATAAAGACTGTCACAGTACTCCTGCCGGGAGCTTCTCGAGTTTGCCGATGTATTTCGCCTGTTGACGAGGCATTTGGCTACCTTAAGAGAGTCATAGTTACTCCTGTTAGTTGCTCCCCGTTTTACCACAGTCACATTTTCAAGGTTCCGCTAGCCAGTTCCCCTGAAGCGATACGCCATTATCTGTCAACCTATAGACTGTCACAGTACTCCTGGTGGGAGCTTCTTCGAGTTTGCCGATGTATTACGCCTGTTGACGAGGCATTTGGCTACCTTAAGAGAGTCATGGTTACTCCCGTCATTTGCTCCCCGTTTTACCACAGTCACATTTTCAAGGTTCCACTAGCCAGTTCCCCTGAAGCGATACGCCATTATCTGCCAACCTAAAGACTTTCACAGCACTCCTGATGGGAGCTTCTCGAGTTTGCCGAGGTATTTCTCCGGTTGACGAGGCATTTGGCTACCTTAAGAGAATCATAGTTACTCCTGTCAGTTGCTCCCCGTTATACCACAGTCACATTTTCAAGCTTCCTCTAGCCAGTTCACCTAACGCGATACGCCATTGTCTGTCAACCTAATGTCTTCCACAGTACTCCTGCCGGGAGCTTCTCGAGTTTGCCGATGTATTTCGCCTGTTGAGGAGGCATTTGGATACCTTAAGAGAGTAATAGTTACTCCTGTCAGTTGCTCCCCGTTTTAATACAGTCACATTTTCAAACTTCCTCTAGCCAGGTCACCTGAAGCGATACGCCATTATCTGTCGACATAAAGACTGTCACAGTACTCCTGCCGGGAGCTTCTCGAGTTTGCCGATGTATTTCGCCTCTTGACGAGGCATTTGGCTACCTTAAGAGAGTCATAGTTACTCCTGTCAGTGACTCCCCGTTTTACAACAGCCACATCTACAAGCTTACTCTGGCCAGTTTACCAGAGGCGATACGCCCATATCTGTCAACATAAAGACTTTCACAGCACTCCTGATGGGAGCTTCTCGAGTTTTCCGATGTATTTCGCCTCCTGACGAGGCATTTGGCTACCTTAAGAGAGTCATAGTTACTCCTGTCAGTTGCTCCAGGTTTTACCACAGTCACATTTTCAAGGTTTCACTAGCCAGTTCACCTGAAGCGATACGCCATTATCTGTCAACCTATAGACTTTCACAGCACTCCTGATGGGAGCTTCTCGAGTTTGCCGATGTATTTCGCCTGTTGACCACGCATTTGGCTACCTTAAGAGAGTCATAGTTACTCCTGTCAGTTGCTCCCCGTTATACCACAGTCACAATTTCAAGCTTCCTCTAGCCAGTTCCCCTGAAGCGATACGCCATTATCTGTCAACCTATAGACTTTCACAGCACTCCTGACGGGAGCTTCTTGAGTTTGCCTATGTATTTCGCCTGTTGACCACGCATTTGGCTACCTTAAGAGAGTCATAGTTACTCCTGTCAGTTGCTCCCCGTTTTACCACAGTCACAATTTCAAGCTTCCTCTAGCCAGTTCCCCTGAAGCGATACGCCATTATCTGACAACCTATAGACTTTCACAGCACTCTTGACGGGAGCTTCTTGAGTTTACCGATGTATTTCGCCTGTTGACCACGCATTTGGCTACCTTAAGAGAGTCATAGTTACTCCTGTCAGTTGCTCCCCGTTATACCACAGTCACATTTTCAAGCTTCTTCTAGCCAGTTCACCTAACGCGATACGCCATTGTCTGTCAACCTAATGTCTTTCACAGTACTCCTGCCGGGAGCTTCTCGAGTTTGCCGATGTATTTCGCCTGTTGAGGAGGCATTTGGATACCTTAAGAGAGTCATAGTTACTCCTGTCAGTTGCTCCCCGTTTTAATACAGTCACATTTTCAAACTTCCTCTAGCCAGGTCACCTGAAGCGATACGCCATTATCTGTCGACATAAAGACTGTTACAGTACTCCTGCCGGGAGCTTCTCGAGTTTGCCGATGTATTTCGCCTCTTGACGAGGCATTTGGCTACCTTAAGAGAGTCATAGTTACTCCTGTCAGTGACTCCCCGTTTTACAACAGCCACATCTACAAGCTTACTCTTGCCAGTTTACCAGAGGCGATACGCCAATATATGTCAACATAAAGACTTTCACAGCACTCCTGATGGGAGCTTCTCGAGTTTTCCGATGTATTTCTCCGGTTGACGAGGCATTTGGCTACCTTAAGAGAGTCATAGTTACTCCTGTCAGCTGCTCCCCGTTTTTCCACAGTCACATTTTCAAGCTTCCTCTAGCCAGTTCACCTGACGCGATAGGCCATTGTCTGTCAACCTAATGTCTTTCACAGTACTCCTGCCGGGAACTTCTCGAGTTAGCCGATGTATTTCGCCTCCTGACGAGGCATTTGGCTACCTTAAGAGAGTCATAGTTACTCCTGTCAGCTGCTCCCCGTTTTTCCACAGTCACATTTTCAAGCTTCCTCTAGCCAGATCACCTGAAGCGATACGCCATTATCTGTCAACCTATAGACTTTCACAGCACTCCTGATGGGAGCTTCTCGAGTTTGCCGATGTATTTCGCCTGTTGACCACGCATTTGGCTACCATAAGAGAGTCATAGTTACTCCTGTCAGTTGCTCCCCGTTTTACCACAGTCACATTTTCAAGCTTCCTCTAGCCAGTTCACCTGACGCGATACGCCATTGTCTGTCAATCTAATGTCTTTCACAGTACTCCTGCCGGGAGCTTCTCGAGTTTGCCGATGTATTTCGCCTGTTGAGGAGGCATTTGGATACCTTAAGAGAGTAATAGTTACTCCTGTCAGTTGCTCCCCGTTTTAATACAGTGACATTTTCAAACTTCCTCTAGCCAGGTCACCTGAAGCGATACGCCATTATCTGTCGACATAAAGACTGTCACAGTACTCCTGCCGGGAGCTTCTCGAGTTTGCCGATGTATTTCGCCTGTTGACGAGGCATTTGGCTACCTTAAGAGAGTCATAGTTACTCCTGTTAGTTGCTCCCCGTTTTACCACAGTCACATTTTCAAGGTTCCGCTAGCCAGTTCCCCTGAAGCGATACGCCATTATCTGTCAACCTATAGACTGTCACAGTACTCCTGGTGGGAGCTTCTTCGAGTTTGCCGATGTATTACGCCTGTTGACGAGGCATTTGGCTACCTTAAGAGAGTCATGGTTACTCCCGTCATTTGCTCCCCGTTTTACCACAGTCACATTTTCAAGGTTCCACTAGCCAGTTCCCCTGAAGCGATACGCCATTATCTGCCAACCTAAAGACTTTCACAGCACTCCTGATGGGAGCTTCTCGAGTTTGCCGAGGTATTTCTCCGGTTGACGAGGCATTTGGCTACCTTAAGAGAATCATAGTTACTCCTGTCAGTTGCTCCCCGTTATACCACAGTCACATTTTCAAGCTTCCTCTAGCCAGTTCACCTAACGCGATACGCCATTGTCTGTCAACCTAATGTCTTCCACAGTACTCCTGCCGGGAGCTTCTCGAGTTTGCCGATGTATTTCGCCTGTTGAGGAGGCATTTGGATACCTTAAGAGAGTAATAGTTACTCCTGTCAGTTGCTCCCCGTTTTAATACAGTCACATTTTCAAACTTCCTCTAGCCAGGTCACCTGAAGCGATACGCCATTATCTGTCGACATAAAGACTGTCACAGTACTCCTGCCGGGAGCTTCTCGAGTTTGCCGATGTATTTCGCCTCTTGACGAGGCATTTGGCTACCTTAAGAGAGTCATAGTTACTCCTGTCAGTGACTCCCCGTTTTACAACAGCCACATCTACAAGCTTACTCTGGCCAGTTTACCAGAGGCGATACGCCCATATCTGTCAACATAAAGACTTTCACAGCACTCCTGATGGGAGCTTCTCGAGTTTTCCGATGTATTTCGCCTCCTGACGAGGCATTTGGCTACCTTAAGAGAGTCATAGTTACTCCTGTCAGTTGCTCCAGGTTTTACCACAGTCACATTTTCAAGGTTTCACTAGCCAGTTCACCTGAAGCGATACGCCATTATCTGTCAACCTATAGACTTTCACAGCACTCCTGATGGGAGCTTCTCGAGTTTGCCGATGTATTTCGCCTGTTGACCACGCATTTGGCTACCTTAAGAGAGTCATAGTTACTCCTGTCAGTTGCTCCCCGTTATACCACAGTCACAATTTCAAGCTTCCTCTAGCCAGTTCCCCTGAAGCGATACGCCATTATCTGTCAACCTATAGACTTTCACAGCACTCCTGACGGGAGCTTCTTGAGTTTGCCTATGTATTTCGCCTGTTGACCACGCATTTGGCTACCTTAAGAGAGTCATAGTTACTCCTGTCAGTTGCTCCCCGTTTTACCACAGTCACAATTTCAAGCTTCCTCTAGCCAGTTCCCCTGAAGCGATACGCCACTATCTGTCAACCTATAGACTTTCACAGCACTCCTGACGGGAGCTTCTTGAGTTTGCCGATGTATTTCGCCTGTTGACCACGCATTTGGCTACCTTAAGAGAGTCATAGTTACTCCTGTCAGTTGCTCCCCGTTATACCACAGTCACATTTTCAAGCTTCTTCTAGCCAGTTCACCTAACGCGATACGCCATTGTCTGTCAACCTAATGTCTTTCACAGTACTCCTGCCGGGAGCTTCTCGAGTTTGCCGATGTATTTCGCCTGTTGAGGAGGCATTTGGATACCTTAAGAGAGTCATAGTTACTCCTGTCAGCTGCTCCCCGTTTTTCCACAGTCACAATTTCAAGCTTCCTCTAGCCAGTTCACCTGACGCGATAGGCCATTGTCTGTCAACCTAATGTCTTTCACAGTACTCCTGCCGGGAACTTCTCGAGTTAGCCGATGTATTTCGCCTCCTAACGAGGCATTTGGCTACCTTAAGAGAGTCATAGTTACTCCTGTCAGCTACTCCCCGTTTTTCCACAGTCACATTTTCAAGCTTCCTCTAGCCAGATCACCTGAAGCGATACGCCATTATCTGTCAACCTATAGACTTTCACAGCACTCCTGATGGGAGCTTCTCGAGTTTGCCGATGTATTTCGCCTGTTGACCACGCATTTGGCTACCTTAAGAGAGTCATACTTACTCCTGTCAGTTGCTCCCCGTTTTACCACAGTCACATTTTCAAGCTTCCTCTAGCCAGTTCACCTGACGCGATACGCCATTGTCTGTCAATCTAATGTCTTTCACAGTACTCCTGCCGGGAGCTTCTCGAGTTTGCCGATGTATTTCGCCTGTTGAGGAGGCATTTGGATACCTTAAGAGAGTAATAGTTACTCCTGTCAGTTGCTCCCCGTTTTAATACAGTCACATTTTCAAACTTCCTCTAGCCAGGTCACCTGAAGCGATACGCCATTATCTGTCGACATAAAGACTGTCACAGTACTCCTGCCGGGAGCTTCTCGAGTTTGCCGATGTATTTCGCCTCTTGACGAGGCATTTGGCTACCTTAAGAGAGTCATAGTTACTCCTGTCAGTGACTCCCCGTTTTACAACAGCTACATCTACAAGCTTACTCTGGCCAGTTTACCAGAGGCGATACGCCCATATCTGTCAACATAAAGACTTTCACAGCACTCGTGATGGGAGCTTCTCGAGTTTTCCGATGTATTTCGCCTCCTGACGAGGCATTTGGCTACCTTAAGAGAGTCATAGTTACTCCTGTCAGTTGCTCCAGGTTTTACCACAGTCACATTTTCAAGGTTTCACTAGCCAGTTCCCCTGAAGCGATACGCCATTATCTGTCAACCTATAGACTTTCACAGCACTCTTGACGGGAGCTTCTTGAGTTTACCGATGTATTTCGCCTGTTGACCACGCATTTGGCTACCTTAAGAGAGTCATAGTTACTCCTGTCAGTTGCTCCCCGTTATACCACAGTCACATTTTCAAGCTTCTTCTAGCCAGTTCACCTAACGCGATACGCCATTGTCTGTCAACCTAATGTCTTTCACAGTACTCCTGCCGGGAGCTTCTCGAGTTTGCCGATGTATTTCGCCTGTTGAGGAGGCATTTGGATACCTTAAGAGAGTCATAGTTACTCCTGTCAGCTGCTCCCCGTTTTTCCACAGTCACAATTTCAAGCTTCCTCTAGCCAGTTCACCTGACGCGATAGGCCATTGTCTGTCAACCTAATGTCTTTCACAGTACTCCTGCCGGGAACTTCTCGAGTTAGCCGATGTATTTCGCCTCCTAACGAGGCATTTGGCTACCTTAAGAGAGTCATAGTTACTCCTGTCAGCTACTCCCCGTTTTTCCACAGTCACATTTTCAAGCTTCCTCTAGCCAGATCACCTGAAGCGATACGCCATTATCTGTCAACCTATAGACTTTCACAGCACTCCTGATGGGAGCTTCTCGAGTTTGCCGATGTATTTCGCCTGTTGACCACGCATTTGGCTACCTTAAGAGAGTCATACTTACTCCTGTCAGTTGCTCCCCGTTTTACCACAGTCACATTTTCAAGCTTCCTCTAGCCAGTTCACCTGACGCGATACGCCATTGTCTGTCAATCTAATGTCTTTCACAGTACTCCTGCCGGGAGCTTCTCGAGTTTGCCGATGTATTTCGCCTGTTGAGGAGGCATTTGGATACCTTAAGAGAGTAATAGTTACTCCTGTCAGTTGCTCCCCGTTTTAATACAGTCACATTTTCAAACTTCCTCTAGCCAGGTCACCTGAAGCGATACGCCATTATCTGTCGACATAAAGACTGTCACAGTACTCCTGCCGGGAGCTTCTCGAGTTTGCCGATGTATTTCGCCTGTTGACGAGGCATTTGGCTACCTTAAGAGAGTCATAGTTACTCCTGTTAGTTGCTCCCCGTTTTACCACAGTCACATTTTCAAGGTTCCGCTAGCCAGTTCCCCTGAAGCGATACGCCATTATCTGTCAACCTATAGACTGTCAAAGTACTCCTGGTGGGAGCTTCTTCGAGTTTGCCGATGTATTACGCCTGTTGACGAGGCATTTGGCTACCTTAAGAGAGTCATAGTTACTCCCGTCATTTGCTCCCCGTTTTACCACAGTCACATTTTCAAGGTTCCACTAGCCAGTTCCCCTGAAGCGATACGCCATTATCTGCCAACCTAAAGACTTTCACAGCACTCCTGATGGGAGCTTCTCGAGTTTGCCGAGGTATTTCTCCGGTTGACGAGGCATTTGGCTACCTTAAGAGAGTCATAGTTACTCCTGTCAGTTGCTCCCCGTTATACCACAGTCACATTTTCAAGCTTCCTCTAGCCAGTTCACCTAACGCGATACGCCATTGTCTGTCAACCTAATGTCTTCCACAGTACTCCTGCCGGGAGCTTCTCGAGTTTGCCGATGTATTTCGCCTGTTGAGGAGGCATTTGGATACCTTAAGAGAGTAATAGTTACTCCTGTCAGTTGCTCCCCGTTTTAATACAGTCACATTTTCAAACTACCTCTAGCCAGGTCACCTGAAGCGATACGCCATTATCTGTCGACATAAAGACTGTCACAGTACTCCTGCCGGGAGCTTCTCGAGTTTGCCGATGTATTTCGCCTCTTGACGAGGCATTTGGCTACCTTAAGAGAGTCATAGTTACTCCTGTCAGTGACTCCCCGTTTTACAACAGCCACATCTACAAGCTTACTCTGGCCAGTTTACCAGAGGCGATACGCCCATATCTGTCAACATAAAGACTTTCACAGCACTCCTGATGGGAGCTTCTCGAGTTTTCCGATGTATTTCGCCTCCTGACGAGGCATTTGGCTACCTTAAGAGAGTCATAGTTACTCCCGTCAGTTGCTCCAGGTTTTACCACAGTCACATTTTCAAGGTTTCACTAGCCAGTTCACCTGAAGCGATACGCCATTATCTGTCAACCTATAGACTTTCACAGCACTCCTGATGGGAGCTTCTCGAGTTTGTCGATGTATTTCGCCTGTTGACCACGCATTTGGCTACCTTAAGAGAGTCATAGTTACTCCTGTCAGTTGCTCCCCGTTTTACCACAGTCACAATTTCAAGCTTCCTCTAGCCAGTTCCCCTGAAGCGATACGCCATTATCTGTCAACCTATAGACTTTCACAGCACTCCTGACGGGAGCTTCTTGAGTTTGCCTATGTATTTCGCCTGTTGACCACGCATTTGGCTACCTTAAGAGAGTCATAGTTACTCCTGTCAGTTGCTCCCCGTTTTACCACAGTCACAATTTCAAGCTTCCTCTAGCCAGTTCCCCTGAAGCGATACGCCATTATCTGTCAACCTATAGACTTTCACAGCACTCCTGACGGGAGCTTCTTGAGTTTGCCGATGTATTTCGCCTGTTGACCACGCATTTGGCTACCTTAAGGGAGTCATAGTTACTCCTGTCAGTTGCTCCCCGTTATACCACAGTCACATTTTCAAGCTTCTTCTAGCCAGTTCACCTAACGCGATACGCCATTGTCTGTCAACCTAATGTCTTTCACAGTACTCCTGCCGGGAGCTTCTCGAGTTTGCCGATGTATTTCGCCTGTTGAGGAGGCATTTGGATACCTTAAGAGAGTCATAGTTACTCCTGTCAGCTGCTCCCCGTTTTTCCACAGTCACATTTTCAAGCTTCCTCTAGCCAGTTCACCTGACGCGATAGGCCATTGTCTGTCAACCTAATGTCTTTCACAGTACTCCTGCCGGGAACTTCTCGAGTTAGCCGATGTATTTCGCCTCCTGACGAGGCATTTGGCTACCTTAAGAGAGTCATAGTTACTCCTGTCAGCTACTCCCCGTTTTTCCACAGTCACATTTTCAAGCTTCCTCTAGCCAGATCACCTGAAGCGATACGCCATTATCTGTCAACCTATAGACTTTCACAGCACTCCTGATGGGAGCTTCTCGAGTTTGCCGATGTATTTCGCCTGTTGACCACGCATTTGGCTACCTTAAGAGAGTCATAGTTACTCCTGTCAGTTGCTCCCCGTTTTACCACAGTCACATTTTCAAGCTTCCTCTAGCCAGTTCACCTGACGCGATACGCCATTGTCTGTCAATCTAATGTCTTTCACAGTACTCCTGCCGGGAGCTTCTCGAGTTTGCCGATGTATTTCGCCTGTTGAGGAGGCATTTGGATACCTTAAGAGAGTAATAGTTACTCCTGTCAGTTGCTCCCCGTTTTAATACAGTCACATTTTCAAACTTCCTCTAGCCAGGTCACCTGAAGCGATACGCCATTATCTGTCGACATAAAGACTGTCACAGTACTCCTGCCGGGAGCTTCTCGAGTTTGCCGATGTATTTCGCCTCTTGACGAGGCATTTGGCTACCTTAAGAGAGTCATAGTTACTCCTGTCAGTGACTCCCCGTTTTACAACAGCCACATCTACAAGCTTACTCTGGCCAGTTTACCAGAGGCGATACGCCCATATCTGTCAACATAAAGACTTTCACAGCACTCGTGATGGGAGCTTCTCGAGTTTTCCGATGTATTTCGCCTCCTGACGAGGCATTTGGCTACCTTAAGAGAGTCATAGTTACTCCTGTCAGTTGCTCCAGGTTTTACCACAGTCACATTTTCAAGGTTTCACTAGCCAGTTCCCCTGAAGCGATACGCCATTATCTGACAACCTATAGACTTTCACAGCACTCTTGACGGGAGCTTCTTGAGTTTACCGATGTATTTCGCCTGTTGACCACGCATTTGGCTACCTTAAGAGAGTCATAGTTACTCCTGTCAGTTGCTCCCCGTTATACCACAGTCACATTTTCAAGCTTCTTCTAGCCAGTTCACCTAACGCGATACGCCATTGTCTGTCAACCTAATGTCTTTCACAGTACTCCTGCCGGGAGCTTCTCGAGTTTGCCGATGTATTTCGCCTGTTGAGGAGGCATTTGGATACCTTAAGAGAGTCATAGTTACTCCTGTCAGTTGCTCCCCGTTTTAATACAGTCACATTTTCAAACTTCCTCTAGCCAGGTCACCTGAAGCGATACGCCATTATCTGTCGACATAAAGACTGTTACAGTACTCCTGCCGGGAGCTTCTCGAGTTTGCCGATGTATTTCGCCTCTTGACGAGGCATTTGGCTACCTTAAGAGAGTCATAGTTACTCCTGTCAGTGACTCCCCGTTTTACAACAGCCACATCTACAAGCTTACTCTAGCCAGTTTACCAGAGGCGATACGCCAATATATGTCAACATAAAGACTTTCACAGCACTCCTGATGGGAGCTTCTCGAGTTTTCCGATGTATTTCTCCGGTTGACGAGGCATTTGGCTACCTTAAGAGAGTCATAGTTACTCCTGTCAGCTGCTCCCCGTTTTTCCACAGTCACATTTTCAAGCTTCCTCTAGCCAGTTCACCTGACGCGATAGGCCATTGTCTGTCAACCTAATGTCTTTCACAGTACTCCTGCCGGGAACTTCTCGAGTTAGCCGATGTATTTCGCCTCCTGACGAGGCATTTGGCTACCTTAAGAGAGTCATAGTTACTCCTGTCAGCTGCTCCCCGTTTTTCCACAGTCACATTTTCAAGCTTCCTCTAGCCAGATCACCTGAAGCGATACGCCATTATCTGTCAACCTATAGACTTTCACAGCACTCCTGATGGGAGCTTCTCGAGTTTGCCGATGTATTTCGCCTGTTGACCACGCATTTGGCTACCATAAGAGAGTCATAGTTACTCCTGTCAGTTGCTCCCCGTTTTACCACAGTCACATTTTCAAGCTTCCTCTAGCCAGTTCACCTGACGCGATACGCCATTGTCTGTCAATCTAATGTCTTTCACAGTACTCCTGCCGGGAGCTTCTCGAGTTTGCCGATGTATTTCGCCTGTTGAGGAGGCATTTGGATACCTTAAGAGAGTAATAGTTACTCCTGTCAGTTGCTCCCCGTTTTAATACAGTGACATTTTCAAACTTCCTCTAGCCAGGTCACCTGAAGCGATACGCCATTATCTGTCGACATAAAGACTGTCACAGTACTCCTGCCGGGAGCTTCTCGAGTTTGCCGATGTATTTCGCCTGTTGACGAGGCATTTGGCTACCTTAAGAGAGTCATAGTTACTCCTGTTAGTTGCTCCCCGTTTTACCACAGTCACATTTTCAAGGTTCCGCTAGCCAGTTCCCCTGAAGCGATACGCCATTATCTGTCAACCTATAGACTGTCACAGTACTCCTGGTGGGAGCTTCTTCGAGTTTGCCGATGTATTACGCCTGTTGACGAGGCATTTGGATACCTTAAGAGAGTAATAGTTACTCCTGTCAGTTGCTCCCCGTTTTAATACAGTCACATTTTCAAACTTCCTCTAGCCAGGTCACCTGAAGCGATACGCCATTATCTGTCAACCTATAGACTTTCACAGCACTCCTGATGGGAGCTTCTCGAGTTTGCCGATGTATTTCGCCTGTTGACCACGCATTTGGCTACCTTAAGAGAGTCATAGTTACTCCTGTCAGTTGCTCCCCGTTATACCACAGTCACAATTTCAAGCTTCCTCTAGCCAGTTCCCCTGAAGCGATACGCCATTATCTGTCAACCTATAGACTTTCACAGCACTCCTGACGGGAGCTTCTTGAGTTTGCCTATGTATTTCGCCTGTTGACCACGCATTTGGCTACCTTAAGAGAGTCATAGTTACTCCTGTCAGTTGCTCCCCGTTTTACCACAGTCACAATTTCAAGCTTCCTCTAGCCAGTTCCCCTGAAGCGATACGCCACTATCTGTCAACCTATAGACTTTCACAGCACTCCTGACGGGAGCTTCTTGAGTTTGCCGATGTATTTCGCCTGTTGACCACGCATTTGGCTACCTTAAGAGAGTCATAGTTACTCCTGTCAGTTGCTCCCCGTTATACCACAGTCACATTTTCAAGCTTCTTCTAGCCAGTTCACCTAACGCGATACGCCATTGTCTGTCAACCTAATGTCTTTCACAGTACTCCTGCCGGGAGCTTCTCGAGTTTGCCGATGTATTTCGCCTGTTGAGGAGGCATTTGGATACCTTAAGAGAGTCATAGTTACTCCTGTCAGCTGCTCCCCGTTTTTCCACAGTCACAATTTCAAGCTTCCTCTAGCCAGTTCACCTGACGCGATAGGCCATTGTCTGTCAACCTAATGTCTTTCACAGTACTCCTGCCGGGAACTTCTCGAGTTAGCCGATGTATTTCGCCTCCTAACGAGGCATTTGGCTACCTTAAGAGAGTCATAGTTACTCCTGTCAGCTACTCCCCGTTTTTCCACAGTCACATTTTCAAGCTTCCTCTAGCCAGATCACCTGAAGCGATACGCCATTATCTGTCAACCTATAGACTTTCACAGCACTCCTGATGGGAGCTTCTCGAGTTTGCCGATGTATTTCGCCTGTTGACCACGCATTTGGCTACCTTAAGAGAGTCATACTTACTCCTGTCAGTTGCTCCCCGTTTTACCACAGTCACATTTTCAAGCTTCCTCTAGCCAGTTCACCTGACGCGATACGCCATTGTCTGTCAATCTAATGTCTTTCACAGTACTCCTGCCGGGAGCTTCTCGAGTTTGCCGATGTATTTCGCCTGTTGAGGAGGCATTTGGATACCTTAAGAGAGTAATAGTTACTCCTGTCAGTTGCTCCCCGTTTTAATACAGTCACATTTTCAAACTTCCTCTAGCCAGGTCACCTGAAGCGATACGCCATTATCTGTCGACATAAAGACTGTCACAGTACTCCTGCCGGGAGCTTCTCGAGTTTGCCGATGTATTTCGCCTCTTGACGAGGCATTTGGCTACCTTAAGAGAGTCATAGTTACTCCTGTCAGTGACTCCCCGTTTTACAACAGCCACATCTACAAGCTTACTCTGGCCAGTTTACCAGAGGCGATACGCCCATATCTGTCAACATAAAGACTTTCACAGCACTCGTGATGGGAGCTTCTCGAGTTTTCCGATGTATTTCGCCTCCTGACGAGGCATTTGGCTACCTTAAGAGAGTCATAGTTACTCCTGTCAGTTGCTCCAGGTTTTACCACAGTCACATTTTCAAGGTTTCACTAGCCAGTTCCCCTGAAGCGATACGCCATTATCTGTCAACCTATAGACTTTCACAGCACTCTTGACGGGAGCTTCTTGAGTTTACCGATGTATTTCGCCTGTTGACCACGCATTTGGCTACCTTAAGAGAGTCATATTTACTCCTGTCAGTTGCTCCCCGTTATACCACAGTCACATTTTCAAGCTTCTTCTAGCCAGTTCACCTAACGCGATACGCCATTGTCTGTCAACCTAATGTCTTTCACAGTACTCCTGCCGGGAGCTTCTCGAGTTTGCCGATGTATTTCGCCTGTTGAGGAGGCATTTGGATACCTTAAGAGAGTAATAGTTACTCCTGTCAGTTGCTCCCCGTTTTAATACAGTCACATTTTCAAACTTCCTCTAGCCAGGTCACCTGAAGCGATACGCCATTATCTGTCGACATAAAGACTGTTACAGTACTCCTGCCGGGAGCTTCTCGAGTTTGCCGATGTATTTCGCCTCTTGACGAGGCATTTGGCTACCTTAAGAGAGTCATAGTTACTCCTGTCAGTGACTCCCCGTTTTACAACAGCCACATCTACAAGCTTACTCTAGCCAGTTTACCAGAGGCGATACGCCAATATATGTCAACATAAAGACTTTCACAGCACTCCTGATGGGAGCTTCTCGAGTTTTCCGATGTATTTCTCCGGTTGACGAGGCATTTGGCTACCTTAAGAGAGTCATAGTTACTCCTGTCAGCTGCTCCCCGTTTTTCCACAGTCACATTTACAAGCTTCCTCTAGCCAGTTCACCTGACGCGATAGGCCATTGTCTGTCAACCTAATGTCTTTCACAGTACTCCTGCCGGGAACTTCTCGAGTTAGCCGATGTATTTCGCCTCCTGACGAGGCATTTGGCTACCTTAAGAGAGTCATAGTTACTCCTGTCAGCTGCTCCCCGTTTTTCCACAGTCACATTTTCAAGCTTCCTCTAGCCAGATCACCTGAAGCGATACGCCATTATCTGTCAACCTATAGACTTTCACAGCACTCCTGATGGGAGCTTCTCGAGTTTGCCGATGTATTTCGCCTGTTGACCACGCATTTGGCTACCATAAGAGAGTCATAGTTACTCCTGTCAGTTGCTCCCCGTTTTACCACAGTCACATTTTCAAGCTTCCTCTAGCCAGTTCACCTGACGCGATACGCCATTGTCTGTCAATGTAATGTCTTTCACAGTACTCCTGCCGGGAGCTTCTCGAGTTTGCCGATGTATTTCGCCTGTTGAGGAGGCATTTGGATACCTTAAGAGAGTAATAGTTACTCCTGTCAGTTGCTCCCCGTTTTAATACAGTCACATTTTCAAACTTCCTCTAGCCAGGTCTCCTGAAGCGATACGCCATTATCTGTCGACATAAAGACTGTCACAGTACTCCTGCCGGGAGCTTCTCGAGTTTGCCGATGTATTTCGCCTGTTGACGAGGCATTTGGCTACCTTAAGAGAGTCATAGTTACTCCTGTTAGTTGCTCCCCGTTTTACCACAGTCACATTTTCCAGGTTCCGCTAGCCAGTTCCCCTGAAGCGATACGCCATTATCTGTCAACCTATAGACTGTCACAGTACTCCTGGTGGGAGCTTCTTCGAGTTTGCCGATGTATTACGCCTGTTGACGAGGCATTTGGCTACCTTAAGAGAGTCATAGTTACTCCCGTCATTTGCTCCCCGTTTTACCACAGTCACATTTTCAAGGTTCCACTAGCCAGTTCCCCTGAAGCGATACGCCATTATCTGCCAACCTAAAGACTTTCACAGCACTCCTGATGGGAGCTTCTCGAGTTTGCCGAGGTATTTCTCCGGTTGACGAGGCATTTGGCTACCTTAAGAGAGTCATAGTTACTCCTGTCAGTTGCTCCCCGTTATACCACAGTCACATTTTCAAGCTTCCTCTAGCCAGTTCACCTAACGCGATACGCCATTGTCTGTCAACCTAATGTCTTCCACAGTACTCCTGCCGGGAGCTTCTCGAGTTTGCCGATGTATTTCGCCTGTTGAGGAGGCATTTGGATACCTTAAGAGAGTAATAGTTACTCCTGTCAGTTGCTCCCCGTTTTAATACAGTCACATTTTCAAACTTCCTCTAGCCAGGTCACCTGAAGCGATACGCCATTATCTGTCGACATAAAGACTGTCACAGTACTCCTGCCGGGAGCTTCTCGAGTTTGCCGATGTATTTCGCCTCTTGACGAGGCATTTGGCTACCTTAAGAGAGTCATAGTTACTCCTGTCAGTGACTCCCCGTTTTACAACAGCCACATCTACAAGCTTACTCTGGCCAGTTTACCAGAGGCGATACGCCCATATCTGTCAACATAAAGACTTTCACAGCACTCCTGATGGGAGCTTCTCGAGTTTTCCGATGTATTTCGCCTCCTGACGAGGCATTTGGCTACCTTAAGAGAGTCATAGTTACTCCTGTCAGTTGCTCCAGGTTTTACCACAGTCACATTTTCAAGGTTTCACTAGCCAGTTCACCTGAAGCGATACGCCATTATCTGTCAACCTATAGACTTTCACAGCACTCCTGATGGGAGCTCCTCGAGTTTGCCGATGTATTTCGCCTGTTGACCACGCATTTGGCTACCTTAAGAGAGTCATAGTTACTCCTGTCAGTTGCTCCCCGTTTTACCACAGTCACAATTTCAAGCTTCCTCTAGCCAGTTCCCCTGAAGCGATACGCCATTATCTGTCAACCTATAGACTTTCACAGCACTCCTGACGGGAGCTTCTTGAGTTTGCCTATGTTTTTCGCCTGTTGACCACGCATTTGGCTACCTTAAGAGAGTCATAGTTACTCCTGTCAGTTGCTCCCCGTTATACCACAGTCACATTTTCAAGCTTCTTCTAGCCAGTTCACCTAACGCGATACGCCATTGTCTGTCAACCTAATGTCTTTCACAGTACTCCTGCCGGGAGCTTCTCGAGTTTGCCGATGTATTTCGCCTGTTGAGGAGGCATTTGGATACCTTAAGAGAGTCATAGTTACTCCTGTCAGCTGCTCCCCGTTTTTCCACAGTCACATTTTCAAGCTTCCTCTAGCCAGTTCACCTGACGCGATAGGCCATTGTCTGTCAACCTAATGTCTTTCACAGTACTCCTGCCGGGAACTTCTCGAGTTAGCCGATGTATTTCGCCTCCTGACGAGGCATTTGGCTACCTTAAGAGAGTCATAGTTACTCCGGTCAGCTGCTCCCCGTTTTTCCACAGTCACATTTTCAAGCTTCCTCTAGCCAGATCACCTGAAGCGATACGCCATTATCTGTCAACCTATAGACTTTCACAGCACTCCTGATGGGAGCTTCTCGAGTTTGCCGATGTATTTCGCCTGTTGACCACGCATTTGGCTACCTTAAGAGAGTCATAGTTACTCCTGTCAGTTGCTCCCCGTTATACCACAGTCACAATTTCAAGCTTCCTCTAGCCAGTTCCCCTGAAGCGATACGCCATTATCTGTCAACCTATAGACTTTCACAGCACTCCTGACGGGAGCTTCTTGAGTTTGCCTATGTATTTCGCCTGTTGACCACGCATTTGGCTACCTTAAGAGAGTCATAGTTACTCCTGTCAGTTGCTCCCCGTTTTACCACAGTCACAATTTCAAGCTTCCTCTAGCCAGTTCCCCTGAAGCGATACGCCACTATCTGTCAACCTATAGACTTTCACAGCACTCCTGACGGGAGCTTCTTGAGTTTGCCGATGTATTTCGCCTGTTGACCACGCATTTGGCTACCTTAAGAGAGTCATAGTTACTCCTGTCAGTTGCTCCCCGTTATACCACAGTCACATTTTCAAGCTTCTTCTAGCCAGTTCACCTAACGCGATACGCCATTGTCTGTCAACCTAATGTCTTTCACAGTACTCCTGCCGGGAGCTTCTCGAGTTTGCCGATGTATTTCGCCTGTTGAGGAGGCATTTGGATACCTTAAGAGAGTCATAGTTACTCCTGTCAGCTGCTCCCCGTTTTTCCACAGTCACAATTTCAAGCTTCCTCTAGCCAGTTCACCTGACGCGATAGGCCATTGTCTGTCAACCTAATGTCTTTCACAGTACTCCTGCCGGGAACTTCTCGAGTTAGCCGATGTATTTCGCCTCCTAACGAGGCATTTGGCTACCTTAAGAGAGTCATAGTTACTCCTGTCAGCTACTCCCCGTTTTTCCACAGTCACATTTTCAAGCTTCCTCTAGCCAGATCACCTGAAGCGATACGCCATTATCTGTCAACCTATAGACTTTCACAGCACTCCTGATGGGAGCTTCTCGAGTTTGCCGATGTATTTCGCCTGTTGACCACGCATTTGGCTACCTTAAGAGAGTCATACTTACTCCTGTCAGTTGCTCCCCGTTTTACCACAGTCACATTTTCAAGCTTCCTCTAGCCAGTTCACCTGACGCGATACGCCATTGTCTGTCAATCTAATGTCTTTCACAGTACTCCTGCCGGGAGCTTCTCGAGTTTGCCGATGTATTTCGCCTGTTGAGGAGGCATTTGGATACCTTAAGAGAGTAATAGTTACTCCTGTCAGTTGCTCCCCGTTTTAATACAGTCACATTTTCAAACTTCCTCTAGCCAGGTCACCTGAAGCGATACGCCATTATCTGTCGACATAAAGACTGTCACAGTACTCCTGCCGGGAGCTTCTCGAGTTTGCCGATGTATTTCGCCTCTTGACGAGGCATTTGGCTACCTTAAGAGAGTCATAGTTACTCCTGTCAGTGACTCCCCGTTTTACAACAGCCACATCTACAAGCTTACTCTGGCCAGTTTACCAGAGGCGATACGCCCATATCTGTCAACATAAAGACTTTCACAGCACTCGTGATGGGAGCTTCTCGAGTTTTCCGATGTATTTCGCCTCCTGACGAGGCATTTGGCTACCTTAAGAGAGTCATAGTTACTCCTGTCAGTTGCTCCAGGTTTTACCACAGTCACATTTTCAAGGTTTCACTAGCCAGTTCCCCTGAAGCGATACGCCATTATCTGTCAACCTATAGACTTTCACAGCACTCTTGACGGGAGCTTCTTGAGTTTACCGATGTATTTCGCCTGTTGACCACGCATTTGGCTACCTTAAGAGAGTCATAGTTACTCCTGTCAGTTGCTCCCCGTTATACCACAGTCACATTTTCAAGCTTCTTCTAGCCAGTTCACCTAACGCGATACGCCATTGTCTGTCAACCTAATGTCTTTCACAGTACTCCTGCCGGGAGCTTCTCGAGTTTGCCGATGTATTTCGCCTGTTGAGGAGGCATTTGGATACCTTAAGAGAGTCATAGTTACTCCTGTCAGTTGCTCCCCGTTTTAATACAGTCACATTTTCAAACTTCCTCTAGCCAGGTCACCTGAAGCGATACGCCATTATCTGTCGACATAAAGACTGTTACAGTACTCCTGCCGGGAGCTTCTCGAGTTTGCCGATGTATTTCGCCTCTTGACGAGGCATTTGGCTACCTTAAGAGAGTCATAGTTACTCCTGTCAGTGACTCCCCGTTTTACAACAGCCACATCTACAAGCTTACTCTAGCCAGTTTACCAGAGGCGATACGCCAATATATGTCAACATAAAGACTTTCACAGCACTCCTGATGGGAGCTTCTCGAGTTTTCCGATGTATTTCTCCGGTTGACGAGGCATTTGGCTACCTTAAGAGAGTCATAGTTACTCCTGTCAGCTGCTCCCCGTTTTTCCACAGTCACATTTACAAGCTTCCTCTAGCCAGTTCACCTGACGCGATAGGCCATTGTCTGTCAACCTAATGTCTTTCACAGTACTCCTGCCGGGAACTTCTCGAGTTAGCCGATGTATTTCGCCTCCTGACGAGGCATTTGGCTACCTTAAGAGAGTCATAGTTACTCCTGTCAGCTGCTCCCCGTTTTTCCACAGTCACATTTTCAAGCTTCCTCTAGCCAGATCACCTGAAGCGATACGCCATTATCTGTCAACCTATAGACTTTCACAGCACTCCTGATGGGAGCTTCTCGAGTTTGCCGATGTATTTCGCCTGTTGACCACGCATTTGGCTACCATAAGAGAGTCATAGTTACTCCTGTCAGTTGCTCCCCGTTTTACCACAGTCACATTTTCAAGCTTCCTCTAGCCAGTTCACCTGACGCGATACGCCATTGTCTGTCAATGTAATGTCTTTCACAGTACTCCTGCCGGGAGCTTCTCGAGTTTGCCGATGTATTTCGCCTGTTGAGGAGGCATTTGGATACCTTAAGAGAGTAATAGTTACTCCTGTCAGTTGCTCCCCGTTTTAATACAGTCACATTTTCAAACTTCCTCTAGCCAGGTCTCCTGAAGCGATACGCCATTATCTGTCGACATAAAGACTGTCACAGTACTCCTGCCGGGAGCTTCTCGAGTTTGCCGATGTATTTCGCCTGTTGACGAGGCATTTGGCTACCTTAAGAGAGTCATAGTTACTCCTGTTAGTTGCTCCCCGTTTTACCACAGTCACATTTTCCAGGTTCCGCTAGCCAGTTCCCCTGAAGCGATACGCCATTATCTGCCAACCTAAAGACTTTCACAGCACTCCTGATGGGAGCTTCTCGAGTTTGCCGAGGTATTTCTCCGGTTGACGAGGCATTTGGCTACCTTAAGAGAGTCATAGTTACTCCTGTCAGTTGCTCCCCGTTATACCACAGTCACATTTTCAAGCTTCCTCTAGCCAGTTCACCTAACGCGATACGCCATTGTCTGTCAACCTAATGTCTTCCACAGTACTCCTGCCGGGAGCTTCTCGAGTTTGCCGATGTATTTCGCCTGTTGAGGAGGCATTTGGATACCTTAAGAGAGTAATAGTTACTCCTGTCAGTTGCTCCCCGTTTTAATACAGTCACATTTTCAAACTTCCTCTAGCCAGGTCACCTGAAGCGATACGCCATTATCTGTCGACATAAAGACTGTCACAGTACTCCTGCCGGGAGCTTCTCGAGTTTGCCGATGTATTTCGCCTCTTGACGAGGCATTTGGCTACCTTAAGAGAGTCATAGTTACTCCTGTCAGTGACTCCCCGTTTTACAACAGCCACATCTACAAGCTTACTCTGGCCAGTTTACCAGAGGCGATACGCCCATATCTGTCAACATAAAGACTTTCACAGCACTCCTGATGGGAGCTTCTCGAGTTTTCCGATGTATTTCGCCTCCTGACGAGGCATTTGGCTACCTTAAGAGAGTCATAGTTACTCCTGTCAGTTGCTCCAGGTTTTACCACAGTCACATTTTCAAGGTTTCACTAGCCAGTTCACCTGAAGCGATACGCCATTATCTGTCAACCTATAGACTTTCACAGCACTCCTGATGGGAGCTCCTCGAGTTTGCCGATGTATTTCGCCTGTTGACCACGCATTTGGCTACCTTAAGAGAGTCATAGTTACTCCTGTCAGTTGCTCCCCGTTTTACCACAGTCACAATTTCAAGCTTCCTCTAGCCAGTTCCCCTGAAGCGATACGCCATTATCTGTCAACCTATAGACTTTCACAGCACTCCTGACGGGAGCTTCTTGAGTTTGCCTATGTTTTTCGCCTGTTGACCACGCATTTGGCTACCTTAAGAGAGTCATAGTTACTCCTGTCAGTTGCTCCCCGTTATACCACAGTCACATTTTCAAGCTTCTTCTAGCCAGTTCACCTAACGCGATACGCCATTGTCTGTCAACCTAATGTCTTTCACAGTACTCCTGCCGGGAGCTTCTCGAGTTTGCCGATGTATTTCGCCTGTTGAGGAGGCATTTGGATACCTTAAGAGAGTCATAGTTACTCCTGTCAGCTGCTCCCCGTTTTTCCACAGTCACATTTTCAAGCTTCCTCTAGCCAGTTCACCTGACGCGATAGGCAATTGTCTGTCAACCTAATGTCTTTCACAGTACTCCTGCCGGGAACTTCTCGAGTTAGCCGATGTATTTCGCCTCCTGACGAGGCATTTGGCTACCTTAAGAGAGTCATAGTTACTCCGGTCAGCTGCTCCCCGTTTTTCCACAGTCACATTTTCAAGCTTCCTCTAGCCAGATCACCTGAAGCGATACGCCATTATCTGTCAACCTATAGACTTTCACAGCACTCCTGATGGGAGCTTCTCGAGTTTGCCGATGTATTTCGCCTGTTGACCACGCATTTGGCTACCTTAAGAGAGTCATAGTTACTCCTGTCAGTTGCTCCCCGTTTTACCACAGTCACATTTTCAAGCTTCCTCTAGCCAGTTCACCTGACGCGATACGCCATTGTCTGTCAATCTAATGTCTTTCACAGTACTCCTGCCGGGAGCTTCTCGAGTTTGCCGATGTATTTCGCCTGTTGAGGAGGCATTTGGATACCTTAAGAGAGTCATAGTTACTCCTGTCAGTGACTCCCCGTTTTACAACAGCCACATCTACAAGCTTACTCTGGCCAGTTTACCAGAGGCGATACGCCCATATCTGTCAACATAAAGACTTTCACAGCACTCGTGATGGGAGCTTCTCGAGTTTTCCGATGTATTTCGCCTCCTGACGAGGCATTTGGCTACCTTAAGAGAGTCATAGTTACTCCTGTCAGTTGCTCCAGGTTTTACCACAGTCACATTTTCAAGGTTTCACTAGCCAGTTCCCCTGAAGCGATACGCCATTATCTGTCAACCTATAGACTTTCACAGCACTCCTGACGGGAGCTTCTTGAGTTTGCCGATGTATTTCGCCTGTTGACCACGCATTTGGCTACCTTAAGAGAGTCATAGTTACTCCTGTCAGTTGCTCCCCGTTATACCACAGTCACATTTTCAAGCTTCTTCTAGCCAGTTCACCTAACGCGATACGCCATTGTCTGTCAACCTAATGTCTTTCACAGTACTCCTGCCGGGAGCTTCTCGAGTTTGCCGATGTATTTCGCCTGTTGAGGAGGCATTTGGATACCTTAAGAGAGTCATAGTTACTCCTGTCAGTTGCTCCCCGTTTTAATACAGTCACATTTTCAAACTTCCTCTAGCCAGGTCACCTGAAGCGATACGCCATTATCTGTCGACATAAAGACTGTTACAGTACTCCTGCCGGGAGCTTCTCGAGTTTGCCGATGTATTTCGCCTCTTGACGAGGCATTTGGCTACCTTAAGAGAGTCATAGTTACTCCTGTCAGTGACTCCCCGTTTTACAACAGCCACATCTACAAGCTTACTCTAGCCAGTTTACCAGAGGCGATACGCCAATATATGTCAACATAAAGACTTTCACAGCACTCCTGATGGGAGCTTCTCGAGTTTTCCGATGTATTTCTCCGGTTGACGAGGCATTTGGCTACCTTAAGAGAGTCATAGTTACTCCTGTCAGCTGCTCCCCGTTTTTCCACAGTCACATTTTCAAGCTTCCTCTAGCCAGTTCACCTGATGCGATAGGCCATTGTCTGTCAACCTAATGTCTTTCACAGTACTCCTGCCGGGAACTTCTCGAGTTAGCCGATGTATTTCGCCTCCTGACGAGGCATTTGGCTACCTTAAGAGAGTCATAGTTACTCCTGTCAGCTGCTCCCCGTTTTTCCACAGTCACATTTTCAAGCTTCCTCTAGCCAGATCACCTGAAGCGATACGCCATTATCTGTCAACCTATAGACTTTCACAGCACTCCTGATGGGAGCTTCTCGAGTTTGCCGATGTATTTCGCCTGTTGACCACGCATTTGGCTACCATAAGAGAGTCATAGTTACTCCTGTCAGTTGCTCCCCGTATTACCACAGTCACATTTTCAAGCTTCCTCTAGCCAGTTCACCTGACGCGATACGCCATTGTCTGTCAATCTAATGTCTTTCACAGTACTCCTGCCGGGAGCTTCTCGAGTTTGCCGATGTATTTCGCCTGTTGAGGAGGCATTTGGATACCTTAAGAGAGTAATAGTTACTCCTGTCAGTTGCTCCCCGTTTTAATACAGTCACATTTTCAAACTTCCTCTAGCCAGGTCACCTGAAGCGATACGCCATTATCTGTCGACATAAAGACTGTCACAGTACTCCTGCCGGGAGCTTCTCGAGTTTGCCGATGTATTTCGCCTGTTGACGAGGCATTTGGCTACCTTAAGAGAGTCATAGTTACTCCTGTTAGTTGCTCCCCGTTTTACCACAGTCACATTTTCAAGGTTCCGCTAGCCAGTTCCCCTGAAGCGATACGCCATTATCTGTCAACCTATAGATTGTCACAGTACTCCTGGTGGGAGCTTCTTCGAGTTTGCCGATGTATTACGCCTGTTGACGAGGCATTTGGCTACCTTAAGAGAGTCATAGTTACTCCCGTCATTTGCTCCCCGTTTTACCACAGTCACATTTTCAAGGTTCCACTAGCCAGTTCCCCTGAAGCGATACGCCATTATCTGCCAACCTAAAGACTTTCACAGCACTCCTGATGGGAGCTTCTCGAGTTTGCCGAGGTATTTCTCCGGTTGACGAGGCATTTGGCTACCTTAAGAGAGTCATAGTTACTCCTGTCAGTTGCTCCCCGTTATACCACAGTCACATTTTCAAGCTTCCTCTAGCCAGTTCACCTAACGCGATACGCCATTGTCTGTCAACCTAATGTCTTCCACAGTACTCCTGCCGGGAGCTTCTCGAGTTTGCCGATGTATTTCGCCTGTTGAGGAGGCATTTGGATACCTTAAGAGAGTAATAGTTACTCCTGTCAGTTGCTCCCCGTTTTAATACAGTCACATTTTCAAACTTCCTCTAGCCAGGTCACCTGAAGCGATACGCCATTATCTGTCGACATAAAGACTGTCACAGTACTCCTGCCGGGAGCTTCTCGAGTTTGCCGATGTATTTCGCCTCTTGACGAGGCATTTGGCTATCAACAGCCGTCTTTATTCAAAATAATTTGAATAACACAAAATATATACATATATAGTGCGTGGCAGGTGTTTGACGCCATGTCCGCCACCGAGGTGGGGACTTACAGGGCGTGCCACAAGATACAAGTATAAAACAAACATACACATATACATATATATTAGTGCAGAAGAGCAACAACAAAAAAAAAAACATAAAATAAAGACACAAAGAAGGAAGAACAAAGACGGTTTATTCCTCCTGTGGATAGGCCCCAGGAGTCAAGGCGAAGAAAAATATCCAGCAGCCTAGCCGACGCCGACACGCTGCTTCGGGCTAGGAGCCGTCATACGCTCGAAAATCTTGTACATTTTGCAGCAGCTCTGTAGTGTTCTGGTGCTCAGCACCGCCAGTTCTCGGGGTCGGAAGCCTAAGGCGGCGAGATCCCTCGCCGACGCTGGAGACCATACACCCCTCCAGTTCAACGTCGCGGTGGACACAATCACCTCCTCAACGTCACGGTGCAGGTTGGAGATGGCACGCCGGATGGACGGCGTGTCGTAGTAGGCCGCCTTCTGGGAGTGACACCAGTCGAGCCGGAGGTGGTCTCCGACTATCTGGGCGTCGACCACACGGGCGATGCCGTCTTTGACCGCCACCACGTCAGGCTTGCGGATGCCCTCAGGTGTTCGGAGGTGGGGCTCCACAGAGACATTGAAGCCCCTCTGCGCGAGTCCACGGGCGACATAACGCACTACAGCGTCATGGCGCTTGACCCGGGACCCGTGCGTCCTAAAGCAAGCCTGAAGTACGTGGTTGGCGGTCTCCACGGCCTGGCACCCCGCGCGGCATCTGGTGTCCGCCTCCCGCCCACGACTGCGCCGTGCCTTCGTAGGGAAGGCGTTGATGCGGGCGCGGAGGGCGTCGATGTATTCACGCCCAGATAGCAGGCGACTGGTGTCGGCGACCCACTGATGTTGGCCACTGACGGCGGCAGAAGATGACAGCGCCGCACCGTCAATGGCGATGTGTAGGCGCGCCGCCCACATTTCCCCAACCTGCGTTGACGATTTGAGGAGGTGGCCCTCCCACATTAGGTGGCGCTCCAGCACCTCGATCTCACGCTGCACCTCCTCCATGCCTGCACCGTCGCAGGCTGGCCCTATCTTCTTCAGCGCCAGGAGACGGGACCGACGGAGGGTTGGACCCATCCATCGGCAAGATGGAATGCCGAGGCCCCCCTGGGCAACAGGAGCGTGGAAGTATCCCAGGGGGGTGTCCGCCGGAAGGCGGAACCATCTCCTGACGGCGGCCCGGATGGTGACGTCGGCCGACTTCAATGCACCCACCCGGGTGCGGCTGAGGGCCAGCCCGTGGTACAGGCCAGGGAGAAGTACGTTGGTGAGAGCGTGGAGGCGCTGTTGCGGCTTCAGCGGAGCTCGGGAGATGACGTCAAGCTGCTCCACCAGGTGGCGACGTGGGTTGAAGACACAGCGACCCGCCGTGGAAAATTGCAGCCCCAGGTACCGGAAGGTTTCACCCACACGCAGGGCAGGCAAGGTGGTGTTGCCTGCTGTGAAGGTGACATTGCTGTCCACCTTCACCTTCTTCTCGCGCCCTGACGCGACTAAGGCGAGGGTGAAACACTTCCGGGCGTTGATCTGCAGCCCCAGGTGGGCGAGGGCTGCGGTAGCTGCGTCGATGAGGGACTGCAAGCCCCTCGGGGTCGCTGCAAACAGCAAGACGTCATCTGCAAAGGCCGCAGCGTTGACTCTGCGACCGAGGATCCGAGCTCCGATGTGGGAGGGCAGTTGGCCTAAAACGTAGTCCACCGCAAAGTTGAACAGGAGGGGGGAGAGGGGATCGCCCTGGCGAACGCCCCGTGCTGGCTGCACAGACACGCCCACGCCGGCGCCGTCCGCTATCACTGTCGTGCTGCCCTCGTAGCACCGCTCGACATACTCGACAAAGCAATCCGGTAGGCCATGCGCCTTCAGCACGGGGCGAAGGGCAGCATGATCCACCGAATCGAATGCCTTCGATACGTCGATCGATGCCACAAAGACAGAGCGGCAGGAGCGGACTGCGTCGGTGAGAGCAGTGTCCAAGATGAAAGTATTTTCCAACATCCCATCCCGAGGGATGAATGCCCGCTGACGTTCGTCCACAGCACAAGCGCGCGTCAGGCGTGACGCGAGAACCTTGTGAAAGGTCCGCGCCAACACCGAGCAGACCGTAATGGGGCGAAAGTCAGCGGGGGATGTTGGTGCAGCCGTTTTCGGGAGAAGGGACGTCCGCGCGCGAAGCAGGCGTTCCGGAAGGGCGCGGGCCAGAAGGAAGAGATTCATCACTTTCACCAGGACTTCATGCGGCAGGCGCCGCAACTCCGCTGGGGTAAGGCCGTCAGGCCCAGCTGCTGATCCCCTGGGCGGCAACGCGGCGGCGACCTCCTCATGTGTGACCGGCCCCCATAGGCACTCAAGAGCGACAGGCTCCGAGTGCGGGAGGAGGCGGTCACGGATGAAGCCCGCAGTGGAGACGGGCTTCTTAGTGAAGAGGTCCGCCCAGAAGTCCAGCAGACCAGGGATGGCAGGTGGCGGCTGGAGCAGGGTGCCATCCAAGAGGCCGCGCACGCAACGTGCACGCGACCGTCGGAAGGCATCCTGCGTTCTTGCGTATTCCCAGCGGCGCCGCTTGCGCTTCTGCGTCGGCGGCGCGGCAGGCGGCCGCTTCGATGGTTGGCGCGGCCGCTGTGTCCTGGTGATCGATCTCTCCCCTCTGGACCCGACCGACGCAAGGGCATCCGGGAGCATGCCCAGGATGACATCGGGCGGCGTGCCCCGCCCCAGACCTATGACTCGATCCAGGGCAGAGAAACGCTGGGCGGAAGCAGGTAGCCCCGCCAGATGCTCCCAGATGGCGGCGTCAGTCGGCCCCTCCGGCGGCGGCCCGGTGGTGTCGGCCGCGAAGTCCTCGGCTGCGTCGACGGGCGGCGCAGCGGCCTCGCCCGCGTCAGGCGGCGGGCTCGCTGCTCCCCGGCGGGACGCCGGCTCTTCCCCCCGACCGATCTCAAGCGCCTCCATGAACTGGCGGACAAGCTGCTTGTGGGCAGCTTGCCGCCGTCGGCACTTGATTGCCTCAAGCGTTCGGTCGGGGAACATCCTGATGAGCTCTTGATTAACAAAGAAGAACCGGGCGTCCCTCTCAAGGAACAATTCGGCCTCCGCCTTGGCGAGCGACAGGACTTCTTCCTCCGTCCACCTCGCGCGATGCCTCTCCGTCACGATCTCCGCGTTGGCGGCCGCAAGATGTTGGCGGCGGCGATGGACCCCGAGACCATTCTTGGTGGTGAAGCTGCGGTGGCACTCACTACAGGCGTATACAGCTGCAAAAGGTACAAGATTTTCGGCACGGCCGGTTGGCCGGCTAGGTGCTGGGGGAGTTGGGGTGGCACCTTCAGCGGAAGGGCCACCACTTATTCTTTGATTACTGCTCCCAACTAACAAAGGGATAGTGCGAGGGGGGGCTGGTAACCCCCCCAAGCCCCTGGTGCGGTCTTCCACTCTGCGAAAAGAGAGTCATAGTTACTCCTGTCAGTGACTCCCCGTTTTACAACAGCCACATCTACAAGCTTACTCTGGCCAGTTTACCAGAGGCGATACGCCCATATCTGTCAACATAAAGACTTTCACAGCACTCCTGATGGGAGCTTCTCGAGTTTTCCGATGTATTTCGCCTCCTGACGAGGCATTTGGCTACCTTAAGAGAGTCATAGTTACTCCTGTCAGTTGCTCCAGGTTTTACCACAGTCACATTTTCAAGCTTCCTCTAGCCAGTTCACCTAACGCGATACGCCATTGTCTGTCAACCTAATGTCTTCCACAGTACTCATGCCGGGAGCTTCTCGAGTTTGCCGATGTATTTCGCCTGTTGAGGAGGCATTTGGATACCTTAAGAGAGTAATAGCTACTCCTGTCAGTTGCTCCCCGTTTTAATACAGTCACATTTTCAAACTTCCTCTAGCCAGGTCACCTGAAGCGATACGCCATTATCTGTCGACATAAAGACTGTCACAGTACTCCTGCCGGGAGCTTCTCGAGTTTGCCGATGTATTTCGCCTCTTGACGAGGCATTTGGCTACCTTAAGAGAGTCATAGTTACTCCTGTCAGTGACTCCCCGTTTTACAACAGCCACATCTACAAGCTTACTCTGGCCAGTTTACCAGAGGCGATACGCCCATATCTGTCAACATAAAGACTTTCACAGCACTCCTGATGGGAGCTTCTCGAGTTTTCCGATGTATTTCGCCTCCTGACGAGGCATTTGGCTACCTTAAGAGAGTCATAGTTACTCCTGTCAGTTGCTCCAGGTTTTACCACAGTCACATTTTCAAGGTTTCACTAGCCAGTTCACCTGAAGCGATACGCCATTATCTGTCAACCTATAGACTTTCACAGCACTCCTGATGGGAGCTTCTCGAGTTTGCCGATGTATTTCGCCTGTTGACCACGCATTTGGCTACCTTAAGAGAGTCATAGTTACTCCTGTCAGTTGCTCCCCGTTTTACCACAGTCACAATTTCAAGCTTCCTCTAGCCAGTTCCCCTGAAGCGATACGCCATTATCTGTCAACCTATAGACTTTCACAGCACTCCTGACGGGAGCTTCTTGAGTTTGCCTATGTATTTCGCCTGTTGACCACGCATTTGGCTACCTTAAGAGAGTCATAGTTACTCCTGTCAGTTGCTCCCCGTTTTACCACAGTCACAATTTTAAGCTTCCTCTAGCCAGTTCCCCTGAAGCGATACGCCATTATCTGTCAACCTATAGACTTTCACAGCACTCCTGACGGGAGCTTCTTGAGTTTGCTGATGTATTTCGCCTGTTGACCACGCATTTGGCTACCTTAAGAGAGTCATAGTTACTCCTGTCAGTTGCTCCCCGTTATACCACAGTCACATTTTCAAGCTTCTTCTAGCCAGTTCACCTAACGCGATACGCCATTGTCTGTCAACCTAATGTCTATCACAGTACTCCTGCCGGGAGCTTCTCGAGTTTGCCGATGTATTTCGCCTGTTGAGGAGGCATTTGGATACCTTAAGAGAGTCATAGTTACTCCTGTCAGTTGCTCCCCGTTTTAATACAGTCACATTTTCAAACTTCCTCTAGCCAGGTCACCTGAAGCGATACGCCATTATCTGTCGACATAAAGACTGTTACAGTACTCCTGCCGGGAGCTTCTCGAGTTTGCCGATGTATTTCGCCTCTTGACGAGGCATTTGGCTACCTTAAGAGAGTCATAGTTACTCCTGTCAGTGACTCCCCGTTTTACAACAGCCACATCTACAAGCTTACTCTAGCCAGTTTACCAGAGGCGATACGCCAATATATGTTAACATAAAGACTTTCACAGCACTCCTGATGGGAGCTTCTCGAGTTTTCCGATGTATTTCTCCGGTTGACGAGGCATTTGGCTACCTTAAGAGAGTCATAGTTACTCCTGTCAGCTGCTCCCCGTTTTTCCACAGTCACATTTTCAAGCTTCCTCTAGCCAGTTCACCTGACGCGATAGGCCATTGTCTGTCAACCTAATGTCTTTCACAGTACTCCTGCCGGGAACTTCTCGAGTTAGCCGATGTATTTCGCCTCCTGACGAGGCATTTGACTACCTTAAGAGAGTCATAGTTACTCCTGTCAGCTGCTCCCCGTTTTTCCACGGTCACATTTTCAAGCTTCCTCTAGCCAGATCACCTGAAGCGATACGCCATTATCTGTCAACCTATAGACTTTCACAGCACTCCTGATGGGAGCTTCTCGAGTTTGCCGATGTATTTCGCCTGTTGACCACGCATTTGGCTACCTTAAGAGAGTCATAGTTGCTCCTGTCAGTTGCTCCCCGTTTTACCACAGTCACATTTTCAAGCTTCCTCTAGCCAGTTCACCTGACGCGATACGCCATTGTCTGTCAATCTAATGTCTTTCACAGTACTCCTGCCGGGAGCTTCTCGAGTTTGCCGATGTATTTCGCCTGTTGAGGAGGCATTTGGATACCTTAAGAGAGTAATAGTTACTCCTGTCAGTTGCTCCCCGTTTTAATACAGTCACATTTTCAAACTTCCTCTAGCCAGGTCACCTGAAGCGATACGCCATTATCTGTCGACATAAAGACTGTCACAGTACTCCTGCCGGGAGCTTCTAGAGTTTGCCGATGTATTTCGCCTCTTGACGAGGCATTTGGCTACCTTAAGAGAGTCATAGTTACTCCTGTCAGTGACTCCCCGTTTTACAACAGCCACATCTACAAGCTTACTCTGGCCAGTTTACCAGAGGCGATACGCCCATATCTGTCAACATAAAGACTTTCACAGCACTCGTGATGGGAGCTTCTCGAGATTTCCGATGTATTTCGCCTCCTGACGAGGCATTTGGCTACCTTAAGAGAGTCATAGTTACTCCTGTCAGTTGCTCCAGGTTTTACCACAGTCACATTTTCAAGGTTTCACTAGCCAGTTCCCCTGAAGGGATACGCCATTATCTGTCAACCTATAGACTTTCACAGCACTCCTGACGGGAGCTTCTTGAGTTTGCCGATGTATTTCGCCTGTTGACCACGCATTTGGCTACCTTAAGAGAGTCATAGTTACTCCTGTCAGTTGCTCCCCGTTATACCACAGTCACATTTTCAAGCTTATTCTAGCCAGTTCACCTAACGCGATACGCCATTGTCTGTCAACCTAATGTCTTTCACAGTACTCCTGCCGAAAGCTTCTCGAGTTTGCCGATGTATTTCGACTGTTGAGGAGGCATTTGGATACCTTAAGAGAGTCATAGTTACTCCTGTCAGTTGCTCCCCGTTTTAATACAGTCACATTTTCAAACTTCCTCTAGCCAGGTCACCTGAAGCGATACGCCATTATCTGTCGACATAAAGACTGTTACAGTACTCCTGCCGGGAGCTTCTCGAGTTTGCCGATGTATTTCGCCTCTTGACGAGGCATTTGGCTACCTTAAGAGAGTCATAGTTACTCCTGTCAGTGACTCCCCGTTTTACAACAGCCACATCTACAAGCTTACTCTAGCCAGTTTACCAGAGGCGATACGCCAATATATGTCAACATAAAGACTTTCACAGCACTCCTGATGGGAGCTTCTCGAGTTTTCCGATGTATTTCTCCGGTTGACGAGGCATTTGGCTACCTTAAGAGAGTCATAGTTACTCCTGTCAGCTGCTCCCCGTTTTTCCACAGTCACATTTTCAAGCTTCCTCTAGCCAGATCACCTGAAGCGATACGCCATTATCTGTCAACCTATAGACTTTCACAGCACTCCTGATGGGAGCTTCTCGAGTTTGCCGATGTATTTCGCCTGTTGACCACGCATTTGGCTACCATAAGAGAGTCATAGTTACTCCTGTCAGTTGCTCCCCGTATTACCACAGTCACATTTTCAAGCTTCCTCTAGCCAGTTCACCTGACGCGATACGCCATTGTCTGTCAATCTAATGTCTTTCACAGTACTCCTGCCGGGAGCTTCTCGAGTTTGCCGATGTATTTCGGCTGTTGAGGAGGCATTTGGATACCTTAAGAGAGTAATAGTTACTCCTGTCAGTTGCTCCCCGTTTTAATACAGTCACATTTTCAAACTTCCTCTAGCCAGGTCACCTGAAGCGATACGCCATTATCTGTCGACATAAAGACTGTCACAGTACTCCTGCCGGGAGCTTCTCGAGTTTGCCGATGTATTTCGCCTGTTGACGAGGCATTTGGCTACCTTAAGAGAGTCATAGTTACTCCTGTTAGTTGCTCCCCGTTTTACCACAGTCACATTTTCAAGGTTCCGCTAGCCAGTTCCCCTGAAGCGATACGCCATTATCTGTCAACCTATAGACTTTCACAGCACTCCTGACGGGAGCTTCTCGAGTTTGCCGATGTATTTCGCCTCTTGACGAGGCATTTGGCTACCTTAAGAGAGTCATAGTTACTCCTGTCAGTGACTCCCCGTTTTACAACAGCCACATCTACAAGCTTACTCTGGCCAGTTTACCAGAGGCGATACGCCCATATCTGTCAACATAAAGACTTTCACAGCACTCGTGATGGGAGCTTCTCGAGTTTTCCGATGTATTTCGCCTCCTGACGAGGCATTTGGCTACCTTAAGAGAGTCATAGTTACTCCTGTCAGTTGCTCCAGGTTTTACCACAGTCACATTTTCAAGGTTTCACTAGCCAGTTCCGCTGAAGCGATACGCCATTATCTGTCAACCTATAGACTTTCACAGCACTCCTGACGGGAGCTTCTTGAGTTTGCCGATGTATTTCGCCTGTTGACCACGCATTTGGCTACCTTAAGAGAGTCATAGTTACTCCTGTCAGTTGCTCCCCGTTATACCACAGTCACATTTTCAAGCTTCTTCTAGCCAGTTCACCTAACGCGATACGCCATTGTCTGTCAACCTAATGTCTTTCACAGTACTCCTGCCGAAAGCTTCTCGAGTTTGCCGATGTATTTCGACTGTTGAGGAGGCATTTGGATACCTTAAGAGAGTCATAGTTACTCCTGTCAGTTGCTCCCCGTTTTAATACAGTCACATTTTCAAACTTCCTCTAGCCAGGTCACCTGAAGCGATACGCCATTATCTGTCGACATAAAGACTGTTACAGTACTCCTGCCGGGAGCTTCTCGAGTTTGCCGATGTATTTCGCCTCTCGACGAGGCATTTGGCTACCTTAAGAGAGTCATAGTTACTCCTGTCAGTGACTCCCCGTTTTACAACAGCCACATCTACAAGCTTACTCTAGCCAGTTTACCAAAGGCGATACGCCAATATATGTCAACATAAAGACTTTCACAGCACTCCTGATGGGAGCTTCTCGAGTTTTCCGATGTATTTCTCCGGTTGACGAGGCATTTGGCTACCTTAAGAGAGTCATAGTTACTCCTGTCAGCTGCTCCCCGTTTTTCCACAGTCACATTTTCAAGCTTCCTCTAGCCAGTTCACCTGACGCGATAGGCCATTGTCTGTCAACCTAATGTCTTTCACAGTACTCCTGCCGGGAACTTCTCGAGTTAGCCGATGTATTTCGCCTCCTGACGAGGCATTTGGCTACCTTAAGAGAGTCATAGTTACTCCTGTCAGCTGCTCCCCGTTTTTCCACAGTCACATTTTCAAGCTTCCTCTAGCCAGATCACCTGAAGCGATACGCCATTATCTGTCAACCTATAGACTTTCACAGCACTCCTGATGGGAGCTTCTCGAGTTTGCCGATGTATTTCGCCTGTTGACCACGCATTTGGCTACCATAAGAGAGTCATAGTTACTCCTGTCAGTTGCTCCCCGTATTACCACAGTCACATTTTCAAGCTTCCTCTAGCCAGTTCCCCTGAAGCGATACGCCATTATCTGTCAACCTATAGACTGTCACAGTACTCCTGGTGGGAGCTTCTTCGAGTTTGCCGATGTATTACGCCTGTTGACGAGGCATTTGGCTACCTTAAGAGAGTCATAGTTACTCCCGTCATTTGCTCCCCGTTTTACCACAGTCACATTTTCAAGGTTCCACTAGCCAGTTCCCCTGAAGCGATACGCCATTATCTGCCAACCTAAAGACTTTCACAGCACTCCTGATGGGAGCTTCTCGAGTTTGCCGAGGTATTTCTCCGGTTGACGAGGCATTTGGCTACCTTAAGAGAGTCATAGTTACTCCTGTCAGTTGCTCCCCGTTATACCACAGTCACATTTTCAAGCTTCCTCTAGCCAGTTCACCTAACGCGATACG
Source organism: Schistocerca serialis cubense (assembly GCF_023864345.2). Taxonomy (NCBI): domain Eukaryota; kingdom Metazoa; phylum Arthropoda; class Insecta; order Orthoptera; family Acrididae; genus Schistocerca; species Schistocerca serialis. Next base: position 969,312,334 of record NC_064640.1, read on the forward strand.
CCATTGTCTGTCAACCTAATGTCTTCCACAGTACTCCTGCCGGGAGCTTCTCGAGTTTGCCGATGTATTTCGCCTGTTGAGGAGGCATTTGGATACCTTAAGAGAGTAATAGTTACTCCTGTCAGTTGCTCCCCGTTTTAATACAGTCACATTTTCAAACTTCCTCTAGCCAGGTCACCTGAAGCGATACGCCATTATCTGTCGACATAAAGACTGTCACAGTACTCCTGCCGGGAGCTTCTCGAGTTTGCCGATGTATTTCGCCTCTTGACGAGGCATTTGGCTACCTTAAGAGAGTCATAGTTACTCCTGTCAGTGACTCCCCGTTTTACAACAGCCACATCTACAAGCTTACTCTGGCCAGTTTACCAGAGGCGATACGCCCATATCTGTCAACATAAAGACTTTCACAGCACTCCTGATGGGAGCTTCTCGAGTTTTCCGATGTATTTCGCCTCCTGACGAGGCATTTGGCTACCTTAAGAGAGTCATAGTTACTCCTGTCAGTTGCTCCAGGTTTTACCACAGTCACATTTTCAAGGTTTCACTAGCCAGTTCACCTGAAGCGATACGCCATTATCTGTCAACCTATAGACTTTCACAGCACTCCTGATGGGAGCTTCTCGAGTTTGCCGATGTATTTCGCCTGTTGACCACGCATTTGGCTACCTTAAGAGAGTCATAGTTACTCCTGTCAGTTGCTCCCCGTTTTACCACAGTCACAATTTCAAGCTTCCTCTAGCCAGTTCCCCTGAAGCGATACGCCATTATCTGTCAACCTATAGACTTTCACAGCACTCCTGACGGGAGCTTCTTGAGTTTGCCTATGTATTTCGCCTGTTGACCACGCATTTGGCTACCTTAAGAGAGTCATAGTTACTCCTGTCAGTTGCTCCCCGTTTTACCACAGTCACAATTTTAAGCTTCCTCTAGCCAGTTCCCCTGAAGCGATACGCCATTATCTGTCAACCTATAGACTTTCACAGCACTCCTGACGGGAGCTTCTTGAGTTTGCCGATGTATTTCGCCTGTTGACCACGCATTTGGCTACCTTAAGAGAGTCATAGTTACTCCTGTCAGTTGCTCCCCGTTTTAATACAGTCACATTTTCAAACTTCCTCTAGCCAGGTCACCTGAAGCGATACGCCATTATCTGTCGACATAAAGACTGTTACAGTACTCCTGCCGGGAGCTTCTCGAGTTTGCCGATGTATTTCGCCTCTTGACGAGGCATTTGGCTACCTTAAGAGAGTCATAGTTACTCCTGTCAGTGACTCCCCGTTTTACAACAGCCACATCTACAAGCTTACTCTAGCCAGTTTACCAGAGGCGATACGCCAATATATGTTAACATAAAGACTTTCACAGCACTCCTGATGGGAGCTTCTCGAGTTTTCCGATGTATTTCTCCGGTTGACGAGGCATTTGGCTACCTTAAGAGAGTCATAGTTACTCCTGTCAGCTGCTCCCCGTTTTTCCACAGTCACATTTTCAAGCTTCCTCTAGCCAGTTCACCTGACGCGATAGGCCATTGTCTGTCAACCTAATGTCTTTCACAGTACTCCTGCCGGGAACTTCTCGAGTTAGCCGATGTATTTCGCCTCCTGACGAGGCATTTGGCTACCTTAAGAGAGTCATAGTTACTCCTGTCAGCTGCTCCCCGTTTTTCCACAGTCACATTTTCAAGCTTCCTCTAGCCAGATCACCTGAAGCGATACGCCATTATCTGTCAACCTATAGACTTTCACAGCACTCCTGATGGGAGCTTCTCGAGTTTGCCGATGTATTTCGCCTGTTGACCACGCATTTGGCTACCTTAAGAGAGTCATAGTTACTCCTGTCAGTTGCTCCCCGTTTTACCACAGTCACAATTTTAAGCTTCCTCTAGCCAGTTCCCCTGAAGCGATACGCCATTATCTGTCAACCTATAGACTTTCACAGCACTCCTGACGGGAGCTTCTTGAGTTTGCCGATGTATTTCGCCTGTTGACCACGCATTTGGCTACCTTAAGAGAGTCATAGTTACTCCTGTCAGTTGCTCCCCGTTATACCACAGTCACATTTTCAAGCTTCTTCTAGCCAGTTCACCTAACGCGATACGCCATTGTCTGTCAACCTAATGTCTTTCACAGTACTCCTGCCGGGAGCTTCTCGAGTTTGCCGATGTATTTCGCCTGTTGAGGAGGCATTTGGATACCTTAAGAGAGTCATAGTTACTCCTGTCAGTTGCTCCCCGTTTTAATACAGTCACATTTTCAAACTTCCTCTAGCCAGGTCACCTGAAGCGATACGCCATTATCTGTCGACATAAAGACTGTTACAGTACTCCTGCCGGGAGCTTCTCGAGTTTGCCGATGTATTTCGCCTCTTGACGAGGCATTTGGCTACCTTAAGAGAGTCATAGTTACTCCTGTCAGTGACTCCCCGTTTTACAACAGCCACATCTACAAGCTTACTCTAGCCAGTTTACCAGAGGCGATACGCCAATATATGTCAACATAAAGACTTTCACAGCACTCCTGATGGGAGCTTCTCGAGTTTTCCGATGTATTTCTCCGGTTGACGAGGCATTTGGCTACCTTAAGAGAGTCATAGTTACTCCTGTCAGCTGCTCCCCGTTTTTCCACAGTCACATTTTCAAGCTTCCTCTAGCCAGTTCACCTGACGCGATAGGCCATTGTCTGTCAACCTAATGTCTTTCACAGTACTCCTGCCGGGAACTTCTCGAGTTAGCCGATGTATTTCGCCTCCTGACGAGGCATTTGGCTACCTTAAGAGAGTCATAGTTACTCCTGTCAGCTGCTCCCCGTTTTTCCACAGTCACATTTTCAAGCTTCCTCTAGCCAGATCACCTGAAGCGATACGCCATTATCTGTCAACCTATAGACTTTCACAGCACTCCTGATGGGAGCTTCTCGAGTTTGCCGATGTATTACGCCTGTTGACGAGGCATTTGGCTACCTTAAGAGAGTCATAGTTACTCCCGTCATTTGCTCCCCGTTTTACCACAGTCACATTTTCAAGGTTCCACTAGCCAGTTCCCCTGAAGCGATACGCCATTATCTGCCAACCTAAAGACTTTCACAGCACTCCTGATGGGAGCTTCTCGAGTTTGCCGAGGTATTTCTCCGGTTGACGAGGCATTTGGCTACCTTAAGAGAGTCATAGTTACTCCTGTCAGTTGCTCCCCGTTATACCACAGTCACATTTTCAAGCTTCCTCTAGCCAGTTCACCTAACGCGATACGCCATTGTCTGTCAACCTAATGTCTTCCACAGTACTCCTGCCGGGAGCTTCTCGAGTTTGCCGATGTATTTCGCCTGTTGAGGAGGCATTTGGATACCTTAAGAGAGTAATAGTTACTCCTGTCAGTTGCTCCCCGTTTTAATACAGTCACATTTTCAAACTTCCTCTAGCCAGGTCACCTGAAGCGATACGCCATTATCTGTCGACATAAAGACTGTCACAGTACTCCTGCCGGGAGCTTCTCGAGTTTGCCGATGTATTTCGCCTCTTGACGAGGCATTTGGCTACCTTAAGAGAGTCATAGTTACTCCTGTCAGTGACTCCCCGTTTTACAACAGCCACATCTACAAGCTTACTCTGGCCAGTTTACCAGAGGCGATACGCCCATATCTGTCAACATAAAGACTTTCACAGCACTCCTGATGGGAGCTTCTCGAGTTTTCCGATGTATTTCGCCTCCTGACGAGGCATTTGGCTACCTTAAAAGAGTCATAGTTACTCCTGTCAGTTGCTCCAGGTTTTACCACAGTCACATTTTCAAGGTTTCACTAGCCAGTTCACCTGAAGCGATACGCCATTATCTGTCAACCTATAGACTTTCACAGCACTCCTGATGGGAGCTTCTCGAGTTTGCCGATGTATTTCGCCTGTTGACCACGCATTTGGCTACCTTAAGAGAGTCATAGTTACTCCTGTCAGTTGCTCCCCGTTTTACCACAGTCACAATTTCAAGCTTCCTCTAGCCAGTTCCCCTGAAGCGATACGCCATTATCTGTCAACCTATAGACTTTCACAGCACTCCTGACGGGAGCTTCTTGAGTTTGCCTATGTATTTCGCCTGTTGACCACGCATTTGGCTACCCTAAGAGAGTCATAGTTACTCCTGTCAGTTGCTCCCCGTTTTACCACAGTCACAATTTTAAGCTTCCTCTAGCCAGTTCCCCTGAAGCGATACGCCATTATCTGTCAACCTATAGACTTTCACAGCACTCCTGACGGGAGCTTCTAGAGTTTGCCGATGTATTTCGCCTGTTGACCACGCATTTGGCTACCTTAAGAGAGTCATAGTTACTCCTGTCAGTTGCTCCCCGTTTTAATACAGTCACATTTTCAAACTTCCTCTAGCCAGGTCACCTGAAGCGATACGCCATTATCTGTCGACATAAAGACTGTTACAGTACTCCTGCCGGGAGCTTCTCGAGTTTGCCGATGTATTTCGCCTCTTGACGAGGCATTTGGCTACCTTAAGAGAGTCATAGTTACTCCTGTCAGTGACTCCCCGTTTTACAACAGCCACATCTACAAGCTTACTCTAGCCAGTTTACCAGAGGCGATACGCCAATATATGTTAACATAAAGACTTTCACAGCACTCCTGATGGGAGCTTCTCGAGTTTTCCGATGTATTTCTCCGGTTGACGAGGCATTTGGCTACCTTAAGAGAGTCATAGTTACTCCTGTCAGCTGCTCCCCGTTTTTCCACAGTCACATTTTCAAGCTTCCTCTAGCCAGTTCACCTGACGCGATAGGCCATTGTCTGTCAACCTAATGTCTTTCACAGTACTCCTGCCGGGAACTTCTCGAGTTAGCCGATGTATTTCGCCTCCTGACGAGGCATTTGGCTACCTTAAGAGAGTCATAGTTACTCCTGTCAGCTGCTCCCCGTTTTTCCACAGTCACATTTTCAAGCTTCCTCTAGCCAGATCACCTGAAGCGATACGCCATTATCTGTCAACCTATAGACTTTCACAGCACTCCTGATGGGAGCTTCTCGAGTTTGCCGATGTATTTCGCCTGTTGACCACGCATTTGGCTACCTTAAGAGAGTCATAGTTACTCCTGTCAGTTGCTCCCCGTTTTACCACAGTCACAATTTTAAGCTTCCTCTAGCCAGTTCCCCTGAAGCGATACGCCATTATCTGTCAACCTATAGACTTTCACAGCACTCCTGATGGGAGCTTCTCGAGTTTGCCGATGTATTTCGCCTGTTGACCACGCATTTGGCTACCTTAAGAGAGTCATAGTTACTCCTGTCAGTTGCTCCCCGTTTTACCACAGTCACATTTTCAAGCTTCCTCTAGCCAGTTCACCTGACGCGATACGCCATTGTCTGTCAATCTAATGTCTTTCACAGTACTCCTGCCGGGAGCTTCTCGAGTTTGCCGATGTATTTCGCCTGTTGAGGAGGCATTTGGATACCTTAAGAGAGTAATAGTTACTCCTGTCAGTTGCTCCCCGTTTTAATACAGTCACATTTTCAAACTTCCTCTAGCCAGGTCACCTGAAGCGATACGCCATTATCTGCCGACATAAAGACTGTCACAGTACTCCTGCCGGGAGCTTCTCGAGTTTGCCGATGTATTTCGCCTCTTGACGAGGCATTTGGCTACCTTAAGAGAGTCATAGTTACTCCTGTCAGTGACTCCCCGTTTTACAACAGCCACATCTACAAGCTTACTCTGGCCAGTTTACCAGAGGCGATACGCCCATATCTGTCAACATAAAGACTTTCACAGCACTCGTGATGGGAGCTTCTCGAGTTTTCCGATGTATTTCGCCTCCTGACGAGGCATTTGGCTACCTTAAGAGAGTCATAGTTACTCCTGTCAGTTGCTCCAGGTTTTACCACAGTCACATTTTCAAGGTTTCACTAGCCAGTTCACCTGAAGCGATACGCCATTATCTGTCAACCTATAGACTTTCACAGCACTCCTGATGGGAGCTTCTCGAGTTTGCCGATGTATTTCGCCTGTTGACCACGCATTTGGCTACCTTAAGAGAGTCATAGTTACTCCTGTCAGTTGCTCCCCGTTTTACCACAGTCACAATTTCAAGCTTCCTCTAGCCAGTTCCCCTGAAGCGATACGCCATTATCTGTCAACCTATAGACTTTCACAGCACTCCTGACGGGAGCTTCTTGAGTTTGCCTATGTATTTCGCCTGTTGACCACGCATTTGGCTACCTTAAGAGAGTCATAGTTACTCCTGTCAGTTGCTCCCCGTTTTACCACAGTCACAATTTCAAGCTTCCTCTAGCCAGTTCCCCTGAAGCGATACGCCATTATCTGTCAACCTATAGACTTTCACAGCACTCCTGACGGGAGCTTCTTGAGTTTGCCGATGTATTTCGCCTGTTGACCACGCATTTGGCTACCTTAAGAGAGTCATAGTTACTCCTGTCAGTTGCTCCCCGTTATACCACAGTCACATTTTCAAGCTTCTTCTAGCCAGTTCACCTAACGCGATACGCCATTGTCTGTCAACCTAATGTCTTTCACAGTACTCCTGCCGGGAGCTTCTCGAGTTTGCCGATGTATTTCGCCTGTTGAGGAGGCATTTGGATACCTTAAGAGAGTCATAGTTACTCCTGTCAGTTGCTCCCCGTTTTAATACAGTCACATTTTCAAACTTCCTCTAGCCAGGTCACCTGAAGCGATACGCCATTATCTGTCGACATAAAGACTGTTACAGTACTCCTGCCGGGAGCTTCTCGAGTTTGCCGATGTATTTCGCCTCTTGACGAGGCATTTGGCTACCTTAAGAGAGTCATAGTTACTCCTGTCAGTGACTCCCCGTTTTACAACAGCCACATCTACAAGCTTACTCTAGCCAGTTTACCAGAGGCGATACGCCAATATATGTCAACATAAAGACTTTCACAGCACTCCTGATGGGAGCTTCTCGAGTTTTCCGATGTATTTCTCCGGTTGACGAGGCATTTGGCTACCTTAAGAGAGTCATAGTTACTCCTGTCAGCTGCTCCCCGTTTTTCCACAGTCACATTTTCAAGCTTCCTCTAGCCAGTTCACCTGACGCGATAGGCCATTGTCTGTCAACCTAATGTCTTTCACAGTACTCCTGCCGGGAACTTCTCGAGTTAGCCGATGTATTTCGCCTCCTGACGAGGCATTTGGCTACCTTAAGAGAGTCATAGTTACTCCTGTCAGCTGCTCCCCGTTTTTCCACAGTCACATTTTCAAGCTTCCTCTAGCCAGATCACCTGAAGCGATACGCCATTATCTGTCAACCTATAGACTTTCACAGCACTCCTGATGGGAGCTTCTCGAGTTTGCCGATGTATTACGCCTGTTGACGAGGCATTTGGCTACCTTAAGAGAGTCATAGTTACTCCCGTCATTTGCTCCCCGTTTTACCACAGTCACATTTTCAAGGTTCCACTAGCCAGTTCCCCTGAAGCGATACGCCATTATCTGCCAACCTAAAGACTTTCACAGCACTCCTGATGGGAGCTTCTCGAGTTTGCCGAGGTATTTCTCCGGTTGACGAGGCATTTGGCTACCTTAAGAGAGTCATAGTTACTCCTGTCAGTTGCTCCCCGTTATACCACAGTCACATTTTCAAGCTTCCTCTAGCCAGTTCACCTAACGCGATACGCCATTGTCTGTCAACCTAATGTCTTCCACAGTACTCCTGCCGGGAGCTTCTCGAGTTTGCCGATGTATTTCGCCTGTTGAGGAGGCATTTGGATACCTTAAGAGAGTAATAGTTACTCCTGTCAGTTGCTCCCCGTTTTAATACAGTCACATTTTCAAACTTCCTCTAGCCAGGTCACCTGAAGCGATACGCCATTATCTGTCGACATAAAGACTGTCACAGTACTCCTGCCGGGAGCTTCTCGAGTTTGCCGATGTATTTCGCCTCTTGACGAGGCATTTGGCTACCTTAAGAGAGTCATAGTTACTCCTGTCAGTGACTCCCCGTTTTACAACAGCCACATCTACAAGCTTACTCTGGCCAGTTTACCAGAGGCGATACGCCCATATCTGTCAACATAAAGACTTTCACAGCACTCCTGATGGGAGCTTCTCGAGTTTTCCGATGTATTTCGCCTCCTGACGAGGCATTTGGCTACCTTAAGAGAGTCATAGTTACTCCTGTCAGTTGCTCCAGGTTTTACCACAGTCACATTTTCAAGGTTTCACTAGCCAGTTCACCTGAAGCGATACGCCATTATCTGTCAACCTATAGACTTTCACAGCACTCCTGATGGGAGCTTCTCGAGTTTGCCGATGTATTTCGCCTGTTGACCACGCATTTGGCTACCTTAAGAGAGTCATAGTTACTCCTGTCAGTTGCTCCCCGTTTTACCACAGTCACAATTTCAAGCTTCCTCTAGCCAGTTCCCCTGAAGCGATACGCCATTATCTGTCAACCTATAGACTTTCACAGCACTCCTGACGGGAGCTTCTTGAGTTTGCCTATGTATTTCGCCTGTTGACCACGCATTTGGCTACCCTAAGAGAGTCATAGTTACTCCTGTCAGTTGCTCCCCGTTTTACCACAGTCACAATTTTAAGCTTCCTCTAGCCAGTTCCCCTGAAGCGATACGCCATTATCTGTCAACCTATAGACTTTCACAGCACTCCTGACGGGAGCTTCTAGAGTTTGCCGATGTATTTCGCCTGTTGACCACGCATTTGGCTACCTTAAGAGAGTCATAGTTACTCCTGTCAGTTGCTCCCCGTTTTAATACAGTCACATTTTCAAACTTCCTCTAGCCAGGTCACCTGAAGCGATACGCCATTATCTGTCGACATAAAGACTGTTACAGTACTCCTGCCGGGAGCTTCTCGAGTTTGCCGATGTATTTCGCCTCTTGACGAGGCATTTGGCTACCTTAAGAGAGTCATAGTTACTCCTGTCAGTGACTCCCCGTTTTACAACAGCCACATCTACAAGCTTACTCTAGCCAGTTTACCAGAGGCGATACGCCAATATATGTTAACATAAAGACTTTCACAGCACTCCTGATGGGAGCTTCTCGAGTTTTCCGATGTATTTCTCCGGTTGACGAGGCATTTGGCTACCTTAAGAGAGTCATAGTTACTCCTGTCAGCTGCTCCCCGTTTTTCCACAGTCACATTTTCAAGCTTCCTCTAGCCAGTTCACCTGACGCGATAGGCCATTGTCTGTCAACCTAATGTCTTTCACAGTACTCCTGCCGGGAACTTCTCGAGTTAGCCGATGTATTTCGCCTCCTGACGAGGCATTTGGCTACCTTAAGAGAGTCATAGTTACTCCTGTCAGTTGCTCCCCGTTTTACCACAGTCACAATTTTAAGCTTCCTCTAGCCAGTTCCCCTGAAGCGATACGCCATTATCTGTCAACCTATAGACTTTCACAGCACTCCTGATGGGAGCTTCTCGAGTTTGCCGATGTATTTCGCCTGTTGACCACGCATTTGGCTACCTTAAGAGAGTCATAGTTACTCCTGTCAGTTGCTCCCCGTTTTACCACAGTCACATTTTCAAGCTTCCTCTAGCCAGTTCACCTGACGCGATACGCCATTGTCTGTCAATCTAATGTCTTTCACAGTACTCCTGCCGGGAGCTTCTCGAGTTTGCCGATGTATTTCGCCTGTTGAGGAGGCATTTGGATACCTTAAGAGAGTAATAGTTACTCCTGTCAGTTGCTCCCCGTTTTAATACAGTCACATTTTCAAACTTCCTCTAGCCAGGTCACCTGAAGCGATACGCCATTATCTGCCGACATAAAGACTGTCACAGTACTCCTGCCGGGAGCTTCTCGAGTTTGCCGATGTATTTCGCCTCTTGACGAGGCATTTGGCTACCTTAAGAGAGTCATAGTTACTCCTGTCAGTGACTCCCCGTTTTACAACAGCCACATCTACAAGCTTACTCTGGCCAGTTTACCAGAGGCGATACGCCCATATCTGTCAACATAAAGACTTTCACAGCACTCGTGATGGGAGCTTCTCGAGTTTTCCGATGTATTTCGCCTCCTGACGAGGCATTTGGCTACCTTAAGAGAGTCATAGTTACTCCTGTCAGTTGCTCCAGGTTTTACCACAGTCACATTTTCAAGGTTTCACTAGCCAGTTCACCTGAAGCGATACGCCATTATCTGTCAACCTATAGACTTTCACAGCACTCCTGATGGGAGCTTCTCGAGTTTGCCGATGTATTTCGCCTGTTGACCACGCATTTGGCTACCTTAAGAGAGTCATAGATACTCCTGTCAGTTGCTCCCCGTTTTACCACAGTCACAATTTCAAGCTTCCTCTAGCCAGTTCCCCTGAAGCGATACGCCATTATCTGTCAACCTATAGACTTTCACAGCACTCCTGACGGGAGCTTCTTGAGTTTGCCTATGTATTTCGCCTGTTGACCACGCATTTGGCTACCTTAAGAGAGTCATAGTTACTCCTGTCAGTTGCTCCCCGTTTTACCACAGTCACAATTTCAAGCTTCCTCTAGCCAGTTCCCCTGAAGCGATACGCCATTATCTGTCAACCTATAGACTTTCACAGCACTCCTGACGGGAGCTTCTTGAGTTTGCCGATGTATTTCGCCTGTTGACCACGCATTTGGCTACCTTAAGAGAGTCATAGTTACTCCTGTCAGTTGCTCCCCGTTATACCACAGTCACATTTTCAAGCTTCTTCTAGCCAGTTCACCTAACGCGATACGCCATTGTCTGTCAACCTAATGTCTTTCACAGTACTCCTGCCGGGAGCTTCTCGAGTTTGCCGATGTATTTCGCCTGTTGAGGAGGCATTTGGATACCTTAAGAGAGTCATAGTTACTCCTGTCAGTTGCTCCCCGTTTTAATACAGTCACATTTTCAAACTTCCTCTAGCCAGGTCACCTGAAGCGATACGCCATTATCTGTCGACATAAAGACTGTCACAGTACTCCTGCCGGGAGCTTCTCGAGTTTGCCGATGTATTTCGCCTCTTGACGAGGCATTTGGCTACCTTAAGAGAGTCATAGTTACTCCTGTCAGTGACTCCCCGTTTTACAACAGCCACATCTACAAGCTTACTCTAGCCAGTTTACCAGAGGCGATACGCCAATATATGTCAACATAAAGACTTTCACAGCACTCCTGATGGGAGCTTCTCGAGTTTTCCGATGTATTTCTCCGTTTGACGAGGCATTTGGCTACCTTAAGAGAGTCATAGTTACTCCTGTCAACTGCTCCCCGTTTTTCCACAGTCACATTTTCAAGCTTCCTCTAGCCAGTTCACCTGACGCGATAGGCCGTTGTCTGTCAACCTAATGTCTTTCACAGTACTCCTGCCGGGAACTTCTCGAGTTTGCCGATGTATTTCGCCTCCTGACGAGGCATTTGGCTACCTTAAGAGAGTCATAGTTACTCCTGTCAGCTGCTCCCCGTTTTTCCACAGTCACATTTTCAAGCTTCCTCTAGCCAGATCACCTGAAGCGATACGCCATTATCTGTCAACCTATAGACTTTCACAGCACTCCTGATGGGAGCTTCTCGAGTTTGCCGATGTATTTCGCCTGTTGACCACGCATTTGGCTACCTTAAGAGAGTCATAGTTGCTCCTGTCAGTTGCTCCCCGTTTTACCACAGTCACATTTTCAAGCTTCCTCTAGCCAGTTCACCTGACGCGATACGCCATTGTCTGTCAATCTAATGTCTTTCACAGTACTCCTGCCGGGAGCTTCTCGAGTTTGCCGATGTATTTCGCCTGTTGAGGAGGCATTTGGATACCTTAAGAGAGTAATAGTTACTCCTGTCAGTTGCTCCCCGTTTTAATACAGTCACATTTTCAAACTTCCTCTAGCCAGGTCACCTGAAGCGATACGCCATTATCTGTCGACATAAAGACTGTCACAGTACTCCTGCCGGGAGCTTCTCGAGTTTGCCGATGTATTTCGCCTCTTGACGAGGCATTTGGCTACCTTAAGAGAGTCATAGTTACTCCTGTCAGTGACTCCCCGTTTTACAACAGCCACATCTACAAGCTTACTCTGGCCAGTTTACCAGAGGCGATACGCCCATATCTGTCAACATAAAGACTTTCACAGCACTCGTGATGGGAGCTTCTCGAGTTTTCCGATGTATTTCGCCTCCTGACGAGGCATTTGGCTACCTTAAGAGAGTCATAGTTACTCCTGTCAGTTGCTCCAGGTTTTACCACAGTCACATTTTCAAGGTTTCACTAGCCAGTTCACCTGAAGCGATACGCCATTATCTGTCAACCTATAGACTTTCACAGCACTCCTGATGGGAGCTTCTCGAGTTTGCCGATGTATTTCGCCTGTTGACCACGCATTTGGCTACCTTAAGAGAGTCATAGTTACTCCTGTCAGTTGCTCCCCGTTTTACCACAGTCACAGTTTCAAGCTTCCTCTAGCCAGTTCCCCTGAAGCGATACGCCATTATCTGTCAACCTATAGACTTTCACAGCACTCCTGACGGGAGCTTCTTGAGTTTGCCTATGTATTTCGCCTGTTGACCACGCATTTGGCTACCTTAAGAGAGTCATAGTTACTCCTGTCAGTTGCTCCCCGTTTTACCACAGTCACAATTTCAAGCTTCCTCTAGCCAGTTCCCCTGAAGCGATACGCCATTATCTGTCAACCTATAGACTTTCACAGCACTCCTGACGGGAGCTTCTTGAGTTTGCCGATGTATTTCGCCTGTTGACCACGCATTTGGCTACCTTAAGAGAGTCATAGTTACTCCTGTCAGTTGCTCCCCGTTATACCACAGTCACATTTTCAAGCTTCTTCTAGCCAGTTCACCTAACGCGATACGCCATTGTCTGTCAACCTAATGTCTTTCACAGTACTCCTGCCGGGAGCTTCTCGAGTTTGCCGATGTATTTCGCCTGTTGAGGAGGCATTTGGATACCTTAAGAGAGTCATAGTTACTCCTGTCAGTTGCTCCCCGTTTTAATACAGTCACATTTTCAAACTTCCTCTAGCCAGGTCACCTGAAGCGATACGCCATTATCTGTCGACATAAAGACTGTCACAGTACTCCTGCCGGGAGCTTCTCGAGTTTGCCGATGTATTTCGCCTCTTGACGAGGCATTTGGCTACCTTAAGAGAGTCATAGTTACTCCTGTCAGTGACTCCCCGTTTTACAACAGCCACATCTACAAGCTTACTCTAGCCAGTTTACCAGAGGCGATACGCCAATATATGTCAACATAAAGACTTTCACAGCACTCCTGATGGGAGCTTCTCGAGTTTTCCGATGTATTTCTCCGTTTGACGAGGCATTTGGCTACCTTAAGAGAGTCATAGTTACTCCTGTCAACTGCTCCCCGTTTTTCCACAGTCACATTTTCAAGCTTCCTCTAGCCAGTTCACCTGACGCGATAGGCCGTTGTCTGTCAACCTAATGTCTTTCACAGTACTCCTGCCGGGAACTTCTCGAGTTTGCCGATGTATTTCGCCTCCTGACGAGGCATTTGGCTACCTTAAGAGAGTCATAGTTACTCCTGTCAGCTGCTCCCCGTTTTTCCACAGTCACATTTTCAAGCTTCCTCTAGCCAGATCACCTGAAGCGATACGCCATTATCTGTCAACCTATAGACTTTCACAGCACTCCTGATGGGAGCTTCTCGAGTTTGCCGATGTATTTCGCCTGTTGACCACGCATTTGGCTACCTTAAGAGAGTCATAGTTGCTCCTGTCAGTTGCTCCCCGTTTTACCACAGTCACATTTTCAAGCTTCCTCTAGCCAGTTCACCTGACGCGATACGCCATTGTCTGTCAATCTAATGTCTTTCACAGTACTCCTGCCGGGAGCTTCTCGAGTTTGCCGATGTATTTCGCCTGTTGAGGAGGCATTTGGATACCTTAAGAGAGTAATAGTTACTCCTGTCAGTTGCTCCCCGTTTTAATACAGTCACATTTTCAAACTTCCTCTAGCCAGGTCACCTGAAGCGATACGCCATTATCTGTCGACATAAAGACTGTCACAGTACTCCTGCCGGGAGCTTCTCGAGTTTGCCGATGTATTTCGCCTCTTGACGAGGCATTTGGCTACCTTAAGAGAGTCATAGTTACTCCTGTCAGTGACTCCCCGTTTTACAACAGCCACATCTACAAGCTTACTCTGGCCAGTTTACCAGAGGCGATACGCCCATATCTGTCAACATAAAGACTTTCACAGCACTCGTGATGGGAGCTTCTCGAGTTTTCCGATGTATTTCGCCTCCTGACGAGGCATTTGGCTACCTTAAGAGAGTCATAGTTACTCCTGTCAGTTGCTCCAGGTTTTACCACAGTCACATTTTCAAGGTTTCACTAGCCAGTTCACCTGAAGCGATACGCCATTATCTGTCAACCTATAGACTTTCACAGCACTCCTGATGGGAGCTTCTCGAGTTTGCCGATGTATTTCGCCTGTTGACCACGCATTTGGCTACCTTAAGAGAGTCATAGTTACTCCTGTCAGTTGCTCCCCGTTTTACCACAGTCACAATTTCAAGCTTCCTCTAGCCAGTTCCCCTGAAGCGATACGCCATTATCTGTCAACCTATAGACTTTCACAGCACTCCTGACGGGAGCTTCTTGAGTTTGCCTATGTATTTCGCCTGTTGACCACGCATTTGGCTACCTTAAGAGAGTCATAGTTACTCCTGTCAGTTGCTCCCCGTTTTACCACAGTCACAATTTCAAGCTTCCTCTAGCCAGTTCCCCTGAAGCGATACGCCATTATCTGTCAACCTATAGACTTTCACAGCACTCCTGACGGGAGCTTCTTGAGTTTGCCGATGTATTTCGCCTGTTGACCACGCATTTGGCTACCTTAAGAGAGTAATAGTTACTCCTGTCAGTTGCTCCCCGTTATACCACAGTCACATTTTCAAGCTTCTTCTAGCCAGTTCACCTAACGCGATACGCCATTGTCTGTCAACCTAATGTCTTTCACAGTACTCCTGCCGGGAGCTTCTCGAGTTTGCCGATGTATTTCGCCTGTTGAGGAGGCATTTGGATACCTTAAGAGAGTCATAGTTACTCCTGTCAGTTGCTCCCCGTTTTAATACAGTCACATTTTCAAACTTCCTCTAGCCAGGTCACCTGAAGCGATACGCCATTATCTGTCGACATAAAGACTGTCACAGTACTCCTGCCGGGAGCTTCTCGAGTTTGCCGATGTATTTCGCCTCTTGACGAGGCATTTGGCTACCTTAAGAGAGTCATAGTTACTCCTGTCAGTGACTCCCCGTTTTACAACAGCCACATCTACAAGCTTACTCTAGCCAGTTTACCAGAGGCGATACGCCAATATATGTCAACATAAAGACTTTCACAGCACTCCTGATGGGAGCTTCTCGAGTTTTCCGATGTATTTCTCCGTTTGACGAGGCATTTGGCTACCTTAAGAGAGTCATAGTTACTCCTGTCAACTGCTCCCCGTTTTTCCACAGTCACATTTTCAAGCTTCCTCTAGCCAGTTCACCTGACGCGATAGGCCATTGTCTGTCAACCTAATGTCTTTCACAGTACTCCTGCCGGGAACTTCTCGAGTTTGCCGATGTATTTCGCCTCCTGACGAGGCATTTGGCTACCTTAAGAGAGTCATAGTTACTCCTGTCAGCTGCTCCCCGTTTTTCCACAGTCACATTTTCAAGCTTCCTCTAGCCAGATCACCTGAAGCGATACGCCATTATCTGTCAACCTATAGACTTTCACAGCACTCCTGATGGGAGCTTCTCGAGTTTGCCGATGTATTTCGCCTGTTGACCACGCATTTGGCTACCTTAAGAGAGTCATAGTTGCTCCTGTCAGTTGCTCCCCGTTTTACCACAGTCACATTTTCAAGCTTCCTCTAGCCAGTTCACCTGACGCGATACGCCATTGTCTGTCAATCTAATGTCTTTCACAGTACTCCTGCCGGGAGCTTCTCGAGTTTGCCGATGTATTTCGCCTGTTGAGGAGGCATTTGGATACCTTAAGAGAGTAATAGTTACTCCTGTCAGTTGCTCCCCGTTTTAATACAGTCACATTTTCAAACTTCCTCTAGCCAGGTCACCTGAAGCGATACGCCATTATCTGTCGACATAAAGACTGTCACAGTACTCCTGCCGGGAGCTTCTCGAGTTTGCCGATGTATTTCGCCTCTTGACGAGGCATTTGGCTACCTTAAGAGAGTCATAGTTACTCCTGTCAGTGACTCCCCGTTTTACAACAGCCACATCTACAAGCTTACTCTGGCCAGTTTACCAGAGGCGATACGCCCATATCTGTCAACATAAAGACTTTCACAGCACTCGTGATGGGAGCTTTTCGAGTTTTCCGATGTATTTCGCCTCCTGACGAGGCATTTGGCTACCTTAAGAGAGTCATAGTTACTCCTGTCAGTTGCTCCAGGTTTTACCACAGTCACATTTTCAAGGTTTCACTAGCCAGTTCACCTGAAGCGATACGCCATTATCTGTCAACCTATAGACTTTCACAGCACTCCTGATGGGAGCTTCTCGAGTTTGCCGATGTATTTCGCCTGTTGACCACGCATTTGGCTACCTTAAGGGAGTCATAGTTACTCCTGTCAGTTGCTCCCCGTTTTACAACAGTCACAATTTCAAGCTTCCTCTAGCCAGTTCCCCTGAAGCGATACGCCATTATCTGTCAACCTATAGACTTTCACAGCACTCCTGACGGGAGCTTCTTGAGTTTGCCTATGTATTTCGCCTGTTGACCACGCATTTGGCTACCTTAAGAGAGTCATAGTTACTCCTGTCAGTTGCTCCCCGTTTTACCACAGTCACAATTTCAAGCTTCCTCTAGCCAGTTCCCCTGAAGCGATACGCCATTATCTGTCAACCTATAGACTTTCACAGCACTCCTGACGGGAGCTTCTTGAGTTTGCCGATGTATTTCGCCTGTTGACCACGCATTTGGCTACCTTAAGAGAGTCATAGTTACTCCTGTCAGTTGCTCCCCGTTATACCACAGTCACATTTTCAAGCTTCTTCTAGCCAGTTCACCTAACGCGATACGCCATTGTCTGTCAACCTAATGTCTTTCACAGTACTCCTGCCGGGAGCTTCTCGAGTTTGCCGATGTATTTCGCCTGTTGAGGAGGCATTTGGATACCTTAAGAGAGTCATAGTTACTCCTGTCAGCTGCTCCCCGTTTTTCCACAGTCACATTTTCAAGCTTCCTCTAGCCAGTTCACCTGACGCGATAGGCCATTGTCTGTCAACCTAATGTCTTTCACAGTACTCCTGCCGGGAACTTCTCGAGTTAGCCGATGTATTTCGCCTCCTGATGAGGCATTTGGCTACCTTAAGAGAGTCATAGTTACTTCTGTCAGCTGCTCCCCGTTTTTCCACAGTCACATTTTCAAGCTTCCTCTAGCCAGATCACCTGAAGCGATACGCCATTATCTGTCAACCTATAGACTTTCACAGCACTCCTGATGGGAGCTTCTCGAGTTTGCCGATGTATTTCGCCTGTTGACCACGCATTTGGCTACCTTAAGAGAGTCATAGTTACTCCTGTCAGTTGCTCCCCGTTTTACCACAGTCACATTTTCAAGCTTCCTCTAGCCAGTTCACCTGACGCGATACGCCATTGTCTGTCAATCTAATGTCTTTCACAGTACTCCTGCCGGGAGCTTCTCGAGTTTGCCGATGTATTTCGCCTGTTGAGGAGGCATTTGGATACCTTAAGAGAGTAATAGTTACTCCTGTCAGTTGCTCCCCGTTTTAATACAGTCACATTTTCAAACTTCCTCTAGCCAGGTCACCTGAAGCGATACGCCATTATCTGTCGACATAAAGACTGTCACAGTACTCCTGCCGGGAGCTTCTCGAGTTTGCCGATGTATTTCGCCTGTTGACGAGGCATTTGGCTACCTTAAGAGAGTCATAGTTACTCCTGTTAGTTGCTCCCCGTTTTACCACAGTCACATTTTCAAGGTTCCGCTAGCCAGTTCCCCTGAAGCGATACGCCATTATCTGTCAACCTATAGACTGTCACAGTACTCCTGGTGGGAGCTTCTTCGAGTTTGCCGATGTATTACGCCTGTTGACGAGGCATTTGGCTACCTTAAGAGAGTCATAGTTACTCCCGTCATTTGCTCCCCGTTTTACCACAGTCACATTTTCAAGGTTCCACTAGCCAGTTCCCCTGAAGCGATACGCCATTATCTGCCAACCTAAAGACTTTCACAGCACTCCTGATGGGAGCTTCTCGAGTTTGCCGAGGTATTTCTCCGGTTGACGAGGCATTTGGCTACCTTAAGAGAGTCATAGTTACTCCTGTCAGTTGCTCCCCGTTATACCACAGTCACATTTTCAAGCTTCCTCCAGCCAGTTCACCTAACGCGATACGCCATTGTCTGTCAACCTAATGTCTTCCACAGTACTCCTGCCGGGAGCTTCTCGAGTTTGCCGATGTATTTCGCCTGTTGAGGAGGCATTTGGATACCTTAAGAGAGTAATAGTTACTCCTGTCAGTTGCTCCCCGTTTTAATACAGTCACATTTTCAAACTTCCTCTAGCCAGGTCACCTGAAGCGATACGCCATTATCTGTCGACATAAAGACTGTCACAGTACTCCTGCCGGGAGCTTCTCGAGTTTGCCGATGTATTTCGCCTCTTGACGAGGCATTTGGCTACCTTAAGAGAGTCATAGTTACTCCTGTCAGTGACTCCCCGTTTTACAACAGCCACATCTACAAGCTTACTCTGGCCAGTTTACCAGAGGCGATACGCCCATATCTGTCAATATAAAGACTTTCACAGCACTCCTGACGGGAGCTTCTCGAGTTTTCCGATGTATTTCGCCTCCTGACGAGGCATTTGGCTACCTTAAGAGAGTCATAGTTACTCCTGTCAGTTGCTCCAGGTTTTACCACAGTCACATTTTCAAGGTTTCACTAGCCAGTTCACCTGAAGCGATACGCCATTATCTGTCAACCTATAGACTTTCACAGCACTCCTGATGGGAGCTTCTCGAGTTTGCCGATGTATTTCGCCTGTTGACCACGCATTTGGCTACCTTAAGAGAGTCATAGTTACTCCTGTCAGTTGCTCCCCGTTTTACCACAGTCACAATTTCAAGCTTCCTCTAGCCAGTTCCCCTGAAGCGATACGCCATTATCTGTCAACCTATAGACTTTCACAGCACTCCTGACGGGAGCTTCTTGAGTTTGCCTATGTATTTCGCCTGTTGACCACGCATTTGGCTACCTTAAGAGAGTCATAGTTACTCCTGTCAGTTGCTCCCCGTTTTACCACAGTCACAATTTTAAGCTTCCTCTAGCCAGTTCCCCTGAAGCGATACGCCATTATCTGTCAACCTATAGACTTTCACAGCACTCCTGACGGGAGCTTCTTGAGTTTGCCGATGTATTTCGCCTGTTGACCACGCATTTGGCTACCTTAAGAGAGTCATAGTTACTCCTGTCAGTTGCTCCCCGTTATACCACAGTCACATTTTCAAGCTTCTTCTAGCCAGTTCACCTAACGCGATACGCCATTGTCTGTCAACCTAATGTCTATCACAGTACTCCTGCCGGGAGCTTCTCGAGTTTGCCGATGTATTTCGCCTGTTGAGGAGGCATTTGGATACCTTAAGAGAGTCATAGTTACTCCTGTCAGTTGCTCCCCGTTTTAATACAGTCACATTTTCAAACTTCCTCTAGCCAGGTCACCTGAAGCGATACGCCATTATCTGTCGACATAAAGACTGTTACAGTACTCCTGCCGGGAGCTTCTCGAGTTTGCCGATGTATTTCGCCTCTTGACGAGGCATTTGGCTACCTTAAGAGAGTCATAGTTACTCCTGTCAGCTGCTCCCCGTTTTTCCACAGTCACATTTTCAAGCTTCCTCTAGCCAGTTCACCTGACGCGATAGGCCATTGTCTGTCAACCTAATGTCTTTCACAGTACTCCTGCCGGGAACTTCTCGAGTTAGCCGATGTATTTCGCCTCCTGACGAGGCATTTGGCTACCTTAAGAGAGTCATAGTTACTCCTGTCAGCTGCTCCCCGTTTTTCCACAGTCACATTTTCAAGCTTCCTCTAGCCAGATCACCTGAAGCGATACGCCATTATCTGTCAACCTATAGACTTTCACAGCACTCCTGATGGGAGCTTCTCGAGTTTGCCGATGTATTTCGCCTGTTGACCACGCATTTGGCTACCATAAGAGAGTCATAGTTACTCCTGTCAGTTGCTCCCCGTATTACCACAGTCACATTTTCAAGCTTCCTCTAGCCAGTTCACCTGACGCGATACGCCATTGTCTGTCAATCTAATGTCTTTCACAGTACTCCTGCCGGGAGCTTCTCGAGTTTGCCGATGTATTTCGCCTGTTGAGGAGGCATTTGGATACCTTAAGAGAGTAATAGTTACTCCTGTCAGTTGCTCCCCGTTTTAATACAGTCACATTTTCAAACTTCCTCTAGCCAGGTCACCTGAAGCGATAAGCCATTATCTGTCGACATAAAGACTGTCACAGTACTCCTGCCGGGAGCTTCTCGAGTTTGCCGATGTATTTCGCCTGTTGACGAGGCATTTGGCTACCTTAAGAGAGTCATAGTTACTCCTGTTAGTTGCTCCCCGTTTTACCACAGTCACATTTTCAAGGTTCCGCTAGCCAGTTCCCCTGAAGCGATACGCCATTATCTGTCAACCTATAGACTGTCACAGTACTCCTGGTGGGAGCTTCTTCGAGTTTGCCGATGTATTACGCCTGTTGACGAGGCATTTGGCTACCTTAAGAGAGTCATAGTTACTCCCGTCATTTGCTCCCCGTTTTACCACAGTCACATTTTCAAGGTTCCACTAGCCAGTTCCCCTGAAGCGATACGCCATTATCTGCCAACCTAAAGACTTTCACAGCACTCCTGATGGGAGCTTCTCGAGTTTGCCGAGGTATTTCTCCGGTTGACGAGGCATTTGGCTACCTTAAGAGAGTCATAGTTACTCCTGTCAGTTGCTCCCCGTTATACCACAGTCACATTTTCAAGCTTCCTCTAGCCAGTTCACCTAACGCGATACGCCATTGTCTGTCAACCTAATGTCTTCCACAGTACTCCTGCCGGGAGCTTCTCGAGTTTGCCGATGTATTTCGCCTGTTGAGGAGGCATTTGGATACCTTAAGAGAGTAATAGTTACTCCTGTCAGGTGCTCCCCGTTTTAATACAGTCACATTTTCAAACTTCCTCTAGCCAGGTCACCTGAAGCGATACGCCATTATCTGTCGACATAAAGACTGTCACAGTACTCCTGCCGGGAGCTTCTCGAGTTTGCCGATGTATTTCGCCTCTTGACGAGGCATTTGGCTACCTTAAGAGAGTCATAGTTACTCCTGTCAGTGACTCCCCGTTTTACAACAGCCACATCTACAAGCTTACTCTGGCCAGTTTACCAGAGGCGATACGCCCATATCTGTCAACATAAAGACTTTCACAGCACTCGTGATGGGAGCTTCTCGAGTTTTCCGATGTATTTCGCCTCCTGAAGAGGCATTTGGCTACCTTAAGAGAGTCATAGTTACTCCTGTCAGTTGCTCCAGGTTTTACCACAGTCACATTTTCAAGGTTTCACTAGCCAGTTCACCTGAAGCGATACGCCATTATCTGTCAACCTATAGACTTTCACAGCACTCCTGATGGGAGCTTCTCGAGTTTGCCGATGTATTTCGCCTGTTGACCACGCATTTGGCTACGTTAAGAGAGTCATAGTTACTCCTGTCAGTTGCTCCCCGTTTTACCACAGTCACAATTTCAAGCTTCCTCTAGCCAGTTCCCCTGAAGCGATACGCCATTATCTGTCAACCTATAGACTTTCACAGCACTCCTGACGGGAGCTTCTTGAGTTTGCCTATGTATTTCGCCTGTTGACCACGCATTTGGCTACCTTAAGAGAGTCATAGTTACTCCTGTCAGTTGCTCCCCGTTTTACCACAGTCACAATTTCAAGCTTCCTCTAGCCAGTTCCCCTGAAGCGATACGCCATTATCTGTCAACCTATAGACTTTCACAGCACTCCTGACGGGAGCTTCTTGAGTTTGCCTATGTATTTCGCCTGTTGACCACGCATTTGGCTACCTTAAGAGAGTCATAGTTACTCCTGTCAGTTGCTCCCCGTTTTACCACAGTCACAGTTTCAAACTTCCTCTAGCCAGGTCACCTGAAGCGATACGCCATTATCTGTCGACATAAAGACTGTCACACTACTCCTGCCGGGAGCTTCTCGAGTTTGGCGATGTATTTCGCCTCTTGACGAGGCATTTGGCTACCTTAAGAGAGTCATGGTTACTCCTGTCAGTTGCTCCCCGTTTTACCACAGTCACAATTTCAAGCTTCCTCTAGCCAGTTCCCCTGAAGCGATACGCCATTATCTGTCAACCTATAGACTGTCACAGTACTCCTGGTGGGAGCTTCTTCGACTTTGCCGATGTATTACGCCTGTTGACGAGGCATTTGGCTACCTTAAGAGAGTCATAGTTACACCCGTCATTTGCTCCCCGTTTTAATACAGTCACATTTTCAAACTTCCTCTAGCCAGGTTACCTGAAGCGATACGCCATTATCTGTCGACATAAAGACTGTTACAGTACTCCTGCCGGGAGCTTCTCGAGTTTGCCGATGTATTTCGCCTCTTGACGAGGCATTTGGCTACCTTAAGAGAGTCATAGTTACTCCTGTCAGTTGCTCCCCGTTTTACCACAGTCACAATTTTAAGCTTCCTCTAGCCAGTTCCCCTGAAGCGATACGCCATTATCTGTCAACCTATAGACTTTCACAGCACTCCTGACGGGAGCTTCTTGAGTTTGCCGATGTATTTCGCCTGTTGACCACGCATTTGGCTACCTTAAGAGAGTCATAGTTACTCCTGTCAGTTGCTCCCCGTTATACCACAGTCACATTTTCAAGCTTCTTCTAGCCAGTTCACCTAACGCGATACGCCATTGTCTGTCAACCTAATGTCTATCACAGTACTCCTGCCGGGAGCTTCTCGAGTTTGCCGATGTATTTCGCCTGTTGAGGAGGCATTTGGATACCTTAAGAGAGTCATAGTTACTCCTGTCAGTTGCTCCCCGTTTTAATACAGTCACATTTTCAAACTTCCTCTAGCCAGGTCACCTGAAGCGATACGCCATTATCTGTCGACATAAAGACTGTTACAGTACTCCTGCCGGGAGCTTCTCGAGTTTGCCGATGTATTTCGCCTCTTGACGAGGCATTTGGCTACCTTAAGAGAGTCATAGTTACTCCTGTCAGCTGCTCCCCGTTTTTCCACAGTCACATTTTCAAGCTTCCTCTAGCCAGTTCACCTGACGCGATAGGCCATTGTCTGTCAACCTAATGTCTTTCACAGTACTCCTGCCGGGAACTTCTCGAGTTAGCCGATGTATTTCGCCTCCTGACGAGGCATTTGGCTACCTTAAGAGAGTCATAGTTACTCCTGTCAGCTGCTCCCCGTTTTTCCACAGTCACATTTTCAAGCTTCCTCTAGCCAGATCACCTGAAGCGATACGCCATTATCTGTCAACCTATAGACTTTCACAGCACTCCTGATGGGAGCTTCTCGAGTTTGCCGATGTATTTCGCCTGTTGACCACGCATTTGGCTACCATAAGAGAGTCATAGTTACTCCTGTCAGTTGCTCCCCGTATTACCACAGTCACATTTTCAAGCTTCCTCTAGCCAGTTCACCTGACGCGATACGCCATTGTCTGTCAATCTAATGTCTTTCACAGTACTCCTGCCGGGAGCTTCTCGAGTTTGCCGATGTATTTCGCCTGTTGAGGAGGCATTTGGATACCTTAAGAGAGTAATAGTTACTCCTGTCAGTTGCTCCCCGTTTTAATACAGTCACATTTTCAAACTTCCTCTAGCCAGGTCACCTGAAGCGATAAGCCATTATCTGTCGACATAAAGACTGTCACAGTACTCCTGCCGGGAGCTTCTCGAGTTTGCCGATGTATTTCGCCTGTTGACGAGGCATTTGGCTACCTTAAGAGAGTCATAGTTACTCCTGTTAGTTGCTCCCCGTTTTACCACAGTCACATTTTCAAGGTTCCGCTAGCCAGTTCCCCTGAAGCGATACGCCATTATCTGTCAACCTATAGACTGTCACAGTACTCCTGGTGGGAGCTTCTTCGAGTTTGCCGATGTATTACGCCTGTTGACGAGGCATTTGGCTACCTTAAGAGAGTCATAGTTACTCCCGTCATTTGCTCCCCGTTTTACCACAGTCACATTTTCAAGGTTCCACTAGCCAGTTCCCCTGAAGCGATACGCCATTATCTGCCAACCTAAAGACTTTCACAGCACTCCTGATGGGAGCTTCTCGAGTTTGCCGAGGTATTTCTCCGGTTGACGAGGCATTTGGCTACCTTAAGAGAGTCATAGTTACTCCTGTCAGTTGCTCCCCGTTATACCACAGTCACATTTTCAAGCTTCCTCTAGCCAGTTCACCTAACGCGATACGCCATTGTCTGTCAACCTAATGTCTTCCACAGTACTCCTGCCGGGAGCTTCTCGAGTTTGCCGATGTATTTCGCCTGTTGAGGAGGCATTTGGATACCTTAAGAGAGTAATAGTTACTCCTGTCAGGTGCTCCCCGTTTTAATACAGTCACATTTTCAAACTTCCTCTAGCCAGGTCACCTGAAGCGATACGCCATTATCTGTCGACATAAAGACTGTCACAGTACTCCTGCCGGGAGCTTCTCGAGTTTGCCGATGTATTTCGCCTCTTGACGAGGCATTTGGCTACCTTAAGAGAGTCATAGTTACTCCTGTCAGTTCCTCCAGGTTTTACCACAGTCACATTTTCAAGGTTTCACTAGCCAGTTCACCTGAAGCGATACGCCATTATCTGTCAACCTATAGACTTTTACAGCACTCCTGATGGGAGCTTCTCGAGTTTGCCGATGTATTTCGCCTGTTGACCACGCATTTGGCTACGTTAAGAGAGTCATAGTTACTCCTGTCAGTTGCTCCCCGTTTTACCACAGTCACAATTTCAAGCTTCCTCTAGCCAGTTCCCCTGAAGCGATACGCCATTATCTGTCAACCTATAGACTTTCACAGCACTCCTGACGGGAGCTTCTTGAGTTTGCCTATGTATTTCGCCTGTTGACCACGCATTTGGCTACCTTAAGAGAGTCATAGTTACTCCTGTCAGTTGCTCCCCGTTTTACCACAGTCACAATTTCAAGCTTCCTCTAGCCAGTTCCCCTGAAGCGATACGCCATTATCTGTCAACCTATAGACTTTCACAGCACTCCTGACGGGAGCTTCTTGAGTTTGCCTATGTATTTCGCCTGTTGACCACGCATTTGGCTACCTTAAGAGAGTCATAGTTACTCCTGTCAGTTGCTCCCCGTTTTACCACAGTCACAGTTTCAAACTTCCTCTAGCCAGGTCACCTGAAGCGATACGCCATTATCTGTCGACATAAAGACTGTCACACTACTCCTGCCGGGAGCTTCTCGAGTTTGGCGATGTATTTCGCCTCTTGACGAGGCATTTGGCTACCTTAAGAGAGTCATGGTTACTCCTGTCAGTTGCTCCCCGTTTTACCACAGTCACAATTTCAAGCTTCCTCTAGCCAGTTCCCCTGAAGCGATACGCCATTATCTGTCAACCTATAGACTGTCACAGTACTCCTGGTGGGAGCTTCTTCGAGTTTGCCGATGTATTACGCCTGTTGACGAGGCATTTGGCTACCTTAAGAGAGTCATAGTTACTCCCGTCATTTGCTCCCCGTTTTACCACAGTCACATTTTCAAGGTTCCACTAGCCAGTTCCCCTGAAGCGATACGCCATTATCTGCCAACCTAAAGACTTTCACAGCACTCCTGATGGGAGCTTCTCGAGTTTGCCGAGGTATTTCTCCGGTTGACGAGGCATTTGGCTACATTAAGAGAGTCATAGTTACTCCTGTCAGTTGCTCCCCGTTATACCACAGTCACATTTTCAAGCTTCCTCCAGCCAGTTCACCTAACGCGATACGCCATTGTCTGTCAACCTAATGTCTTCCACAGTACTCCTGCCGGGAGCTTCTCGAGTTTGCCGATGTATTTCGCCTGTTGAGGAGGCATTTGGATACCTTAAGAGAGTAATAGTTACTCCTGTCAGTTGCTCCCCGTTTTAATACAGTCACATTTTCAAACTTCCTCTAGCCAGGTCACCTGAAGCGATACGCCATTATCTGTCGACATAAAGACTGTCACAGTACTCCTGCCGGGAGCTTCTCGAGTTTGCCGATGTATTTCGCCTCTTGACGAGGCATTTGGCTACCTTAAGAGAGTCATAGTTACTCCTGTCAGTGACTCCCCGTTTTACAACAGCCACATCTACAAGCTTACTCTGGCCAGTTTACCAGAGGCGATACGCCCATATCTGTCAACATAAAGACTTTCACAGCACTCCTGACGGGAGCTTCTCGAGTTTTCCGATGTATTTCGCCTCCTGACGAGGCCTTTGGCTACCTTAAGAGAGTCATAGTTACTCCTGTCAGTTGCTCCAGGTTTTACCACAGTCACATTTTCAAGGTTTCACTAGCCAGTTCACCTGAAGCGATACGCCATTATCTGTCAACCTATAGACTTTCACAGCACTCCTGATGGGAGCTTCTCGAGTTTGCCGATGTATTTCGCCTGTTGACCACGCATTTGGCTACGTTAAGAGAGTCATAGTTACTCCTGTCAGTTGCTCCCCGTTTTACCACAGTCACAATTTCAAGCTTCCTCTAGCCAGTTCCCCTGAAGCGATACGCCATTATCTGTCAACCTATAGACTTTCACAGCACTCCTGACGGGAGCTTCTTGAGTTTGCCTATGTATTTCGCCTGTTGACCACGCATTTGGCTACCTTAAGAGAGTCATAGTTACTCCTGTCAGTTGCTCCCCGTTTTACCACAGTCACAATTTTAAGCTTCCTCTAGCCAGTTCCCCTGAAGCGATACGCCATTATCTGTCAACCTATAGACTTTCACAGCACTCCTGACGGGAGCTTCTTGAGTTTGCCGATGTATTTCGCCTGTTGACCACGCATTTGGCTACCTTAAGAGAGTCATAGTTACTCCTGTCAGTTGCTCCCCGTTATACCACAGTCACATTTTCAAGCTTCTTCTAGCCAGTTCACCTAACGCGATACGCCATTGTCTGTCAACCTAATGTCTATCACAGTACTCCTGCCGGGAGCTTCTCGAGTTTGCCGATGTATTTCGCCTGTTGAGGAGGCATTTGGATACCTTAAGAGAGTCATAGTTACTCCTGTCAGTTGCTCCCCGTTTTAATACAGTCACATTTTCAAACTTCCTCTAGCCAGGTCACCTGAAGCGATACGCCATTATCTGTCGACATAAAGACTGTTACAGTACTCCTGCCGGGAGCTTCTCGAGTTTGCCGATGTATTTCGCCTCTTGACGAGGCATTTGGCTACCTTAAGAGAGTCATAGTTACTCCTGTCAGCTGCTCCCCGTTTTTCCACAGTCACATTTTCAAGCTTCCTCTAGCCAGTTCACCTGACGCGATAGGCCATTGTCTGTCAACCTAATGTCTTTCACAGTACTCCTGCCGGGAACTTCTCGAGTTAGCCGATGTATTTCGCCTCCTGACGAGGCATTTGGCTACCTTAAGAGAGTCATAGTTACTCCTGTCAGCTGCTCCCCGTTTTTCCACAGTCACATTTTCAAGCTTCCTCTAGCCAGATCACCTGAAGCGATACGCCATTATCTGTCAACCTATAGACTTTCACAGCACTCCTGATGGGAGCTTCTCGAGTTTGCCGATGTATTTCGCCTGTTGACCACGCATTTGGCTACCATAAGAGAGTCATAGTTACTCCTGTCAGTTGCTCCCCGTATTACCACAGTCACATTTTCAAGCTTCCTCTAGCCAGTTCACCTGACGCGATACGCCATTGTCTGTCAATCTAATGTCTTTCACAGTACTCCTGCCGGGAGCTTCTCGAGTTTGCCGATGTATTTCGCCTGTTGAGGAGGCATTTGGATACCTTAAGAGAGTAATAGTTACTCCTGTCAGTTGCTCCCCGTTTTAATACAGTCACATTTTCAAACTTCCTCTAGCCAGGTCACCTGAAGCGATAAGCCATTATCTGTCGACATAAAGACTGTCACAGTACTCCTGCCGGGAGCTTCTCGAGTTTGCCGATGTATTTCGCCTGTTGACGAGGCATTTGGCTACCTTAAGAGAGTCATAGTTACTCCTGTTAGTTGCTCCCCGTTTTACCACAGTCACATTTTCAAGGTTCCGCTAGCCAGTTCCCCTGAAGCGATACGCCATTATCTGTCAACCTATAGACTGTCACAGTACTCCTGGTGGGAGCTTCTTCGAGTTTGCCGATGTATTACGCCTGTTGACGAGGCATTTGGCTACCTTAAGAGAGTCATAGTTACTCCCGTCATTTGCTCTCCGTTTTACCACAGTCACATTTTCAAGGTTCCACTAGCCAGTTCCCCTGAAGCGATACGCCATTATCTGCCAACCTAAAGACTTTCACAGCACTCCTGATGGGAGCTTCTCGAGTTTGCCGAGGTATTTATCCGGTTGACGAGGCATTTGGCTACCTTAAGAGAGTCATAGTTACTCCTGTCAGTTGCTCCCCGTTATACCACAGTCACATTTTCAAGCTTCCTCTAGCCAGTTCACCTAACGCGATACGCCATTGTCTGTCAACCTAATGTCTTCCACAGTACTCCTGCCGGGAGCTTCTCGAGTTTGCCGATGTATTTCGCCTGTTGAGGAGGCATTTGGATACCTTAAGAGAGTAATAGTTACTCCTGTCAGGTGCTCCCCGTTTTAATACAGTCACATTTTCAAACTTCCTCTAGCCAGGTCACCTGAAGCGATACGCCATTATCTGTCGACATAAAGACTGTCACAGTACTCCTGCCGGGAGCTTCTCGAGTTTGCCGATGTATTTCGCCTCTTGACGAGGCATTTGGCTACCTTAAGAGAGTCATAGTTACTCCTGTCAGTGACTCCCCGTTTTACAACAGCCACATCTACAAGCTTACTCTGGCCAGTTTACCAGAGGCGATACGCCCATATCTGTCAACATAAAGACTTTCACAGCACTCGTGATGGGAGCTTCTCGAGTTTTCCGATGTATTTCGCCTCCTGACGAGGCATTTGGCTACCTTAAGAGAGTCATAGTTACTCCTGTCAGTTGCTCCAGGTTTTACCACAGTCACATTTTCAAGGTTTCACTAGCCAGTTCACATGAAGCGATACGCCATTATCTGTCAACCTATAGACTTTCACAGCACTCCTGATGGGAGCTTCTCGAGTTTGCCGATGTATTTCGCCTGTTGACCACGCATTTGGCTACGTTAAGAGAGTCATAGTTACTCCTGTCAGTTGCTCCCCGTTTTACCACAGTCACAATTTCAAGCTTCCTCTAGCCAGTTCCCCTGAAGCGATACGCCATTATCTGTCAACCTATAGACTTTCACAGCACTCCTGACGGGAGCTTCTTGAGTTTGCCTATGTATTTCGCCTGTTGACCACGCATTTGGCTACCTTAAGAGAGTCATAGTTACTCCTGTCAGTTGCTCCCCGTTAAACCACAGTCACATTTTCAAGCTTCTTCTAGCCAGTTCACCTAACGCGATACGCCATTGTCTGTCAACCTAATGTCTATCACAGTACTCCTGCCGGGAGCTTCTCGAGTTTGCCGATGTATTTCGCCTGTTGAGGAGGCATTTGGATACCTTAAGAGAGTCATAGTTACTCCTGTCAGTTGCTCCCCGTTTTAATACAGTCACATTTTCAAACTTCCTCTAGCCAGGTCACCTGAAGCGATACGCCATTATCTGTCGACATAAAGACTGTTACAGTACTCCTGCCGGGAGCTTCTCGAGTTTGCCGATGTATTCCGCCTCTTGACGAGGCATTTGGCTACCTTAAGAGAGTCATAGTTACTCCTGTCAGCTGCTCCCCGTTTTTCCACAGTCACATTTTCAAGCTTCCTCTAGCCAGTTCACCTGACGCGATAGGCCATTGTCTGTCAACCTAATGTCTTTCACAGTACTCCTGCCGGGAACTTCTCGAGTTAGCCGATGTATTTCGCCTCCTGACGAGGCATTTGGCTACCTTAAGAGAGTCATAGTTACTCCTGTCAGCTGCTCCCCGTTTTTCCACAGTCACATTTTCAAGCTTCCTCTAGCCAGATCACCTGAAGCGATACGCCATTATCTGTCAACCTATAGACTTTCACAGCACTCCTGATGGGAGCTTCTCGAGTTTGCCGATGTATTTCGCCTGTTGACCACGCATTTGGCTACCATAAGAGAGTCATAGTTACTCCTGTCAGTTGCTCCCCGTATTACCACAGTCACATTTTCAAGCTTCCTCTAGCCAGTTCACCTGACGCGATACGCCATTGTCTGTCAATCTAATGTCTTTCACAGTACTCCTGCCGGGAGCTTCTCGAGTTTGCCGATGTATTTCGCCTGTTGAGGAGGCATTTGGATACCTTAAGAGAGTAATAGTTACTCCTGTCAGTTGCTCCCCGTTTTAATACAGTCACATTTTCAAACTTCCTCTAGCCAGGTCACCTGAAGCGATAAGCCATTATCTGTCGACATAAAGACTGTCACAGTACTCCTGCCGGGAGCTTCTCGAGTTTGCCGATGTATTTCGCCTGTTGACGAGGCATTTGGCTACCTTAAGAGAGTCATAGTTACTCCTGTTAGTTGCTCCCCGTTTTACCACAGTCACATTTTCAAGGTTCCGCTAGCCAGTTCCCCTGAAGCGATACGCCATTATCTGTCAACCTATAGACTGTCACAGTACTCCTGGTGGGAGCTTCTTCGAGTTTGCCGATGTATTACGCCTGTTGACGAGGCATTTGGCTACCTTAAGAGAGTCATAGTTACTCCCGTCATTTGCTCCCCGTTTTACCACAGTCACATTTTCAAGGTTCCACTAGCCAGTTCCCCTGAAGCGATACGCCATTATCTGCCAACCTAAAGACTTTCACAGCACTCCTGATGGGAGCTTCTCGAGTTTGCCGAGGTATTTCTCCGGTTGACGAGGCATTTGGCTACCTTAAGAGAGTCATAGTTACTCCTGTCAGTTGCTCCCCGTTATACCACAGTCACATTTTCAAGCTTCCTCCAGCCAGTTCACCTAACGCGATACGCCATTGTCTGTCAACCTAATGTCTTCCACAGTACTCCTGCCGGGAGCTTCTCGAGTTTGCCGATGTATTTCGCCTGTTGAGGAGGCATTTGGATACCTTAAGAGAGTAATAGTTACTCCTGTCAGTTGCTCCCCGTTTTAATACAGTCACATTTTCAAACTTCCTCTAGCCAGGTCACCTGAAGCGATACGCCATTATCTGTCGACATAAAGACTGTCACAGTACTCCTGCCGGGAGCTTCTCGAGTTTGCCGATGTATTTCGCCTCTTGACGAGGCATTTGGCTACCTTAAGAGAGTCATAGTTACTCCTGTCAGTGACTCCCCGTTTTACAACAGCCACATCTACAAGCTTACTCTGGCCAGTTTACCAGAGGCGATACGCCCATATCTGTCAACATAAAGACTTTCACAGCACTCCTGACGGGAGCTTCTCGAGTTTTCCGATGTATTTCGCCTCCTGACGAGGCCTTTGGCTACCTTAAGAGAGTCATAGTTACTCCTGTCAGTTGCTCCAGGTTTTACCACAGTCACATTTTCAAGGTTTCACTAGCCAGTTCACCTGAAGCGATACGCCATTATCTGTCAACCTATAGACTTTCACAGCACTCCTGATGGGAGCTTCTCGAGTTTGCCGATGTATTTCGCCTGTTGACCACGCATTTGGCTACGTTAAGAGAGTCATAGTTACTCCTGTCAGTTGCTCCCCGTTTTACCACAGTCACAATTTCAAGCTTCCTCTAGCCAGTTCCCCTGAAGCGATACGCCATTATCTGTCAACCTATAGACTTTCACAGCACTCCTGACGGGAGCTTCTTGAGTTTGCCTATGTATTTCGCCTGTTGACCACGCATTTGGCTACCTTAAGAGAGTCATAGTTACTCCTGTCAGTTGCTCCCCGTTTTACCACAGTCACAATTTTAAGCTTCCTCTAGCCAGTTCCCCTGAAGCGATACGCCATTATCTGTCAACCTATAGACTTTCACAGCACTCCTGACGGGAGCTTCTTGAGTTTGCCGATGTATTTCGCCTGTTGACCACGCATTTGGCTACCTTAAGAGAGTCATAGTTACTCCTGTCAGTTGCTCCCCGTTATACCACAGTCACATTTTCAAGCTTCTTCTAGCCAGTTCACCTAACGCGATACGCCATTGTCTGTCAACCTAATGTCTATCACAGTACTCCTGCCGGGAGCTTCTCGAGTTTGCCGATGTATTTCGCCTGTTGAGGAGGCATTTGGATACCTTAAGAGAGTCATAGTTACTCCTGTCAGTTGCTCCCCGTTTTAATACAGTCACATTTTCAAACTTCCTCTAGCCAGGTCACCTGAAGCGATACGCCATTATCTGTCGACATAAAGACTGTTACAGTACTCCTGCCGGGAGCTTCTCGAGTTTGCCGATGTATTTCGCCTCTTGACGAGGCATTTGGCTACCTTAAGAGAGTCATAGTTACTCCTGTCAGCTGCTCCCCGTTTTTCCACAGTCACATTTTCAAGCTTCCTCTAGCCAGTTCACCTGACGCGATAGGCCATTGTCTGTCAACCTAATGTCTTTCACAGTACTCCTGCCGGGAACTTCTCGAGTTAGCCGATGTATTTCGCCTCCTGACGAGGCATTTGGCTACCTTAAGAGAGTCATAGTTACTCCTGTCAGCTGCTCCCCGTTTTTCCACAGTCACATTTTCAAGCTTCCTCTAGCCAGATCACCTGAAGCGATACGCCATTATCTGTCAACCTATAGACTTTCACAGCACTCCTGATGGGAGCTTCTCGAGTTTGCCGATGTATTTCGCCTGTTGACCACGCATTTGGCTACCATAAGAGAGTCATAGTTACTCCTGTCAGTTGCTCCCCGTATTACCACAGTCACATTTTCAAGCTTCCTCTAGCCAGTTCACCTGACGCGATACGCCATTGTCTGTCAATCTAATGTCTTTCACAGTACTCCTGCCGGGAGCTTCTCGAGTTTGCCGATGTATTTCGCCTGTTGAGGAGGCATTTGG
The DNA here is from genome assembly GCF_023864345.2 of Schistocerca serialis cubense. Taxonomy (NCBI): domain Eukaryota; kingdom Metazoa; phylum Arthropoda; class Insecta; order Orthoptera; family Acrididae; genus Schistocerca; species Schistocerca serialis. The sequence continues at coordinate 969,345,476 of NC_064640.1, forward strand.
ATACCTTAAGAGAGTAATAGTTACTCCTGTCAGTTGCTCCCCGTTTTAATACAGTCACATTTTCAAACTTCCTCTAGCCAGGTCACCTGAAGCGATAAGCCATTATCTGTCGACATAAAGACTGTCACAGTACTCCTGCCGGGAGCTTCTCGAGTTTGCCGATGTATTTCGCCTGTTGACGAGGCATTTGGCTACCTTAAGAGAGTCATAGTTACTCCTGTTAGTTGCTCCCCGTTTTACCACAGTCACATTTTCAAGGTTCCGCTAGCCAGTTCCCCTGAAGCGATACGCCATTATCTGTCAACCTATAGACTGTCACAGTACTCCTGGTGGGAGCTTCTTCGAGTTTGCCGATGTATTACGCCTGTTGACGAGGCATTTGGCTACCTTAAGAGAGTCATAGTTACCCCCGTCATTTGCTCTCCGTTTTACCACAGTCACATTTTCAAGGTTCCACTAGCCAGTTCCCCTGAAGCGATACGCCATTATCTGCCAACCTAAAGACTTTCACAGCACTCCTGATGGGAGCTTCTCGAGTTTGCCGAGGTATTTCTCCGGTTGACGAGGCATTTGGCTACCTTAAGAGAGTCATAGTTACTCCTGTCAGTTGCTCCCCGTTATACCACAGTCACATTTTCAAGCTTCCTCTAGCCAGTTCACCTAACGCGATACGCCATTGTCTGTCAACCTAATGTCTTCCACAGTACTCCTGCCGGGAGCTTCTCGAGTTTGCCGATGTATTTCGCCTGTTGAGGAGGCATTTGGATACCTTAAGAGAGTAATAGTTACTCCTGTCAGGTGCTCCCCGTTTTAATACAGTCACATTTTCAAACTTCCTCTAGCCAGGTCACCTGAAGCGATACGCCATTATCTGTCGACATAAAGACTGTCACAGTACTCCTGCCGGGAGCTTCTCGAGTTTGCCGATGTATTTCGCCTCTTGACGAGGCATTTGGCTACCTTAAGAGAGTCATAGTTACTCCTGTCAGTGACTCCCCGTTTTACAACAGCCACATCTACAAGCTTACTCTGGCCAGTTTACCAGAGGCGATACGCCCATATCTGTCAACATAAAGACTTTCACAGCACTCGTGATGGGAGCTTCTCGAGTTTTCCGATGTATTTCGCCTCCTGACGAGGCATTTGGCTACCTTAAGAGAGTCATAGTTACTCCTGTCAGTTGCTCCAGGTTTTACCACAGTCACATTTTCAAGGTTTCACTAGCCAGTTCACCTGAAGCGATACGCCATTATCTGTCAACCTATAGACTTTCACAGCACTCCTGATGGGAGCTTCTCGAGTTTGCCGATGTATTTCGCCTGTTGACCACGCATTTGGCTACGTTAAGAGAGTCATAGTTACTCCTGTCAGTTGCTCCCCGTTTTACCACAGTCACAATTTCAAGCTTCCTCTAGCCAGTTCCCCTGAAGCGATACGCCATTATCTGTCAACCTATAGACTTTCACAGCACTCCTGACGGGAGCTTCTTGAGTTTGCCTATGTATTTCGCCTGTTGACCACGCATTTGGCTACCTTAAGAGAGTCATAGTTACTCCTGTCAGTTGCTCCCCGTTAAACCACAGTCACATTTTCAAGCTTCTTCTAGCCAGTTCACCTAACGCGATACGCCATTGTCTGTCAACCTAATGTCTATCACAGTACTCCTGCCGGGAGCTTCTCGAGTTTGCCGATGTATTTCGCCTGTTGAGGAGGCATTTGGATACCTTAAGAGAGTCATAGTTACTCCTGTCAGTTGCTCCCCGTTTTAATACAGTCACATTTTCAAACTTCCTCTAGCCAGGTCACCTGAAGCGATACGCCATTATCTGTCGACATAAAGACTGTTACAGTACTCCTGCCGGGAGCTTCTCGAGTTTGCCGATGTATTCCGCCTCTTGACGAGGCATTTGGCTACCTTAAGAGAGTCATAGTTACTCCTGTCAGCTGCTCCCCGTTTTTCCACAGTCACATTTTCAAGCTTCCTCTAGCCAGTTCACCTGACGCGATAGGCCATTGTCTGTCAACCTAATGTCTTTCACAGTACTCCTGCCGGGAACTTCTCGAGTTAGCCGATGTATTTCGCCTCCTGACGAGGCATTTGGCTACCTTAAGAGAGTCATAGTTACTCCTGTCAGCTGCTCCCCGTTTTTCCACAGTCACATTTTCAAGCTTCCTCTAGCCAGATCACCTGAAGCGATACGCCATTATCTGTCAACCTATAGACTTTCACAGCACTCCTGATGGGAGCTTCTCGAGTTTGCCGATGTATTTCGCCTGTTGACCACGCATTTGGCTACCATAAGAGAGTCATAGTTACTCCTGTCAGTTGCTCCCCGTATTACCACAGTCACATTTTCAAGCTTCCTCTAGCCAGTTCACCTGACGCGATACGCCATTGTCTGTCAATCTAATGTCTTTCACAGTACTCCTGCCGGGAGCTTCTCGAGTTTGCCGATGTATTTCGCCTGTTGAGGAGGCATTTGGATACCTTAAGAGAGTAATAGTTACTCCTGTCAGTTGCTCCCCGTTTTAATACAGTCACATTTTCAAACTTCCTCTAGCCAGGTCACCTGAAGCGATAAGCCATTATCTGTCGACATAAAGACTGTCACAGTACTCCTGCCGGGAGCTTCTCGAGTTTGCCGATGTATTTCGCCTGTTGACGAGGCATTTGGCTACCTTAAGAGAGTCATAGTTACTCCTGTTAGTTGCTCCCCGTTTTACCACAGTCACATTTTCAAGGTTCCGCTAGCCAGTTCCCCTGAAGCGATACGCCATTATCTGTCAACCTATAGACTGTCACAGTACTCCTGGTGGGAGCTTCTTCGAGTTTGCCGATGTATTACGCCTGTTGACGAGGCATTTGGCTACCTTAAGAGAGTCATAGTTACTCCCGTCATTTGCTCCCCGTTTTACCACAGTCACATTTTCAAGGTTCCACTAGCCAGTTCCCCTGAAGCGATACGCCATTATCTGCCAACCTAAAGACTTTCACAGCACTCCTGATGGGAGCTTCTCGAGTTTGCCGAGGTATTTCTCCGGTTGACGAGGCATTTGGCTACCTTAAGAGAGTCATAGTTACTCCTGTCAGTTGCTCCCCGTTATACCACAGTCACATTTTCAAGCTTCCTCTAGCCAGTTCACCTAACGCGATACGCCATTGTCTGTCAACCTAATGTCTTCCACAGTACTCCTGCCGGGAGCTTCTCGAGTTTGCCGATGTATTTCGCCTGTTGAGGAGGCATTTGGATACCTTAAGAGAGTAATAGTTACTCCTGTCAGGTGCTCCCCGTTTTAATACAGTCACATTTTCAAACTTCCTCTAGCCAGGTCACCTGAAGCGATACGCCATTATCTGTCGACATAAAGACTGTCACAGTACTCCTGCCGGGAGCTTCTCGAGTTTGCCGATGTATTTCGCCTCTTGACGAGGCATTTGGCTACCTTAAGAGAGTCATAGTTACTCCTGTCAGTGACTCCCCGTTTTACAACAGCCACATCTACAAGCTTACTCTGGCCAGTTTACCAGAGGCGATACGCCCATATCTGTCAACATAAAGACTTTCACAGCACTCGTGATGGGAGCTTCTCGAGTTTTCCGATGTATTTCGCCTCCTGACGAGGCATTTGGCTACCTTAAGAGAGTCATAGTTACTCCTGTCAGTTGCTCCAGGTTTTACCACAGTCACATTTTCAAGGTTTCACTAGCCAGTTCACCTGAAGCGATACGCCATTATCTGTCAACCTATAGACTTTCACAGCACTCCTGATGGGAGCTTCTCGAGTTTGCCGATGTATTTCGCCTGTTGACCACGCATTTGGCTACGTTAAGAGAGTCATAGTTACTCCTGTCAGTTGCTCCCCGTTTTACCACAGTCACAATTTCAAGCTTCCTCTAGCCAGTTCCCCTGAAGCGATACGCCATTATCTGTCAACCTATAGACTTTCACAGCACTCCTGACGGGAGCTTCTTGAGTTTGCCTATGTATTTCGCCTGTTGACCACGCATTTGGCTACCTTAAGAGAGTCATAGTTACTCCTGTCAGTTGCTCCCCGTTTTACCACAGTCACAATTTCAAGCTTCCTCTAGCCAGTTCCCCTGAAGCGATACGCCATTATCTGTCAACCTATAGACTTTCACAGCACTCCTGACGGGAGCTTCTTGAGTTTGCCGATGTATTTCGCCTGTTGACCACGCATTTGGCTACCTTAAGAGAGTCATAGTTACTCCTGTCAGTTGCTCCCCGTTATACCACAGTCACATTTTCAAGCTTCTTCTAGCCAGTTCACCTAACGCGATACGCCATTGTCTGTCAACCTAATGTCTTTCACAGTACTCCTGCCGGGAGCTTCTCGAGTTTGCCGATGTATTTCGCCTGTTGAGGAGGCATTTGGATACCTTAAGAGAGTCATAGTTACTCCTGTCAGTTGCTCCCCGTTTTAATACAGTCACATTTTCAAACTTCCTCTAGCCAGGTCACCTGAAGCGATACGCCATTATCTGTCGACATAAAGACTGTCACAGTACTCCTGCCGGGAGCTTCTCGAGTTTGCCGATGTATTTCGCCTCTTGACGAGGCATTTGGCTACCTTAAGAGAGTCATAGTTACTCCTGTCAGTGACTCCCCGTTTTACAACAGCCACATCTACAAGCTTACTCTAGCCAGTTTACCAGAGGCGATACGCCAATATATGTCAACATAAAGACTTTCACAGCACTCCTGATGGGAGCTTCTCGAGTTTTCCGATGTATTTCTCCGTTTGACGAGGCATTTGGCTACCTTAAGAGAGTCATAGTTACTCCTGTCAACTGCTCCCCGTTTTTCCACAGTCACATTTTCAAGCTTCCTCTAGCCAGTTCACCTGACGCGATAGGCCATTGTCTGTCAACCTAATGTCTTTCACAGTACTCCTGCCGGGAACTTCTCGAGTTTGCCGATGTATTTCGCCTCCTGACGAGGCATTTGGCTACCTTAAGAGAGTCATAGTTACTCCTGTCAGCTGCTCCCCGTTTTTCCACAGTCACATTTTCAAGCTTCCTCTAGCCAGATCACCTGAAGCGATACGCCATTATCTGTCAACCTATAGACTTTCACAGCACTCCTGATGGGAGCTTCTCGAGTTTGCCGATGTATTTCGCCTGTTGACCACGCATTTGGCTACCTTAAGAGAGTCATAGTTGCTCCTGTCAGTTGCTCCCCGTTTTACCACAGTCACATTTTCAAGCTTCCTCTAGCCAGTTCACCTGACGCGATACGCCATTGTCTGTCAATCTAATGTCTTTCACAGTACTCCTGCCGGGAGCTTCTCGAGTTTGCCGATGTATTTCGCCTGTTGAGGAGGCATTTGGATACCTTAAGAGAGTAATAGTTACTCCTGTCAGTTGCTCCCCGTTTTAATACAGTCACATTTTCAAACTTCCTCTAGCCAGGTCACCTGAAGCGATACGCCATTATCTGTCGACATAAAGACTGTCACAGTACTCCTGCCGGGAGCTTCTCGAGTTTGCCGATGTATTTCGCCTCTTGACGAGGCATTTGGCTACCTTAAGAGAGTCATAGTTACTCCTGTCAGTGACTCCCCGTTTTACAACAGCCACATCTACAAGCTTACTCTGGCCAGTTTACCAGAGGCGATACGCCCATATCTGTCAACATAAAGACTTTCACAGCACTCGTGATGGGAGCTTCTCGAGTTTTCCGATGTATTTCGCCTCCTGACGAGGCATTTGGCTACCTTAAGAGAGTCATAGTTACTCCTGTCAGTTGCTCCAGGTTTTACCACAGTCACATTTTCAAGGTTTCACTAGCCAGTTCACCTGAAGCGATACGCCATTATCTGTCAACCTATAGACTTTCACAGCACTCCTGATGGGAGCTTCTCGAGTTTGCCGATGTATTTCGCCTGTTGACCACGCATTTGGCTACCTTAAGAGAGTCATAGTTACTCCTGTCAGTTGCTCCCCGTTTTACCACAGTCACAATTTCAAGCTTCCTCTAGCCAGTTCCCCTGAAGCGATACGCCATTATCTGTCAACCTATAGACTTTCACAGCACTCCTGACGGGAGCTTCTTGAGTTTGCCTATGTATTTCGCCTGTTGACCACGCATTTGGCTACCTAAAGAGAGTCATAGTTACTCCTGTCAGTTGCTCCCCGTTTTACCACAGTCACAATTTCAAGCTTCCTCTAGCCAGTTCCCCTGAAGCGATACGCCATTATCTGTCAACCTATAGACTTTCACAGCACTCCTGACGGGAGCTTCTTGAGTTTGCCGATGTATTTCGCCTGTTGACCACGCATTTGGCTACCTTAAGAGAGTCATAGTTACTCCTGTCAGTTGCTCCCCGTTATACCACAGTCACATTTTCAAGCTTCTTCTAGCCAGTTCACCTAACGCGATACGCCATTGTCTGTCAACCTAATGTCTTTCACAGTACTCCTGCCGGGAGCTTCTCGAGTTTGCCGATGTATTTCGCCTGTTGAGGAGGCATTTGGATACCTTAAGAGAGTCATAGTTACTCCTGTCAGCTGCTCCCCGTTTTTCCACAGTCACATTTTCAAGCTTCCTCTAGCCAGTTCACCTGACGCGATAGGCCATTGTCTGTCAAACTAATGTCTTTCACAGTACTCCTGCCGGGAACTTCTCGAGTTAGCCGATGTATTTCGCCTCCTGACGAGGCATTTGGCTACCTTAAGAGAGTCATAGTTACTCCTGTCAGTTGCTCCCCGTTTTACCACAGTCACAATTTCAAGCTTCCTCTAGCCACTTCCCCTGAAGCGATACGCCATTATCTGTCAACCTATAGACTTTCACAGCACTCCTGACGGGAGCTTCTTGAGTTTGCCTATGTATTTCGCCTGTTGACCACGCATTTGGCTACCTTAAGAGAGTCATAGTTACTCCTGTCAGTTGCTCCCCGTTTTACCACAGTCACAATTTCAAGCTTCCTCTAGCCAGTTCCCCTGAAGCGATACGCCATTATCTGTCAACCTATAGACTTTCACAGCACTCCTGACGGGAGCTTCTTGAGTTTGCCGATGTATTTCGCCTGTTGACCACGCATTTGGCTACCTTAAGAGAGTCATAGTTACTCCTGTCAGTTGCTCCCCGTTATACCACAGTCACATTTTCAAGCTTCTTCTAGCCAGTTCACCTAACGCGATACGCCATTGTCTGTCAACCTAATGTCTATCACAGTACTCCTGCCGGGAGCTTCTCGAGTTTGCCGATGTATTTCGCCTGTTGAGGAGGCATTTGGATACCTTAAGAGAGTCATAGTTACTCCTGTCAGTTGCTCCCCGTTTTAATACAGTCACATTTTCAAACTTCCTCTAGCCAGGTCACCTGAAGCGATACGCCATTATCTGTCGACATAAAGACTGTTACAGTACTCCTGCCGGGAGCTTCTCGAGTTTGCCGATGTATTTCGCCTCTTGACGAGGCATTTGGCTACCTTAAGAGAGTCATAGTTACTCCTGTCAGCTGCTCCCCGTTTTTCCACAGTCACATTTTCAAGCTTCCTCTAGCCAGTTCACCTGACGCGATAGGCCATTGTCTGTCAACCTAATGTCTTTCACAGTACTCCTGCCGGGAACTTCTCGAGTTAGCCGATGTATTTCGCCTCCTGACGAGGCATTTGGCTACCTTAAGAGAGTCATAGTTACTCCTGTCAGCTGCTCCCCGTTTTTCCACAGTCACATTTTCAAGCTTCCTCTAGCCAGATCACCTGAAGCGATACGCCATTATCTGTCAACCTATAGACTTTCACAGCACTCCTGATGGGAGCTTCTCGAGTTTGCCGATGTATTTCGCCTGTTGACCACGCATTTGGCTACCATAAGAGAGTCATAGTTACTCCTGTCAGTTGCTCCCCGTATTACCACAGTCACATTTTCAAGCTTCCTCTAGCCAGTTCACCTGACGCGATACGCCATTGTCTGTCAATCTAATGTCTTTCACAGTACTCCTGCCGGGAGCTTCTCGAGTTTGCCGATGTATTTCGCCTGTTGAGGAGGCATTTGGATACCTTAAGAGAGTAATAGTTACTCCTGTCAGTTGCTCCCCGTTTTAATACAGTCACATTTTCAAACTTCCTCTAGCCAGGTCACCTGAAGCGATACGCCATTATCTGTCGACATAAAGACTGTCACAGTACTCCTGCCGGGAGCTTCTCGAGTTTGCCGATGTATTTCGCCTGTTGACGAGGCATTTGGCTACCTTAAGAGAGTCATAGTTACTCCTGTTAGTTGCTCCCCGTTTTACCACAGTCACATTTTCAAGGTTCCGCTAGCCAGTTCCCCTGAAGCGATACGCCATTATCTGTCAACCTATAGACTGTCACAGTACTCCTGGTGGGAGCTTCTTCGAGTTTGCCGATGTATTACGCCTGTTGACGAGGCATTTGGCTACCTTAAGAGAGTCATAGTTACTCCCGTCATTTGCTCCCCGTTTTACCACAGTCACATTTTCAAGGTTCCACTAGCCAGTTCCCCTGAAGCGATACGCCATTATCTGCCAACCTAAAGACTTTCACAGCACTCCTGATGGGAGCTTCTCGAGTTTGCCGAGGTATTTCTCCGGTTGACGAGGCATTTGGCTACCTTAAGAGAGTCATAGTTACTCCTGTCAGTTGCTCCCCGTTATACCACAGTCACATTTTCAAGCTTCCTCTAGCCAGTTCACCTAACGCGATACGCCATTGTCTGTCAACCTAATGTCTTCCACAGTACTCCTGCCGGGAGCTTCTCGAGTTTGCCGATGTATTTCGCCTGTTGAGGAGGCATTTGGATACCTTAAGAGAGTAATAGTTACTCCTGTCAGTTGCTCCCCGTTTTAATACAGTCACATTTTCAAACTTCCTCTAGCCAGGTCACCTGAAGCGATACGCCATTATCTGTCGACATAAAGACTGTCACAGTACTCCTGCCGGGAGCTTCTCGAGTTTGCCGATGTATTTCGCCTCTTGACGAGGCATTTGGCTACCTTAAGAGAGTCATAGTTACTCCTGTCAGTGACTCCCCGTTTTACAACAGCCACATCTACAAGCTTACTCTGGCCAGTTTACCAGAGGCGATACGCCCATATCTGTCAACATAAAGACTTTCACAGCACTCGTGATGGGAGCTTCTCGAGTTTTCCGATGTATTTCGCCTCCTGACGAGGCATTTGGCTACCTTAAGAGAGTCATAGTTACTCCTGTCAGTTGCTCCAGGTTTTACCACAGTCACATTTTCAAGGTTTCACTAGCCAGTTCACCTGAAGCGATACGCCATTATCTGTCAACCTATAGACTTTCACAGCACTCCTGATGGGAGCTTCTCGAGTTTGCCGATGTATTTCGCCTGTTGACCACGCATTTGGCTACCTTAAGAGAGTCATAGTTACTCCTGTCAGTTGCTCCCCGTTTTACCACAGTCACAATTTCAAGCTTCCTCTAGCCAGTTCCCCTGAAGCGATACGCCATTATCTGTCAACCTATAGACTTTCACAGCACTCCTGACGGGAGCTTCTTGAGTTTGCCTATGTATTTCGCCTGTTGACCACGCATTTGGCTACCTAAAGAGAGTCATAGTTACTCCTGTCAGTTGCTCCCCGTTTTACCACAGTCACAATTTCAAGCTTCCTCTAGCCAGTTCCCCTGAAGCGATACGCCATTATCTGTCAACCTATAGACTTTCACAGCACTCCTGACGGGAGCTTCTTGAGTTTGCCGATGTATTTCGCCTGTTGACCACGCATTTGGCTACCTTAAGAGAGTCATAGTTACTCCTGTCAGTTGCTCCCCGTTATACCACAGTCACATTTTCAAGCTTCTTCTAGCCAGTTCACCTAACGCGATACGCCATTGTCTGTCAACCTAATGTCTTTCACAGTACTCCTGCCGGGAGCTTCTCGAGTTTGCCGATGTATTTCGCCTGTTGAGGAGGCATTTGGATACCTTAAGAGAGTCATAGTTACTCCTGTCAGTTGCTCCCCTTTTTAATACAGTCACATTTTCAAACTTCCTCTAGCCAGGTCACCTGAAGCGATACGCCATTATCTGTCGACATAAAGACTGTCACAGTACTCCTGCCGGGAGCTTCTCGAGTTTGCCGATGTATTTCGCCTCTTGACGAGGCATTTGGCTATCAAAGCCGTCTTTATTCACGTACAGTGAATAACACAAATAAGTGAATACCCACAAAGCGGGTTTACAGATGGTACATAAATTACAAAACACACTTAATAATAGACACAGTACATGAACAAAGAGAGGTATTATGCCTGAGAGGCCAGGCAGCAGCCGAAGGGTTGAGACCACGCTAACCAACGCCAGTGCGGGGCATCGTGCGGCGGCGAGGGGCAGTCATAGATTCGAAACGCCGCGCCGCCATGATGCTGCCCAGAAGTACTCTGGTGCTCAATGTTGAAAGGTGGCCCTTCGTCACACCGACATCCTGCAATGCTTTAGCAGAGGCTGGAGACCAAACCCCACGCCAGTTGATGGTCGCCGACGTGGTGGTGAATTCCGTAACCGCTGGAAACAGCTCGCGGATCTTGTCGTAGACAGCCTGCTTGTCGTAGACGGCTACTTTCTCACGGTGACACCTACCAAGATCACGGTTGTCGCCAACCACCTGCGCATCGATGACAAATGCTGCAGTGTCACGGACCGCCACGATGTCTGGCTTTTTCAGGCCTTCAGATGTACGAAGGTGAGGCTCTAGCAGAACATTGTAGCCTCTGCGGCGGAGGCCTCGCGCCAGATAGGACGCCATGGCATCGTGTCGAGCAATGCGAGCCCCGTCGCTTCTCCAGCACTGTTGAATGACATGGTTGGCAGTCTCCGTGGCATTGCAGCCAGCGCGGCAACTGGTGTCACCTTCCCTCCCACGTAGCAGCCGTGCCCGAGTTGGTAAGGCATTAATCCGGACACGCAGGCATGAGATGTAGTCGCGGCCAGTTACGAACTGCCGCGTATTGGAGACCCAGCAGTGCTGCCCTGGTGTTCGGGCAGACTCGTGTAGCGCAGCGCCGTCGACCGACGAGTGCAGGCGGTCGGCCCAACACCGGCCCAAATGGTAACTGGACTTTATAACTTCCCCCTGCCATTGCAGGGCGTGGTCCAGTTGGTGAATTTCTCGCTGGATTAAGTCCTGGGAAGAATCGTCCACTGCCGCACCCAGTCCTTGCATCTTCGCCAATCTTCTCCTGCGAAGAAGAGGGCCCAGCCAGCGGGCTGCAGGCACCCCCAAGCCCCCATGAGAGATGGGGGCGTGGAAGTAACCGACCGGCGTATCTGCTGGCAGGTGCAGCCAAGATCGAAGGGCTGCACGAACACAGACGTCAAGGGAAGAGAGGGCCCCAAGACGAGTCCTCCCCAGGGCGAGGCCATGGAAAATACCCGGGAGGATGACAGAACGAAGGGCAAAAAGCCGCTGCTGAGGTTTGAGTGGTGCACGCTTGATGATGTCCAACTGCTTCTCGACCTCCCGCCGGGGATGAAAAAGACTGCGCCCGCACGTGGAAAATTGCAGGCCTAGATACTTGAAAGTATCTCCCATCGCCAGTGCTGGGATGTTGTTCCCCCCAGCACGAAAGATGACAGTCTCGTCGACCTTGGTTTTCTTCTCCCGGCCTGATGAGACAAGGGCGAGAGAGAAACACTTCCGTGGGTTGACCTCGAGCCCGAGATCCCCCAGGGCCGACGTGGCGATGGTGAGAAGTTCCTGCAATCCATCACGAGTCTCGGCGAACAGCAGGAGGTCATCAGCGAATGCAGCCGCATTTATCCGCCGTCCAAGAATGCGTGCACCAATATGAGCAGGCAGACGAGACAAGAGAATGTCAATGGACATGTTGAAGAGAATAGGAGACAGCGGGTCACCCTGCCGGACACCCCTCGAAGGCCGCACTAGATCAGACGACTTCCCATCCGCGCAGATAACCGTCGATCCCGCCTCATAGCATCCCTGGATGTAGTCAACGAACTCGACCGGCAGACCATGGGCCCTTAGCACAGGACCAAGGGCACCGTGGGCAAGCGAGTCGAAGGCCTTTGACACATCCAGAGATGCCAAGTACAGCGAGCCGGCAGCTCGGCACGCCTGGGTCATCGCCAGATCGAGAAGAAAGGTGTTATGAAGCATCCCATCCTGAGGGATGAAAGCCCGCTGGCGACCGTCCAACACACAGTAGCGCATCAGGCGGCCAACCAGAACCTTGTGAAAGGCTCTGGTCAGCACCGAGCACACTGTGATCGGACGAAAGTCAGCAGGGGATGCTGCGGCGGTCTTCTTGGGCAGCAGGGTTGTTCTGGCCTGAAGGAGTCGGGATGGAAGGGAACGGGAAAGGAGGAGGAAATTAAGGATCTTGAGGAGAACCTCCCGGGGAAGGCGACGCAGTTGTGTCGGCGTGAGGCCGTCAGGACCTGCAGCAGAATTGCGAGGCGGGAGAGCAGCGGTGGCTTCTTCTGCAGAAATGGGAGCCCAGAGGTCACGGAAGGGCACCCTCTTCGAGAATGGCAGCAGCTCATCGGACAGACCCTCCCCACGCGGAGGTCGAGACCTGACACGTGGTGGAGAGAAGAGGTCTGTCCAAAACTCAATCAGCCCTGGGATGGATGGTGGCTGATGCAAGAGTGTGCCATCAAGAAGTCCATTGATACAGCGTGCTCCGTTCTTCTTGAAAGCACGCTGAACCACCGCATACTCCCATCTCCTGCGTGCACGCTTCCGCTCTGGGGGCTGTTGGGTCCGCACACTCGCAGCTTGGTGGATGGCTGGCTCCCTGCTGCCTACTTCGTCAAGAGCAGACAGCAACATAGCCTGGGTTGTTTCACGGCTAGTGGTGGGACCCAGAGCCACGAGATCATCGAGCGAGCGGAATCGGCGGTCTGATTGGGGGAGTTCTGCTATAAATGACCAGATGGCTAGGTCAACATCTTCCCCACAAGGTGGAGACTGTGGCAAAGAATGACTGACTGCAGGCTCGCTAGGAGGACCCCGAAGGCCGCGATCCATGCCAGCAAGCTCGGTGACAAACTTCGCCACCATGTCTTTGTAGGGCTGCGCTCTACGCTGACATTTAATTGACTCCAGCGTACGCTCGGGGAAGGCCTTTGCAAGCTCCTGGTTTAAAAATCTGCAACCCTGGGTGGCAAGAGTCGCTTCTGCATGGGCCAGACGCAGGAGCTCTTCCTGGGACCACCTGGCCTTCTTCCTCTCGGTCTTGATCTCAGCATTAGCAGCAGTCGGATGGGCGCGACGCCGATGGACACCAAGTCCGGTCTTGGTGGAGAAGGACCGCATACAGTCAGGGCAGATGGCGGGGAGCAGCGCTCGACCCGCACCGGTTGGCTGGTTGGCTGGCTCATCAGCTGGCACAGGCGCTCCAGCGGGAGGCCTGGTACCACGTTCGCTTCTATTAGTTGCACCAGCTGTAACAAAGGCAGGGGGGGAGGTAACCCCCAAGCCCGAAAAGCACCCTGCTCTGTCGGTCGGGATACTGGAAAGGTACACCTACGTGAAACCTTTCACAGCACCCTCACGACTCCCGCCACTTGAAGGCCAGAGCTAGGATTTCCCACCGAGAGGCTAATTGAACCATCATCCACCCGACATCACAAGGATGCTGAGTGGTGAATCGAGAGGGTCCATATATTACGCATCAGGTGGGCTTTGGGAGTCATAGTTACTCCTGTCAGTGACTCCCCGTTTTACAACAGCCACATCTACAAGCTTACTCTAGCCAGTTTACCAGAGGCGATACGCCAATATATGTCAACATAAAGACTTTCACAGCACTCCTGATGGGAGCTTCTCGAGTTTTCCGATGTATTTCTCCGTTTGACGAGGCATTTGGCTACCTTAAGAGAGTCATAGTTACTCCTGTCAACTGCTCCCCGTTTTTCCACAGTCACATTTTCAAGCTTCCTCTAGCCAGTTCACCTGACGCGATAGGCCATTGTCTGTCAACCTAATGTCTTTCACAGTACTCCTGCCGGGAACTTCTCGAGTTTGCCGATGTATTTCGCCTCCTGACGAGGCATTTGGCTACCTTAAGAGAGTCATAGTTACTCCTGTCAGCTGCTCCCCGTTTTTCCACAGTCACATTTTCAAGCTTCCTCTAGCCAGATCACCTGAAGCGATACGCCATTATCTGTCAACCTATAGACTTTCACAGCACTCCTGATGGGAGCTTCTCGAGTTTGCCGATGTATTTCGCCTGTTGACCACGCATTTGGCTACCTTAAGAGAGTCATAGTTGCTCCTGTCAGTTGCTCCCCGTTTTACCACAGTCACATTTTCAAGCTTCCTCTAGCCAGTTCACCTGACGCGATACGCCATTGTCTGTCAATCTAATGTCTTTCACAGTACTCCTGCCGGGAGCTTCTCGAGTTTGCCGATGTATTTCGCCTGTTGAGGAGGCATTTGGATACCTTAAGAGAGTAATAGTTACTCCTGTCAGTTGCTCCCCGTTTTAATACAGTCACATTTTCAAACTTCCTCTAGCCAGGTCACCTGAAGCGATACGCCATTATCTGTCGACATAAAGACTGTCACAGTACTCCTGCCGGGAGCTTCTCGAGTTTGCCGATGTATTTCGCCTCTTGACGAGGCATTTGGCTACCTTAAGAGAGTCATAGTTACTCCTGTCAGTGACTCCCCGTTTTACAACAGCCACATCTACAAGCTTACTCTGGCCAGTTTACCAGAGGCGATACGCCCATATCTGTCAACATAAAGACTTTCACAGCACTCGTGATGGGAGCTTCTCGAGTTTTCCGATGTATTTCGCCTCCTGACGAGGCATTTGGCTACCTTAAGAGAGTCATAGTTACTCCTGTCAGTTGCTCCAGGTTTTACCACAGTCACATTTTCAAGGTTTCACTAGCCAGTTCACCTGAAGCGATACGCCATTATCTGTCAACCTATAGACTTTCACAGCACTCCTGATGGGAGCTTCTCGAGTTTGCCGATGTATTTCGCCTGTTGACCACGCATTTGGCTACCTTAAGAGAGTCATAGTTACTCCTGTCAGTTGCTCCCCGTTTTACCACAGTCACAATTTCAAGCTTCCTCTAGCCAGTTCCCCTGAAGCGATACGCCATTATCTGTCAACCTATAGACTTTCACAGCACTCCTGACGGGAGCTTCTTGAGTTTGCCTATGTATTTCGCCTGTTGACCACGCATTTGGCTACCTTAAGAGAGTCATAGTTACTCCTGTCAGTTGCTCCCCGTTTTACCACAGTCACAATTTCAAGCTTCCTCTAGCCAGTTCCCCTGAAGCGATACGCCATTATCTGTCAACCTATAGACTTTCACAGCACTCCTGACGGGAGCTTCTTGAGTTTGCCGATGTATTTCGCCTGTTGACCACGCATTTGGCTACCTTAAGAGAGTCATAGTTACTCCTGTCAGTTGCTCCCCGTTATACCACAGTCACATTTTCAAGCTTCTTCTAGCCAGTTCACCTAACGCGATACGCCATTGTCTGTCAACCTAATGTCTTTCACAGTACTCCTGCCGGGAGCTTCTCGAGTTTGCCGATGTATTTCGCCTGTTGAGGAGGCATTTGGATACCTTAAGAGAGTCATAGTTACTCCTGTCAGTTGCTCCCCGTTTTAATACAGTCACATTTTCAAACTTCCTCTAGCCAGGTCACCTGAAGCGATACGCCATTATCTGTCGACATAAAGACTGTTACAGTACTCCTGCCGGGAGCTTCTCGAGTTTGCCGATGTATTTCGCCTCTTGACGAGGCATTTGGCTACCTTAAGAGAGTCATAGTTACTCCTGTCAGCTGCTCCCCGTTTTTCCACAGTCACATTTTCAAGCTTCCTCTAGCCAGTTCACCTGACGCGATAGGCCATTGTCTGTCAACCTAATGTCTTTCACAGTACTCCTGCCGGGAACTTCTCGAGTTAGCCGATGTATTTCGCCTCCTGACGAGGCATTTGGCTACCTTAAGAGAGTCATAGTTACTCCTGTCAGCTGCTCCCCGTTTTTCCACAGTCACATTTTCAAGCTTCCTCTAGCCAGATCACCTGAAGCGATACGCCATTATCTGTCAACCTATAGACTTTCACAGCACTCCTGATGGGAGCTTCTCGAGTTTGCCGATGTATTTCGCCTGTTGACCACGCATTTGGCTACCATAAGAGAGTCATAGTTACTCCTGTCAGTTGCTCCCCGTATTACCACAGTCACATTTTCAAGCTTCCTCTAGCCAGTTCACCTGACGCGATACGCCATTGTCTGTCAATCTAATGTCTTTCACAGTACTCCTGCCGGGAGCTTCTCGAGTTTGCCGATGTATTTCGCCTGTTGAGGAGGCATTTGGATACCTTAAGAGAGTAATAGTTACTCCTGTCAGTTGCTCCCCGTTTTAATACAGTCACATTTTCAAACTTCCTCTAGCCAGGTCACCTGAAGCGATACGCCATTATCTGTCGACATAAAGACTGTCACAGTACTCCTGCCGGGAGCTTCTCGAGTTTGCCGATGTATTTCGCCTGTTGACGAGGCATTTGGCTACCTTAAGAGAGTCATAGTTACTCCTGTTAGTTGCTCCCCGTTTTACCACAGTCACATTTTCAAGGTTCCGCTAGCCAGTTCCCCTGAAGCGATACGCCATTATCTGTCAACCTATAGACTGTCACAGTACTCCTGGTGGGAGCTTCTTCGAGTTTGCCGATGTATTACGCCTGTTGACGAGGCATTTGGCTACCTTAAGAGAGTCATAGTTACTCCCGTCATTTGCTCCCCGTTTTACCACAGTCACATTTTCAAGGTTCCACTAGCCAGTTCCCCTGAAGCGATACGCCATTATCTGCCAACCTAAAGACTTTCACAGCACTCCTGATGGGAGCTTCTCGAGTTTGCCGAGGTATTTCTCCGGTTGACGAGGCATTTGGCTACCTTAAGAGAGTCATAGTTACTCCTGTCAGTTGCTCCCCGTTATACCACAGTCACATTTTCAAGCTTCCTCTAGCCAGTTCACCTAACGCGATACGCCATTGTCTGTCAACCTAATGTCTTCCACAGTACTCCTGCCGGGAGCTTCTCGAGTTTGCCGATGTATTTCGCCTGTTGAGGAGGCATTTGGATACCTTAAGAGAGTAATAGTTACTCCTGTCAGTTGCTCCCCGTTTTAATACAGTCACATTTTCAAACTTCCTCTAGCCAGGTCACCTGAAGCGATACGCCATTATCTGTCGACATAAAGACTGTCACAGTACTCCTGCCGGGAGCTTCTCGAGTTTGCCGATGTATTTCGCCTCTTGACGAGGCATTTGGCTACCTTAAGAGAGTCATAGTTACTCCTGTCAGTGACTCCCCGTTTTACAACAGCCACATCTACAAGCTTACTCTGGCCAGTTTACCAGAGGCGATACGCCCATATCTGTCAACATAAAGACTTTCACAGCACTCGTGATGGGAGCTTCTCGAGTTTTCCGATGTATTTCGCCTCCTGACGAGGCATTTGGCTACCTTAAGAGAGTCATAGTTACTCCTGTCAGTTGCGCCAGGTTTTACCACAGTCACATTTTCAAGGTTTCACTAGCCAGTTCACCTGAAGCGATACGCCATTATCTGTCAACCTATAGACTTTCACAGCACTCCTGATGGGAGCTTCTCGAGTTTGCCGATGTATTTCGCCTGTTGACCACGCATTTGGCTACCTTAAGAGAGTCATAGTTACTCCTGTCAGTTGCTCCCCGTTTTACCACAGTCACAATTTCAAGCTTCCTCTAGCCAGTTCCCCTGAAGCGATACGCCATTATCTGTCAACCTATAGACTTTCACAGCACTCCTGACGGGAGCTTCTTGAGTTTGCCTATGTATTTCGCCTGTTGACCACGCATTTGGCTACCTTAAGAGAGTCAAAGTTACTCCTGTCAGTTGCTCCCCGTTTTACCACAGTCACAATTTCAAGCTTCCTCTAGCCAGTTCCCCTGAAGCGATACGCCATTATCTGTCAACCTATAGACTTTCACAGCACTCCTGACGGGAGCTTCTTGAGTTTGCCGATGTATTTCGCCTGTTGACCACGCATTTGGCTACCTTAAGAGAGTCATAGTTACTCCTGTCAGTTGCTCCCCGTTATACCACAGTCACATTTTCAAGCTTCTTCTAGCCAGTTCACCTAACGCGATACGCCATTGTCTGTCAACCTAATGTCTTTCACAGTACTCCTGCCGGGAGCTTCTCGAGTTTGCCGATGTATTTCGCCTGTTGAGGAGGCATTTGGATACCTTAAGAGAGTCATAGTTACTCCTGTCAGTTGCTCCCCGTTTTAATACAGTCACATTTTCAAACTTCCTCTAGCCAGGTCACCTGAAGCGATACGCCATTATCTGTCGACATAAAGACTGTTACAGTACTCCTGCCGGGAGCTTCTCGAGTTTGCCGATGTATTTCGCCTCTTGACGAGGCATTTGGCTACCTTAAGAGAGTCATAGTTACTCCTGTCAGCTGCTCCCCGTTTTTCCACAGTCACATTTTCAAGCTTCCTCTAGCCAGTTCACCTGACGCGATAGGCCATTGTCTGTCAACCTAATGTCTTTCACAGTACTCCTGCCGGGAACTTCTCGAGTTAGCCGATGTATTTCGCCTCCTGACGAGGCATTTGGCTACCTTAAGAGAGTCATAGTTACTCCTGTCAGCTGCTCCCCGTTTTTCCACAGTCACATTTTCAAGCTTCCTCTAGCCAGATCACCTGAAGCGATACGCCATTATCTGTCAACCTATAGACTTTCACAGCACTCCTGATGGGAGCTTCTCGAGTTTGCCGATGTATTTCGCCTGTTGACCACGCATTTGGCTACCATAAGAGAGTCATAGTTACTCCTGTCAGTTGCTCCCCGTATTACCACAGTCACATTTTCAAGCTTCCTCTAGCCAGTTCACCTGACGCGATACGCCATTGTCTGTCAATCTAATGTCTTTCACAGTACTCCTGCCGGGAGCTTCTCGAGTTTGCCGATGTATTTCGCCTGTTGAGGAGGCATTTGGATACCTTAAGAGAGTAATAGTTACTCCTGTCAGTTGCTCCCCGTTTTAATACAGTCACATTTTCAAACTTCCTCTAGCCAGGTCACCTGAAGCGATACGCCATTATCTGTCGACATAAAGACTGTCACAGTACTCCTGCCGGGAGCTTCTCGAGTTTGCCGATGTATTTCGCCTGTTGACGAGGCATTTGGCTACCTTAAGAGAGTCATAGTTACTCCTGCTAGTTGCTCCCCGTTTTACCACAGTCACATTTTCAAGGTTCCGCTAGCCAGTTCCCCTGAAGCGATACGCCATTATCTGTCAACCTATAGACTGTCACAGTACTCCTGGTGGGAGCTTCTTCGAGTTTGCCGATGTATTACGCCTGTTGACGAGGCATTTGGCTACCTTAAGAGAGTCATAGTTACTCCCGTCATTTGCTCCCCGTTTTACCACAGTCACATTTTCAAGGTTCCACTAGCCAGTTCCCCTGAAGCGATACGCCATTATCTGCCAACCTAAAGACTTTCACAGCACTCCTGATGGGAGCTTCTCGAGTTTGCCGAGGTATTTCTCCGGTTGACGAGGCATTTGGCTACCTTAAGAGAGTCATAGTTACTCCTGTCAGTTGCTCCCCGTTATACCACAGTCACATTTTCAAGCTTCCTCTAGCCAGTTCACCTAACGCGATACGCCATTGTCTGTCAACCTAATGTCTTCCACAGTACTCCTGCCGGGAGCTTCTCGAGTTTGCCGATGTATTTCGCCTGTTGAGGAGGCATTTGGATACCTTAAGAGAGTAATAGTTACTCCTGTCAGTTGCTCCCCGTTTTAATACAGTCACATTTTCAAACTTCCTCTAGCCAGGTCACCTGAAGCGATACGCCATTATCTGTCGACATAAAGACTGTCACAGTACTCCTGCCGGGAGCTTCTCGAGTTTGCCGATGTATTTCGCCTCTTGACGAGGCATTTGGCTACCTTAAGAGAGTCATAGTTACTCCTGTCAGTGACTCCCCGTTTTACAACAGCCACATCTACAAGCTTACTCTGGCCAGTTTACCAGAGGCGATACGCCCATATCTGTCAACATAAAGACTTTCACAGCACTCGTGATGGGAGCTTCTCGAGTTTTCCGATGTATTTCGCCTCCTGACGAGGCATTTGGCTACCTTAAGAGAGTCATAGTTACTCCTGTCAGTTGCTCCAGGTTTTACCACAGTCACATTTTCAAGGTTTCACTAGCCAGTTCACCTGAAGCGATACGCCATTATCTGTCAACCTATAGACTTTCACAGCACTCCTGATGGGAGCTTCTCGAGTTTGCCGATGTATTTCGCCTGTTGACCACGCATTTGGCTACCTTAAGAGAGTCATAGTTACTCCTGTCAGTTGCTCCCCGTTTTACCACAGTCACAATTTCAAGCTTCCTCTAGCCAGTTCCCCTGAAGCGATACGCCATTATCTGTCAACCTATAGACTTTCACAGCACTCCTGACGGGAGCTTCTTGAGTTTGCCTATGTATTTCGCCTGTTGACCACGCATTTGGCTACCTTAAGAGAGTCATAGTTACTCCTGTCAGTTGCTCCCCGTTTTACCACAGTCACAATTTCAAGCTTCCTCTAGCCAGTTCCCCTGAAGCGATACGCCATTATCTGTCAACCTATAGACTTTCACAGCACTCCTGACGGGAGCTTCTTGAGTTTGCCGATGTATTTCGCCTGTTGACCACGCATTTGGCTACCTTAAGAGAGTCATAGTTACTCCTGTCAGTTGCTCCCCGTTATACCACAGTCACATTTTCAAGCTTCTTCTAGCCAGTTCACCTAACGCGATACGCCATTGTCTGTCAACCTAATGTCTTTCACAGTACTCCTGCCGGGAGCTTCTCGAGTTTGCCGATGTATTTCGCCTGTTGAGGAGGCATTTGGATACCTTAAGAGAGTCATAGTTACTCCTGTCAGTTGCTCCCCGTTTTAATACAGTCACATTTTCAAACTTCCTCTAGCCAGGTCACCTGAAGCGATACGCCATTATCTGTCGACATAAAGACTGTTACAGTACTCCTGCCGGGAGCTTCTCGAGTTTGCCGATGTATTTCGCCTCTTGACGAGGCATTTGGCTACCTTAAGAGAGTCATAGTTACTCCTGTCAGCTGCTCCCCGTTTTTCCACAGTCACATTTTCAAGCTTCCTCTAGCCAGTTCACCTGACGCGATAGGCCATTGTCTGTCAACCTAATGTCTTTCACAGTACTCCTGCCGGGAACTTCTCGAGTTAGCCGATGTATTTCGCCTCCTGACGAGGCATTTGGCTACCTTAAGAGAGTCATAGTTACTCCTGTCAGCTGCTCCCCGTTTTTCCACAGTCACATTTTCAAGCTTCCTCTAGCCAGATCACCTGAAGCGATACGCCATTATCTGTCAACCTATAGACTTTCACAGCACTCCTGATGGGAGCTTCTCGAGTTTGCCGATGTATTTCGCCTGTTGACCACGCATTTGGCTACCATAAGAGAGTCATAGTTACTCCTGTCAGTTGCTCCCCGTATTACCACAGTCACATTTTCAAGCTTCCTCTAGCCAGTTCACCTGACGCGATACGCCATTGTCTGTCAATCTAATGTCTTTCACAGTACTCCTGCCGGGAGCTTCTCGAGTTTGCCGATGTATTTCGCCTGTTGAGGAGGCATTTGGATACCTTAAGAGAGTAATAGTTACTCCTGTCAGTTGCTCCCCGTTTTAATACAGTCACATTTTCAAACTTCCTCTAGCCAGGTCACCTGAAGCGATACGCCATTATCTGTCGACATAAAGACTGTCACAGTACTCCTGCCGGGAGCTTCTCGAGTTTGCCGATGTATTTCGCCTGTTGACGAGGCATTTGGCTACCTTAAGAGAGTCATAGTTACTCCTGCTAGTTGCTCCCCGTTTTACCACAGTCACATTTTCAAGGTTCCGCTAGCCAGTTCCCCTGAAGCGATACGCCATTATCTGTCAACCTATAGACTGTCACAGTACTCCTGGTGGGAGCTTCTTCGAGTTTGCCGATGTATTACGCCTGTTGACGAGGCATTTGGCTACCTTAAGAGAGTCATAGTTACTCCCGTCATTTGCTCCCCGTTTTACCACAGTCACATTTTCAAGGTTCCACTAGCCAGTTCCCCTGAAGCGATACGCCATTATCTGCCAACCTAAAGACTTTCACAGCACTCCTGATGGGAGCTTCTCGAGTTTGCCGAGGTATTTCTCCGGTTGACGAGGCATTTGGCTACCTTAAGAGAGTCATAGTTACTCCTGTCAGTTGCTCCCCGTTATACCACAGTCACATTTTCAAGCTTCCTCTAGCCAGTTCACCTAACGCGATACGCCATTGTCTGTCAACCTAATGTCTTCCACAGTACTCCTGCCGGGAGCTTCTCGAGTTTGCCGATGTATTTCGCCTGTTGAGGAGGCATTTGGATACCTTAAGAGAGTAATAGTTACTCCTGTCAGTTGCTCCCCGTTTTAATACAGTCACATTTTCAAACTTCCTCTAGCCAGGTCACCTGAAGCGATACGCCATTATCTGTCGACATAAAGACTGTCACAGTACTCCTGCCGGGAGCTTCTCGAGTTTGCCGATGTATTTCGCCTCTTGACGAGGCATTTGGCTACCTTAAGAGAGTCATAGTTACTCCTGTCAGTGACTCCCCGTTTTACAACAGCCACATCTACAAGCTTACTCTGGCCAGTTTACCAGAGGCGATACGCCCATATCTGTCAACATAAAGACTTTCACAGCACTCGTGATGGGAGCTTCTCGAGTTTTCCGATGTATTTCGCCTCCTGACGAGGCATTTGGCTACCTTAAGAGAGTCATAGTTACTCCTGTCAGTTGCTCCAGGTTTTACCACAGTCACATTTTCAAGGTTTCACTAGCCAGTTCACCTGAAGCGATACGCCATTATCTGTCAACCTATAGACTTTCACAGCACTCCTGATGGGAGCTTCTCGAGTTTGCCGATGTATTTCGCCTGTTGACCACGCATTTGGCTACCTTAAGAGAGTCATAGTTACTCCTGTCAGTTGCTCCCCGTTTTACCACAGTCACAATTTCAAGCTTCCTCTAGCCAGTTCCCCTGAAGCGATACGCCATTATCTGTCAACCTATAGACTTTCACAGCACTCCTGACGGGAGCTTCTTGAGTTTGCCTATGTATTTCGCCTGTTGACCACGCATTTGGCTACCTAAAGAGAGTCATAGTTACTCCTGTCAGTTGCTCCCCGTTTTACCACAGTCACAATTTCAAGCTTCCTCTAGCCAGTTCCCCTGAAGCGATACGCCATTATCTGTCAACCTATAGACTTTCACAGCACTCCTGACGGGAGCTTCTTGAGTTTGCCGATGTATTTCGCCTGTTGACCACGCATTTGGCTACCTTAAGAGAGTCATAGTTACTCCTGTCAGTTGCTCCCCGTTATACCACAGTCACATTTTCAAGCTTCTTCTAGCCAGTTCACCTAACGCGATACGCCATTGTCTGTCAACCTAATGTCTTTCACAGTACTCCTGCCGGGAGCTTCTCGAGTTTGCCGATGTATTTCGCCTGTTGAGGAGGCATTTGGATACCTTAAGAGAGTCATAGTTACTCCTGTCAGTTGCTCCCCGTTTTAATACAGTCACATTTTCAAACTTCCTCTAGCCAGGTCACCTGAAGCGATACGCCATTATCTGTCGACATAAAGACTGTCACAGTACTCCTGCCGGGAGCTTCTCGAGTTTGCCGATGTATTTCGCCTCTTGACGAGGCATTTGGCTACCTTAAGAGAGTCATAGTTACTCCTGTCAGTGACTCCCCGTTTTACAACAGCCACATCTACAAGCTTACTCTAGCCAGTTTACCAGAGGCGATACGCCAATATATGTCAACATAAAGACTTTCACAGCACTCCTGATGGGAGCTTCTCGAGTTTTCCGATGTATTTCTCCGTTTGACGAGGCATTTGGCTACCTTAAGAGAGTCATAGTTACTCCTGTCAACTGCTCCCCGTTTTTCCACAGTCACATTTTCAAGCTTCCTCTAGCCAGTTCACCTGACGCGATAGGCCATTGTCTGTCAACCTAATGTCTTTCACAGTACTCCTGCCGGGAACTTCTCGAGTTTGCCGATGTATTTCGCCTCCTGACGAGGCATTTGGCTACCTTAAGAGAGTCATAGTTACTCCTGTCAGCTGCTCCCCGTTTTTCCACAGTCACATTTTCAAGCTTCCTCTAGCCAGATCACCTGAAGCGATACGCCATTATCTGTCAACCTATAGACTTTCACAGCACTCCTGATGGGAGCTTCTCGAGTTTGCCGATGTATTTCGCCTGTTGACCACGCATTTGGCTACCTTAAGAGAGTCATAGTTGCTCCTGTCAGTTGCTCCCCGTTTTACCACAGTCACATTTTCAAGCTTCCTCTAGCCAGTTCACCTGACGCGATACGCCATTGTCTGTCAATCTAATGTCTTTCACAGTACTCCTGCCGGGAGCTTCTCGAGTTTGCCGATGTATTTCGCCTGTTGAGGAGGCATTTGGATACCTTAAGAGAGTAATAGTTACTCCTGTCAGTTGCTCCCCGTTTTAATACAGTCACATTTTCAAACTTCCTCTAGCCAGGTCACCTGAAGCGATACGCCATTATCTGTCGACATAAAGACTGTCACAGTACTCCTGCCGGGAGCTTCTCGAGTTTGCCGATGTATTTCGCCTCTTGACGAGGCATTTGGCTACCTTAAGAGAGTCATAGTTACTCCTGTCAGTGACTCCCCGTTTTACAACAGCCACATCTACAAGCTTACTCTGGCCAGTTTACCAGAGGCGATACGCCCATATCTGTCAACATAAAGACTTTCACAGCACTCGTGATGGGAGCTTCTCGAGTTTTCCGATGTATTTCGCCTCCTGACGAGGCATTTGGCTACCTTAAGAGAGTCATAGTTACTCCTGTCAGTTGCTCCAGGTTTTACCACAGTCACATTTTCAAGGTTTCACTAGCCAGTTCACCTGAAGCGATACGCCATTATCTGTCAACCTATAGACTTTCACAGCACTCCTGATGGGAGCTTCTCGAGTTTGCCGATGTATTTCGCCTGTTGACCACGCATTTGGCTACCTTAAGAGAGTCATAGTTACTCCTGTCAGTTGCTCCCCGTTTTACCACAGTCACAATTTCAAGCTTCCTCTAGCCAGTTCCCCTGAAGCGATACGCCATTATCTGTCAACCTATAGACTTTCACAGCACTCCTGACGGGAGCTTCTTGAGTTTGCCTATGTATTTCGCCTGTTGACCACGCATTTGGCTACCTTAAGAGAGTCATAGTTACTCCTGTCAGTTGCTCCCCGTTTTACCACAGTCACAATTTCAAGCTTCCTCTAGCCAGTTCCCCTGAAGCGATACGCCATTATCTGTCAACCTATAGACTTTCACAGCACTCCTGACGGGAGCTTCTTGCGTTTGCCGATGTATTTCGCCTGTTGACCACGCATTTGGCTACCTTAAGAGAGTCATAGTTACTCCTGTCAGTTGCTCCCCGTTATACCACAGTCACATTTTCAAGCATCTTCTAGCCAGTTCACCTAACGCGATACGCCATTGTCTGTCAACCTAATGTCTTTCACAGTACTCCTGCCGGGAGCTTCTAGAGTTTGCCGATGTATTTCGCCTGTTGAGGAGGCATTTGGATACCTTAAGAGAGTCATAGTTACTCCTGTCAGCTGCTCCCCGTTTTTCCACAGTCACATTTTCAAGCTTCCTCTAGCCAGTTCACCTGACGCGATAGGCCATTGTCTGTCAACCTAATGTCTTTCACAGTACTCCTGCCGGGAACTTCTCGAGTTAGCCGATGTATTTCGCCTCCTGACGAGGCATTTGGCTACCTTAAGAGAGTCATAGTTACTCCTGTCAGCTGCTCCCCGTTTTTCCACAGTCACATTTTCAAGCTTCCTCTAGCCAGATCACCTGAAGCGATACGCCATTATCTGTCAACCTATAGACTTTCACAGCACTCCTGATGGGAGCTTCTCGAGTTTGCCGATGTATTTCGCCTGTTGACCACGCATTTGGCTACCTTAAGAGAGTCATAGTTACTTCTGTCAGTTGCTCACCGTTTTACCACAGTCACATTTTCAAGCTTCCTCTAGCCAGTTCACCTGACGCGATACGCCATTGTCTGTCAATCTAATGTCTTTCACAGTACTCCTGCCGGGAGCTTCTCGAGTTTGCCGATGTATTTCGCCTATTGAGGAGGCATTTGGATACCTTAAGAGAGTAATAGTTACTCCTGTCAGTTGCTCCCCGTTTTAATACAGTCACATTTTCAAACTTCCTCTAGCCAGGTCACCTGAAGCGATACGCCATTATCTGTCGACATAAAGACTGTCACAGTACTCCTGCCGGGAGCTTTTCGAGTTTGCCGATGTATTTCGCCTCTTGACGAGGCATTTGGCTACCTTAAGAGAGTCATAGTATACTCCTGTCAGTGACTCCCCGTTTTACAACAGCCACATCTACAAGCTTACTCTGGCCAGTTTACCAGAGGCGATACGCCCATATCTGTCAACATAAAGACTTTCACAGCACTCGTGATGGGAGCTTCTCGAGTTTTCCGATGTATTTCGCCTCCTGACGAGGCATTTGGCTACCTTAAGAGAGTCATAGTTACTCCTGTCAGTTGCTCCAGGTTTTACCACAGTCACATTTTCAAGGTTTCACTAGCCAGTTCCCCTGAAGCGATACGCCATTATCTGTCAACCTATAGACTTTCACAGCACTCCTGACGGGAGCTTCTTGAGTTTGCCGATGTATTTCGCCTGTTGACCACGCATTTGGCTACCTTAAGAGAGTCATAGTTACTCCTGTCAGTTGCTCCCCGTTATACCACAGTCACATGTTCAAGCTTCTTCTAGCTAGTTCACCTAACGCGATACGCCATTGTCTGTCAACCTAATGTCTTTCACAGTACTCCTGCCGGGAGCTTCTCGAGTTTGCCGATGTATTTCGCCTGTTGAGGAGGCATTTGGATACCTTAAGAGAGTCATAGTTACTCCTGTCAGTTGCTCCCCGTTTTAATACAGTCACATTTTCAAACTTCCTCTAGCCAGGTCACCTGAAGCGATACGCCATTATCTGTCGACATAAAGACTGTTACAGTACTCCTGCTGGGAGCTTCTCGAGTTCGCCGATGTATTTCGCCTCTTGACGAGGCATTTGGCTACCTTAAGAGAGTCATAGTTACTCCTGTCAGCTGCTCCCCGTTTTTCCACAGTCACATTTTCAAGCTTCCTCTAGCCAGTTCACCTGACGCGATAGGCCATTGTCTGTCAACCTAATGTCTTTCACAGTACTCCTGCCGGGAACTTCTCGAGTTAGCCGATGTATTTCGCCTCCTGACGAGGCATTTGGCTACCTTAAGAGAGTCATAGTTACTCCTGTCAGCTGCTCCCCGTTTTTCCACAGTCACATTTTCAAGCTTCCTCTAGCCAGATCACCTGAAGCGATACGCCATTATCTGTCAACCTATAGACTTTCACAGCACTCCTGATGGGAGCTTCTCGAGTTTGCCGATGTATTTCGCCTGTTGACCACGCATTTGGCTACCATAAGAGAGTCATAGTTACTCCTGTCAGTTGCTCCCCGTATTACCACAGTCACATTTTCAAGCTTCCTCTAGCCAGTTCACCTGACGCGATACGCCATTGTCTGTCAATCTAATGTCTTTCACAGTACTCCTGCCGGGAGCTTCTCGAGTTTGCCGATGTATTTCGCCTGTTGAGGAGGCATTTGGATACCTTAAGAGAGTAATAGTTACTCCTGTCAGTTGCTCCCCGTTTTAATACAGTCACATTTTCAAACTTCCTCTAGCCAGGTCACCTGAAGCGATACGCCATTATCTGTCGACATAAAGACTGTCACAGTACTCCTGCCGGGAGCTTCTCGAGTTTGCCGATGTATTTCGCCTGTTGACGAGGCATTTGGCTACCTTAAGAGAGTCATAGTTACTCCTGTTAGTTGCTCCCCGTTTTACCACAGTCACATTTTCAAGGTTCCGCTAGCCAGTTCCCCTGAAGCGATACGCCATTATCTGTCAACCTATAGACTGTCACAGTACTCCTGGTGGGAGCTTCTTCGAGTTTGCCGATGTATTACGCCTGTTGACGAGGCATTTGGCTACCTTAAGAGAGTCATAGTTACTCCCGTCATTTGCTCCCCGTTTTACCACAGTCACATTTTCAAGGTTCCACTAGCCAGTTCCCCTGAAGCGATACGCCATTATCTGCCAACCTAAAGACTTTCACAGCACTCCTGATGGGAGCTTCTCGAGTTTGCCGAGGTATTTCTCCGGTTGACGAGGCATTTGGCTACCTTAAGAGAGTCATAGTTACTCCTGTCAGTTGCTCCCCGTTATACCACAGTCACATTTTCAAGCTTCCTCTAGCCAGTTCACCTAACGCGATACGCCATTGTCTGTCAACCTAATGTCTTCCACAGTACTCCTGCCGGGAGCTTCTCGAGTTTGCCGATGTATTTCGCCTGTTGAGGAGGCATTTGGATACCTTAAGAGAGTAATAGTTACTCCTGTCAGTTGCTCCCCGTTTTAATACAGTCACATTTTCAAACTTCCTCTAGCCAGGTCACCTGAAGCGATACGCCATTATCTGTCGACATAAAGACTGTCACAGTACTCCTGCCGGGAGCTTCTCGAGTTTGCCGATGTATTTCGCCTCTTGACGAGGCATTTGGCTACCTTAAGAGAGTCATAGTTACTCCTGTCAGTGACTCCCCGTTTTACAACAGCCACATCTACAAGCTTACTCTGGCCAGTTTACCAGAGGCGATACGCCCATATCTGTCAACATAAAGACTTTCACAGCACTCCTGATGGGAGCTTCTCGAGTTTTCCGATGTATTTCGCCTCCTGACGAGGCATTTGGCTACCTTAAGAGAGTCATAGTTACTCCTGTCAGTTGCTCCAGGTTTTACCACAGTCACATTTTCAAGGTTTCACTAGCCAGTTCACCTGAAGCGATACGCCATTATCTGTCAACCTATAGACTTTCACAGCACTCCTGATGGGAGCTTCTCGAGTTTGCCGATGTATTTCGCCTGTTGACCACGCATTTGGCTACCTTAAGAGAGTCATAGTTACTCCTGTCAGTTGCTCCCCGTTTTACCACAGTCACAATTTCAAGCTTCCTCTAGCCAGTTCCCCTGAAGCGATACGCCATTATCTGTCAACCTATAGACTTTCACAGCACTCCTGACGGGAGCTTCTTGAGTTTGCCGATGTATTTCGCCTGTTGACCACGCATTTGGCTACCTTAAGAGAGTCATAGTTACTCCTGTCAGTTGCTCCCCGTTATACCACAGTCACATTTTCAAGCTTCTTCTAGCCAGTTCACCTAACGCGATACGCCATTGTCTGTCAACCTAATGTCTTTCACAGTACTCCTGCCGGGAGCTTCTCGAGTTTGCCGATGTATTTCGCCTGTTGAGGAGGCATTTGGATACCTTAAGAGAGTAATAGTTACTCCTGTCAGTTGCTCCCCGTTTTAATACAGTCACATTTTCAAACTTCCTCTAGCCAGGTCACCTGAAGCGATACGCCATTATCTGTCGACATAAAGACTGTCACAGTACTCCTGCCGGGAGCTTCTCGAGTTTGCCGATGTATTTCGCCTCTTGACGAGGCATTTGGCTACCTTAAGAGAGTCATAGTATACTCCTGTCAGTGACTCCCCGTTTTACAACAGCCACATCTACAAGCTTACTCTGGCCAGTTTACCAGAGGCGATACGCCCATATCTGTCAACATAAAGACTTTCACAGCACTCGTGATGGGAGCTTCTCGAGTTTTCCGATGTATTTCGCCTCCTGACGAGGCATTTGGCTACCTTAAGAGAGTCATAGTTACTCCTGTCAGTTGCTCCAGGTTTTACCACAGTCACATTTTCAAGGTTTCACTAGCCAGTTCCCCTGAAGCGATACGCCATTATCTGTCAACCTATAGACTTTCACAGCACTCCTGACGGGAGCTTCTTGAGTTTGCCGATGTATTTCGCCTGTTGACCACGCATTTGGCTACCTTAAGAGAGTCATAGTTACTCCTGTCAGTTGCTCCCCGTTATACCACAGTCACATGTTCAAGCTTCTTCTAGCTAGTTCACCTAACGCGATACGCCATTGTCTGTCAACCTAATGTCTTTCACAGTACTCCTGCCGGGAGTTTCTCGAGTTTGCCGATGTATTTCGCCTGTTGAGGAGGCATTTGGATACCTTAAGAGAGTCATAGTTACTCCTGTCAGTTGCTCCCCGTTTTAATACAGTCACATTTTCAAACTTCCTCTAGCCAGGTCACCTGAAGCGATACGCCATTATCTGTCGACATAAAGACTGTTACAGTACTCCTGCTGGGAGCTTCTCGAGTTTGCCGATGTATTTCGCCTCTTGACGAGGCATTTGGCTACCTTAAGAGAGTCATAGTTACTCCTGTCAGCTGCTCCCCGTTTTTCCACAGTCACATTTTCAAGCTTCCTCTAGCCAGTTCACCTGACGCGATAGGCCATTGTCTGTCAACCTAATGTCTTTCACAGTACTCCTGCCGGGAACTTCTCGAGTTAGCCGATGTATTTCGCCTCCTGACGAGGCATTTGGCTACCTTAAGAGAGTCATAGTTACTCCTGTCGGCTGCTCCCCGTTTTTCCACAGTCACATTTTCAAGCTTCCTCTAGCCAGATCACCTGAAGCGATACGCCATTATCTGTCAACCTATAGACTTTCACAGCACTCCTGATGGGAGCTTCTCGAGTTTGCCGATGTATTTCGCCTGTTGACCACGCATTTGGCTACCATAAGAGAGTCATAGTTACTCCTGTCAGTTGCTCCCCGTATTACCACAGTCACATTTTCAAGCTTCCTCTAGCCAGTTCACCTGACGCGATACGCCATTGTCTGTCAATCTAATGTCTTTCACAGTACTCCTGCCGGGAGCTTCTCGAGTTTGCCGATGTATTTCGCCTGTTGAGGAGGCATTTGGATACCTTAAGAGAGTAATAGTTACTCCTGTCAGTTGCTCCCCGTTTTAATACAGTCACATTTTCAAACTTCCTCTAGCCAGGTCACCTGAAGCGATACGCCATTATCTGTCGACATAAAGACTGTCACAGTACTCCTGCCGGGAGCTTCTCGAGTTTGCCGATGTATTTCGCCTGTTGACGAGGCATTTGGCTACCTTAAGAGAGTCATAGTTACTCCTGTTAGTTGCTCCCCGTTTTACCACAGTCACATTTTCAAGGTTCCGCTAGCCAGTTCCCCTGAAGCGATACGCCATTATCTGTCAACCTATAGACTGTCACAGTACTCCTGGTGGGAGCTTCTTCGAGTTTGCCGATGTATTACGCCTGTTGACGAGGCATTTGGCTACCTTAAGAGAGTCATAGTTACTCCCGTCATTTGCTCCCCGTTTTACCACAGTCACATTTTCAAGGTTCCACTAGCCAGTTCCCCTGAAGCGATACGCCATTATCTGCCAACCTAAAGACTTTCACAGCACTCCTGATGGGAGCTTCTCGAGTTTGCCGAGGTATTTCTCCGGTTGACGAGGCATTTGGCTAC
Source organism: Schistocerca serialis cubense (assembly GCF_023864345.2). NCBI lineage: Eukaryota > Metazoa > Arthropoda > Insecta > Orthoptera > Acrididae > Schistocerca > Schistocerca serialis. The sequence goes on from NC_064640.1 coordinate 969,377,094, forward strand.
CTTAAGAGAGTCATAGTTACTCCTGTCAGTTGCTCCCCGTTATACCACAGTCACATTTTCAAGCTTCCTCTAGCCAGTTCACCTAACGCGATACGCCATTGTCTGTCAACCTAATGTCTTCCACAGTACTCCTGCCGGGAGCTTCTCGAGTTTGCCGATGTATTTCGCCTGTTGAGGAGGCATTTGGATACCTTAAGAGAGTAATAGTTACTCCTGTCAGTTGCTCCCCGTTTTAATACAGTCACATTTTCAAACTTCCTCTAGCCAGGTCACCTGAAGCGATACGCCATTATCTGTCGACATAAAGACTGTCACAGTACTCCTGCCCGGAGCTTCTCGAGTTTGCCGATGTATTTCGCCTCTTGACGAGGCATTTGGCTACCTTAAGAGAGTCATAGTTACTCCTGTCAGTGACTCCCCGTTTTACAACAGCCACATCTACAAGCTTACTCTAGCCAGTTTACCAGAGGCGATACGCCAATATATGTCAACATAAAGACTTTCACAGCACTCCTGATGGGAGCTTCTCGAGTTTTCCGATGTATTTCTCCGTTTGACGAGGCATTTGGCTACCTTAAGAGAGTCATAGTTACTCCTGTCAACTGCTCCCCGTTTTTCCACAGTCACATTTTCAAGCTTCCTCTAGCCAGTTCACCTGACGCGATAGGCCATTGTCTGTCAACCTAATGTCTTTCACAGTACTCCTGCCGGGAACTTCTCGAGTTTGCCGATGTATTTCGCCTCCTGACGAGGCATTTGGCTACCTTAAGAGAGTCATAGTTACTCCTGTCAGTGACTCCCCGTTTTACAACAGCCACATCTACAAGCTTACTCTGGCCAGTTTACCAGAGGCGATACGCCCATATCTGTCAACATAAAGACTTTCACAGCACTCGTGATGGGAGCTTCTCGAGTTTTCCGATGTATTTCGCCTCCTGACGAGGCATTTGGCTACCTTAAGAGAGTCATAGTTACTCCTGTCAGTTGCTCCAGGTTTTACCACAGTCACATTTTCAAGGTTTCACTAGCCAGTTCACCTGAAGCGATACGCCATTATCTGTCAACCTATAGACTTTCACAGCACTCCTGATGGGAGCTTCTCGAGTTTGCCGATGTATTTCGCCTGTTGACCACGCATTTGGCTACCTTAAGAGAGTCATAGTTACTCCTGTCAGTTGCTCCCCGTTTTACCACAGTCACAATTTCAAGCTTCCTCTAGCCAGTTCCCCTGAAGCGATACGCCATTATCTGTCAACCTATAGACTTTCACAGCACTCCTGACGGGAGCTTCTTGAGTTTGCCTATGTATTTCGCCTGTTGACCACGCATTTGGCTACCTTAAGAGAGTCATAGTTACTCCTGTCAGTTGCTCCCCGTTTTACCACAGTCACAATTTCAAGCTTCCTCTAGCCAGTTCCCCTGAAGCGATACGCCATTATCTGTCAACCTATAGACTTTCACAGCACTCCTGACGGGAGCTTCTTGAGTTTGCCGATGTATTTCGCCTGTTGACCACGCATTTGGCTACCTTAAGAGAGTCATAGTTACTCCTGTCAGTTGCTCCCCGTTATACCACAGTCACATTTTCAAGCTTCTTCTAGCCAGTTCACCTAACGCGATACGCCATTGTCTGTCAACCTAATGTCTTTCACAGTACTCCTGCCGGGAGCTTCTCGAGTTTGCCGATGTATTTCGCCTGTTGAGGAGGCATTTGGATACCTTAAGAGAGTAATAGTTACTCCTGTCAGTTGCTCCCCGTTTTAATACAGTCACATTTTCAAACTTCCTCTAGCCAGGTCACCTGAAGCGATACGCCATTATCTGTCGACATAAAGACTGTCACAGTACTCCTGCCGGGAGCTTCTCGAGTTTGCCGATGTATTTCGCCTCTTGACGAGGCATTTGGCTACCTTAAGAGAGTCATAGTTACTCCTGTCAGTGACTCCCCGTTTTACAACAGCCACATCTACAAGCTTACTCTGGCCAGTTTACCAGAGGCGATACGCCCATATCTGTCAACATAAAGACTTTCACAGCACTCCTGATGGGAGCTTCTCGAGTTTTCCGATGTATTTCGCCTCCTGACGAGGCATTTGGCTACCTTAAGAGAGTCATAGTTACTCCTGTCAGTTGCTCCAGGTTTTACCACAGTCACATTTTCAAGGTTTCACTAGCCAGTTCACCTGAAGCGATACGCCATTATCTGTCAACCTATAGACTTTCACAGCACTCCTGATGGGAGCTTCTCGAGTTTGCCGATGTATTTCGCCTGTTGACCACGCATTTGGCTACCTTAAGAGAGTCATAGTTACTCCTGTCAGTTGCTCCCCGTTTTACCACAGTCACAATTTCAAGCTTCCTCTAGCCAGTTCCCCTGAAGCGATACGCCATTATCTGTCAACCTATAGACTTTCACAGCACTCCTGACGGGAGCTTCTTGAGTTTGCCTATGTATTTCGCCTGTTGACCACGCATTTGGCTACCTTAAGAGAGTCATAGTTACTCCTGTCAGTTGCTCCCCGTTTTACCACAGTCACAATTTCAAGCTTCCTCTAGCCAGTTCCCCTGAAGCGATACGCCATTATCTGTCAACCTATAGACTTTCACAGCACTCCTGACGGGAGCTTCTTGAGTTTGCCGATGTATTTCGCCTGTTGACCACGCATTTGGCTACCTTAAGAGAGTCATAGTTACTCCTGTCAGTTGCTCCCCGTTATACCACAGTCACATTTTCAAGCTTCTTCTAGCCAGTTCACCTAACGCGATACGCCATTGTCTGTCAACCTAATGTCTTTCACAGTACTCCTGCCGGGAGCTTCTCGAGTTTGCCGATGTATTTCGCCTGTTGAGGAGGCATTTGGATACCTTAAGAGAGTAATAGTTACTCCTGTCAGTTGCTCCCCGTTTTAATACAGTCACATTTTCAAACTTCCTCTAGCCAGGTCACCTGAAGCGATACGCCATTATCTGTCGACATAAAGACTGTCACAGTACTCCTGCCGGGAGCTTCTCGAGTTTGCCGATGTATTTCGCCTCTTGACGAGGCATTTGGCTACCTTAAGAGAGTCATAGTTACTCCTGTCAGTGACTCCCCGTTTTACAACAGCCACATCTACAAGCTTACTCTGGCCAGTTTACCAGAGGCGATACGCCCATATCTGTCAACATAAAGACTTTCACAGCACTCCTGATGGGAGCTTCTCGAGTTTTCCGATGTATTTCGCCTCCTGACGAGGCATTTGGCTACCTTAAGAGAGTCATAGTTACTCCTGTCAGTTGCTCCAGGTTTTACCACAGTCACATTTTCAAGGTTTCACTAGCCAGTTCACCTGAAGCGATACGCCATTATCTGTCAACCTATAGACTTTCACAGCACTCCTGATGGGAGCTTCTCGAGTTTGCCGATGTATTTCGCCTGTTGACCACGCATTTGGCTACCTTAAGAGAGTCATAGTTACTCCTGTCAGTTGCTCCCCGTTTTACCACAGTCACAATTTCAAGCTTCCTCTAGCCAGTTCCCCTGAAGCGATACGCCATTATCTGTCAACCTATAGACTTTCACAGCACTCCTGACGGGAGCTTCTTGAGTTAGCCTATGTATTTCGCCTGTTGACCACGCATTTGGCTACCTTAAGAGAGTCATAGTTACTCCTGTCAGTTGCTCCCCGTTTTACCACAGTCACAATTTCAAGCTTCCTCTAGCCAGTTCCCCTGAAGCGATACGCCATTATCTGTCAACCTATAGACTTTCACAGCACTCCTGACGGGAGCTTCTTGAGTTTGCCGATGTATTTCGCCTGTTGACCACGCATTTGGCTACCTTAAGAGAGTCATAGTTACTCCTGTCAGTTGCTCCCCGTTATACCACAGTCACATTTTCAAGCTTCTTCTAGCCAGTTCACCTAACGCGATACGCCATTGTCTGTCAACCTAATGTCTTTCACAGTACTCCTGCCGGGAGCTTCTCGAGTTTGCCGATGTATTTCGCCTGTTGAGGAGGCATTTGGATACCTTAAGAGAGTAATAGTTACTCCTGTCAGTTGCTCCCCGTTTTAATACAGTCACATTTTCAAACTTCCTCTAGCCAGGTCACCTGAAGCGATACGCCATTATCTGTCGACATAAAGACTGTCACAGTACTCCTGCCGGGAGCTTCTCGAGTTTGCCGATGTATTTCGCCTCTTGACGAGGCATTTGGCTACCTTAAGAGAGTCATAGTTACTCCTGACAGTGACTCCCCGTTTTACAACAGCCACATCTACAAGCTTACTCTAGCCAGTTTACCAGAGGCGATACGCCAATATATGTCAACATAAAGACTTTCACAGCACTCCTGATGGGAGCTTCTCGAGTTTTCCGATGTATTTCTCCGTTTGACGAGGCATTTGGCTACCTTAAGAGAGTCATAGTTACTCCTGTCAACTGCTCCCCGTTTTTCCACAGTCACATTTTCAAGCTTCCTCTAGCCAGTTCACCTGACGCGATAGGCCATTGTCTGTCAACCTAATGTCTTTCACAGTACTCCTGCCGGGAACTTCTCGAGTTTGCCGATGTATTTCGCCTCCTGACGAGGCATTTGGCTACCTTAAGAGAGTCATAGTTACTCCTGTCAGCTGCTCCCCGTTTTTCCACAGTCACATTTTCAAGCTTCCTCTAGCCAGATCACCTGAAGCGATACGCCATTATCTGTCAACCTATAGACTTTCACAGCACTCCTGATGGGAGCTTCTCGAGTTTGCCGATGTATTTCGCCTGTTGACCACGCATTTGGCTACCTTAAGAGAGTCATAGTTGCTCCTGTCAGTTGCTCCCCGTTTTACCACAGTCACATTTTCAAGCTTCCTCTAGCCAGTTCACCTGACGCGATACGCCATTGTCTGTCAATCTAATGTCTTTCACAGTACTCCTGCCGGGAGCTTCTCGAGTTTGCCGATGTATTTCGCCTGTTGAGGAGGCATTTGGATACCTTAAGAGAGTAATAGTTACTCCTGTCAGTTGCTCCCCGTTTTAATACAGTCACATTTTCAAACTTCCTCTAGCCAGGTCACCTGAAGCGATACGCCATTATCTGTCGACATAAAGACTGTCACAGTACTCCTGCCGGGAGCTTCTCGAGTTTGCCGATGTATTTCGCCTCTTGACGAGGCATTTGGCTACCTTAAGAGAGTCATAGTTACTCCTGTCAGTGACTCCCCGTTTTACAACAGCCACATCTACAAGCTTACTCTGGCCAGTTTACCAGAGGCGATACGCCCATATCTGTCAACATAAAGACTTTCACAGCACTCGTGATGGGAGCTTCTCGAGTTTTCCGATGTATTTCGCCTCCTGACGAGGCATTTGGCTACCTTAAGAGAGTCATAGTTACTCCTGTCAGTTGCTCCAGGTTTTACCACAGTCACATTTTCAAGGTTTCACTAGCCAGTTCACCTGAAGCGATACGCCATTATCTGTCAACCTATAGACTTTCACAGCACTCCTGATGGGAGCTTCTCGAGTTTGCCGATGTATTTCGCCTGTTGACCACGCATTTGGCTACCTTAAGAGAGTCATAGTTACTCCTGTCAGTTGCTCCCCGTTTTACCACAGTCACAATTTCAAGCTTCCTCTAGCCAGTTCCCCTGAAGCGATACGCCATTATCTGTCAACCTATAGACTTTCACAGCACTCCTGACGGGAGCTTCTTGAGTTTGCCTATGTATTTCGCCTGTTGACCACGCATTTGGCTACCTTAAGAGAGTCATAGTTACTCCTGTCAGTTGCTCCCCGTTTTACCACAGTCACATTTTCAAGCTTCTTATAGCCAGTTCACCTAACGCGATACGCCATTGTCTGTCAACCTAATGTCTTTCACAGTACTCCTGCCGGGAGCTTCTCGAGTTTGCCGATGTATTTCGCCTGTTGAGGAGGCATTTGGATACCTTAAGAGAGTCATAGTTACTCCTGTGAGTTGCTCCCCGTTTTAATACAGTCACATTTTCAAACTTCCTCTAGCCAGGTCACCTGAAGCGATACGCCATTATCTGTCGACATAAAGACTGTCACAGTACTCCTGCCGGGAGCTTCTCGAGTTTGCCGATGTATTTCGCCTCTTGACGAGGCATTTGGCTACCTTAAGAGAGTCATAGTTACTCCTGTCAGTGACTCCCCGTTTTACAACAGCCACATCTACAAGCTTACTCTGGCCAGTTTACCAGAGGCGATACGCCCATATCTGTCAACATAAAGACTTTCACAGCACTCCTGATGGGAGCTTCTCGAGTTTTCCGATGTATTTCGCCTCCTGACGAGGCATTTGGCTACCTTAAGAGAGTCATAGTTACTCCTGTCAGTTGCTCCAGGTTTTACCACAGTCACATTTTCAAGGTTTCACTAGCCAGTTCACCTGAAGCGATACGCCATTATCTGTCAACCTATAGACTTTCACAGCACTCCTGATGGGAGCTTCTCGAGTTTGCCGATGTATTTCGCCTGTTGACCACGCATTTGGCTACCTTAAGAGAGTCATAGTTACTCCTGTCAGTTGCTCCCCGTTTTACCACAGTCACAATTTCAAGCTTCCTCTAGCCAGTTCCCCTGAAACGATACGCCATTATCTGTCAACCTATAGACTTTCACAGCACTCCTGACGGGAGCTTCTTGAGTTTGCCTATGTATTTCGCCTGTTGACCACGCATTTGGCTACCTTAAGAGAGTCATAGTTACTCCTGTCAGTTGCTCCCCGTTTTACCACAGTCACAATTTCAAGCTTCCTCTAGCCAGTTCCCCTGAAGCGATACGCCATTATCTGTCAACCTATAGACTTTCACAGCACTCCTGACGGGAGCTTCTTGAGTTTGCCGATGTATTTCGCCTGTTGACCACGCATTTGGCTACCTTAAGAGAGTCATAGTTACTCCTGTCAGTTGCTCCCCGTTATACCACAGTCACATTTTCAAGCTTCTTATAGCCAGTTCACCTAACGCGATACGCCATTGTCTGTCAACCTAATGTCTTTCACAGTACTCCTGCCGGGAGCTTCTCGAGTTTGCCGATGTATTTCGCCTGTTGAGGAGGCATTTGGATACCTTAAGAGAGTCATAGTTACTCCTGTCAGTTGCTCCCCGTTTTAATACAGTCACATTTTCAAACTTCCTCTAGCCAGGTCACCTGAAGCGATACGCCATTATCTGTCGACATAAAGACTGTCACAGTACTCCTGCCGGGAGCTTCTCGAGTTTGCCGATGTATTTCGCCTCTTGACGAGGCATTTGGCTACCTTAAGAGAGTCATAGTTACTCCTGTCAGTGACTCCCCGTTTTACAACAGCCACATCTACAAGCTTACTCTAGCCAGTTTACCAGAGGCGATACGCCAATATATGTCAACATAAAGACTTTCACAGCACTCCTGATGGGAGCTTCTCGAGTTTTTCGATGTATTTCTCCGTTTGACGAGGCATTTGGCTACCTTAAGAGAGACATAGTTACTCCTGTCAACTGCTCCCCGTTTTTCCACAGTCACATTTTCAAGCTTCCTCTAGCCAGTTCACCTGACGCGATAGGCCATTGTCTGTCAACCTAATGTCTTTCACAGTACTCCTGCCGGGAACTTCTCGAGTTTGCCGATGTATTTCGCCTCCTGACGAGGCATTTGGCTACCTTAAGAGAGTCATAGTTACTCCTGTCAGCTGCTCCCCGTTTTTCCACAGTCACATTTTCAAGCTTCCTCTAGCCAGATCACCTGAAGCGATACGCCATTATCTGTCAACCTATAGACTTTCACAGCACTCCTGATGGGAGCTTCTCGAGTTTGCCGATGTATTTCGCCTGTTGACCACGCATTTGGCTACCTTAAGAGAGTCATAGTTACTCCTGTCAGTTGCTCCCCGTTTTACCACAGTCACATTTTCAAGCTTCCTCTAGCCAGTTCACCTGACGCGATACGCCATTGTCTGTCAATCTAATGTCTTTCACAGTACTCCTGCCGGGAGCTTCTCGAGTTTGCCGATGTATTTCGCCTGTTGAGGAGGCATTTGGATACCTTAAGAGAGTAATAGTTACTCCTGTCAGTTGCTCCCCGTTTTAATACAGTCACATTTTCAAACTTCCTCTAGCCAGGTCACCTGAAGCGATACGCCATTATCTGTCGACATAAAGACTGTCACAGTACTCCTGCCGGGAGCTTCTCGAGTTTGCCGATGTATTTCGCCTCTTGACGAGGCATTTGGCTACCTTAAGAGAGTCATAGTTACTCCTGTCAGTGACTCCCCGTTTTACAACAGCCACATCTACATGCTTACTCTGGCCAGTTCACCTGAAGCGATACGCCATTATCTGTCAACCTATAGACTTTCACAGCACTCCTGATGGGAGCTTCTCGAGTTTGCCGATGTATTTCGCCTGTTGACCACGCATTTGGCTACCTTAAGAGAGTCATAGTTACTCCTGTCAGTTGCTCCCCGTTTTACCACAGTCACAATTTCAAGCTTCCTCTAGCCAGTTCCCCTGAAGCGATACGCCATTATCTGTCAACCTATAGACTTTCACAGCACTCCTGACGGGAGCTTCTTGAGTTTGCCTATGTATTTCGCCTGTTGACCACGCATTTGGCTACCTTAAGAGAGTCATAGTTACTCCTGTCAGTTGCTCCCCGTTTTACCACAGTCACAATTTCAAGCTTCCTCTAGCCAGTTCCCCTGAAGCGATACGCCATTATCTGTCAACCTATAGACTTTCACAGCACTCCTGACGGGAGCTTCTTGAGTTTGCCGATGTATTTCGCCTGTTGACCACGCATTTGGCTACCTTAAGAGAGTCATAGTTACTCCTGTCAGTTGCTCCCCGTTATACCACAGTCACATTTTCAAGCTTCTTCTAGCCAGTTCACCTAACGCGATACGCCATTGTCTGTCAACCTAATGTCTTTCACAGTACTCCTGCCGGGAGCTTCTCGAGTTTGCCGATGTATTTCGCCTGTTGAGGAGGCATTTGGATACCTTAAGAGAGTCATAGTTACTCCTGTCAGTTGCTCCCCGTTTTAATACAGTCACATTTTCAAACTTCCTCTAGCCAGGTCACCTGAAGCGATACGCCATTATCTGTCGACATAAAGACTGTCACAGTACTCCTGCCAGGAGCTTCTCGAGTTTGCCGATGTATTTCGCCTCTTGACGAGGCATTTGGCTACCTTAAGAGAGTCATAGTTACTCCTGTCAGTGACTCCCCGTTTTACAACAGCCACATCTACAAGCTTACTCTAGCCAGTTTACCAGAGGCGATACGCCAATATATGTCAACATAAAGACTTTCACAGCACTCCTGATGGGAGCTTCTCGAGTTTTCCGATGTATTTCTCCGGTTGACGAGGCATTTGGCTACCTTAAGAGAGTCATAGTTACTCCTGTCAGCTGCTCCCCGTTTTTCCACAGTCACATTTTCAAGCTTCCTCTAGCCAGTTCACCTGACGCGATAGGCCATTGTCTGTCAACCTAATGTCTTTCACAGTACTCCTGCCGGGAACTTCTCGAGTTAGCCGATGTATTTCGCCTCCTGACGAGGCATTTGGCTACCTTAAGAGTGTCATAGTTACTCCTGTCAGCTGCTCCCCGTTTTTCCACAGTCACATTTTCAAGCTTCCTCTAGCCAGATCACCTGAAGCGATACGCCATTATCTGTCAACCTATAGACTTTCACAGCACTCCTGATGGGAGCTTCTCGAGTTTGCCGATGTATTTCGCCTGTTGACCACGCATTTGGCTACCTTAAGAGAGTCATAGTTACTCCTGTCAGTTGCTCCCCGTTTTACCACAGTCACATTTTCAAGGTTTCACTAGCCAGATCACCTGAAGCGATACGCCATTATCTGTCAACCTATAGACTTTCACAGCACTCCTGATGGGAGCTTCTCGAGTTTGCCGAGGTATTTCTCCGGTTGACGAGGCATTTGGCTACCTTAAGAGAGTCATAGTTACTCCTGTCAGTTGCTCCCCGTTATACCACAGTCACATTTTCAAGCTTCCTCTAGCCAGTTCCCCTGACGCGATACGCCATTGTCTGTCAATCTAATGTCTTTCACAGTACTCCTGCCGGGAGCTTCTCGAGTTTGCCGATGTATTTCGCCTGTTGAGGAGGCATTTGGATACCTTAAGAGAGTAATAGTTACTCCTGTCAGTTGCTCCCCGTTTTCATACAGTCACATTTTCAAACTTCCTCTAGCCAGGTCACCTGAAGCGATACGCCATTATCTGTCGACATAAAGACTGTCACAGTACTCCTGGCGGGAGCTTCTCGAGTTTGCCGATGTATTTCGCCTCTTGACGAGGCATTTGGCTACCTTAAGAGAGTCATAGTTACTCCTGTCAGTGACTCCCCGTTTTACAACAGCCACATCTACAAGCTTACTCTGGCCAGTTTACCAGAGGCGATACGCCCATATCTGTCAACATAAAGACTTTCACAGCACTCCTGATGGGAGCTTCTCGAGTTTTCCGATGTATTTCGCCTCCTGACGAGGCATTTGGCTACCTTAAGAGAGTCATAGTTACTCCTGTCAGTTGCTCCAGGTTTTACCACAGTCACATTTTCAAGGTTTCACTAGCCAGTTCACCTGAAGCGATACGCCATTATCTGTCAACCTATAGACTTTCACAGCACTCCTGATGGGAGCTTCTCGAGTTTGCCGATGTATTTCGCCTGTTGACCACGCATTTGGCTACCTTAAGAGAGTCATAGTTACTCCTGTCAGTTGCTCCCCGTTTTACCACAGTCACAATTTCAAGCTTCCTCTAGCCAGTTCCCCTGAAGCGATACGCCATTATCTGTCAACCTATAGACTTTCACAGCACTCCTGACGGGAGCTTCTTGAGTTTGCCGATGTATTTCGCCTGTTGACCACGCATTTGGCTACCTTAAGAGAGTCATAGTTACTCCTGTCAGTTGCTCCCCGTTTTACCACAGTCACAATTTCAAGCTTCCTCTAGCCAGTTCCCCTGAAGCGATACGCCATTATCTGCCAACCTAAAGACTTTCACAGCACTCCTGACGGGAGCTTCTCGAGTTTGCCGAGGTATTTCTCCGGTTGACGAGGCATTTGGCTACCTTAAGAGAGTCATTGTTACTCCTGTCAGTTGCTCCCCGTTATACCACAGTCACATTTTCAAGCTTCTTCTAGCCAGTTCACCTAACGCGATACGCCATTGTCTGTCAACCTAATGTCTTTCACAGTACTCCTGCCGGGAGCTTCTCGAGTTTGCCGATGTATTTCGCCTGTTGAGGAGGCATTTGGATACCTTAAGAGAGTCATAGTTACTCCTGTCAGTTGCTCCCCGTTTTAATACAGTCACATTTTCAAACTTCCTCAAGCCAGGTCACCTGAAGCGATACGCCATTATCTGTCGACATAAAGACTGTCACAGTACTCCTGCCGGGAGCTTCTCGAGTTTGCCGATGTAGTTCGCCTCTTGACGAGGCATTTGGCTACCTTAAGAGAGTCATAGTTACTCCTGTCAGTGACTCCCCGTTTTACAACAGCCACATCTACAAGCTTACTCTAGCCAGTTTACCAGAGGCGATACGCCAATATATGTCAACATAAAGACTTTCACAGCACTCCTGATGGTAGCTTCTCGAGTTTTCCGATGTATTTCTCCGTTTGACGAGGCATTTGGCTACCTTAAGAGAGTCATAGTTACTCCTGTCAACTGCTCCCCGTTTTTCCACAGTCACATTTTCAAGCTTCCTCTAGCCAGTTCACCTGACGCGATAGGCCATTGTCTGTCAACCTAATGTCTTTCACAGTACTCCTGCCGGGAACTTCTCGAGTTTGCCGATGTATTTCGCCTCCTGACGAGGCATTTGGCTACCTTAAGAGAGTCATAGTTACTCCTGTCAGCTGCTCCCCGTTTTACCACAGTCACAATTTCAAGCTTCCTCTAGCCAGTTCCCCTGAAGCGATACGCCATTATCTGCCAACCTAAAGACTTTCACAGCACTCCTGACGGGAGCTTCTCGAGTTTGCCGAGGTATTTCTCCGGTTGACGAGGCATTTGGCTACCTTAAGAGAGTCATTGTTACTCCTGTCAGTTGCTCCCCGTTATACCACAGTCACATTTTCAAGCTTCTTCTAGCCAGTTCACCTAACGCGATACGCCATTGTCTGTCAACCTAATGTCTTTCACAGTACTCCTGCCGGGAGCTTCTCGAGTTTGCCGATGTATTTCGCCTGTTGAGGAGGCATTTGGATACCTTAAGAGAGTCATAGTTACTCCTGTCAGTTGCTCCCCGTTTTAATACAGTCACATTTTCAAACTTCCTCAAGCCAGGTCACCTGAAGCGATACGCCATTATCTGTCGACATAAAGACTGTCACAGTACTCCTGCCGGGAGCTTCTCGAGTTTGCCGATGTATTTCGCCTCTTGACGAGGCATTTGGCTACCTTAAGAGAGTCATAGTTACTCCTGTCAGTGACTCCCCGTTTTACAACAGCCACATCTACAAGCTTACTCTAGCCAGTTTACCAGAGGCGATACGCCAATATATGTCAACATAAAGACTTTCACAGCACTCCTGATGGTAGCTTCTCGAGTTTTCCGATGTATTTCTCCGTTTGACGAGGCATTTGGCTACCTTAAGAGAGTCATAGTTACTCCTGTCAACTGCTCCCCGTTTTTCCACAGTCACATTTTCAAGCTTCCTCTAGCCAGTTCACCTGACGCGATAGGCCATTGTCTGTCAACCTAATGTCTTTCACAGTACTCCTGCCGGGAACTTCTCGAGTTTGCCGATGTATTTCGCCTCCGGACGAGGCATTTGGCTACCTTAAGAGAGTCATAGTTACTCCTGTCAGCTGCTCCCCGTTTTTCCACAGTCACATTTTCAAGCTTCCTCTAGCCAGATCACCTGAAGCGATACGCCATTATCTGTCAACCTATAGACTTTCACAGCACTCCTGATGGGAGCTTCTCGAGTTTGCCGATGTATTTCGCCTGTTGACCACGCATTTGGCTACCTTAAGAGAGTCATAGTTACTCCTGTCAGTTGCTCCCCGTTTTACCACAGTCACATTTTCAAGCTTCCTCTAGCCAGTTCACCTGACGCGATACGCCATTGTCTGTCAATCTAATGTCTTTCACAGTACTCCTGCCGGGAGCTTCTCGAGTTTGCCGATGTATTTCGCCTGTTGAGGAGGCATTTGGATACCTTAAGAGAGTAATAGTTACTCCTGTCAGTTGCTCCCCGTTTTAATACAGTCACATTTTCAAACTTCCTCTAGCCAGGTCACCTGAAGCGATACGCCATTATCTGTCGACATAAAGACTGTCACAGTACTCCTGCCGGGAGCTTCTCGAGTTTGCCGATGTATTTCGCCTCTTGACGAGGCATTTGGCTACCTTAAGAGAGTCATAGTTACTCCTGTCAGTGACTCCCCGTTTTACAACAGCCACATCTACAAGCTTACTCTGGCCAGTTTACCAGAGGCGATACGCCCATATCTGTCAACATAAAGACTTTCACAGCACTCGTGATGGGAGCTTCTCGAGTTTTCCGATGTATTTCGCCTCCTGACGAGGCATTTGGCTACCTTAAGAGAGTCATAGTTACTCCTGTCAGTTGCTCCAGGTTTTACCACAGTCACATTTTCAAGGTTTCACTAGCCAGTTCACCTGAAGCGATACGCCATTATCTGTCAACCTATAGACTTTCACAGCACTCCTGATGGGAGCTTCTCGAGTTTGCCGATGTATTTCGCCTGTTGACCACGCATTTGGCTACCTTAAGAGAGTCATAGTTACTCCTGTCAGTTGCTCCCCGTTTTACCACAGTCACAATTTCAAGCTTCCTCTAGCCAGTTCCCCTGAAGCGATACGCCATTATCTGTCAACCTATAGACTTTCACAGCACTCCTGACGGGAGCTTCTTGAGTTTGCCTATGTATTTCGCCTGTTGACCACGCATTTGGCTACCTTAAGAGAGTCATAGTTACTCCTGTCAGTTGCTCCCCGTTTTACCACAGTCACAATTTCAAGCTTCCTCTAGCCAGTTCCCCTGAAGCGATACGCCATTATCTGTCAACCTATAGACTTTCACAGCACTCCTGACGGGAGCTTCTTGAGTTTGCCGATGTATTTCGCCTGTTGACCACGCATTTGGCTACCTTAAGAGAGTCATAGTTACTCCTGTCAGTTGCTCCCCGTTATACCACAGTCACATTTTCAAGCTTCTTATAGCCAGTTCACCTAACGCGATACGCCATTGTCTGTCAACCTAATGTCTTTCACAGTACTCCTGCCGGGAGCTTCTCGAGTTTGCCGATGTATTTCGCCTGTTGAGGAGGCATTTGGATACCTTAAGAGAGTCATAGTTACTCCTGTCAGTTGCTCCCCGTTTTAATACAGTCACATTTTCAAACTTCCTCTAGCCAGGTCACCTGAAGCGATACGCCATTATCTGTCGACATAAAGACTGTCACAGTACTCCTGCCGGGAGCTTCTCGAGTTTGCCGATGTATTTCGCCTCTTGACGAGGCATTTGGCTACCTTAAGAGAGTCATAGTTACTCCTGTCAGTGACTCCCCGTTTTACAACAGCCACATCTACAAGCTTACTCTGGCCAGTTTACCAGAGGCGATACGCCCATATCTGTCAACATAAAGACTTTCACAGCACTCGTGATGGGAGCTTCTCGAGTTTTCCGATGTATTTCGCCTCCTGACGAGGCATTTGGCTACCTTAAGAGAGTCATAGTTACTCCTGTCAGTTGCTCCAGGTTTTACCACAGTCACATTTTCAAGGTTTCACTAGCCAGTTCACCTGAAGCGATACGCCATTATCTGTCAACCTATAGACTTTCACAGCACTCCTGATGGGAGCTTCTCGAGTTTGCCGATGTATTTCGCCTGTTGACCACGCATTTGGCTACCTTAAGAGAGTCATAGTTACTCCTGTCAGTTGCTCCCCGTTTTACCACAGTCACAATTTCAAGCTTCCTCTAGCCAGTTCCCCTGAAGCGATACGCCATTATCTGTCAACCTATAGACTTTCACAGCACTCCTGACGGGAGCTTCTTGAGTTTGCCTATGTATTTCGCCTGTTGACCACGCATTTGGCTACCTTAAGAGAGTCATAGTTACTCCTGTCAGTTGCTCCCCGTTTTACCACAGTCACAATTTCAAGATTCCTCTAGCCAGTTCCCCTGAAGCGATACGCCATTATCTGTCAACCTATAGACTTTCACAGCACTCCTGACGGGAGCTTCTTGAGTTTGCCGATGTATTTCGCCTGTTGACCACGCATTTGGCTACCTTAAGAGAGTCATAGTTACTCCTGTCAGTTGCTCCCCGTTATACCACAGTCACATTTTCAAGCTTCTTATAGCCAGTTCACCTAACGCGATACGCCATTGTCTGTCAACCTAATGTCTTTCACAGTACTCCTGCCGGGAGCTTCTCGAGTTTGCCGATGTATTTCGCCTGTTGAGGAGGCATTTGGATACCTTAAGAGAGTCATAGTTACTCCTGTCAGTTGCTCCCAGTTTTAATACAGTCACATTTTCAAACTTCCTCTAGCCAGGTCACCTGAAGCGATACGCCATTATCTGTCGACATAAAGACTGTCACAGTACTCCTGCCGGGAGCTTCTCGAGTTTGCCGATGTATTTCGCCTCTTGACGAGGCATTTGGCTACCTTAAGAGAGTCATAGTTACTCCTGTCAGTGACTCCCCGTTTTACAACAGCCACATCTACAAGCTTACTCTAGCCAGTTTACCAGAGGCGATACGCCAATATATGTCAACATAAAGACTTTCACAGCACTCCTGATGGTAGCTTCTCGAGTTTTCCGATGTATTTCTCCGTTTGACGAGGCATTTGGCTACCTTAAGAGAGTCATAGTTACTCCTGTCAACTGCTCCCCGTTTTTCCACAGTCACATTTTCAAGCTTCCTCTAGCCAGTTCACCTGACGCGATAGGCCATTGTCTGTCAACCTAATGTCTTTCACAGTACTCCTGCCGGGAACTTCTCGAGTTTGCCGATGTATTTCGCCTCCTGACGAGGCATTTGGCTACCTTAAGAGAGTCATAGTTACTCCTGTCAGCTGCTCCCCGTTTTTCCACAGTCACATTTTCAAGCTTCCTCTAGCCAGATCACCTGAAGCGATACGCCATTATCTGTCAACCTATAGACTTTCACAGCACTCCTGATGGGAGCTTCTCGAGTTTGCCGATGTATTTCGCCTGTTGACCACGCATTTGGCTACCTTAAGAGAGTCATAGTTACTCCTGTCAGTTGCTCCCCGTTTTACCACAGTCACATTTTCAAGCTTCCTCTAGCCAGTTCACCTGACGCGATACGCCATTGTCTGTCAATCTAATGTCTTTCACAGTACTCCTGCCGGGAGCTTCTCGAGTTTGCCGATGTATTTCGCCTGTTGAGGAGGCATTTGGATACCTTAAGAGAGTAATAGTTAC
Organism: Schistocerca serialis cubense; assembly: GCF_023864345.2. NCBI lineage: Eukaryota > Metazoa > Arthropoda > Insecta > Orthoptera > Acrididae > Schistocerca > Schistocerca serialis. The sequence goes on from NC_064640.1 coordinate 969,393,540, forward strand.
TCCTGTCAGTTGCTCCCCGTTTTAATACAGTCACATTTTCAAACTTCCTCTAGCCAGGTCACCTGAAGCGATACGCCATTATCTGTCGACATAAAGACTGTCACAGTACTCCTGCCGGGAGCTTCTCGAGTTTGCCGATGTATTTCGCCTCTTGACGAGGCATTTGGCTACCTTAAGAGAGTCATAGTTACTCCTGTCAGTGACTCCCCGTTTTACAACAGCCACATCTACAAGCTTACTCTGGCCAGTTTACCAGAGGCGATACGCCCATATCTGTCAACATAAAGACTTTCACAGCACTCGTGATGGGAGCTTCTCGAGTTTTCCGATGTATTTCGCCTCCTGACGAGGCATTTGGCTACCTTAAGAGAGTCATAGTTACTCCTGTCAGTTGCTCCAGGTTTTACCACAGTCACATTTTCAAGGTTTCACTAGCCAGTTCACCTGAAGCGATACGCCATTATCTGTCAACCTATAGACTTTCACAGCACTCCTGATGGGAGCTTCTCGAGTTTGCCGATGTATTTCGCCTGTTGACCACGCATTTGGCTACCTTAAGAGAGTCATAGTTACTCCTGTCAGTTGCTCCCCGTTTTACCACAGTCACAATTTCAAGCTTCCTCTAGCCAGTTCCCCTGAAGCGATACGCCATTATCTGTCAACCTATAGACTTTCACAGCACTCCTGACGGGAGCTTCTTGAGTTTGCCTATGTATTTCGCCTGTTGACCACGCATTTGGCTACCTTAAGAGAGTCATAGTTACTCCTGTCAGTTGCTCCCCGTTTTACCACAGTCACAATTTCAAGCTTCCTCTAGCCAGTTCCCCTGAAGCGATACGCCATTATCTGTCAACCTATAGACTTTCACAGCACTCCTGACGGGAGCTTCTTGAGTTTGCCGATGTATTTCGCCTGTTGACCACGCATTTGGCTACCTTAAGAGAGTCATAGTTACTCCTGTCAGTTGCTCCCCGTTATACCACAGTCACATTTTCAAGCTTCTTATAGCCAGTTCACCTAACGCGATACGCCATTGTCTGTCAACCTAATGTCTTTCACAGTACTCCTGCCGGGAGCTTCTCGAGTTTGCCGATGTATTTCGCCTGTTGAGGAGGCATTTGGATACCTTAAGAGAGTCATAGTTACTCCTGTCAGTTGCTCCCCGTTTTAATACAGTCACATTTTCAAACTTCCTCTAGCCAGGTCACCTGAAGCGATACGCCATTATCTGTCGACATAAAGACTGTCACAGTACTCCTGCCGGGAGCTTCTCGAGTTTGCCGATGTATTTCGCCTCTTGACGAGGCATTTGGCTACCTTAAGAGAGTCATAGTTACTCCTGTCAGTGACTCCCCGTTTTACAACAGCCACATCTACAAGCTTACTCTGGCCAGTTTACCAGAGGCGATACGCCCATATCTGTCAACATAAAGACTTTCACAGCACTCGTGATGGGAGCTTCTCGAGTTTTCCGATGTATTTCGCCTCCTGACGAGGCATTTGGCTACCTTAAGAGAGTCATAGTTACTCCTGTCAGTTGCTCCAGGTTTTACCACAGTCACATTTTCAAGGTTTCACTAGCCAGTTCACCTGAAGCGATACGCCATTATCTGTCAACCTATAGACTTTCACAGCACTCCTGATGGGAGCTTCTCGAGTTTGCCGATGTATTTCGCCTGTTGACCACGCATTTGGCTACCTTAAGAGAGTCATAGTTACTCCTGTCAGTTGCTCCCCGTTTTACCACAGTCACAATTTCAAGCTTCCTCTAGCCAGTTCCCCTGAAGCGATACGCCATTATCTGTCAACCTATAGACTTTCACAGCACTCCTGACGGGAGCTTCTTGAGTTTGCCTATGTATTTCGCCTGTTGACCACGCATTTGGCTACCTTAAGAGAGTCATAGTTACTCCTGTCAGTTGCTCCCCGTTTTACCACAGTCACAATTTCAAGCTTCCTCTAGCCAGTTCCCCTGAAGCGATACGCCATTATCTGTCAACCTATAGACTTTCACAGCACTCCTGACGGGAGCTTCTTGAGTTTGCCGATGTATTTCGCCTGTTGACCACGCATTTGGCTACCTTAAGAGAGTCATAGTTACTCCTGTCAGTTGCTCCCCGTTATACCACAGTCACATTTTCAAGCTTCTTATAGCCAGTTCACCTAACGCGATACGCCATTGTCTGTCAACCTAATGTCTTTCACAGTACTCCTGCCGGGAGCTTCTCGAGTTTGCCGATGTATTTCGCCTGTTGAGGAGGCATTTGGATACCTTAAGAGAGTCATAGTTACTCCTGTCAGTTGCTCCCCGTTTTAATACAGTCACATTTTCAAACTTCCTCTAGCCAGGTCACCTGAAGCGATACGCCATTATCTGTCGACATAAAGACTGTCACAGTACTCCTGCCGGGAGCTTCTCGAGTTTGCCGATGTATTTCGCCTCTTGACGAGGCATTTGGCTACCTTAAGAGAGTCATAGTTACTCCTGTCAGTGACTCCCCGTTTTACAACAGCCACATCTACAAGCTTACTCTAGCCAGTTTACCAGAGGCGATACGCCAATATATGTCAACATAAAGACTTTCACAGCACTCCTGATGGTAGCTTCTCGAGTTTTCCGATGTATTTCTCCGTTTGACGAGGCATTTGGCTACCTTAAGAGAGTCATAGTTACTCCTGTCAACTGCTCCCCGTTTTTCCACAGTCACATTTTCAAGCTTCCTCTAGCCAGTTCACCTGACGCGATAGGCCATTGTCTGTCAACCTAATGTCTTTCACAGTACTCCTGCCGGGAACTTCTCGAGTTTGCCGATGTATTTCGCCTCCTGACGAGGCATTTGGCTACCTTAAGAGAGTCATAGTTACTCCTGTCAGCTGCTCCCCGTTTTTCCACAGTCACATTTTCAAGCTTCCTCTAGCCAGATCACCTGAAGCGATACGCCATTATCTGTCAACCTATAGACTTTCACAGCACTCCTGATGGGAGCTTCTCGAGTTTGCCGATGTATTTCGCCTGTTGACCACGCATTTGGCTACCTTAAGAGAGTCATAGTTACTCCTGTCAGTTGCTCCCCGTTTTACCACAGTCACATTTTCAAGCTTCCTCTAGCCAGTTCACCTGACGCGATACGCCATTGTCTGTCAATCTAATGTCTTTCACAGTACTCCTGCCGGGAGCTTCTCGAGTTTGCCGATGTATTTCGCCTGTTGAGGAGGCATTTGGATACCTTAAGAGAGTAATAGTTACTCCTGTCAGTTGCTCCCCGTTTTAATACAGTCACATTTTCAAACTTCCTCTAGCCAGGTCACCTGAAGCGATACGCCATTATCTGTCGACATAAAGACTGTCACAGTACTCCTGCCGGGAGCTTCTCGAGTTTGCCGATGTATTTCGCCTCTTGACGAGGCATTTGGCTACCTTAAGAGAGTCATAGTTACTCCTGTCAGTGACTCCCCGTTTTACAACAGCCACATCTACAAGCTTACTCTGGCCAGTTTACCAGAGGCGATACGCCCATATCTGTCAACATAAAGACTTTCACAGCACTCGTGATGGGAGCTTCTCGAGTTTTCCGATGTATTTCGCCTCCTGACGAGGCATTTGGCTACCTTAAGAGAGTCATAGTTACTCCTGTCAGTTGCTCCAGGTTTTACCACAGTCACATTTTCAAGGTTTCACTAGCCAGTTCACCTGAAGCGATACGCCATTATCTGTCAACCTATAGACTTTCACAGCACTCCTGATGGGAGCTTCTCGAGTTTGCCGATGTATTTCGCCTGTTGACCACGCATTTGGCTACCTTAAGAGAGTCATAGTTACTCCTGTCAGTTGCTCCCCGTTTTACCACAGTCACAATTTCAAGCTTCCTCTAGCCAGTTCCCCTGAAGCGATACGCCATTATCTGTCAACCTATAGACTTTCACAGCACTCCTGACGGGAGCTTCTTGAGTTTGCCTATGTATTTCGCCTGTTGACCACGCATTTGGCTACCTTAAGAGAGTCATAGTTACTCCTGTCAGTTGCTCCCCGTTTTACCACAGTCACAATTTCAAGCTTCCTCTAGCCAGTTCCCCTGAAGCGATACGCCATTATCTGTCAACCTATAGACTTTCACAGCACTCCTGACGGGAGCTTCTTGAGTTTGCCGATGTATTTCGCCTGTTGACCACGCATTTGGCTACCTTAAGAGAGTCATAGTTACTCCTGTCAGTTGCTCCCCGTTATACCACAGTCACATTTTCAAGCTTCTTATAGCCAGTTCACCTAACGCGATACGCCATTGTCTGTCAACCTAATGTCTTTCACAGTACTCCTGCCGGGAGCTTCTCGAGTTTGCCGATGTATTTCGCCTGTTGAGGAGGCATTTGGATACCTTAAGAGAGTCATAGTTACTCCTGTCAGTTGCTCCCCGTTTTAATACAGTCACATTTTCAAACTTCCTCTAGCCAGGTCACCTGAAGCGATACGCCATTATCTGTCGACATAAAGACTGTCACAGTACTCCTGCCGGGAGCTTCTCGAGTTTGCCGATGTATTTCGCCTGTTGACGAGGCATTTGGCTACCTTAAGAGAGTCATAGTTACTCCTGTCAGTGACTCCCCGTTTTACAACAGCCACATCTACAAGCTTACTCTGGCCAGTTTACCAGAGGCGATACGCCCATATCTGTCAACATAAAGACTTTCACAGCACTCGTGATGGGAGCTTCTCGAGTTTTCCGATGTATTTCGCCTCCTGACGAGGCATTTGGCTACCTTAAGAGAGTCATAGTTACTCCTGTCAGTTGCTCCAGGTTTTACCACAGTCACATTTTCAAGGTTTCACTAGCCAGTTCACCTGAAGCGATACGCCATTATCTGTCAACCTATAGACTTTCACAGCACTCCTGATGGGAGCTTCTCGAGTTTGCCGATGTATTTCGCCTGTTGACCACGCATTTGGCTACCTTAAGAGAGTCATAGTTACTCCTGTCAGTTGCTCCCCGTTTTACCACAGTCACAATTTCAAGCTTCCTCTAGCCAGTTCCCCTGAAGCGATACGCCATTATCTGTCAACCTATAGACTTTCACAGCACTCCTGACGGGAGCTTCTTGAGTTTGCCTATGTATTTCGCCTGTTGACCACGCATTTGGCTACCTTAAGAGAGTCATAGTTACTCCTGTCAGTTGCTCCCCGTTTTACCACAGTCACAATTTCAAGCTTCCTCTAGCCAGTTCCCCTGAAGCGATACGCCATTATCTGTCAACCTATAGACTTTCACAGCACTCCTGACGGGAGCTTCTTGAGTTTGCCGATGTATTTCGCCTGTTGACCACGCATTTGGCTACCTTAAGAGAGTCATAGTTACTCCTGTCAGTTGCTCCCCGTTATACCACAGTCACATTTTCAAGCTTCTTATAGCCAGTTCACCTAACGCGATACGCCATTGTCTGTCAACCTAATGTCTTTCACAGTACTCCTGCCGGGAGCTTCTCGAGTTTGCCGATGTATTTCGCCTGTTGAGGAGGCATTTGGATACCTTAAGAGAGTCATAGTTACTCCTGTCAGTTGCTCCCCGTTTTAATACAGTCACATTTTCAAACTTCCTCTAGCCAGGTCACCTGAAGCGATACGCCATTATCTGTCGACATAAAGACTGTCACAGTACTCCTGCCGGGAGCTTCTCGAGTTTGCCGATGTATTTCGCCTCTTGACGAGGCATTTGGCTACCTTAAGAGAGTCATAGTTACTCCTGTCAGTGACTCCCCGTTTTACAACAGCCACATCTACAAGCTTACTCTAGCCAGTTTACCAGAGGCGATACGCCAATATATGTCAACATAAAGACTTTCACAGCACTCCTGATGGTAGCTTCTCGAGTTTTCCGATGTATTTCTCCGTTTGACGAGGCATTTGGCTACCTTAAGAGAGTCATAGTTACTCCTGTCAACTGCTCCCCGTTTTTCCACAGTCACATTTTCAAGCTTCCTCTAGCCAGTTCACCTGACGCGATAGGCCATTGTCTGTCAACCTAATGTCTTTCACAGTACTCCTGCCGGGAACTTCTCGAGTTTGCCGATGTATTTCGCCTCCTGACGAGGCATTTGGCTACCTTAAGAGAGTCATAGTTACTCCTGTCAGCTGCTCCCCGTTTTTCCACAGTCACATTTTCAAGCTTCCTCTAGCCAGTTCACCTGACGCGATACGCCATTGTCTGTCAATCTAATGTCTTTCACAGTACTCCTGCCGGGAGCTTCTCGAGTTTGCCGATGTATTTCGCCTGTTGAGGAGGCATTTGGATACCTTAAGAGAGTAATAGTTACTCCTGTCAGTTGCTCCCCGTTTTAATACAGTCACATTTTCAAACTTCCTCTAGCCAGGTCACCTGAAGCGATACGCCATTATCTGTCGACATAAAGACTGTCACAGTACTCCTGCCGGGAGCTTCTCGAGTTTGCCGATGTATTTCGCCTCTTGACGAGGCATTTGGCTACCTTAAGAGAGTCATAGTTACTCCTGTCAGTGACTCCCCGTTTTACAACAGCCACATCTACAAGCTTACTCTGGCCAGTTTACCAGAGGCGATACGCCCATATCTGTCAACATAAAGACTTTCACAGCACTCGTGATGGGAGCTTCTCGAGTTTTCCGATGTATTTCGCCTCCTGACGAGGCATTTGGCTACCTTAAGAGAGTCATAGTTACTCCTGTCAGTTGCTCCAGGTTTTACCACAGTCACATTTTCAAGGTTTCACTAGCCAGTTCACCTGAAGCGATACGCCATTATCTGTCAACCTATAGACTTTCACAGCACTCCTGATGGGAGCTTCTCGAGTTTGCCGATGTATTTCGCCTGTTGACCACGCATTTGGCTACCTTAAGAGAGTCATAGTTACTCCTGTCAGTTGCTCCCCGTTTTACCACAGTCACAATTTCAAGCTTCCTCTAGCCAGTTCCCCTGAAGCGATACGCCATTATCTGTCAACCTATAGACTTTCACAGCACTCCTGACGGGAGCTTCTTGAGTTTGCCTATGTATTTCGCCTGTTGACCACGCATTTGGCTACCTTAAGAGAGTCATAGTTACTCCTGTCAGTTGCTCCCCGTTTTACCACAGTCACAATTTCAAGCTTCCTCTAGCCAGTTCCCCTGAAGCGATACGCCATTATCTGTCAACCTATAGACTTTCACAGCACTCCTGACGGGAGCTTCTTGAGTTTGCCGATGTATTTCGCCTGTTGACCACGCATTTGGCTACCTTAAGAGAGTCATAGTTACTCCTGTCAGTTGCTCCCCGTTATACCACAGTCACATTTTCAAGCTTCTTATAGCCAGTTCACCTAACGCGATACGCCATTGTCTGTCAACCTAATGTCTTTCACAGTACTCCTGCCGGGAGCTTCTCGAGTTTGCCGATGTATTTCGCCTGTTGAGGAGGCATTTGGATACCTTAAGAGAGTCATAGTTACTCCTGTCAGTTGCTCCCCGTTTTAATACAGTCACATTTTCAAACTTCCTCTAGCCAGGTCACCTGAAGCGATACGCCATTATCTGTCGACATAAAGACTGTCACAGTACTCCTGCCGGGAGCTTCTCGAGTTTGCCGATGTATTTCGCCTCTTGACGAGGCATTTGGCTACCTTAAGAGAGTCATAGTTACTCCTGTCAGTGACTCCCCGTTTTACAACAGCCACATCTACAAGCTTACTCTAGCCAGTTTACCAGAGGCGATACGCCAATATATGTCAACATAAAGACTTTCACAGCACTCCTGATGGTAGCTTCTCGAGTTTTCCGATGTATTTCTCCGTTTGACGAGGCATTTGGCTACCTTAAGAGAGTCATAGTTACTCCTGTCAACTGCTCCCCGTTTTTCCACAGTCACATTTTCAAGCTTCCTCTAGCCAGTTCACCTGACGCGATAGGCCATTGTCTGTCAACCTAATGTCTTTCACAGTACTCCTGCCGGGAACTTCTCGAGTTTGCCGATGTATTTCGCCTCCTGACGAGGCATTTGGCTACCTTAAGAGAGTCATAGTTACTCCTGTCAGCTGCTCCCCGTTTTTCCACAGTCACATTTTCAAGCTTCCTCTAGCCAGTTCACCTGACGCGATACGCCATTGTCTGTCAATCTAATGTCTTTCACAGTACTCCTGCCGGGAGCTTCTCGAGTTTGCCGATGTATTTCGCCTGTTGAGGAGGCATTTGGATACCTTAAGAGAGTAATAGTTACTCCTGTCAGTTGCTCCCCGTTTTAATACAGTCACATTTTCAAACTTCCTCTAGCCAGGTCACCTGAAGCGATACGCCATTATCTGTCGACATAAAGACTGTCACAGTACTCCTGCCGGGAGCTTCTCGAGTTTGCCGATGTATTTCGCCTCTTGACGAGGCATTTGGCTACCTTAAGAGAGTCATAGTTACTCCTGTCAGTGACTCCCCGTTTTACAACAGCCACATCTACAAGCTTACTCTGGCCAGTTTACCAGAGGCGATACGCCCATATCTGTCAACATAAAGACTTTCACAGCACTCGTGATGGGAGCTTCTCGAGTTTTCCGATGTATTTCGCCTCCTGACGAGGCATTTGGCTACCTTAAGAGAGTCATAGTTACTCCTGTCAGTTGCTCCAGGTTTTACCACAGTCACATTTTCAAGGTTTCACTAGCCAGTTCACCTGAAGCGATACGCCATTATCTGTCAACCTATAGACTTTCACAGCACTCCTGATGGGAGCTTCTCGAGTTTGCCGATGTATTTCGCCTGTTGACCACGCATTTGGCTACCTTAAGAGAGTCATAGTTACTCCTGTCAGTTGCTCCCCGTTTTACCACAGTCACAATTTCAAGCTTCCTCTAGCCAGTTCCCCTGAAGCGATACGCCATTATCTGTCAACCTATAGACTTTCACAGCACTCCTGACGGGAGCTTCTTGAGTTTGCCTATGTATTTCGCCTGTTGACCACGCATTTGGCTACCTTAAGAGAGTCATAGTTACTCCTGTCAGTTGCTCCCCGTTTTACCACAGTCACAATTTCAAGCTTCCTCTAGCCAGTTCCCCTGAAGCGATACGCCATTATCTGTCAACCTATAGACTTTCACAGCACTCCTGACGGGAGCTTCTTGAGTTTGCCGATGTATTTCGCCTGTTGACCACGCATTTGGCTACCTTAAGAGAGTCATAGTTACTCCTGTCAGTTGCTCCCCGTTATACCACAGTCACATTTTCAAGCTTCTTATAGCCAGTTCACCTAACGCGATACGCCATTGTCTGTCAACCTAATGTCTTTCACAGTACTCCTGCCGGGAGCTTCTCGAGTTTGCCGATGTATTTCGCCTGTTGAGGAGGCATTTGGATACCTTAAGAGAGTCATAGTTACTCCTGTCAGTTGCTCCCCGTTTTAATACAGTCACATTTTCAAACTTCCTCTAGCCAGGTCACCTGAAGCGATACGCCATTATCTGTCGACATAAAGACTGTCACAGTACTCCTGCCGGGAGCTTCTCGAGTTTGCCGATGTATTTCGCCTCTTGACGAGGCATTTGGCTACCTTAAGAGAGTCATAGTTACTCCTGTCAGTGACTCCCCGTTTTACAACAGCCACATCTACAAGCTTACTCTGGCCAGTTTACCAGAGGCGATACGCCCATATCTGTCAACATAAAGACTTTCACAGCACTCGTGATGGGAGCTTCTCGAGTTTTCCGATGTATTTCGCCTCCTGACGAGGCATTTGGCTACCTTAAGAGAGTCATAGTTACTCCTGTCAGTTGCTCCAGGTTTTACCACAGTCACATTTTCAAGGTTTCACTAGCCAGTTCACCTGAAGCGATACGCCATTATCTGTCAACCTATAGACTTTCACAGCACTCCTGATGGGAGCTTCTCGAGTTTGCCGATGTATTTCGCCTGTTGACCACGCATTTGGCTACCTTAAGAGAGTCATAGTTACTCCTGTCAGTTGCTCCCCGTTTTACCACAGTCACAATTTCAAGCTTCCTCTAGCCAGTTCCCCTGAAGCGATACGCCATTATCTGTCAACCTATAGACTTTCACAGCACTCCTGACGGGAGCTTCTTGAGTTTGCCTATGTATTTCGCCTGTTGACCACGCATTTGGCTACCTTAAGAGAGTCATAGTTACTCCTGTCAGTTGCTCCCCGTTTTACCACAGTCACAATTTCAAGCTTCCTCTAGCCAGTTCCCCTGAAGCGATACGCCATTATCTGTCAACCTATAGACTTTCACAGCACTCCTGACGGGAGCTTCTTGAGTTTGCCGATGTATTTCGCCTGTTGACCACGCATTTGGCTACCTTAAGAGAGTCATAGTTACTCCTGTCAGTTGCTCCCCGTTATACCACAGTCACATTTTCAAGCTTCTTATAGCCAGTTCACCTAACGCGATACGCCATTGTCTGTCAACCTAATGTCTTTCACAGTACTCCTGCCGGGAGCTTCTCGAGTTTGCCGATGTATTTCGCCTGTTGAGGAGGCATTTGGATACCTTAAGAGAGTCATAGTTACTCCTGTCAGTTGCTCCCCGTTTTAATACAGTCACATTTTCAAACTTCCTCTAGCCAGGTCACCTGAAGCGATACGCCATTATCTGTCGACATAAAGACTGTCACAGTACTCCTGCCGGGAGCTTCTCGAGTTTGCCGATGTATTTCGCCTCTTGACGAGGCATTTGGCTACCTTAAGAGAGTCATAGTTACTCCTGTCAGTGACTCCCCGTTTTACAACAGCCACATCTACAAGCTTACTCTAGCCAGTTTACCAGAGGCGATACGCCAATATATGTCAACATAAAGACTTTCACAGCACTCCTGATGGGAGCTTCTCGAGTTTTTCGATGTATTTCTCCGTTTGACGAGGCATTTGGCTACCTTAAGAGAGTCATAGTTACTCCTGTCAACTGCTCCCCGTTTTTCCACAGTCACATTTTCAAGCTTCCTCTAGCCAGTTCACCTGACGCGATAGGCCATTGTCTGTCAACCTAATGTCTTTCACAGTACTCCTGCCGGGAACTTCTCGAGTTTGCCGATGTATTTCGCCTCCTGACGAGGCATTTGGCTACCTTAAGAGAGTCATAGTTACTCCTGTCAGCTGCTCCCCGTTTTTCCACAGTCACATTTTCAAGCTTCCTCTAGCCAGATCACCTGAAGCGATACGCCATTATCTGTCAACCTATAGACTTTCACAGCACTCCTGATGGGAGCTTCTCGAGTTTGCCGATGTATTTCGCCTGTTGACCACGCATTTGGCTACCTTAAGAGAGTCATAGTTACTCCTGTCAGTTGCTCCCCGTTTTACCACAGTCACATTTTCAAGCTTCCTCTAGCCATTTCACCTGACGCGATACGCCATTGTCTGTCAATCTAATGTCTTTCACAGTACTCCTGCCGGGAGCTTCTCGAGTTTGCCGATGTATTTCGCCTGTTGAGGAGGCATTTGGATACCTTAAGAGAGTAATAGTTACTCCTGTCAGTTGCTCCCCGTTTTAATACAGTCACATTTTCAAACTTCCTCTAGCCAGGTCACCTGAAGCGATACGCCATTATCTGTCGACATAAAGACTGTCACAGTACTCCTGCCGGGAGCTTCTCGAGTTTGCCGATGTATTTCGCCTCTTGACGAGGCATTTGGCTACCTTAAGAGAGTCATAGTTACTCCTGTCAGTGACTCCCCGTTTTACAACAGCCACATCTACATGCTTACTCTGGCCAGTTCACCTGAAGCGATACGCCATTATCTGTCAACCTATAGACTTTCACAGCACTCCTGATGGGAGCTTCTCGAGTTTGCCGATGTATTTCGCCTGTTGACCACGCATTTGGCTACCTTAAGAGAGTCATAGTTACTCCTGTCAGTTGCTCCCCGTTTTACCACAGTCACAATTTCAAGCTTCCTCTAGCCAGTTCCCCTGAAGCGATATGCCATTATCTGTCAACCTATAGACTTTCACAGCACTCCTGACGGGAGCTTCTTGAGTTTGCCTATGTATTTCGCCTGTTGACCACGCATTTGGCTACCTTAAGAGAGTCATAGTTACTCCTGTCAGTTGCTCCCCGTTTTACCACAGTCACAATTTCAAGCTTCCTCTAGCCAGTTCCCCTGAAGCGATACGCCATTATCTGTCAACCTATAGACTTTCACAGCACTCCTGACGGGAGCTTCTTGAGTTTGCCGATGTATTTCGCCTGTTGACCACGCATTTGGCTACCTTAAGAGAGTCATAGTTACTCCTGTCAGTTGCTCCCCGTTATACCACAGTCACATTTTCAAGCTTCTTCTAGCCAGTTCACCTAACGCGATACGCCATTGTCTGTCAACCTAATGTCTTTCACAGTACTCCTGCCGGGAGCTTCTCGAGTTTGCCGATGTATTTCGCCTGTTGAGGAGGCATTTGGATACCTTAAGAGAGTCATAGTTACTCCTGTCAGTTGCTCCCCGTTTTAATACAGTCACATTTTCAAACTTCCTCTAGCCAGGTCACCTGAAGCGATACGCCATTATCTGTCGACATAAAGACTGTCACAGTACTCCTGCCAGGAGCTTCTCGAGTTTGCCGATGTATTTCGCCTCTTGACGAGGCATTTGGCTATACAGCCGTCTTTATTCACAAATACAGTGAATAACACAAGGTAATACATAACACTCTTAATCTATTGCGCCTTGCTCCCCGAGAGGAGCTCACAAGGGCGCCGGTTACCGATGTTGTGTAACCGCAGTTACCTTAATGTTAAACACAGTATCACAAGTAACATACAAAAATTGAATAAAGAGCGGAATTGCTCCCGATATTGAAGCCCCGGGAGTCGGGGCAAACTAACCTAAAACTAACCGACTAACTAGCCTACGCCCTCCCTGTACTTCGGCCTGGTCGACGTCATATTTTCGAACAGGCCGAAGATCCACGTCGTTCCACAGAGCACCCGCGTGCTGATGGTGCTTATCTCCCGCCTGCGGAAGCCAAGTTGTAGGAGCTGGCGGGCTGATGTAGGTGCCCAAGTCCCCCTCCAGTTCAGGGTCACTGTTCTAAACTGTATGCTGCTGGCTGCAGGTCGGAGAGCGCCGACGGCCTGCCGCACCGACGGGACGTCGTATTTCGCCGCCTTCTGCCGGTGACACCAGTCGGTGTCAAGATGGTCGCCGACGATTTGTGCGTCGATGACATGCGCCACGCCGTCCTTAAGAGAGTCATAGTTACTCCTGTCAGTGACTCCCCGTTTTACAACAGCCACATCTACAAGCTTACTCTAGCCAGTTTACCAGAGGCGATACGCCAATATATGTCAACATAAAGACTTTCACAGCACTCCTGATGGGAGCTTCTCGAGTTTTCCGATGTATTTCTCCGGTTGACGAGGCGTTTGGCTACCTTAAGAGAGTCATAGTTACTCCTGTCAGCTGCTCCCCGTTTTTCCACAGTCACATTTTCAAGCTTCCTCTAGCCAGTTCACCTGACGCGATAGGCCATTGTCTGTCAACCTAATGTCTTTCACAGTACTCCTGCCGGGAACTTCTCGAGTTAGCCGATGTATTTCGCCTCCTGACGAGGCATTTGGCTACCTTAAGAGAGTCATAGTTACTCCTGTCAGCTGCTCCCCGTTTTTCCACAGTCACATTTTCAAGCTTCCTCTAGCCAGATCACCTGAAGCGATACGCCATTATCTGTCAACCTATAGACTTTCACAGCACTCCTGATGGGAGCTTCTCGAGTTTGCCGATGTATTTCGCCTGTTGACCACGCATTTGGCTACCTTAAGAGAGTCATAGTTACTCCTGTCAGTTGCTCCCCGTTTTACCACAGTCACATTTTCAAGGTTTCACTAGCCAGATCACCTGAAGCGATACGCCATTATCTGTCAACCTATAGACTTTCACAGCACTCCTGATGGGAGCTTCTCGAGTTTGCCGAGGTATTTCTCCGGTTGACGAGGCATTTGGCTACCTTAAGAGAGTCATAGTTACTCCTGTCAGTTGCTCCCCGTTATACCACAGTCACATTTTCAAGCTTCCTCTAGCCAGTTCCCCTGACGCGATACGCCATTGTCTGTCAATCTAATGTCTTTCACAGTACTCCTGCCGGGAGCTTCTCGAGTTTGCCGATGTATTTCGCCTGTTGAGGAGGCATTTGGATACCTTAAGAGAGTAATAGTTACTCCTGTCAGTTGCTCCCCGTTTTCATACAGTCACATTTTCAAACTTCCTCTAGCCAGGTCACCTGAAGCGATACGCCATTATCTGTCGACATAAAGACTGTCACAGTACTCCTGGCGGGAGCTTCTCGAGTTTGCCGATGTATTTCGCCTCTTGACGAGGCATTTGGCTACCTTAAGAGAGTCATAGTTACTCCTGTCAGTGACTCCCCGTTTTACAACAGCCACATCTACAAGCTTACTCTGGCCAGTTTACCAGAGGCGATACGCCCATATCTGTCAACATAAAGACTTTCACAGCACTCCTGATGGGAGCTTCTCGAGTTTTCCGATGTATTTCGCCTCCTGACGAGGCATTTGGCTACCTTAAGAGAGTCATAGTTACTCCTGTCAGTTGCTCCAGGTTTTACCACAGTCACATTTTCAAGGTTTCACTAGCCAGTTCACCTGAAGCGATACGCCATTATCTGTCAACCTATAGACTTTCACAGCACTCCTGATGGGAGCTTCTCGAGTTTGCCGATGTATTTCGCCTGTTGACCACGCATTTGGCTACCTTAAGAGAGTCATAGTTACTCCTGTCAGTTGCTCCCCGTTTTACCACAGTCACAATTTCAAGCTTCCTCTAGCCAGTTCCCCTGAAGCGATACGCCATTATCTGTCAACCTATAGACTTTCACAGCACTCCTGACGGGAGCTTCTTGAGTTTGCCGATGTATTTCGCCTGTTGACCACGCATTTGGCTACCTTAAGAGAGTCATAGTTACTCCTGTCAGTTGCTCCCCGTTATACCACAGTCACATTTTCAAGCTTCTTATAGCCAGTTCACCTAACGCGATACGCCATTGTCTGTCAACCTAATGTCTTTCACAGTACTCCTGCCGGGAGCTTCTCGAGTTTGCCGATGTATTTCGCCTGTTGAGGAGGCATTTGGATACCTTAAGAGAGTCATAGTTACTCCTGTCAGTTGCTCCCCGTTTTAATACAGTCACATTTTCAAACTTCCTCTAGCCAGGTCACCTGAAGCGATACGCCATTATCTGCCAACCTAAAGACTTTCACAGCACTCCTGACGGGAGCTTCTCGAGTTTGCCGAGGTATTTCTCCGGTTGACGAGGCATTTGGCTACCTTAAGAGAGTCATTGTTACTCCTGTCAGTTGCTGCCCGTTTTACCACAGTCACAATTTCAAGCTTCCTCTAGCCAGTTCCCCTGAAGCGATACGCCATTATCTGCCAACCTAAAGACTTTCACAGCACTCCTGACGGGAGCTTCTCGAGTTTGCCGAGGTATTTCTCCGGTTGACGAGGCATTTGGCTACCTTAAGAGAGTCATTGTTACTCCTGTCAGTTGCTCCCCGTTATACCACAGTCACATTTTCAAGCTTCTTCTAGCCAGTTCACCTAACGCGATACGCCATTGTCTGTCAACCTAATGTCTTTCACAGTACTCCTGCCGGGAGCTTCTCGAGTTTGCCGATGTATTTCGCCTGTTGAGGAGGCATTTGGATACCTTAAGAGAGTCATAGTTACTCCTGTCAGTTGCTCCCCGTTTTAATACAGTCACATTTTCAAACTTCCTCAAGCCAGGTCACCTGAAGCGATACGCCATTATCTGTCGACATAAAGACTGTCACAGTACTCCTGCCGGGAGCTTCTCGAGTTTGCCGATGTATTTCGCCTCTTGACGAGGCATTTGGCTACCTTAAGAGAGTCATAGTTACTCCTGTCAGTGACTCCCCGTTTTACAACAGCCACATCTACAAGCTTACTCTAGCCAGTTTACCAGAGGCGATACGCCAATATATGTCAACATAAAGACTTTCACAGCACTCCTGATGGTAGCTTCTCGAGTTTTCCGATGTATTTCTCCGTTTGACGAGGCATTTGGCTACCTTAAGAGAGTCATAGTTACTCCTGTCAACTGCTCCCCGTTTTTCCACAGTCACATTTTCAAGCTTCCTCTAGCCAGTTCACCTGACGCGATAGGCCATTGTCTGTCAACCTAATGTCTTTCACAGTACTCCTGCCGGGAACTTCTCGAGTTTGCCGATGTATTTCGCCTCCTGACGAGGCATTTGGCTACCTTAAGAGAGTCATAGTTACTCCTGTCAGCTGCTCCCCGTTTTTCCACAGTCACATTTTCAAGCTTCCTCTAGCCAGATCACCTGAAGCGATACGCCATTATCTGTCAACCTATAGACTTTCACAGCACTCCTGATGGGAGCTTCTCGAGTTTGCCGATGTATTTCGCCTGTTGACCACGCATTTGGCTACCTTAAGAGAGTCATAGTTACTCCTGTCAGTTGCTCCCCGTTTTACCACAGTCACATTTTCAAGCTTCCTCTAGCCAGTTCACCTGACGCGATACGCCATTGTCTGTCAATCTAATGTCTTTCACAGTACTCCTGCCGGGAGCTTCTCGAGTTTGCCGATGTATTTCGCCCGTTGAGGAGGCATTTGGATACCTTAAGAGAGTAATAGTTACTCCTGTCAGTTGCTCCCCGTTTTAATACAGTCACATTTTCAAACTTCCTCTAGCCAGGTCACCTGAAGCGATACGCCATTATCTGTCAACCTATAGACTTTCACAGCACTCCTGACGGGAGCTTCTTGAGTTTGCCGATGTATTTCGCCTGTTGACCACGCATTTGGCTACCTTAAGAGAGTCATAGTTACTCCTGTCAGCTGCTCCCCGTTTTTCCACAGTCACATTTTCAAGCTTCCTCTAGCCAGTTCCCCTGAAGCGATACGCCATTATCTGTCAACCTATAGACTTTCACAGCACTCCTGACGGGAGCTTCTTGAGTTTGCCGATGTATTTCGCCTGTTGACCACGCATTTGGCTACCTTAAGAGAGTCATAGTTACTCCTGTCAGTTGCTCCCCGTTTTACCACAGTCACAATTTCAAGCTTCCTCTAGCCAGTTCCCCTGAAGCGATACGCCATTATCTGCCAACCTAAAGACTTTCACAGCACTCCTGACGGGAGCTTCTCGAGTTTGCCGAGGTATTTCTCCGGTTGACGAGGCATTTTGCTACCTTAAGAGAGTCATTGTTACTCCTGTCAGTTGCTCCCCGTTATACCACAGTCACATTTTCAAGCTTCTTCTAGCCAGTTCACCTAACGCGATACGCCATTGTCTGTCAACCTAATGTCTTTCACAGTACTCCTGCCGGGAGCTTCTCGAGTTTGCCGATGTATTTCGCCTGTTGAGGAGGCATTTGGATACCTTAAGAGAGTCATAGTTACTCCTGTCAGTTGCTCCCCGTTTTAATACAGTCACATTTTCAAACTTCCTCTAGCCAGGTCACCTGAAGCGATACGCCATTATCTGTCGACATAAAGACTGTCACAGTACTCCTGCCGGGAGCTTCTCGAGTTTGCCGATGTATTTCGCCTCTTGACGAGGCATTTGGCTATACAGCCGTCTTTATTCACAAATACAGTGAATAACACAAGGTAATACATAACACTCTTAATCTATTGCGCCTTGCTCCCCGAGAGGAGCTCACAAGGGCGCCGGTTACCGATGTTGTGTAACCGCTGTTACCTTAATATTAATCACAGTATCACAAGTTACATACAAAAATTGAATAAAGAGCGGAATTGCTCCCGATATTGAAGCCCCGGGAGTCGGGGCAAACTAACCTAAAACTAACCGACTAACTAACCTACGCCCTCCCTGTACTTCGGCCTGGACGACGTCATATTTTCGAACAGGCCGAAGATCCACGTCGTTCCACAGAGCACCCGCGTGCTGATGGTGCTTATCTCCCGCCTGCGGAAGCCAAGTTGTAGGAGCTGGCGGGCTGATGTAGGTGCCCAAGTCCCCCTCCAGTTCAGGGTCACTGTTTTAAACTGTATGCTGCTGGCTGCAGGTCGGAGAGCGCCGACGGCTTGCCGCACCGACGGGACGTCGTATTTCGCCGCCTTCTGCCGGTGACACCAGTCGGTGTCAAGATGGTCGCCGACGATCTGTGCGTCGATGACATGCACCACGCCGTCCTTAGACGCCACAACGTCGGGCTTGCGGACTCCCTCTGGTGTACGAAGGTGTGGCTCGACGGACACGTCGAACCCTCGTTGAGCCAGCCCGCGCGCGACGTATTTCACAACCGCGTCGTGTCGTCGCACCCGGGCTCGGCTGGTCAGCCCGCAGCCCTGGACGACGTGGTTTGCGGTCTCGACGGCGTTGCATCTTGCGCGACACATCTTCTCCCTGTCTCGGCCGCGACTCCTGCGCGCTTTGGATGGTAGAGCGTTAATGCGCGTGCGGATGCACGCGACGTAGTCACGGCCAGACAGGAAGCGACTGGTGTCCTCGACCCAGCTGTGTTGGCCTGATGTCCTGGCTGACGACGAGAGAGCTGCCCCGTCGAAGGAAACATGCAGGCGCGCCGCCCACATCTCACCAACTTTTGCAGCCGTTGGCAGCAGATGGCCCTCCCACGTCAGGTGTCGTTCAAGCGCCGCCACTTCGTGTCGTGCCTCCCCCAGGTCTGCGTCGGTGGTGGTGGTCTCGAGCTGCAACAGAGTGAGGAGCCTGCCCCGCCTCAGGGTTGGCCCTATCCAGCGGGCTGATGGAATCCCAAGGCCCCCATGGGCAATTGGAGCGTGAAAGTAGCCCAAGGGGGTGTCGGCTGGGAGGCGGAACCATCTCCTCACGGCGGCTCGGACGCAATTGTCCATGGCCTTGAGCGCACCGATGCGGGTGCGACTCAGTGCTAGGCCATGATACAGGCCCGGGAGAAGGACCTCACGAAGTGCAAAGAGCCGCTGCTGCGGCTTCAGCGGCGCCCGCGTGATGATTGACAGCTGCTCCTCGATGTGGTGCCTCGGATGAAAGAGACACCGCCCAGAGGAGGAGAACTGCAGTCCCAAGTAGCGGAAGGTCTCACCCACTCCCAACGCCGGCATGGTGGTTTCGCCGGCCGTGAAGGTGACGCTCGCATCCACTTTCACTTTCTTCTCGCGGCCGGACGCCACGAGTGCGAGGGTGAGACACTTCCGCGGATTAACCCGCAGCCCCAGCTGGTCGAGGGCTGCCACTGCTGCGTTGATAAGGGACTGCAGGCCCCCCCTCGTGGAGGCGAAGAGCAGGATGTCATCCGCGAAGGCCGCCGCGTTCGTCTGGCGGCCCAACACCTTGACACCTACGTGAGAGGGCAGTTGACCTAGAACATAATCAACAGCGAAATTGAACAGGAGAGGGGACAGAGGATCTCCTTGCCGAACACCTCTTGCTGGCCGCACGGCCGGGGACTCGTCGCCACCCCCCGCAATTACCGTCGTGCTGTCCGCATAGCAGCCCTCGACGTAGTCAATGAATTCGTCCGGCAGACCATGGGCTTTAAGCACAGGACGCAAAGCCGCATGGTCCAACGAATCGAACGCCTTGGACACATCGAGGGATGCCATGAACACAGAACGACAGCGGCGGACGGCGCCGACGAGTATCCGGTCGAGGAGGAAGGTATTCTCCAGCATCCCATCCCTTGGGATGAAAGCCCGCTGACGTTCGTCCACAGCACACATCTGCATAAGGCGAGTCGCCAGAACCTTATGGAAGGTTCGGGCTAGCACCGAGCAGACGGTGATGGGCCGAAAGTCAGCGGGGGATGCTGGGGCGGCTGTCTTAGGGAGCAAAGAGGTCCTGGCTCGGAGGAGGGAAGGGGGAAGCTTGCGGGTAAGCAGGAAAAGGTTTAGGAGTTTGGTGGTGACCTCCGCTGGAAGGCGGCGCAGCTGCACCGGCGAGAGGCCGTCAGGGCCGGCAACGGAGCCTCTGGGCGGCAAGGCGGCCGCAACCTCTTCTGCAGTGATCGGCCTCCATAGGCGCATAGGCTTAAGAGAGTCATAGTTACTCCTGTCAGTGACTCCCCGTTTTACAACAGCCACATCTACAAGCTTACTCTAGCCAGTTTACCAGAGGCGATACGCCAATATATGTCAACATAAAGACTTTCACAGCACTCCTGATGGTAGCTTCTCGAGTTTTCCGATGTATTTCTCCGGTTGACGAGGCATTTGGCTACCTTAAGAGAGTCATAGTTACTCCTGTCAGCTGCTCCCCGTTTTTCCACAGTCACATTTTCAAGCTTCCTCTAGCCAGTTCACCTGACGAGATAGGCCATTGTCTGTCAACCTAATGTCTTTCACAGTACTCCTGCCGGGAACTTCTCGAGTTTGCCGATGTATTTCGCCTCCTGACGAGGCATTTGGCTACCTTAAGAGAGTCATAGTTACTCCTGTCAGCTGCTCCCCGTTTTTCCACAGTCACATTTTCAAGCTTCCTCTAGCCAGATCACCTGAAGCGATACGCCATTATCTGTCAACCTATAGACTTTCACAGCACTCCTGATGGGAGCTTCTCGAGTTTGCCGAGGTATTTCTCCGGTTGACGAGGCATTTGGCTACCTTAAGAGAGTCATAGTTACTTCTGTCAGTTGCTCCCCGTTATACCACAGTCACATTTTCAAGCTTCCTCTAGCCAGTTCACCTGACGCGATACGCCATTGTCTGTCAATCTAATGTCTTTCACAGTACTCCTGCCGGGAGCTTCTCGAGTTTGCCGATGTATTTCGCCTGTTGAGGAGGCATTTGGATACCTTAAGAGAGTCATAGTTACTCCTGTCAGCTGCTCCCCGTTTTTCCACAGTCACATTTTCAAGCTTCCTCTAGCCAGTTCACCTGACGCGATAGGCCATTGTCTGTCAACCTAATGTCTTTCACAGTACTCCTGCCGGGAACTTCTCGAGTTTGCCGATGTATTTCGCCTCTTGACGAGGCATTTGGCTACCTTAAGAGAGTCATAGTTACTCCTGTCAGTGACTCCCCGTTTTACAACAGCCACATCTACAAGCTTACTCTAGCCAGTTTACCAGAGGCGACACGCCAATATATGTCAACATAAAGACTTTCACAGCACTCCTGATGGGAGCTTCTCGAGTTTTCCGATGTATTTCTCCGGTTGACGAGGCATTTGGCTACCTTAAGAGAGTCATAGTTACTCCTGTCAGCTGCTCCCCGTTTTTCCACAGTCACATTTTCAAGCTTCCTCTAGCCAGTTCACCTGACGCGATAGGCCATTGTCTGTCAACCTAATGTCTTTCACAGTACTCCTGCCGGGAACTTCTCGAGTTTGCCGATGTATTTCGCCTCCTGACGAGGCATTTGGCTACCTTAAGAGAGTCATAGTTACTCCTGTCAGCTGCTCCCCGTTTTTCCACAGTCACATTTTCAAGCTTCCTCTAGCCAGTTCCCCTGAAGCGATACGCCATTATCTGTCAACCTATAGACTTTCACAGCACTCCTGACGGGAGCTTCTTGAGTTTGCCGATGTATTTCGCCTGTTGACCACGCATTTGGCTACCTTAAGAGAGTCATAGTTACTCCTGTCAGTTGCTCCCCGTTTTACCACAGTCACAATTTCAAGCTTCCTCTAGCCAGTTCCCCTGAAGCGATACGCCATTATCTGCCAACCTAAACACTTTCACAGCACTCCTGACGGGAGCTTCTCGAGTTTGCCAAGGTATTTCTCCGGTTGACGAGGCATTCGGCTACCTTAAGAGAGTCATTGTTACTCCTGTCAGTTGCTCCCCGTTACACCACAGTCACATTTTCAAGCTTCTTCTAGCCAGTTCACCTAACGCGATACGCCATTGTCTGTCAACCTTATGTCTTTCACAGTACTCCTGCCGGGAGCTTCTCGAGTTTGCCGATGTATTTCGCCTGTTGAGGAGGCATTTGGATACCTTAAGAGAGTCATAGTTACTCCTGTCAGTTGCTCCCCGTTTTAATACAGTCACATTTTCAAACTTCCTCTAGCCAGGTCACCTGAAGCGATACGCCATTATCTGTCGACATAAAGACTGTCACAGTACTCCTGCCGGGAGCTTCTCGAGTTTGCCGATGTATTTCGCCTCTTGACGAGGCATTTGGCTACCTTAAGAGAGTCATAGTTACTCCTGTCAGTGACTCCCCGTTTTACAACAGCCACATCTACAAGCTTACTCTAGCCAGTTTACCAGAGGCGATACGCCAATATATGTCAACATAAAGACTTTCACAGCACTCCTGATGGTAGCTTCTCGAGTTTTCCGATGTATTTCTCCGGTTGACGAGGCATTTGGCTACCTTAAGAGAGTCATAGTTACTCCTGTCAGCTGCTCCCCGTTTTTCCACAGTCACATTTTCAAGCTTCCTCTAGCCAGATCACCTGAAGCGATACGCCATTATCTGTCAACCTATAGACTTTCACAGCACTCCTGATGGGAGCTTCTCGAGTTTGCCGATGTATTTCGCCTGTTGACCACGCATTTGGCTACCTTAAGAGAGTCATAGTTACTCCTGTCAGTTGCTCCCCGTTTTACCACAGTCACATTTTCAATGTTTCACTAGCCAGTTCACCTGACGCGATACGCCATTGTCTGTCAATCTAATGTCTTTCACAGTACTCCTGCCGGGAGCTTCTCGAGTTTGCCGATGTATTTCGCCTGTTGAGGAGGCATTTGGATACCTTAAGAGAGTCATAGTTACTCCTGTCAGTTGCTCCCCGTTTTACCACAGTCACATTTTCAAACTTCCTCTAGCCAGGTCACCTGAAGCGATACGCCATTATCTGTCGATATAAAGACTGTCACAGTACTCCTGACGGGAGCTTCTCGAGTTTGCCGATGTATTTCGCCTCTTGACGAGGCATTTGGCTACCTTAAAAGAGTCATAGTTACTCCTGTCAGTTACTCCCCGTTTTACAACAGCCACATCTACAAGCTTACTCTGGCCAGTTTACCAGAGGCGATACGCCAATATCTGTCAACATAAAGACTTTCACAGCACTCCTGATGGGAGCTTCTCGAGTTTGCCGATGTATTTCGCCTGTTGACCACGCATTTGGCTACCTTAAGAGAGTCATAGTTACTCCTGTCAGTTGCTCCCCGTTTTACCACAGTCACATTTTCAAGGTTTCACTAGCCAGTTCACCTGAAGCGATACGCCATTATCTGTCAACCTATAGACTTTCACAGCACTCCTGATGGGAGCTTCTCGAGTTTGCCGAGGTATTTCCCCGGTTGACGAGGCATTTGGCTACCTTAAGAGAGTCATAGTTACTCCTGTCAGCTGCTCCCCGTTTTTCCACAGTCACATTTTCAAGCTTCCTCTAGCCAGTTCACCTGACGCGATAGGCCATTGTCTGTCAACCTAATGTCTTTCACAGTACTCCTGCCGGGAACTTCTCGAGTTTGCCGATGTATTTCGCCTCCTGACGAGGCATTTGGCTACCTTAAGAGAGTCATAGTTACTCCTGTCAGCTGCTCCCCGTTTTTCCACAGTCACATTTTCAAGCTTCCTCTAGCCAGATCACCTGAAGCGATACGCCATTATCTGTCAACCTATAGACTTTCACAGCACTCCTGATGGGAGCTTCTCGAGTTTGCCGATGTATTTCGCCTGTTGACCACGCATTTGGCTACCTTAAGAGAGTCATAGTTACTCCTGTCAGTTGCTCCCCGTTTTACCACAGTCAAATTTTCAAGGTTTCACTAGCCAGTTCACCTGACGCGATACGCCATTGTCTGTCAATCTAATGTCTTTCACAGTACTCCTGCCGGGAGCTTCTCGAGTTTGCCGATGTATTTCGCCTGTTGAGGAGGCATTTGGATACCTTAAGAGAGTCATAGTTACTCCTGTCAGTTGCTCCCCGTTTTACCACAGTCACATTTTCAAACTTCCTCTAGCCAGGTCACCTGAAGCGATACGCCATTATCTGTCGATATAAAGACTGTCACAGTACTCCTGACGGGAGCTTCTCGAGTTTGCCGATGTATTTCGCCTCTTGACGAGGCATTTGGCTACCTTAAAAGAGTCATAGTTACTCCTGTCAGTTACTCCCCGTTTTACAACAGCCACATCTACAAGCTTACTCTGGCCAGTTTACCAGAGGCGATACGCCAATATCTGTCAACATAAAGACTTTCACAGCACTCCTGATGGGAGCTTCTCGAGTTTGTCGATGTATTTCTCCGGTTGACGAGGCATTTGGCTACCTTAAGAGAGTCATAGTTACTCCTGTCAGTTGCTCCCCGTTTTTCCACAGTCACATTTTCAAGCTTCCTCTAGCCAGTTCACCTGTCGCGATAGGCCATTGTTTGTCAACCTAATGTCTTTCACAGTACTCCTGCCGGCAGCTTCTCGAGTTTGGCGATGTATTTCGCCTGTTGAGGAGGCATTTGGATACCTTAAGAGAGTCATAGTTACTCCTGTCAGCTGCTCCCCGTTTTTCCACAGTCACATTTTCAAGCTTCCTCTAGCCAGATCACCTGAAGCGATACGCCATTATCTGTCAACCTATAGACTTTCACAGCACTCCTGATGGGAGCTTCTCGAGTTTGCCGATGTATTTCGCCTGTTGACCACGCATTTGGCTACCTTAAGAGAGTCATAGTTACTCCTATCAGTTGCTCCCCGTTTTACCACAGTCACATTTTCAAGGTTTCACTAGCCAGTTCACCTGACGCGATACGCCATTGTCTGTCAATCTAATGTCTTTCACAGTACTCCTGCCGGGAGCTTCTCGAGTTTGGCGATGTATTTCGCCTGTTGAGGAGGCATTTGGATACCTTAAGAGAGTCATAGTTACTCCTGTCAGTTGCTCCCCGTTTTACCACAGTCACATTTTCAAACTTCCTCTAGCCAGGTCACCTGAAGCGATACGCCATTATCTGTCGATATAAAGACTGTCACAGTACTCCTGACGGGAGCTTCTCGAGTTTGCCGATGTATTTCGCCTCTTGACGAGGCATTTGGCTACCTTAAAAGAGTCATAGTTACTCCTGTCAGTTACTCCCCGTTTTACAACAGCCACATTTTCAAGCTTCCTCTAGCCAGTTCACCTGTCGCGATAGGCCATTGTTTGTCAACCTAATGTCTTTCACAGTACTCCTGCCGGCAGCTTCTCGAGTTTGGCGATGTATTTCGCCTGTTGAGGAGGCATTTGGATACCTTAAGAGAGTCATAGTTACTCCTGTCAGCTGCTCCCCGTTTTTCCACAGTCACATTTTCAAGCTTCCTCTAGCCAGATCACCTGAAGCGATACGCCATTATCTGTCAACCTATAGACTTTCACAGCACTCCTGATGGGAGCTTCTCGAGTTTGCCGATGTATTTCGCCTGTTGACCACGCATTTGGCTACCTTAAGAGAGTCATAGTTACTCCTGTCAGTTGCTCCCCGTTATACCACAGTCACATTTTCAAGCTTCCTCTAGCCAGTTCACCTGACGCGATACGCCATTGTCTGTCAATCTAATGTCTTTCACAGTACTCCTGCCGGGAGCTTCTCGAGTTTGCCGATGTATTTCGCCTCTTGACGAGGCATTTGGCTACCTTGAGAGAGTCATAGTTACTCCTGTCAGTGACTCCCCGTTTTACAACAGCCACATCTACAAGCTTACTCTGGCCAGTTTACCAGAGGCGATACGCCCATATCTGTCAACATAAAGACTTTCACAGCACTCCTGATGGGAGCTTCTCGAGTTTTCCGATGTATTTCGCCTCCTGACGAGGCATTTGGCTACCTTAAGAGAGTCATAGTTACTCCTGTCAGTTGCTCCAGGTTTTACCACAGTCACATTTTCAAGGTTTCACTAGCCAGTTCACCTGAAGCGATACGCCATTGTTTGTCAACCTAATGTCTTTCACAGTACTCCTGCCGGCAGCTTCTCGAGTTTGGCGATGTATTTCGCCTGTTGAGGAGGCATTTGGATACCTTAAGAGAGTCATAGTTACTCCTGTCAGCTGCTCCCCGTTTTTCCACAGTCACATTTTCAAGCTTCCTCTAGCCAGATCACCTGAAGCGATACGCCATTATCTGTCAACCTATAGACTTTCACAGCACTCCTGATGGGAGCTTCTCGAGTTTGCCGATGTATTTCGCCTGTTGACCACGCATTTGGCTACCTTAAGAGAGTCATAGTTACTCCTGTCAGTTGCTCCCCGTTATACCACAGTCACATTTTCAAGCTTCCTCTAGCCAGTTCACCTGACGCGATACGCCATTGTCTGTCAATCTAATGTCTTTCACAGTACTCCTGCCGGGAGCTTCTCGAGTTTGCCGATGTATTTCGCCTCTTGACGAGGCATTTGGCTACCTTGAGAGAGTCATAGTTACTCCTGTCAGTGACTCCCCGTTTTACAACAGCCACATCTACAAGCTTACTCTGGCCAGTTTACCAGAGGCGATACGCCCATATCTGTCAACATAAAGACTTTCACAGCACTCCTGATGGGAGCTTCTCGAGTTTTCCGATGTATTTCGCCTCCTGACGAGGCATTTGGCTACCTTAAGAGAGTCATAGTTACTCCTGTCAGTTGCTCCAGGTTTTACCACAGTCACATTTTCAAGGTTTCACTAGCCAGTTCACCTGAAGCGATACGCCATTATCTGTCAACCTATAGACATTCACAGCACTCCTGATGGGAGCTTCTCGAGTTTGCCGATGTATTTCGCCTGTTGACCACGCATTTGGCTACCTTAAGAGAGTCATAGTTACTCCTGTCAGTTGCTCCCCGTTTTACCACAGTCACAATTTCAAGCTTCCTCTAGCCAGTTCCCCTGAAGCGATACGCCATTATCTGTCAACCTATAGACTTTCACAGCACTCCTGACGGGAGCTTCTTGAGTTTGCCGATGTATTTCGCCTGTTGACCACGCATTTGGCTACCTTAAGAGAGTCATAGTTACTCCTGTCAGTTGCTCCCCGTTTTACCACAGTCACAATTTCAAGCTTCCTCTAGCCAGTTCCCCTGAAGCGATACGCCATTATCTGCCAACCTAAAGACTTTCACAGCACTCCTGACGGGAGCTTCTCGAGTTTGCCGAGGTATTTCTCCGGTTGACGAGGCATTCGGCTACCTTAAGAGAGTCATTGTTACTCCTGTCAGTTGCTCCCCGTTATACCACAGTCACATTTTCAAGCTTCTTCTAGCCAGTTCACCTAACGCGATACGCCATTGTCTGTCAACCTAATGTCTTTCACAGTACTCCTGCCGGGAGCTTCTCGAGTTTGCCGATGTATTTCGCCTGTTGAGGAGGCATTTGGATACCTTAAGAGAGTCATAGTTACTCCTGTCAGTTGCTCCCCGTTTTAATACAGTCACATTTTCAAACTTCCTCTAGCCAGGTCACCTGAAGCGATACGCCATTATCTGTCGACATAAAGACTGTCACAGTACTCCTGCCGGGAGCTTCTCGAGTTTGCCGATGTATTTCGCCTCTTGACGAGGCATTTGGCTACCTTAAGAGAGTCATAGTTACTCCTGTCAGTGACTCCCCGTTTTACAACAGCCACATCTACAAGCTTACTCTAGCCAGTTTACCAGAGGCGATACGCCAATATATGTCAACATAAAGACTTTCACAGCACTCCTGATGGTAGCTTCTCGAGTTTTCCGATGTATTTCTCCGGTTGACGAGGCATTTGGTTACCTTAAGAGAGTCATAGTTACTCCTGTCAGCTGCTCCCCGTTTTTCCACAGTCACATTTTCAAGCTTCCTCTAGCCAGATCACCTGAAGCGATACGCCATTATCTGTCAACCTATAGACTTTCACAGCACTCCTGATGGGAGCTTCTCGAGTTTGCCGATGTATTTCGCCTGTTGACCACGCATTTGGCTACCTTAAGAGAGTCATAGTTACTCCTGTCAGTTGCTCCCCGTTTTACCACAGTCACATTTTCAATGTTTCACTAGCCAGTTCACCTGACGCGATACGCCATTGTCTGTCAATCTAATGTCTTTCACAGTACTCCTGCCGGGAGCTTCTCGAGTTTGCCGATGTATTTCGCCTGTTGAGGAGGCATTTGGATACCTTAAGAGAGTCATAGTTCCTCCTGTCAGTTGCTCCCCGTTTTACCACAGTCACATTTTCAAACTTCCTCTAGCCAGGTCACCTGAAGCGATACGCCATTATCTGTCGATATAAAGACTGTCACAGTACTCCTGACGGGAGCTTCTCGAGTTTGCCGATGTATTTCGCCTCTTGACGAGGCATTTGGCTACCTTAAAAGAGTCATAGTTACTCCTGTCAGTTACTCCCCGTTTTACAACAGCCACATCTACAAGCTTACTCTGGCCAGTTTACCAGAGGGGATACGCCAATATCTGTCAACATAAAGACTTTCACAGCACTCCTGATGGGAGCTTCTCGAGTTTGCCGATGTATTTCGCCTGTTGACCACGCATTTGGCTACCTTAAGAGAGTCATAGTTACTCCTGTCAGTTGCTCCCCGTTTTACCACAGTCACATTTTCAAGGTTTCACTAGCCAGTTCACCTGAAGCGATACGCCATTATCTGTCAACCTATAGACTTTCACAGCACTCCTGATGGGAGCTTCTCGAGTTTGCCGAGGTATTTCTCCGGTTGACGAGGCATTTGGCTACCTTAAGAGAGTCATAGTTACTCCTGTCAGCTGCTCCCCGTTTTTCCACAGTCACATTTTCAAGCTTCCTCTAGCCAGTTCACCTGACGCGATAGGCCATTGTCTGTCAACCTAATGTCTTTCACAGTACTCCTGCCGGGAACTTCTCGAGTTTGCCGATGTATTTCGCCTCCTGACGAGGCATTTGGCTACCTTAAGAGAGTCATAGTTACTCCTGTCAGCTGCTCCCCGTTTTTCCACAGTCACATTTTCAAGCTTCCTCTAGCCAGATCACCTGAAGCGATACGCCATTATCTGTCAACCTATAGACTTTCACAGCACTCCTGATGGGAGCTTCTCGAGTTTGCCGATGTATTTCGCCTGTTGACCACGCATTTGGCTACCTTAAGAGAGTCATAGTTACTCCTGTCAGTTGCTCCCCGTTTTACCACAGTCACATTTTCAAACTTCCTCTAGCCAGGTCACCTGAAGCGATACGCCATTATCTGTCGATATAAAGACTGTCACAGTACTCCTGACGGGAGCTTCTCGAGTTTGCCGATGTATTTCGCCTCTTGACGAGGCATTTGGCTACCTTAAAAGAGTCATAGTTACTCCTGTCAGTTACTCCCCGTTTTACAACAGCCACATCTACAAGCTTACTCTGGCCAGTTTACCAGAGGCGATACGCCAATATCTGTCAACATAAAGACTTTCACAGCACTCCTGATGGGAGCTTCTCGAGTTTTCCGATGTATTTCGCCTCCTGACGAGGCATTTGGCTACCTTAAGAGAGTCATAGTTACTCCTGTCAGTTGCTCCAGGTTTTACCACAGTCACATTTTCAAGGTTTCACTAGCCAGTTCACCTGAAGCGATACGCCATTGTTTGTCAACCTAATGTCTTTCACAGTACTCCTGCCGGCAGCTTCTCGAGTTTGGCGATGTATTTCGCCTGTTGAGGAGGCATTTGGATACCTTAAGAGAGTCATAGTTACTCCTGTCAGCTGCTCCCCGTTTTTCCACAGTCACATTTTCAAGCTTCCTCTAGCCAGATCACCTGAAGCGATACGCCATTATCTGTCAACCTATAGACTTTCACAGCACTCCTGATGGGAGCTTCTCGAGTTTGCCGATGTATTTCGCCTGTTGACCACGCATTTGGCTACCTTAAGAGAGTCATAGTTACTCCTGTCAGTTGCTCCCCGTTATACCACAGTCACATTTTCAAGCTTCCTCTAGCCAGTTCACCTGACGCGATACGCCATTGTCTGTCAATCTAATGTCTTTCACAGTACTCCTGCCGGGAGCTTCTCGAGTTTGCCGATGTATTTCGCCTCTTGACGAGGCATTTGGCTACCTTGAGAGAGTCATAGTTACTCCTGTCAGTGACTCCCCGTTTTACAACAGCCACATCTACAAGCTTACTCTGGCCAGTTTACCAGAGGCGATACGCCCATATCTGTCAACATAAAGACTTTCACAGCACTCCTGATGGGAGCTTCTCGAGTTTTCCGATGTATTTCGCCTCCTGACGAGGCATTTGGCTACCTTAAGAGAGTCATAGTTACTCCTGTCAGTTGCTCCAGGTTTTACCACAGTCACATTTTCAAGGTTTCACTAGCCAGTTCACCTGAAGCGATACGCCATTATCTGTCAACCTATAGACATTCACAGCACTCCTGATGGGAGCTTCTCGAGTTTGCCGATGTATTTCGCCTGTTGACCACGCATTTGGCTACCTTAAGAGAGTCATAGTTACTCCTGTCAGTTGCTCCCCGTTTTACCACAGTCACAATTTCAAGCTTCCTCTAGCCAGTTCCCCTGAAGCGATACGCCATTATCTGTCAACCTATAGACTTTCACAGCACTCCTGACGGGAGCTTCTTGAGTTTGCCGATGTATTTCGCCTGTTGACCACGCATTTGGCTACCTTAAGAGAGTCATAGTTACTCCTGTCAGTTGCTCCCCGTTTTACCACAGTCACAATTTCAAGCTTCCTCTAGCCAGTTCCCCTGAAGCGATACGCCATTATCTGCCAACCTAAAGACTTTCACAGCACTCCTGACGGGAGCTTCTCGAGTTTGCCGAGGTATTTCTCCGGTTGACGAGGCATTCGGCTACCTTAAGAGAGTCATTGTTACTCCTGTCAGTTGCTCCCCGTTATACCACAGTCACATTTTCAAGCTTCTTCTAGCCAGTTCACCTAACGCGATACGCCATTGTCTGTCAACCTAATGTCTTTCACAGTACTCCTGCCGGGAGCTTCTCGAGTTTGCCGATGTATTTCGCCTGTTGAGGAGGCATTTGGATACCTTAAGAGAGTCATAGTTACTCCTGTCAGTTGCTCCCCGTTTTAATACAGTCACATTTTCAAACTTCCTCTAGCCAGGTCACCTGAAGCGATACGCCATTATCTGTCGACATAAAGACTGTCACAGTACTCCTGCCGGGAGCTTCTCGAGTTTGCCGATGTATTTCGCCTCTTGACGAGGCATTTGGCTACCTTAAGAGAGTCATAGTTACTCCTGTCAGTGACTCCCCGTTTTACAACAGCCACATCTACAAGCTTACTCTAGCCAGTTTACCAGAGGCGATACGCCAATATATGTCAACATAAAGACTTTCACAGCACTCCTGATGGTAGCTTCTCGAGTTTTCCGATGTATTTCTCCGGTTGACGAGGCATTTGGTTACCTTAAGAGAGTCATAGTTACTCCTGTCAGCTGCTCCCCGTTTTTCCACAGTCACATTTTCAAGCTTCCTCTAGCCAGATCACCTGAAGCGATACGCCATTATCTGTCAACCTATAGACTTTCACAGCACTCCTGATGGGAGCTTCTCGAGTTTGCCGATGTATTTCGCCTGTTGACCACGCATTTGGCTACCTTAAGAGAGTCATAGTTACTCCTGTCAGTTGCTCCCCGTTTTACCACAGTCACATTTTCAATGTTTCACTAGCCAGTTCACCTG
This sequence comes from Schistocerca serialis cubense, assembly GCF_023864345.2. NCBI lineage: Eukaryota > Metazoa > Arthropoda > Insecta > Orthoptera > Acrididae > Schistocerca > Schistocerca serialis. Next base: position 969,425,070 of record NC_064640.1, read on the forward strand.
ACGCGATACGCCATTGTCTGTCAATCTAATGTCTTTCACAGTACTCCTGCCGGGAGCTTCTCGAGTTTGCCGATGTATTTCGCCTGTTGAGGAGGCATTTGGATACCTTAAGAGAGTCATAGTTCCTCCTGTCAGTTGCTCCCCGTTTTACCACAGTCACATTTTCAAACTTCCTCTAGCCAGGTCACCTGAAGCGATACGCCATTATCTGTCGATATAAAGACTGTCACAGTACTCCTGACGGGAGCTTCTCGAGTTTGCCGATGTATTTCGCCTCTTGACGAGGCATTTGGCTACCTTAAAAGAGTCATAGTTACTCCTGTCAGTTACTCCCCGTTTTACAACAGCCACATCTACAAGCTTACTCTGGCCAGTTTACCAGAGGGGATACGCCAATATCTGTCAACATAAAGACTTTCACAGCACTCCTGATGGGAGCTTCTCGAGTTTGCCGATGTATTTCGCCTGTTGACCACGCATTTGGCTACCTTAAGAGAGTCATAGTTACTCCTGTCAGTTGCTCCCCGTTTTACCACAGTCACATTTTCAAGGTTTCACTAGCCAGTTCACCTGAAGCGATACGCCATTATCTGTCAACCTATAGACTTTCACAGCACTCCTGATGGGAGCTTCTCGAGTTTGCCGAGGTATTTCTCCGGTTGACGAGGCATTTGGCTACCTTAAGAGAGTCATAGTTACTCCTGTCAGCTGCTCCCCGTTTTTCCACAGTCACATTTTCAAGCTTCCTCTAGCCAGTTCACCTGACGCGATAGGCCATTGTCTGTCAACCTAATGTCTTTCACAGTACTCCTGCCGGGAACTTCTCGAGTTTGCCGATGTATTTCGCCTCCTGACGAGGCATTTGGCTACCTTAAGAGAGTCATAGTTACTCCTGTCAGCTGCTCCCCGTTTTTCCACAGTCACATTTTCAAGCTTCCTCTAGCCAGATCACCTGAAGCGATACGCCATTATCTGTCAACCTATAGACTTTCACAGCACTCCTGATGGGAGCTTCTCGAGTTTGCCGATGTATTTCGCCTGTTGACCACGCATTTGGCTACCTTAAGAGAGTCATAGTTACTCCTGTCAGTTGCTCCCCGTTTTACCACAGTCACATTTTCAAACTTCCTCTAGCCAGGTCACCTGAAGCGATACGCCATTATCTGTCGATATAAAGACTGTCACAGTACTCCTGACGGGAGCTTCTCGAGTTTGCCGATGTATTTCGCCTCTTGACGAGGCATTTGGCTACCTTAAAAGAGTCATAGTTACTCCTGTCAGTTACTCCCCGTTTTACAACAGCCACATCTACAAGCTTACTCTGGCCAGTTTACCAGAGGCGATACGCCAATATCTGTCAACATAAAGACTTTCACAGCACTCCTGATGGGAGCTTCTCGAGTTTGTCGATGTATTTCTCCGGTTGACGAGGCATTTGGCCACCTTAAGAGAGTCATAGTTACTCCTGTCAGTTGCTCCCCGTTTTTCCACAGTCACATTTTCAAGCTTCCTCTAGCCAGTTCACCTGTCGCGATAGGCCATTGTTTGTCAACCTAATGTCTTTCACAGTACTCCTGCCGGCAGCTTCTCGAGTTTGGCGATGTATTTCGCCTGTTGAGGAGGCATTTGGATACCTTAAGAGAGTCATAGTTACTCCTGTCAGCTGCTCCCCGTTTTTCCACAGTCACATTTTCAAGCTTCCTCTAGCCAGATCACCTGAAGCGATACGCCATTATCTGTCAACCTATAGACTTTCACAGCACTCCTGATGGGAGCTTCTCGAGTTTGCCGATGTATTTCGCCTGTTGACCACGCATTTGGCTACCTTAAGAGAGTCATAGTTACTCCTGTCAGTTGCTCCCCGTTTTACCACAGTCACATTTTCAAGGTTTCACTAGCCAGTTCACCTGACGCGATACGCCATTGTCTGTCAATCTAATGTCTTTCACAGTACTCCTGCCGGGAGCTTCTCGAGTTTGGCGATGTATTTCGCCTGTTGAGGAGGCATTTGGATACCTTAAGAGAGTCATAGTTACTCCTGTCAGTTGCTCCCCGTTTTACCACAGTCACATTTTCAAACTTCCTCTAGCCAGGTCACCTGAAGCGATACGCCATTATCTGTCGATATAAAGACTGTCACAGTACTCCTGACGGGAGCTTCTCGAGTTTGCCGATGTATTTCGCCTCTTAACGAGGCATTTGGCTACCTTAAAAGAGTCATAGTTACTCCTGTCAGTTACTCCCCGTTTTACAACAGCCACATCTACAAGCTTACTCTGGCCAGTTTACCAGAGGCGATACGCCAATATCTGTCAACATAAAGACTTTCACAGCACTCCTGATGGGAGCTTCTCGAGTTTGTCGATGTATTTCTCCGGTTGACGAGGCATTTGGCTACCTTAAGAGAGTCATAGTTACTCCTGTCAGTTGCTCCCCGTTTTTCCACAGTCACATTTTCAAGCTTCCTCTAGCCAGTTCACCTGTCGCGATAGGCCATTGTTTGTCAACCTAATGTCTTTCACAGTACTCCTGCCGGCAGCTTCTCGAGTTTGGCGATGTATTTCGCCTGTTGAGGAGGCATTTGGATACCTTAAGAGAGTCATAGTTACTCCTGTCAGCTGCTCCCCGTTTTTCCACAGTCACATTTTCAAGCTTCCTCTAGCCAGATCACCTGCAGCGATACGCCATTATCTGTCAACCTATAGACTTTCACAGCACTCCTGATGGGAGCTTCTCGAGTTTGCCGATGTATTTCGCCTATTGACCACGCATTTGGCTACCTTAAGAGAGTCATAGTTACTCCTGTCAGTTGCTCCCCGTTATACCACAGTCACATTTTCAAGCTTCCTCTAGCCAGTTCACCTGACGCGATACGCCATTGTCTGTCAATCTAATGTCTTTCACAGTACTCCTGCCGGGAGCTTCTCGAGTTTGCCGATGTATTTCGCCTGTTGAGGAGGCATTTGGATACCTTAAGAGAGTAATAGTTACTCCTGTCAGTTGCTCCCCGTTTTAATACAGTCACATTTTCAAACTTCCTCTAGCCAGGTCACCTGAAGCGATACGCCATTATCTGTCGACATAAAGACTGTCACTGTACTCCTGCCGGGAGCTTCTCGAGTTTGCCGATGTATTTCGCCTCTTGACGAGGCATTTGGCTACCTTAAGAGAGTCATAGTTACTCCTGTCAGTGACTCCCCGTTTTACAACAGCCACATCTACAAGCTTACTCTGGCCAGTTTACCAGAGGCGATACGCCCATATCTGTCAACATAAAGACTTTCACAGCACTCCTGATGGGAGCTTCTCGAGTTTTCCGATGTATTTCGCCTCCTGACGAGGCATTTGGCTACCTTAAGAGAGTCATAGTTACTCCTGTCAGTTGCTCCAGGTTTTACCACAGTCACATTTTCAAGGTTTCACTAGCCAGTTCACCTGAAGCGATACGCCATTATCTGTCAACCTATAGACTTTCACAGCACTCCTGATGGGAGCTTCTCGAGTTTGCCGATGTATTTCGCCTGTTGACCACGCATTTGGCTACCTTAAGAGAGTCATAGTTACTCCTGTCAGTTGCTCCCCGTTTTACCACAGTCACAATTTCAAGCTTCCTCTAGCCAGTTCCCCTGAAGCGATACGCCATTATCTGTCAACCTATAGACTTTCACAGCACTCCTGACGGGAGCTTCTTGAGTTTGCCGATGTATTTCGCCTGTTGACCACGCATTTGGCTACCTTAAGAGAGTCATAGTTACTCCTGTCAGTTGCTCCCCGTTTTACCACAGTCACAATTTCAAGCTTCCTCTAGCCAGTTCCCCTGAAACGATACGCCATTATCTGCCAACCTTAAGACTTTCACAGCACTCCTGACGGGAGCTTCTCGAGTTTGCCGAGGTATTTCTCCGGTTGACGAGGCATTTGGCTACCTTAAGAGAGTCATTGTTACTCCTGTCAGTTGCTCCCCGTTATACCACAGTCACATTTTCAAGCTTCTTCTAGCCAGTTCACCTAACGCGATACGCCATTGTCTGTCAACCTAATGTCTTTCACAGTACTCCTGCCGGGAGCTTCTCGAGTTTGCCGATGTATTTCGCCTGTTGAGGAGGCATTTGGATACCTTAAGAGAGGCATAGTTACTCCTGTCAGTTGCTCCCCGTTTTAATACAGTCACATTTTCAAACTTCCTCTAGCCAGGTCACCTGAAGCGATACGCCATTATCTGTCGACATAAAGACTGTCACAGTACTCCTGCCGGGAGCTTCTCGAGTTTGCCGATGTATTTCGCCTCTTGACGAGGCATTTGGCTACCTTAAGAGAGTCATAGTTACTCCTGTCAGTGACTCCCCGTTTTACAACAGCCACATCTACAAGCTTACTCTAGCCAGTTTACCAGAGGCGATACGCCAATATATGTCAACATAAAGACTTTCACAGCACTCCTGATGGTAGCTTCTCGAGTTTTCCGATGAATTTCTCCGGTTGACGAGGCATTTGGCTACCTTAAGAGAGTCATAGTTACTCCTGTCAGCTGCTCCCCGTTTTTCCACAGTCACATTTTCAAGCTTCCTCTAGCCAGATCACCTGAAGCGATACGCCATTATCTGTCAACCTATAGACTTTCACAGCACTCCTGATGGGAGCTTCTCGAGTTTGCCGATGTATTTCGCCTGTTGACCACGCATTTGGCTACCTTAAGAGAGTCATAGTTACTCCTGTCAGTTGCTCCCCGTTTTACCACAGTCACATTTTCAAGGTTTCACTAGCCAGTTCACCTGACGCGATACGCCATTGTCTGTCAATCTAATGTCTTTCACAGTACTCCTGCCGGGAGCTTCTCGAGTTTGCCGATGTATTTCGCCTGTTGAGGAGGCATTTGGATACCTTAAGAGAGTCATAGTTACTCCTGTCAGTTGCTCCCCGTTTTACCACAGTCACATTTTCAAACTTCCTCTAGCCAGGTCACCTGACGCGATACGCCATTATCTGTCGATATAAAGACTGTCACAGTACTCCTGACGGGAGCTTCTCGAGTTTGCCGATGTATTTCGCCTCTTGACGAGGCATTTGGCTACCTTAAAAGAGTCATAGTTACTCCTGTCAGTTACTCCCCGTTTTACAACAGCCACATCTACAAGCTTACTCTGGCCAGTTTACCAGAGGCGATACGCCAATATCTGTCAACATAAAGACTTTCACAGCACTCCTGATGGGAGCTTCTCGAGTTTGCCGATGTATTTCGCCTGTTGACCACGCATTTGGCTACCTTAAGAGAGTCATAGTTACTCCTGTCAGTTGCTCCCCGTTTTACCACAGTCACATTTTCAAGGTTTCACTAGCCAGTTCACCTGAAGCGATACGCCATTATCTGTCAACCTATAGACTTTCACAGCACTCCTGATGGGAGCTTCTCGAGTTTGCCGAGGTATTTCTCCGGTTGACGAGGCATTTGGCTACCTTAAGAGAGTCATAGTTACTCCTGTCAGCTGCTCCCCGTTTTTCCACAGTCACATTTTCAAGCTTCCTCTAGCCAGTTCACCTGACGCGATAGGCCATTGTCTGTCAACCTAATGTCTTTCACAGTACTCCTGCCGGGAACTTCTCGAGTTTGCCGATGTATTTCGCCTCCTGACGAGGCATTTGGCTACCTTAAGAGAGTCATACTTACTCCTGTCAGCTGCTCCCCGTTTTTCCACAGTCACATTTTCAAGCTTCCTCTAGCCAGGTCACCTGAAGCGATACGCCATTATCTGTCGACATAAAGACTGTCACAGTACTCCTGCCGGGAGCTTCTCGAGTTTGCCGATGTATTTCGCCTCTTGACGAGGCATTTGGCTACCTTAAGAGAGTCATAGTTACTCCTGTCAGTGACTCCCCGTTTTACAACAGCCAAATCTACAAGCTTACTCTGGCCAGTTTACCAGAGGCGATACGCCCATATCTGTCAACATAAAGACTTTCACAGCACTCCTGATGGGAGCTTCTCGAGTTTTCCGATGTATTTCGCCTCCTGACGAGGCATTTGGCTACCTTAAGAGAGTCATAGTTACTCCTGTCAGTTGCTCCAGGTTTTACCACAGTCACATTTTCAAGGTTTCACTAGCCAGTTCACCTGAAGCGATACGCCATTATCTGTCAACCTATAGACTTTCACAGCACTCCTGATGGGAGCTTCTCGAGTTTGCCGATGTATTTCGCCTGTTGACCACGCATTTGGCTACCTTAAGAGAGTCATAGTTACTCCTGTCAGTTGCTCCCCGTTTTACCACAGTCACAATTTAAAGCTTCCTCTAGCCAGTTCCCCTGAAGCGATACGCCATTATCTGTCAACCTATAGACTTTCACAGCTCTCCTGACGGGAGCTTCTTGAGTTTGCCTATGTATTTCGCCTGTTGACCACGCATTTGGCTACCTTAAGAGAGTCATAGTTACTCCTGTCAGTTGCTCCCCGTTTTACCACAGTCACAATTTCAAGCTTCCTCTAGCCAGTTCCCCTGAAGCGATACACCATTATCTGTCAACCTATAGACTTTCACAGCACTCCTGACGGGAGCTTCTTGAGTTTGCCGATGTATTTCGCCTGTTGTCCACGCATTTGGCTACCTTAAGAGAGTCATAGTTACTCCTGTCAGTTGCTCCCCGTTTTACCACAGTCACAATTTCAAGCTTCCTCTAGCCAGTTCCCCTGAAGCGATACGCCATTATCTGCCAACCTAAAGACTTTCACAGCACTCCTGACGGGAGCTTCTCGAGTTTGCCGAGGTATTTCTCCGGTTGACGAGGCATTTGGCTACCTTAAGAGAGTCATTGTTACTCCTGTCAGTTGCTCCCCGTTATACCACAGTCACATTTTCAAGCTTCTTCTAGCCAGTTCACCTAACGCGATACGCCATTGTCTGTCAACCTAATGTCTTTCACAGTACTCCTGCCGGGAGCTTCTCGAGTTTGCCGATGTATTTCGCCTGTTGAGGAGGCATTTGGATACCTTAAGAGAGTCATAGTTACTCCTGTCAGTTGCTCCCCGTTTTAATACAGTCACATTTTCAAACTTCCTCTAGCCAGGTCACCTGAAGCGATACGCCATTATCTGTCGACATAAAGACTGTCACAGTACTCCTGCCGGGAGCTTCTCGAGTTTGCCGATGTATTTCGCCTCTTGACGAGGCATTAAGAGAGTCATAGTTACTCCTGTCAGTGACTCCCCGTTTTACAACAGCCACATCTACAAGCTTACTCTAGCCAGTTTACCAGAGGCGATACGCCAATATATGTCAACATAAAGACTTTCACAGCACTCCTGATGGGAGCTTCTCGAGTTTTCCGATGTATTTCTCCGGTTGACGAGGCATTTGGCTACCTTAAGAGAGTCATAGTTACTCCTGTCAGCTGCTCCCCGTTTTTCCACAGTCACATTTTCAAGCTTCCTCTAGCCAGTTCACCTGACGCGATAGGCCATTGTCTGTCAACCTAATGTCTTTCACAGTACTCCTGCCGGGAACTTCTCGAGTTTGCCGATGTATTTCGCCTCCTGACGAGGCATTTGGCTACCTTAAGAGAGTCATAGTTACTCCTGTCAGCTGCTCCCCGTTTTTCCACAGTCACATTTTCAAGCTTCCTCTAGCCAGATCACCTGAAGCGATACGCCATTATCTGTCAACCTATAGACTTTCACAGCACTCCTGATGGGAGCTTCTCGAGTTTGCCGATGTATTTCGCCTGTTGACCACGCATTTGGCTACCTTAAGAGAGTCATAGTTACTCCTGTCAGTTGCTCCCCGTTTTACCACAGTCACATTTTCAAGGTTTCACTAGCCAGTTCACCTGAAGCGATACGCCATTATCTGTCAACCTATAGACTTTCACAGCACTCCTGATGGGAGCTTCTCGAGTTTGCCGAGGTATTTCTCCGGTTGACAAGGCATTTGGCTACCTTAAGAGAGTCATAGTTACTCCTGTCAGTTGCTCCCCGTTATACCACAGTCACATTTTCAAGCTTCCTCTAGCCAGTTCACCTGACGCGATACGCCATTGTCTGTCTATCTAATGTCTTTCACAGTACTCCTGCCGGGAGCTTCTCGAGTTTGCCGATGTATTTCGCCTGTTGAGGAGGCATTTGGATACCTTAAGAGAGTCATAGTTACTCCTGTCAGTTGCTCCCCGTTTTACCACAGTCACATTTTCAAACTTCCTCTAGCCAGGTCACCTTTAGCGATACGCCATTATCTGTCAACCTATAGACTTTCACAGCACTCCTGACGGGAGCTTCTCGAGTTTGCCGATGTATTTCGCCTGTTGACCACGCATTTGGCTACCTTAAGAGAGTCATAGTTACTCCTGTCAGTTGCTCCCCGTTTTACCACAGTCACAATTTCAAGCTTCCTCTAGCCAGTTCCCCTGAAGCGATACGCCATTATCTGTCAACCTATAGACTTTCACAGCACTCCTGGCGAGAGCTTCTTGAGTTTGCCGATGTATTTCGCCTGTTGAGGAGGCATTTGGCTACCTTAAGAGAGTCATAGTTACTCCTGTCAGTTGCTCCCCGTTTTACCACAGTCACAATTTCAAGCTTCCTCTAGCCAGTTCACCTAACGCGATACGCCATTGTCTGTCAACCTAATGTCTTCCACAGTACTCCTGCCGGGAGCTTCTCGAGTTTGCCGATGTATTTCGCCTGTTGAGGAGGCATTTGGATACCTTAAGAGAGTCATAGTTACTCCTGTCAGTTGCTCCCCGTTTTAATACAGTGACATTTTCAAACTTCCTCTAGCCAGGTCACCTGAAGCGATACGCCATTATCTGTCGACATAAAGACTGTCACAGTACTCCTGCCGGGAGCTTCTCGAGTTTGCCGATGTATTTCGCCTCTTGACGAGGCATTTGGCTACCTTAAGAGAGTCATAGTTACTCCTGTCAGTTGCTCCCCGTTTTACCACAGTCACAATTTCAAGCTTCCTCTAGCCAGTTCCCCTGAAGCGATACGCCATTATCTGCCAACCTAAAGACTTTCACAGCACTCCTGACGGGAGCTTCTCGAGTTTGCCGAGGTATTTCTCCGGTTGACGAGGCATTTGGCTACCTTAAGAGAGTCATAGTTACTCCTGTCAGTTGCTCCCCGTTATACCACAGTCACATTTTCAAGCTTCTTCTAGCCAGTTCACCTAACGCGATACGCCATTGTCTGTCAACCTAATGTCTTTCACAGTACTCCTGCCGGGAGCTTCTCGAGTTTGCCGATGTATTTCGCCTGTTGAGGAGGCATTTGGATACCTTAAGAGAGTCATAGTTACTCCTGTCAGTTGCTCCCCGTTTTAATACAGTCACATTTTCAAACTTCCTCTAGCCAGTTCACCTGACGCGATACGCCATTGTCTGTCAACCTAATGTCTTTCACAGTACTCCTGCCGTGAGCTTCTCGAGTTTGCCGATGTATTTCGCCTGTTGACGAGGCATTTGGCTACCTTAAGAGAGTCATAGTACTCCTGTCAGTTGCTCCCCATTTTACCACAGTCACATTTTCAAGGTTCCACTAGCCAGTTCCCCTGAAGCGATACGCCATTATCTGTCAACCTATAGACTGTCACAGTACTCCTGGTGGGAGCTTCTCGAGTTTGCCGATATATTTCGCCTGTTGACGAGGCATTTGGCTACCTTAAGAGAGTCATAGTTACTCCTGTTAGTTGCTCCCCGTTTTACCACAGTCACATTTTCAAGGTTCCGCTAGCCAGTTCCCCTGAAGCGATACGCCATTATCTGTCAACCTATAGACTGTCACATTACTCCTGGTGGGAGCTTCTTCGAGTTTGCCGATGTATTTCGCCTGTTGACGAGGCATTTGGCTACCTTAAGAGAGTCATAGTTACTCCTGTCAGTTGCTCCCCGTTTTACCTAAGTCACATTTTCAAGCTTCATCTAGCCAGTTCACCTGACGCGATACGCCATTGTCTGTCAACCTAATGTCTTTCACAGTACTCCTGCCGTGAGCTTCTCGAGTTTGCCGATGTATTTCGCCTGTTGACGAAGCATTTGGCTACCTTAAGAGAGTCATAGTTACTCATGTCAGTTGCTCCCCGTTTCACCACAGTCACAATTTCAAGCTTATTCTCGCCAGTTCCCCTGAAGCGATACGCCATTATCTGTCAACCTAAAGACTTTCACAGCACTCCTGATGGGAGCTTCTCGAGTTTGCCGATGTATTTCTCCGGTTGACGAGGCATTTGGCTACCTTAAGAGAGTCATAGTTACTCCTGTCAGTTGCTCCCCGTTTCACCACAGTCACAATTTCAAGCTTCCTCTTGCCAGTTCACCTGACGCGATACGCCATTGTCTGTCAACCTAATGTCTTTCACAGTACTCCTGCCGTGAGCTTCTCGAGTTTGCCGATGTATTTCGCCTGTTGACGAGGCATTTGGCTACCTTAAGAGAGTCATAGTTACTCCTGTCAGTTGCTCCCCGTTTTACCACAGTCACATTTTCAAGGTTTCACTAGCCAGTTCCCCTGAAGCGATACGCCATTATCTGTCAACCTATAGACTGTCACAGTACTCCTGGTGGGAGCTTCTCGAGATTGCCGATGTATTTCGCCTGTTGACGAGGCATTTGGCTAACTTAAGAGAGTCATAGTTACTCCTGTCAGTTGCTCCCCGTTTTACCACAGTCACATTTTCAAGGTTCCACTAGCCAGTTCCACTGAAGCGATACGCCATTATCTGTCAACCTAAAGACTTTCACAGCACTCCTGATGGGAGCTCCTCGAGTTTGCCGATGTATTTCTCCGGTTGACGAGGCATTTGGCTACCTTAAGAGAGTCATAGTTACTCCTGTCAGTTGCTCCCCGTTATACCACAGTCACATTTTCAAGCTTCCTCTAGCCAGTTCACCTAACGCGATACGCCATTGTCTGTCAACCTAATGTCTTCCACAGTACTCCTGCCGGGAGCTTCTCGAGTTTGCCGATGTATTTCGCCTGTTGAGGAGGCATTTGGATACCTTAAGAGAGTCATAGTTACTCCTGTCAGTTGCTCCCCGTTTTACCACAGTCACATTTTCAAACTTCCTCTAGCCAGGTCACCTTTAGCGATACGCCATTATCTGTCAACCTATAGACTTTCACAGCACTCCTGACGGGAGCTTCTCGAGTTTGCCGATGTATTTCGCCTGTTGACCACGCATTTGGCTACCTTAAGAGAGTCATAGTTACTCCTGTCAGTTGCTCCCCGTTTTACCACAGTCAGAATTTCAAGCTTCCTCTAGCCAGTTCCCCTGAAGCGATACGCCATTATCTGTCAACCTATAGACTTTCACAGCACTCCTGGCGAGAGCTTCTTGAGTTTGCCGATGTATTTCGCCTGTTGACCACGCATTTGGCTACCTTAAGAGAGTCATAGTTACTCCTGTCAGTTACTCCCCGTTTTACCACAGTCACAATTTCAAGCTTCCTCTAGCCAGTTCCCCTGAAGCGATACGCCATTATCTGCCAACCTAAAGACTTTCACAGCACTCCTGATGGGAGCTTCTCGAGTTTGCCGAGGTATTTCTCCGGTTGACGAGGCATTTGGCTACCTTAAGAGAGTCATAGTTACTCCTGTCAGTTGCTCCCCGTTATACCACAGTCACATTTTCAAGCTTCCTCTAGCCAGTTCACCTAACGCGATACGCCATTGTCTGTCAACCTAATGTCTTCCACAGTACTCCTGCCGGGAGCTTCTCGAGTTTGCCGATGTATTTCGCCTGTTGAGGAGGCATTTGGATACCTTAAGAGAGTCATAGTTACTCCTGTCAGTTGCTCCCCGTTTTAATACAGTGACATTTTCAAACTTCCTCTAGCCAGGTCACCTGAAGCGATACGCCATTATCTGTCGACATAAAGACTGTCACAGTACTCCTGCCGGGAGCTTCTCGAGTTTGCCGATGTATTTCGCCTCTTGACGAGGCATTTGGCTACCTTAAGAGAGTCATAGTTACTCCTGTCAGTTGCTCCCCGTTTTACCACAGTCACAATTTCAAGCTTCCTCTAGCCAGTTCCCCTGAAGCGATACGCCATTATCTGCCAACCTAAAGACTTTCACAGCACTCCTGACGGGAGCTTCTCGAGTTTGCCGAGGTATTTCTCCGGTTGACGAGGCATTTGGCTACCTTAAGAGAGTCATAGTTACTCCTGTCAGTTGCTCCCCGTTATACCACAGTCACATTTTCAAGCTTCTTCTAGCCAGTTCACCTAACGCGATACGCCATTGTCTGTCAACCTAATGTCTTTCACAGTACTCCTGCCGGGAGCTTCTCGAGTTTGCCGATGTATTTCGCCTGTTGACGAGGCATTTGGATACCTTAAGAGAGTCATAGTTACTCCTGTCAGTTGCTCCCCATTTTACCACAGTCACATTTTCAAGGTTCCACTAGCCAGTTCCCCTGAAGCGATACGCCATTATCTGTCAACCTATAGACTGTCACAGTACTCCTGGTGGGAGCTTCTCGAGTTTGCCGATATATTTCGCCTGTTGACGAGGCATTTGGCTACCTTAAGAGAGTCATAGTTACTCCTGTTAGTAGCTCCCCGTTTTACCACAGTCACATTTTCAAGGTTCCACTAGCCAGTTCCCCTGAAGCGATACGCCATTATCTGTCAACCTATAGACTGTCACAGTACTCCTGGTGGGAGCTTCTTCGAGTTTGCCGATGTATTTCGCCTGTTGACGAGGCATTTGGCTACCTTAAGAGAGTCATAGTTACTCCTGTCAGTTGCTCCCCGTTTTACCTAAGTCACATTTTCAAGCTTCATCTAGCCAGTTCACCTGACGCGATACGCCATTGTCTGTCAACCTAATGTCTTTCACAGTACTCCTGCCGTGAGCTTCTCGAGTTTGCCGGTGTATTTCGCCTGTTGACGAAGCATTTGGCTACCTTAAGAGAGTCATAGTTACTCATGTCAGTTGCTCCCCGTTTCACCACAGTCACAATTTCAAGCTTATTCTCGCCAGTTCCCCTGAAGCGATACGCCATTATCTGTCAACATATAGACTTTCACAGCACTCCTGGCGCGAGCTTCTTGAGTTTGCCGATGTATTTCGCCTGTTGACCACGCATTTGGCTACCTTAAGAGAGTCATAGTTACTCCTGTCAGTTGCTCCCCGTTTTACCACAGTCACAATTTCAAGCTTCCTCTAGCCAGTTCCCCTGAAGCGATACGCCATTATCTGTCAACCTAAAGACTTACACAGCACTCCTGATGGGAGCTTCTCGAGTTTGCCGAGGTATTTCTCCGGTTGACGAGGCATTTGGCTACCTTAAGAGAGTCATAGTTACTCCTGTCAGTTGCTCCCCGTTATACCACAGTCACATTTTCAAGCTTCCTCTAGCCAGTTCCCCTGAAGCGATACGCCATTATCTGTCAACCTAAAGACTTACACAGCACTCCTGATGGGAGCTTCTCGAGTTTGCCGAGGTATTTCTCCGGTTGACGAGGCATTTGGCTACCTTAAGAGAGTCATAGTTACTCCTGTCAGTTGCTCCCCGTTATACCACAGTCACATTTTCAAGCTTCCTCTAGCCAGTTCACCTAACGCGATACGCCATTGTCTGTCAACCTAATGTCTTCCACAGTACTCCTGCCGGGAGCTTCTCGAGTTTGCCGATGTATTTCGCCTGTTGAGGAGGCATTTGGATACCTTAAGAGAGTCATAGTTACTCCTGGCAGTTGCTCCCCGTTTTACCACAGTCACATTTTCAAGGTTTCACTAGCCAGTTCCCCTGAAGCGATACGCCATTATCTGTCAACCTATAGACTGTCACAGTACTCCTGGTGGGAGCTTCTCGAGATTGCCGATGTATTTCGCCTGTTGACGAGGCATTTGGCTAACTTAAGAGAGTCATAGTTACTCCTGTCAGTTGCTCCCCGTTTTACCACAGTCACATTTTCAAGGTTCCACTAGCCAGTTCCACTGAAGCGATACGCCATTATCTGTCAACCTAAAGACTTTCACAGCACTCCTGATGGGAGCTTCTCGAGTTTGCCGAAGTATTTCTCCGGTTGACGAGGCATTTGTCTACCTTAAGAGAGTCATAGTTACTCCTGTCAGTTGCTCCCCGTTTCACCACAGTCACAATTTCAAGCTTCCTCTTGCCAGTTCACCTGACGCGATACGCCATTGTCTGTCAACCTAATGTCTTTCACAGTACTCCTGCCGTGAGCTTCTCGAGTTTGCCGATGTATTTCGCCTGTTGACGAGGCATTTGGCTACCTTAAGAGAGTCATAGTTACTCCTGTCAGTTGCTCCCCGTTTTACCACAGTCACATTTTCAAGGTTTCACTAGCCAGTTCCCCTGAAGCGATACGCCATTATCTGTCAACCTATAGACTGTCACAGTACTCCTGGTGGGAGCTTCTCGAGATTGCCGATGTATTTCGCCTGTTGACGAGGCATTTGGCTAACTTAAGAGAGTCATAGTTACTCCTGTCAGTTGCTCCCCGTTTTACCACAGTCACATTTTCAAGGTTCCACTAGCCAGTTCCACTGAAGCGATACGCCATTATCTGTCAACCTAAAGACTTTCACAGCACTCCTGATGGGAGCTCCTCGAGTTTGCCGATGTATTTCTCCGGTTGACGAGGCATTTGGCTACCTTAAGAGAATCATAGTTACTCCTGTCAGTTGCTCCCCGTTATACCACAGTCACATTTTCAAGCTTCCTCTAGCCAGTTCACCTAACGCGATACGCCATTGTCTGTCAACCTAATGTCTTCCACAGTACTCCTGCCGGGAGCTTCTCGAGTTTGCCGATGTATTTCGCCTGTTGAGGAGGCATTTGGATACCTTAAGAGAGTCATAGTTACTCCTGTCAGTTGCTCCCCGTTTTACCACAGTCACATTTTCAAACTTCCTCTAGCCAGGTCACCTTTAGCGATACGCCATTATCTGTCAACCTATAGACTTTCACAGCACTCCTGACGGGAGCTTCTCGAGTTTGCCGATGTATTTCGCCTGTTGACCACGCATTTGGCTACCTTAAGAGAGTCATAGTTACTCCTGTCAGTTGCTCCCCGTTTTACCACAGTCACAATTTCAAGCTTCCTCTAGCCAGTTCCCCTGAAGCGATACGCCATTATCTGTCAACCTATAGACTTTCACAGCACTCCTGGCGAGAGCTTCTTGAGTTTGCCGATGTATTTCGCCTGTTGACCACGCATTTGGCTACCTTAAGAGAGTCATAGTTACTCCTGTCAGTTACTCCCCGTTTTACCACAGTCACAATTTCAAGCTTCCTCTAGCCAGTTCCCCTGAAGCGATACGCCATTATCTGCCAACCTAAAGACTTTCACAGCACTCCTGATGGGAGCTTCTCGAGTTTGCCGAGGTATTTCTCCGGTTGACGAGGCATTTGGCTACCTTAAGAGAGTCATAGTTACTCCTGTCAGTTGCTCCCCGTTATACCACAGTCACATTTTCAAGCTTCCTCTAGCCAGTTCACCTAACGCGATACGCCATTGTCTGTCAACCTAATGTCTTCCACAGTACTCCTGCCGGGAGCTTCTCGAGTTTGCCGATGTATTTCGCCTGTTGAGGAGGCATTTGGATACCTTAAGAGAGTCATAGTTACTCCTGTCAGTTGCTCCCCGTTTTAATACAGTGACATTTTCAAACTTCCTCTAGCCAGGTCACCTGAAGCGATACGCCATTATCTGTCGACATAAAGACTGTCACAGTACTCCTGCCGGGAGCTTCTCGAGTTTGCCGATGTATTTCGCCTCTTGACGAGGCATTTGGCTACCTTAAGAGAGTCATAGTTACTCCTGTCAGTTGCTCCCCGTTTTACCACAGTCACAATTTCAAGCTTCCTCTAGCCAGTTCCCCTGAAGCGATACGCCATTATCTGCCAACCTAAAGACTTTCACAGCACTCCTGACGGGAGCTTCTCGAGTTTGCCGAGGTATTTCTCCGGTTGACGAGGCATTTGGCTACCTTAAGAGAGTCATAGTTACTCCTGTCAGTTGCTCCCCGTTATACCACAGTCACATTTTCAAGCTTCTTCTAGCCAGTTCACCTAACGCGATACGCCATTGTCTGTCAACCTAATGTCTTTCACAGTACTCCTGCCGGGAGCTTCTCGAGTTTGCCGATGTATTTCGCCTGTTGAGGAGGCATTTGGATACCTTAAGAGAGTCATAGTTACTCCTGTCAGTTGCTCCCCGTTTTAATACAGTCACATTTTCAAACTTCCTCTAGCCAGTTCACCTGACGCGATACGCCATTGTCTGTCAACCTAATGTCTTTCACAGTACTCCTGCCGTGAGCTTCTCGAGTTTGCCGATGTATTTCGCCTGTTGACGAGGCATTTGGCTACCTTAAGAGAGTCATAGTACTCCTGTCAGTTGCTCCCCATTTTACCACAGTCACATTTTCAAGGTTCCACTAGCCAGTTCCCCTGAAGCGATACGCCATTATCTGTCAACCTATAGACTGTCACAGTACTCCTGATGGGAGCTTCTCGAGTTTGCCGAGGTATTTCTCCGGTTGACGAGGCATTTGGCTACCTTAAGAGAGTCATAGTTACTCCTGTCAGTTGCTCCCCGTTATACCACAGTCACATTTTCAAGCTTCCTCTAGCCAGTTCACCTAACGCGATACGCCATTGTCTGTCAACCTAATGTCTTCCACAGTACTCCTGCCGGGAGCTTCTCGAGTTTGCCGATGTATTTCGCCTGTTGAGGAGGCATTTGGATACCTTAAGAGAGTCATAGTTACTCCTGGCAGTTGCTCCCCGTTTTACCACAGTCACATTTTCAAGGTTTCACTAGCCAGTTCCCCTGAAGCGATACGCCATTATCTGTCAACCTATAGACTGTCACAGTACTCCTGGTGGGAGCTTCTCGAGATTGCCGATGTATTTCGCCTGTTGACGAGGCATTTGGCTAACTTAAGAGAGTCATAGTTACTCCTGTCAGTTGCTCCCCGTTTTACCACAGTCACATTTTCAAGGTTCCACTAGCCAGTTCCACTGAAGCGATACGCCATTATCTGTCAACCTAAAGACTTTCACAGCACTCCTGATGGGAGCTTCTCGAGTTTGCCGAAGTATTTCTCCGGTTGACGAGGCATTTGTCTACCTTAAGAGAGTCATAGTTACTCCTGTCAGTTGCTCCCCGTTTCACCACAGTCACAATTTCAAGCTTCCTCTTGCCAGTTCACCTGACGCGATACGCCATTGTCTGTCAACCTAATGTCTTTCACAGTACTCCTGCCGTGAGCTTCTCGAGTTTGCCGATGTATTTCGCCTGTTGACGAGGCATTTGGCTACCTTAAGAGAGTCATAGTTACTCCTGTCAGTTGCTCCCCGTTTTACCACAGTCACATTTTCAAGGTTTCACTAGCCAGTTCCCCTGAAGCGATACGCCATTATCTGTCAACCTATAGACTGTCACAGTACTCCTGGTGGGAGCTTCTCGAGATTGCCGATGTATTTCGCCTGTTGACGAGGCATTTGGCTAACTTAAGAGAGTCATAGTTACTCCTGTCAGTTGCTCCCCGTTTTACCACAGTCACATTTTCAAGGTTCCACTAGCCAGTTCCACTGAAGCGATACGCCATTATCTGTCAACCTAAAGACTTTCACAGCACTCCTGATGGGAGCTCCTCGAGTTTGCCGATGTATTTCTCCGGTTGACGAGGCATTTGGCTACCTTAAGAGAGTCATAGTTACTCCTGTCAGTTGCTCCCCGTTATACCACAGTCACATTTTCAAGCTTCCTCTAGCCAGTTCACCTAACGCGATACGCCATTGTCTGTCAACCTAATGTCTTCCACAGTACTCCTGCCGGGAGCTTCTCGAGTTTGCCGATGTATTTCGCCTGTTGAGGAGGCATTTGGATACCTTAAGAGAGTCATAGTTACTCCTGTCAGTTGCTCCCCGTTTTACCACAGTCACATTTTCAAACTTCCTCTAGCCAGGTCACCTTTAGCGATACGCCATTATCTGTCAACCTATAGACTTTCACAGCACTCCTGACGGGAGCTTCTCGAGTTTGCCGATGTATTTCGCCTGTTGACCACGCATTTGGCTACCTTAAGAGAGTCATAGTTACTCCTGTCAGTTGCTCCCCGTTTTACCACAGTCACAATTTCAAGCTTCCTCTAGCCAGTTCCCCTGAAGCGATACGCCATTATCTGTCAACCTATAGACTTTCACAGCACTCCTGGCGAGAGCTTCTTGAGTTTGCCGATGTATTTCGCCTGTTGACCACGCATTTGGCTACCTTAAGAGAGTCATAGTTACTCCTGTCAGTTACTCCCCGTTTTACCACAGTCACAATTTCAAGCTTCCTCTAGCCAGTTCCCCTGAAGCGATACGCCATTATCTGCCAACCTAAAGACTTTCACAGCACTCCTGATGGGAGCTTCTCGAGTTTGCCGAGGTATTTCTCCGGTTGACGAGGCATTTGGCTACCTTAAGAGAGTCATAGTTACTCCTGTCAGTTGCTCCCCGTTATACCACAGTCACATTTTCAAGCTTCCTCTAGCCAGTTCACCTAACGCGATACGCCATTGTCTGTCAACCTAATGTCTTCCACAGTACTCCTGCCGGGAGCTTCTCGAGTTTGCCGATGTATTTCGCCTGTTGAGGAGGCATTTGGATACCTTAAGAGAGTCATAGTTACTCCTGTCAGTTGCTCCCCGTTTTAATACAGTGACATTTTCAAACTTCCTCTAGCCAGGTCACCTGAAGCGATACGCCATTATCTGTCGACATAAAGACTGTCACAGTACTCCTGCCGGGAGCTTCTCGAGTTTGCCGATGTATTTCGCCTCTTGACGAGGCATTTGGCTACCTTAAGAGAGTCATAGTTACTCCTGTCAGTTGCTCCCCGTTTTACCACAGTCACAATTTCAAGCTTCCTCTAGCCAGTTCCCCTGAAGCGATACGCCATTATCTGCCAACCTAAAGACTTTCACAGCACTCCTGACGGGAGCTTCTCGAGTTTGCCGAGGTATTTCTCCGGTTGACGAGGCATTTGGCTACCTTAAGAGAGTCATAGTTACTCCTGTCAGTTGCTCCCCGTTATACCACAGTCACATTTTCAAGCTTCTTCTAGCCAGTTCACCTAACGCGATACGCCATTGTCTGTCAACCTAATGTCTTTCACAGTACTCCTGCCGGGAGCTTCTCGAGTTTGCCGATGTATTTCGCCTGTTGAGGAGGCATTTGGATACCTGAAGAGAGTCATAGTTACTCCTGTCAGTTGCTCCCCGTTTTAATACAGTCACATTTTCAAACTTCCTCTAGCCAGTTCACCTGACGCGATACGCCATTGTCTGTCAACCTAATGTCTTTCACAGTACTCCTGCCGTGAGCTTCTCGAGTTTGCCGATGTATTTCGCCTGTTGACGAGGCATTTGGCTACCTTAAGAGAGTCATAGTACTCCTGTCAGTTGCTCCCCATTTTACCACAGTCACATTTTCAAGGTTCCACTAGCCAGTTCCCCTGAAGCGATACGCCATTATCTGTCAACCTATAGACTGTCACAGTACTCCTGGTGGCAGCTTCTCGAGTTTGCCGATATATTTCGCCTGTTGACGAGGCATTTGGCTACCTTAAGAGAGTCATAGTTACTCCTGTTAGTAGCTCCCCGTTTTACCACAGTCACATTTTCAAGGTTCCACTAGCCAGTTCCCCTGAAGCGATACGCCATTATCTGTCAACCTATAGACTGTCACAGTACTCCTGGTGGGAGCTTCTTCGAGTTTGCCGATGTATTTCGCCTGTTGACGAGGCATTTGGCTACCTTAAGAGAGTCATAGTTACTCCTGTCAGTTGCTCCCCGTTTTACCTAAGTCACATTTTCAAGCTTCATCTAGCCAGTTCACCTGACGCGATACGCCATTGTCTGTCAACCTAATGTCTTTCACAGTACTCCTGCCGTGAGCTTCTCGAGTTTGCCGGTGTATTTCGCCTGTTGACGAAGCATTTGGCTACCTTAAGAGAGTCATAGTTACTCATGTCAGTTGCTCCCCGTTTCACCACAGTCACAATTTCAAGCTTATTCTCGCCAGTTCCCCTGAAGCGATACGCCATTATCTGTCAACCTATAGACTTTCACAGCACTCCTGGCGAGAGCTTCTTGAGTTTGCCGATGTATTTCGCCTGTTGACCACGCATTTGGCTACCTTAAGAGAGTCATAGTTACTCCTGTCAGTTGCTCCCCGTTTTACCACAGTCACAATTTCAAGCTTCCTCTAGCCAGTTCCCCTGAAGCGATACGCCATTATCTGCCAACCTAAAGACTTTCACAGCACTCCTGATGGGAGCTTCTCGAGTTTGCCGAGGTATTTCTCCGGTTGACGAGGCATTTGGCTACCTTAAGAGAGTCATAGTTACTCCTGTCAGTTGCTCCCCGTTATACCACAGTCACATTTTCAAGCTTCCTCTAGCCAGTTCACCTAACGCGATACGCCATTGTCTGTCAACCTAATGTCTTCCACAGTACTCCTGCCGGGAGCTTCTCGAGTTTGCCGATGTATTTCGCCTGTTGAGGAGGCATTTGGATACCTTAAGAGAGTCATAGTTACTCCTGTCAGTTGCTCCCCGTTTTAATACAGTGACATTTTCAAACTTCCTCTAGCCAGGTCACCTGAAGCGATACGCCATTATCTGTCGACATAAAGACTGTCACAGTACTCCTGCCGGGAGCTTCTCGAGTTTGCCGATGTATTTCGCCTCTTGACGAGGCATTTGGCTACCTTAAGAGAGTCATAGTTACTCCTGTCAGTTGCTCCCCGTTTTACCACAGTCACAATTTCAAGCTTCCTCTAGCCAGTTCCCCTGAAGCGATACGCCATTATCTGCCAACCTAAAGACTTTCACAGCACTCCTGACGGGAGCTTCTCGAGTTTGCCGAGGTATTTCTCCGGTTGACGAGGCATTTGGCTACCTTAAGAGAGTCATAGTTACTCCTGTCAGTTGCTCCCCGTTATACCACAGTCACATTTTCAAGCTTCTTCTAGCCAGTTCACCTAACGCGATACGCCATTGTCTGTCAACCTAATGTCTTTCACAGTACTCCTGCCGGGAGCTTCTCGAGTTTGCCGATGTATTTCGCCTGTTGAGGAGGCATTTGGATACCTTAAGAGAGTCATAGTTACTCCTGTCAGTTGCTCCCCGTTTTAATACAGTCACATTTTCAAACTTCCTCTAGCCAGTTCACCTGACGCGATACGCCATTGTCTGTCAACCTAATGTCTTTCACAGTACTCCTGCCGTGAGCTTCTCGAGTTTGCCGATGTATTTCGCCTGTTGACGAGGCATTTGGCTACCTTAAGAGAGTCATAGTACTCCTGTCAGTTGCTCCCCATTTTACCACAGTCACATTTTCAAGGTTCCACTAGCCAGTTCCCCTGAAGCGATACGCCATTATCTGTCAACCTATAGACTGTCACAGTACTCCTGGTGGCAGCTTCTCGAGTTTGCCGATATATTTCGCCTGTTGACGAGGCATTTGGCTACCTTAAGAGAGTCATAGTTACTCCTGTTAGTAGCTCCCCGTTTTACCACAGTCACATTTTCAAGGTTCCACTAGCCAGTTCCCCTGAAGCGATACGCCATTATCTGTCAACCTATAGACTGTCACAGTACTCCTGGTGGGAGCTTCTTCGAGTTTGCCGATGTATTTCGCCTGTTGACGAGGCATTTGGCTACCTTAAGAGAGTCATAGTTACTCCTGTCAGTTGCTCCCCGTTTTACCTAAGTCACATTTTCAAGCTTCATCTAGCCAGTTCACCTGACGCGATACGCCATTGTCTGTCAACCTAATGTCTTTCACAGTACTCCTGCCGTGAGCTTCTCGAGTTTGCCGGTGTATTTCGCCTGTTGACGAAGCATTTGGCTACCTTAAGAGAGTCATAGTTACTCATGTCAGTTGCTCCCCGTTTCACCACAGTCACAATTTCAAGCTTATTCTCGCCAGTTCCCCTGAAGCGATACGCCATTATCTGTCAACCTATAGACTTTCACAGCACTCCTGGCGAGAGCTTCTTGAGTTTGCCGATGTATTTCGCCTGTTGACCACGCATTTGGCTACCTTAAGAGAGTCATAGTTACTCCTGTCAGTTGCTCCCCGTTTTACCACAGTCACAATTTCAAGCTTCCTCTAGCCAGTTCCCCTGAAGCGATACGCCATTATCTGCCAACCTAAAGACTTTCACAGCACTCCTGATGGGAGCTTCTCGAGTTTGCCGAGGTATTTCTCCGGTTGACGAGGCATTTGGCTACCTTAAGAGAGTCATAGTTACTCCTGTCAGTTGCTCCCCGTTATACCACAGTCACATTTTCAAGCTTCCTCTAGCCAGTTCACCTAACGCGATACGCCATTGTCTGTCAACCTAATGTCTTCCACAGTACTCCTGCCGGGAGCTTCTCGAGTTTGCCGATGTATTTCGCCTGTTGAGGAGGCATTTGGATACCTTAAGAGAGTCATAGTTACTCCTGTCAGTTGCTCCCCGTTTTAATACAGTGACATTTTCAAACTTCCTCTAGCCAGGTCACCTGAAGCGATACGCCATTATCTGTCGACATAAAGACTGTCACAGTACTCCTGCCGGGAGCTTCTCGAGTTTGCCGATGTATTTCGCCTCTTGACGAGGCATTTGGCTACCTTAAGAGAGTCATAGTTACTCCTGTCAGTTGCTCCCCGTTTTACCACAGTCACAATTTCAAGCTTCCTCTAGCCAGTTCCCCTGAAGCGATACGCCATTATCTGCCAACCTAAAGACTTTCACAGCACTCCTGACGGGAGCTTCTCGAGTTTGCCGAGGTATTTCTCCGGTTGACGAGGCATTTGGCTACCTTAAGAGAGTCATAGTTACTCCTGTCAGTTGCTCCCCGTTATACCACAGTCACATTTTCAAGCTTCTTCTAGCCAGTTCACCTAACGCGATACGCCATTGTCTGTCAACCTAATGTCTTTCACAGTACTCCTGCCGGGAGCTTCTCGAGTTTGCCGATGTATTTCGCCTGTTGAGGAGGCATTTGGATACCTTAAGAGAGTCATAGTTACTCCTGTCAGTTGCTCCCCGTTTTAATACAGTCACATTTTCAAACTTCCTCTAGCCAGTTCACCTGACGCGATACGCCATTGTCTGTCAACCTAATGTCTTTCACAGTACTCCTGCCGTGAGCTTCTCGAGTTTGCCGATGTATTTCGCCTGTTGACGAGGCATTTGGCTACCTTAAGAGAGTCATAGTACTCCTGTCAGTTGCTCCCCATTTTACCACAGTCACATTTTCAAGGTTCCACTAGCCAGTTCCCCTGAAGCGATACGCCATTATCTGTCAACCTATAGACTGTCACAGTACTCCTGGTGGGAGCTTCTCGAGTTTGCTGATATATTTCGCCTGTTGACGAGGCATTTGGCTACCTTAAGAGAGTCATAGTTACTCCTGTTAGTTGCTCCCCGTTTTACCACAGTCACATTTTCAAGGTTCCGCTAGCCAGTTCCCCTGAAGCGATACGCCATTATCTGTCAACTTATAGACTGTCACAGTACTCCTGGTGGGAGCTTCTCGAGATTGCCGATGTATTTCGCCTGTTGACGAGGCATTTGGCTAACTTAAGGGAGTCATAGTTACTCCTGTCAGTTGCTCCCCGTTTTACCACAGTCACATTTTCAAGGTTCCACTAGCCAGTTCCCCTGAAGCGATACGCCATTATCTGCCAACCTAAAGACTTTCACAGCACTCCTGACGGGAGCTTCTCGAGTTTGCCGAGGTATTTCTCCGGTTATCGAGGCATTTGGCTACCTTAAGAGAGTCATAGTTACTCCTGTCAGTTGCTCCCCGTTATACCACAGTCACATTTTCAAGCTTCTTCTAGCCAGTTCACCTAACGCGATACGCCATTGTCTGTCAACCTAATGTCTTTCACAGTACTCCTGCCGGGAGCTTCTCGAGTTTGCCGATGTATTTCGCCTGTTGAGGAGGCATTTGGATACCTTAAGAGAGTCATAGTTACTCCTGTCAGTTGCTCCCCGTTTTAATACAGTCACATTTTCAAACTTCCTCTAGCCAGTTCCCCTGAAGCGATACGCCATTATCTGTCAACCTATAGACTTTCACAGCACTCCTGGCGAGAGCTTCTTGAGTTTGCCGATGTATTTCGCCTGTTGACCACGCATTTGGCTACCTTAAGAGAGTCATAGTTACTCCTGTCAGTTGCTCCCCGTTTTACCACAGTCACAATTTCAAGCTTCCTCTAGCCAGTTCCCCTGAAGCGATACGCCATTATCTGCCAACCTAAAGACTTTCACAGCACTCCTGATGGGAGCTTCTCGAGTTTGCCGAGGTATTTCTCCGGTTGACGAGGCATTTGGCTACCTTAAGAGAGTCATAGTTACTCCTGTCAGTTGCTCCCCGTTATACCACAGTCACATTTTCAAGCTTCCTCTAGCCAGTTCACCTAACGCGATACGCCATTGTCTGTCAACCTAATGTCTTCCACAGTACTCCTGCCGGGAGCTTCTCGAGTTTGCCGATGTATTTCGCCTGTTGAGGAGGCATTTGGATACCTTAAGAGAGTCATAGTTACTCCTGTCAGTTGCTCCCCGTTTTAATACAGTGACATTTTCAAACTTCCTCTAGCCAGGTCACCTGAAGCGATACGCCATTATCTGTCGACATAAAGACTGTCACAGTACTCCTGCCGTGAGCTTCTCGAGTTTGCCGATGTATTTCGCCTGTTGACGAGGCATTTGGCTACCTTAAGAGAGTCATAGTACTCCTGTCAGTTGCTCCCCATTTTACCACAGTCACATTTTCAAGGTTCCACTAGCCAGTTCCCCTGAAGCGATACGCCATTATCTGTCAACCTATAGACTGTCACAGTACTCCTGGTGGGAGCTTCTCGAGTTTGCTGATATATTTCGCCTGTTGACGAGGCATTTGGCTACCTTAAGAGAGTCATAGTTACTCCTGTTAGTTGCTCCCCGTTTTACCACAGTCACATTTTCAAGGTTCCGCTAGCCAGTTCCCCTGAAGCGATACGCCATTATCTGTCAACCTATAGACTGTCACAGTACTCCTGGTGGGAGCTTCTCGAGATTGCCGATGTATTTCGCCTGTTGACGAGGCATTTGGCTAACTTAAGGGAGTCATAGTTACTCCTGTCAGTTGCTCCCCGTTTTACCACAGTCACATTTTCAAGGTTCCACTAGCCAGTTCCCCTGAAGCGATACGCCATTATCTGCCAACCTAAAGACTTTCACAGCACTCCTGACGGGAGCTTCTCGAGTTTGCCGAGGTATTTCTCCGGTTATCGAGGCATTTGGCTACCTTAAGAGAGTCATAGTTACTCCTGTCAGTTGCTCCCCGTTATACCACAGTCACATTTTCAAGCTTCTTCTAGCCAGTTCACCTAACGCGATACGCCATTGTCTGTCAACCTAATGTCTTTCACAGTACTCCTGCCGGGAGCTTCTCGAGTTTGCCGATGTATTTCGCCTGTTGAGGAGGCATTTGGATACCTTAAGAGAGTCATAGTTACTCCTGTCAGTTGCTCCCCGTTTTAATACAGTCACATTTTCAAACTTCCTCTAGCCAGTTCCCCTGAAGCGATACGCCATTATCTGTCAACCTATAGACTTTCACAGCACTCCTGGCGAGAGCTTCTTGAGTTTGCCGATGTATTTCGCCTGTTGACCACGCATTTGGCTACCTTAAGAGAGTCATAGTTACTCCTGTCAGTTGCTCCCCGTTTTACCACAGTCACAATTTCAAGCTTCCTCTAGCCAGTTCCCCTGAAGCGATACGCCATTATCTGCCAACCTAAAGACTTTCACAGCACTCCTGATGGGAGCTTCTCGAGTTTGCCGAGGTATTTCTCCGGTTGACGAGGCATTTGGCTACCTTAAGAGAGTCATAGTTACTCCTGTCAGTTGCTCCCCGTTATACCACAGTCACATTTTCAAGCTTCCTCTAGCCAGTTCACCTAACGCGATACGCCATTGTCTGTCAACCTAATGTCTTCCACAGTACTCCTGCCGGGAGCTTCTCGAGTTTGCCGATGTATTTCGCCTGTTGAGGAGGCATTTGGATACCTTAAGAGAGTCATAGTTACTCCTGTCAGTTGCTCCCCGTTTTAATACAGTGACATTTTCAAACTTCCTCTAGCCAGGTCACCTGAAGCGATACGCCATTATCTGTCGACATAAAGACTGTCACAGTACTCCTGCCGTGAGCTTCTCGAGTTTGCCGATGTATTTCGCCTGTTGACGAGGCATTTGGCTACCTTAAGAGAGTCATAGTACTCCTGTCAGTTGCTCCCCATTTTACCACAGTCACATTTTCAAGGTTCCACTAGCCAGTTCCCCTGAAGCGATACGCCATTATCTGTCAACCTATAGACTGTCACAGTACTCCTGGTGGGAGCTTCTCGAGTTTGCTGATATATTTCGCCTGTTGACGAGGCATTTGGCTACCTTAAGAGAGTCATAGTTACTCCTGTTAGTTGCTCCCCGTTTTACCACAGTCACATTTTCAAGGTTCCGCTAGCCAGTTCCCCTGAAGCGATACGCCATTATCTGTCAACCTATAGACTGTCACAGTACTCCTGGTGGGAGCTTCTCGAGATTGCCGATGTATTTCGCCTGTTGACGAGGCATTTGGCTAACTTAAGGGAGTCATAGTTACTCCTGTCAGTTGCTCCCCGTTTTACCACAGTCACATTTTCAAGGTTCCACTAGCCAGTTCCCCTGAAGCGATACGCCATTATCTGCCAACCTAAAGACTTTCACAGCACTCCTGACGGGAGCTTCTCGAGTTTGCCGAGGTATTTCTCCGGTTATCGAGGCATTTGGCTACCTTAAGAGAGTCATAGTTACTCCTGTCAGTTGCTCCCCGTTATACCACAGTCACATTTTCAAGCTTCTTCTAGCCAGTTCACCTAACGCGATACGCCATTGTCTGTCAACCTAATGTCTTTCACAGTACTCCTGCCGGGAGCTTCTCGAGTTTGCCGATGTATTTCGCCTGTTGAGGAGGCATTTGGATACCTTAAGAGAGTCATAGTTACTCCTGTCAGTTGCTCCCCGTTTTAATACAGTCACATTTTCAAACTTCCTCTAGCCAGTTCCCCTGAAGCGATACGCCATTATCTGTCAACCTATAGACTTTCACAGCACTCCTGGCGAGAGCTTCTTGAGTTTGCCGATGTATTTCGCCTGTTGACCACGCATTTGGCTACCTTAAGAGAGTCATAGTTACTCCTGTCAGTTGCTCCCCGTTTTACCACAGTCACAATTTCAAGCTTCCTCTAGCCAGTTCCCCTGAAGCGATACGCCATTATCTGCCAACCTAAAGACTTTCACAGCACTCCTGATGGGAGCTTCTCGAGTTTGCCGAGGTATTTCTCCGGTTGACGAGGCATTTGGCTACCTTAAGAGAGTCATAGTTACTCCTGTCAGTTGCTCCCCGTTATACCACAGTCACATTTTCAAGCTTCCTCTAGCCAGTTCACCTAACGCGATACGCCATTGTCTGTCAACCTAATGTCTTCCACAGTACTCCTGCCGGGAGCTTCTCGAGTTTGCCGATGTATTTCGCCTGTTGAGGAGGCATTTGGATACCTTAAGAGAGTCATAGTTACTCCTGTCAGTTGCTCCCCGTTTTAATACAGTGACATTTTCAAACTTCCTCTAGCCAGGTCACCTGAAGCGATACGCCATTATCTGTCGACATAAAGACTGTCACAGTACTCCTGCCGGGAGCTTCTCGAGTTTGCCGATGTATTTCGCCTCTTGACGAGGCATTTGGCTACCTTAAGAGAGTCATAGTTACTCCTGTCAGTTGCTCCCCGTTTTACCACAGTCACAATTTCAAGCTTCCTCTAGCCAGTTCCCCTGAAGCGATACGCCATTATCTGCCAACCTAAAGACTTTCACAGCACTCCTGACGGGAGCTTCTCGAGTTTGCCGAGGTATTTCTCCGGTTGACGAGGCATTTGGCTACCTTAAGAGAGTCATAGTTACTCCTGTCAGTTGCTCCCCGTTATACCACAGTCACATTTTCAAGCTTCTTCTAGCCAGTTCACCTAACGCGATACGCCATTGTCTGTCAACCTAATGTCTTTCACAGTACTCCTGCCGGGAGCTTCTCGAGTTTGCCGATGTATTTCGCCTGTTGAGGAGGCATTTGGATACCTTAAGAGAGTCATAGTTACTCCTGTCAGTTGCTCCCCGTTTTAATACAGTCACATTTTCAAACTTCCTCTAGCCAGTTCACCTGACGCGATACGCCATTGTCTGTCAACCTAATGTCTTTCACAGTACTCCTGCCGTGAGCTTCTCGAGTTTGCCGATGTATTTCGCCTGTTGACGAGGCATTTGGCTACCTTAAGAGAGTCATAGTACTCCTGTCAGTTGCTCCCCATTTTACCACAGTCACATTTTCAAGGTTCCACTAGCCAGTTCCCCTGAAGCGATACGCCATTATCTGTCAACCTATAGACTGTCACAGTACTCCTGGTGGGAGCTTCTCGAGTTTGCTGATATATTTCGCCTGTTGACGAGGCATTTGGCTACCTTAAGAGAGTCATAGTTACTCCTGTTAGTTGCTCCCCGTTTTACCACAGTCACATTTTCAAGGTTCCGCTAGCCAGTTCCCCTGAAGCGATACGCCATTATCTGTCAACCTATAGACTGTCACAGTACTCCTGGTGGGAGCTTCTCGAGATTGCCGATGTATTTCGCCTGTTGACGAGGCATTTGGCTAACTTAAGGGAGTCATAGTTACTCCTGTCAGTTGCTCCCCGTTTTACCACAGTCACATTTTCAAGGTTCCACTAGCCAGTTCCCCTGAAGCGATACGCCATTATCTGCCAACCTAAAGACTTTCACAGCACTCCTGACGGGAGCTTCTCGAGTTTGCCGAGGTATTTCTCCGGTTATCGAGGCATTTGGCTACCTTAAGAGAGTCATAGTTACTCCTGTCAGTTGCTCCCCGTTATACCACAGTCACATTTTCAAGCTTCTTCTAGCCAGTTCACCTAACGCGATACGCCATTGTCTGTCAACCTAATGTCTTTCACAGTACTCCTGCCGGGAGCTTCTCGAGTTTGCCGATGTATTTCGCCTGTTGAGGAGGCATTTGGATACCTTAAGAGAGTCATAGTTACTCCTGTCAGTTGCTCCCCGTTTTAATACAGTCACATTTTCAAACTTCCTCTAGCCAGTTCACCTGACGCGATACGCCATTGTCTGTCAACCTAATGTCTTTCACAGTACTCCTGCCGTGAGCTTCTCGAGTTTGCCGATGTATTTCGCCTGTTGACGAGGCATTTGGCTACCTTAAGAGAGTCATAGTACTCCTGTCAGTTGCTCCCCATTTTACCACAGTCACATTTTCAAGGTTCCACTAGCCAGTTCCCCTGAAGCGATACGCCATTATCTGTCAACCTATAGACTGTCACAGTATTCCTGGTGGGAGCTTCTCGAGTTTGCCGATATATTTCGCCTGTTGACGAGGCATTTGGCTACCTTAAGAGAGTCATAGTTACTCCTGTTAGTTGCTCCCCGTTTTACCACAGTCACATTTTCAAGGTTCCGCTAGCCAGTTCCCCTGAAGCGATACGCCATTATCTGTCAACCTATAGACTGTCACAGTACTCCTGGTGGGAGCTTCTTCGAGTTTGCCGATGTATTTCGCCTGTTGACAAGGCATTTGGCTACCTTAAGAGAGTCATAGTTACTCCTGTCAGTTGCTCCCCGTTTTACCTAAGTCACATTTTCAAGCTTCATCTAGCCACTTCACCTGACGCGATACGCCATTGTCTGTCAACCTAATGTCTTTCACAGTACTCCTGCCGTGAGCTTCTCGAGTTTGCCGATGTATTTCGCCTGTCGACGAAGCATTTGGCTACCTTAAGAGAGTCATAGTTACTCATGTCAGTTGCTCCCCGTTTCACCACAGTCACAATTTCAAGCTTATTCTCGCCAGTTCCCCTGAAGCGATACGCCATTATCTGTCAACCTATAGACTTTCACAGCACTCCTGGCGAGAGCTTCTTGAGTTTGCCGATGTATTTCGCCTGTTGACCACGCATTTGGCTACCTTAAGAGAGTCATAGTTACTCCTGTCAGTTGCTCCCCGTTTTACCACAGTCACAATTTCAAGCTTCCTCTAGCCAGTTCCCCTGAAGCGATACGCCATTATCTGCCAACCTAAAGACTTTCACAGCACTCCTGATGGGAGCTTCTCGAGTTTGCCGAGGTATTTCTCCGGTTGACGAGGCATTTGGCTACCTTAAGAGAGTCATAGTTACTCCTGTCAGTTGCTCCCCGTTATACCACAGTCACATTTTCAAGCTTCCTCTAGCCAGTTCACCTAACGCGATACGCCATTGTCTGTCAACCTAATGTCTTCCACAGTACTCCTGCCGGGAGCTTCTCGAGTTTGCCGATGTATTTCGCCTGTTGAGGAGGCATTTGGATACCTTAAGAGAGTCATAGTTACTCCTGTCAGTTGCTCCCCGTTTTAATACAGTGACATTTTCAAACTTCCTCTAGCCAGGTCACCTGAAGCGATACGCCATTATCTGTCGACATAAAGACTGTCACAGTACTCCTGCCGGGAGCTTCTCGAGTTTGCCGATGTATTTCGCCTCTTGACGAGGCATTTGGCTACCTTAAGAGAGTCATAGTTACTCCTGTCAGTTGCTCCCCGTTTTACCACAGTCACAATTTCAAGCTTCCTCTAGCCAGTTCCCCTGAAGCGATACGCCATTATCTGCCAACCTAAAGACTTTCACAGCACTCCTGACGGGAGCTTCTCGAGTTTGCCGAGGTATTTCTCCGGTTGACGAGGCATTTGGCTACCTTAAGAGAGTCATAGTTACTCCTGTCAGTTGCTCCCCGTTATACCACAGTCACATTTTCAAGCTTCTTCTAGCCAGTTCACCTAACGCGATACGCCATTGTCTGTCAACCTAATGTCTTTCACAGTACTCCTGCCGGGAGCTTCTCGAGTTTGCCGATGTATTTCGCCTGTTGAGGAGGCATTTGGATACCTTAAGAGAGTCATAGTTACTCCTGTCAGTTGCTCCCCGTTTTAATACAGTCACATTTTCAAACTTCCTCTAGCCAGTTCACCTGACGCGATACGCCATTGTCTGTCAACCTAATGTCTTTCACAGTACTCCTGCCGTGAGCTTCTCGAGTTTGCCGATGTATTTCGCCTGTTGACGAGGCATTTGGCTACCTTAAGAGAGTCATAGTACTCCTGTCAGTTGCTCCCCATTTTACCACAGTCACATTTTCAAGGTTCCACTAGCCAGTTCCCCTGAAGCGATACGCCATTATCTGTCAACCTATAGACTGTCACAGTACTCCTGGTGGGAGCTTCTCGAGTTTGCCGATATATTTCGCCTGTTGACGAGGCATTTGGCTACCTTAAGAGAGTCATAGTTACTCCTGTTAGTTGCTCCCCGTTTTACCACAGTCACATTTTCAAGGTTCCGCTAGCCAGTTCCCCTGAAGCGATACGCCATTATCTGTCAACCTATAGACTGTCACAGTACTCCTGGTGGGAGCTTCTTCGAGTTTGACGATGTATTTCGCCTGTTGACGAGGCATTTGGCTACCTTAAGAGAGTCATAGTTACTCCTGTCAGTTGCTCCCCGTTTTACCTAAGTCACATTTTCAAGCTTCATCTAGCCAGTTCACCTGACGCGATACGCCATTGTCTGTCAACCTAATGTCTTTCACAGTACTCCTGCCGTGAGCTTCTCGAGTTTGCCGATGTATTTCGCCTGTTGACGAAGCATTTGGCTACCTTAAGAGAGTCATAGTTACTCATGTCAGTTGCTCCCCGTTTCACCACAGTCACAATTTCAAGCTTATTCTCGCCAGTTCCCCTGAAGCGATACGCCATTATCTGTCAACCTATAGACTTTCACAGCACTCCTGGCGAGAGCTTCTTGAGTTTGCCGATGTATTTCGCCTGTTGACCACGCATTTGGCTACCTTAAGAGAGTCATAGTTACTCCTGTCAGTTGCTCCCCGTTTTACCACAGTCACAATTTCAAGCTTCCTCTAGCCAGTTCCCCTGAAGCGATACGCCATTATCTGCCAACCTAAAGACTTTCACAGCACTCCTGATGGGAGCTTCTCGAGTTTGCCGAGGTATTTCTCCGGTTGACGAGGCATTTGGCTACCTTAAGAGAGTCATAGTTACTCCTGTCAGTTGCTCCCCGTTATACCACAGTCACATTTTCAAGCTTCCTCTAGCCAGTTCACCTAACGCGATACGCCATTGTCTGTCAACCTAATGTCTTCCACAGTACTCCTGCCGGGAGCTTCTCGAGTTTGCCGATGTATTTCGCCTGTTGAGGAGGCATTTGGATACCTTAAGAGAGTCATAGTTACTCCTGTCAGTTGCTCCCCGTTTTAATACAGTGACATTTTCAAACTTCCTCTAGCCAGGTCACCTGAAGCGATACGCCATTATCTGTCGACATAAAGACTGTCACAGTACTCCTGCCGGGAGCTTCTCGAGTTTGCCGATGTATTTCGCCTCTTGACGAGGCATTTGGCTACCTTAAGAGAGTCATAGTTACTCCTGTCAGTTGCTCCCCGTTTTACCACAGTCACAATTTCAAGCTTCCTCTAGCCAGTTCCCCTGAAGCGATACGCCATTATCTGCCAACCTAAAGACTTTCACAGCACTCCTGACGGGAGCTTCTCGAGTTTGCCGAGGTATTTCTCCGGTTGACGAGGCATTTGGCTACCTTAAGAGAGTCATAGTTACTCCTGTCAGTTGCTCCCCGTTATACCACAGTCACATTTTCAAGCTTCTTCTAGCCAGTTCACCTAACGCGATACGCCATTGTCTGTCAACCTAATGTCTTTCACAGTACTCCTGCCGGGAGCTTCTCGAGTTTGCCGATGTATTTCGCCTGTTGAGGAGGCATTTGGATACCTTAAGAGAGTCATAGTTACTCCTGTCAGTTGCTCCCCGTTTTAATACAGTCACATTTTCAAACTTCCTCTAGCCAGTTCACCTGACGCGATACGCCATTGTCTGTCAACCTAATGTCTTTCACAGTACTCCTGCCGTGAGCTTCTCGAGTTTGCCGATGTATTTCGCCTGTTGACGAGGCATTTGGCTACCTTAAGAGAGTCATAGTACTCCTGTCAGTTGCTCCCCATTTTACCACAGTCACATTTTCAAACTTCCTCTAGCCAGTTCCCCTGACGCGATACGCCATTATCTGTCAACCTATAGACTGTCACAGTACTCCTGGTGGGAGCTTCTTCGAGTTTGACGATGTATTTCGCCTGTTGACGAGGCATTTGGCTACCTTAAGAGAGTCATAGTTACTCCTGTCAGTTGCTCCCCGTTTTACCTAAGTCACATTTTCAAGCTTCATCTAGCCAGTTCACCTGACGCGATACGCCATTGTCTGTCAACCTAATGTCTTTCACAGTACTCCTGCCGTGAGCTTCTCGAGTTTGCCGATGTATTTCGCCTGTTGACGAAGCATTTGGCTACCTTAAGAGAGTCATAGTTACTCATGTCAGTTGCTCCCCGTTTCACCACAGTCACAATTTCAAGCTTATTCTCGCCAGTTCCCCTGAAGCGATACGCCATTATCTGTCAACCTATAGACTTTCACAGCACTCCTGGCGAGAGCTTCTTGAGTTTGCCGATGTATTTCGCCTGTTGACCACGCATTTGGCTACCTTAAGAGAGTCATAGTTACTCCTGTCAGTTGCTCCCCGTTTTACCACAGTCACAATTTCAAGCTTCCTCTAGCCAGTTCCCCTGAAGCGATACGCCATTATCTGCCAACCTAAAGACTTTCACAGCACTCCTGATGGGAGCTTCTCGAGTTTGCCGAGGTATTTCTCCGGTTGACGAGGCATTTGGCTACCTTAAGAGAGTCATAGTTACTCCTGTCAGTTGCTCCCCGTTATACCACAGTCACATTTTCAAGCTTCCTCTAGCCAGTTCACCTAACGCGATACGCCATTGTCTGTCAACCTAATGTCTTCCACAGTACTCCTGCCGGGAGCTTCTCGAGTTTGCCGATGTATTTCGCCTGTTGAGGAGGCATTTGGATACCTTAAGAGAGTCATAGTTACTCCTGTCAGTTGCTCCCCGTTTTAATACAGTGACATTTTCAAACTTCCTCTAGCCAGGTCACCTGAAGCGATACGCCATTATCTGTCGACATAAAGACTGTCACAGTACTCCTGCCGGGAGCTTCTCGAGTTTGCCGATGTATTTCGCCTCTTGACGAGGCATTTGGCTACCTTAAGAGAGTCATAGTTACTCCTGTCAGTTGCTCCCCGTTTTACCACAGTCACAATTTCAAGCTTCCTCTAGCCAGTTCCCCTGAAGCGATACGCCATTATCTGCCAACCTAAAGACTTTCACAGCACTCCTGACGGGAGCTTCTCGAGTTTGCCGAGGTATTTCTCCGGTTGACGAGGCATTTGGCTACCTTAAGAGAGTCATAGTTACTCCTGTCAGTTGCTCCCCGTTATACCACAGTCACATTTTCAAGCTTCTTCTAGCCAGTTCACCTAACGCGATACGCCATTGTCTGTCAACCTAATGTCTTTCACAGTACTCCTGCCGGGAGCTTCTCGAGTTTGCCGATGTATTTCGCCTGTTGAGGAGGCATTTGGATACCTTAAGAGAGTCATAGTTACTCCTGTCAGTTGCTCCCCGTTTTAATACAGTCACATTTTCAAACTTCCTCTAGCCAGTTCACCTGACGCGATACGCCATTGTCTGTCAACCTAATGTCTTTCACAGTACTCCTGCCGTGAGCTTCTCGAGTTTGCCGATGTATTTCGCCTGTTGACGAGGCATTTGGCTACCTTAAGAGAGTCATAGTACTCCTGTCAGTTGCTCCCCATTTTACCACAGTCACATTTTCAAGGTTCCACTAGCCAGTTCCCCTGAAGCGATACGCCATTATCTGTCAACCTATAGACTGTCACAGTACTCCTGGTGGGAGCTTCTCGAGTTTGCTGATATATTTCGCCTGTTGACGAGGCATTTGGCTACCTTAAGTGAGTCATAGTTACTCCTGTTAGTTGCTCCCCGTTTTACCACAGTCACATTTTCAAGGTTCCGCTAGCCAGTTCCCCTGAAGCGATACGCCATTATCTGTCAACCTATAGACTGTCACAGTACTCCTGGTGGGAGCTTCTCGAGATTGCCGATGTATTTCGCCTGTTGACGAGGCATTTGGCTAACTTAAGGGAGTCATAGTTACTCCTGTCAGTTGCTCCCCGTTTTACCACAGTCACATTTTCAAGGATCCACTAGCCAGTTCCACTGAAGCGATACGCCATTATCTGTCAACCTAAAGACTTTCACAGCACTCCTGATGGGAGCTCCTCGAGTTTGCCGATGTATTTCTCCGGTTGACGAGGCATTTGGCTACCTTAAGAGAGTCATTGTTACTCCTGTCAGTTGCTCCCCGTTATACCACAGTCACATTTTCAAGCTTCCTCTAGCCAGTTCACCTAACGCGATACGCCATTGTCTGTCAACCTAATGTCTTCCACAGTACTCCTGCCGGGAGCTTCTCGAGTTTGCCGATGTATTTCGCCTGTTGAGGAGGCATTTGGATACCTTAAGAGAGTCATAGTTACTCCTGTCAGTTGCTCCCCGTTTTAATACAGTGACATTTTCAAACTTCCTCTAGCCAGGTCACCTGAAGCGATACGCCATTATCTGTCGACATAAAGACTGTCACAGTACTCCTGCCGGGAGCTTCTCGAGTTTGCCGATGTATTTCGCCTCTTGACGAGGCATTTGGCTACCTTAAGAGAGTCATAGTTACTCCTGTCAGTTGCTCCCCGTTTTACCACAGTCACAATTTCAAGCTTCCTCTAGCCAGTTCCCCTGAAGCGATACGCCATTATCTGCCAACCTAAAGACTTTCACAGCACTCCTGACGGGAGCTTCTCGAGTTTGCCGAGGTATTTCTCCGGTTGACGAGGCATTTGGCTACCTTAAGAGAGTCATAGTTACTCCTGTCAGTTGCTCCCCGTTATACCACAGTCACATTTTCAAGCTTCTTCTAGCCAGTTCACCTAACGCGATACGCCATTGTCTGTCAACCTAATGTCTTTCACAGTACTCCTGCCGGGAGCTTCTCGAGTTTGCCGATGTATTTCGCCTGTTGAGGAGGCATTTGGATACCTTAAGAGAGTCATAGTTACTCCTGTCAGTTGCTCCCCGTTTTAATACAGTCACATTTTCAAACTTCCTCTAGCCAGTTCACCTGACGCGATACGCCATTGTCTGTCAACCTAATGTCTTTCACAGTACTCCTGCCGTGAGCTTCTCGAGTTTGCCGATGTATTTCGCCTGTTGACGAGGCATTTGGCTACCTTAAGAGAGTCATAGTACTCCTGTCAGTTGCTCCCCATTTTACCACAGTCACATTTTCAAGGTTCCACTAGCCAGTTCCCCTGAAGCGATACGCCATTATCTGTCAACCTATAGACTGTCACAGTACTCCTGGTGGGAGCTTCTCGAGTTTGCTGATATATTTCGCCTGTTGACGAGGCATTTGGCTACCTTAAGTGAGTCATAGTTACTCCTGTTAGTTGCTCCCCGTTTTACCACAGTCACATTTTCAAGGTTCCGCTAGCCAGTTCCCCTGAAGCGATACGCCATTATCTGTCAACCTATAGACTGTCACAGTACTCCTGGTGGGAGCTTCTCGAGATTGCCGATGTATTTCGCCTGTTGACGAGGCATTTGGCTAACTTAAGGGAGTCATAGTTACTCCTGTCAGTTGCTCCCCGTTTTACCACAGTCACATTTTCAAGGTTCCACTAGCCAGTTCCACTGAAGCGATACGCCATTATCTGTCAACCTAAAGACTTTCACAGCACTCCTGATGGGAGCTCCTCGAGTTTGCCGATGTATTTCTCCGGTTGACGAGGCATTTGGCTACCTTAAGAGAGTCATAGTTACTCCTGTCAGTTGCTCCCCGT
The DNA here is from genome assembly GCF_023864345.2 of Schistocerca serialis cubense. Classification (NCBI taxonomy): domain Eukaryota; kingdom Metazoa; phylum Arthropoda; class Insecta; order Orthoptera; family Acrididae; genus Schistocerca; species Schistocerca serialis. Next base: position 969,462,063 of record NC_064640.1, read on the forward strand.
TATACCACAGTCACATTTTCAAGCTTCCTCTAGCCAGTTCACCTAACGCGATACGCCATTGTCTGTCAACCTAATGTCTTCCACAGTACTCCTGCCGGGAGCTTCTCGAGTTTGCCGATGTATTTCGCCTGTTGAGGAGGCATTTGGATACCTTAAGAGAGTCATAGTTACTCCTGTCAGTTGCTCCCCGTTTTAATACAGTGACATTTTCAAACTTCCTCTAGCCAGGTCACCTGAAGCGATACGCCATTATCTGTCGACATAAAGACTGTCACAGTACTCCTGCCGGGAGCTTCTCGAGTTTGCCGATGTATTTCGCCTCTTGACGAGGCATTTGGCTACCTTAAGAGAGTCATAGTTACTCCTGTCAGTTGCTCCCCGTTTTACCACAGTCACAATTTCAAGCTTCCTCTAGCCAGTTCCCCTGAAGCGATACGCCATTATCTGCCAACCTAAAGACTTTCACAGCACTCCTGACGGGAGCTTCTCGAGTTTGCCGAGGTATTTCTCCGGTTGACGAGGCATTTGGCTACCTTAAGAGAGTCATAGTTACTCCTGTCAGTTGCTCCCCGTTATACCACAGTCACATTTTCAAGCTTCTTCTAGCCAGTTCACCTAACGCGATACGCCATTGTCTGTCAACCTAATGTCTTTCACAGTACTCCTGCCGGGAGCTTCTCGAGTTTGCCGATGTATTTCGCCTGTTGAGGAGGCATTTGGATACCTTAAGAGAGTCATAGTTACTCCTGTCAGTTGCTCCCCGTTTTAATACAGTCACATTTTCAAACTTCCTCTAGCCAGTTCACCTGACGCGATACGCCATTGTCTGTCAACCTAATGTCTTTCACAGTACTCCTGCCGTGAGCTTCTCGAGTTTGCCGATGTATTTCGCCTGTTGACGAGGCATTTGGCTACCTTAAGAGAGTCATAGTACTCCTGTCAGTTGCTCCCCATTTTACCACAGTCACATTTTCAAGGTTCCACTAGCCAGTTCCCCTGAAGCGATACGCCATTATCTGTCAACCTATAGACTGTCACAGTACTCCTGGTGGGAGCTTCTCGAGTTTGCCGATATATTTCGCCTGTTGACGAGGCATTTGGCTACCTTAAGAGAGTCATAGTTACTCCTGTTAGTTGCTCCCCGTTTTACCACAGTCACATTTTCAAGGTTCCGCTAGCCAGTTCCCCTGAAGCGATACGCCATTATCTGTCAACCTATAGACTGTCACAGTACTCCTGGTGGGAGCTTCTTCGAGTTTGCCGATGTATTTCGCCTGTTGACGAGGCATTTGGCTACCTTAAGAGAGTCATAGTTACTCCTGTCAGTTGCTCCCCGTTTTACCTAAGTCACATTTTCAAGCTTCATCTAGCCAGTTCACCTGACGCGATACGCCATTGTCTGTCAACCTAATGTCTTTCACAGTACTCCTGCCGTGAGCTTCTCGAGTTTGCCGATGTATTTCGCCTGTTGACGAAGCATTTGGCTACCTTAAGAGAGTCATAGTTACTCATGTCAGTTGCTCCCCGTTTCACCACAGTCACAATTTCAAGCTTATTCTCGCCAGTTCCCCTGAAGCGATACGCCATTATCTGTCAACCTATAGACTTTCACAGCACTCCTGGCGAGAGCTTCTTGAGTTTGCCGATGTATTTCGCCTGTTGACCACGCATTTGGCTACCTTAAGAGAGTCATAGTTACTCCTGTCAGTTGCTCCCCGTTTTACCACAGTCACAATTTCAAGCTTCCTCTAGCCAGTTCCCCTGAAGCGATACGCCATTATCTGCCAACCTAAAGACTTTCACAGCACTCCTGATGGGAGCTTCTCGAGTTTGCCGAGGTATTTCTCCGGTTGACGAGGCATTTGGCTACCTTAAGAGAGTCATAGTTACTCCTGTCAGTTGCTCCCCGTTATACCACAGTCACATTTTCAAGCTTCCTCTAGCCAGTTCACCTAACGCGATACGCCATTGTCTGTCAACCTAATGTCTTCCACAGTACTCCTGCCGGGAGCTTCTCGAGTTTGCCGATGTATTTCGCCTGTTGAGGAGGCATTTGGATACCTTAAGAGAGTCATAGTTACTCCTGTCAGTTGCTCCCCGTTTTAATACAGTGACATTTTCAAACTTCCTCTAGCCAGGTCACCTGAAGCGATACGCCATTATCTGTCGACATAAAGACTGTCACAGTACTCCTGCCGGGAGCTTCTCGAGTTTGCCGATGTATTTCGCCTCTTGACGAGGCATTTGGCTACCTTAAGAGAGTCATAGTTACTCCTGTCAGTTGCTCCCCGTTTTACCACAGTCACAATTTCAAGCTTCCTCTAGCCAGTTCCCCTGAAGCGATACGCCATTATCTGCCAACCTAAAGACTTTCACAGCACTCCTGACGGGAGCTTCTCGAGTTTGCCGAGGTATTTCTCCGGTTGACGAGGCATTTGGCTACCTTAAGAGAGTCATAGTTACTCCTGTCAGTTGCTCCCCGTTATACCACAGTCACATTTTCAAGCTTCTTCTAGCCAGTTCACCTAACGCGATACGCCATTGTCTGTCAACCTAATGTCTTTCACAGTACTCCTGCCGGGAGCTTCTCGAGTTTGCCGATGTATTTCGCCTGTTGAGGAGGCATTTGGATACCTTAAGAGAGTCATAGTTACTCCTGTCAGTTGCTCCCCGTTTTACCACAGTCACATTTTCAAGGTTCCGCTAGCCAGTTCCCCTGAAGCGATACGCCATTATCTGTCAACCTATAGACTGTCACAGTACTCCTGGTGGGAGCTTCTCGAGTTTGCTGATATATTTCGCCTGTTGACGAGGCATTTGGCTACCTTAAGTGAGTCATAGTTACTCCTGTTAGTTGCTCCCCGTTTTACCACAGTCACATTTTCAAGGTTCCGCTAGCCAGTTCCCCTGAAGCGATACGCCATTATCTGTCAACCTATAGACTGTCACAGTACTCCTGGTGGGAGCTTCTCGAGATTGCCGATGTATTTCGCCTGTTGACGAGGCATTTGGCTAACTTAAGGGAGTCATAGTTACTCCTGTCAGTTGCTCCCCGTTTTACCACAGTCACATTTTCAAGGTTCCACTAGCCAGTTCCACTGAAGCGATACGCCATTATCTGTCAACCTAAAGACTTTCACAGCACTCCTGATGGGAGCTCCTCGAGTTTGCCGATGTATTTCTCCGGTTGACGAGGCATTTGGCTACCTTAAGAGAGTCATAGTTACTCCTGTCAGTTGCTCCCCGTTATACCACAGTCACATTTTCAAGCTTCCTCTAGCCAGTTCACCTAACGCGATACGCCATTGTCTGTCAACCTAATGTCTTCCACAGTACTCCTGCCGGGAGCTTCTCGAGTTTGCCGATGTATTTCGCCTGTTGAGGAGGCATTTGGATACCTTAAGAGAGTCATAGTTACTCCTGTCAGTTGCTCCCCGTTTTAATACAGTGACATTTTCAAACTTCCTCTAGCCAGGTCACCTGAAGCGATACGCCATTATCTGTCGACATAAAGACTGTCACAGTACTCCTGCCGGGAGCTTCTCGAGTTTGCCGATGTATTTCGCCTCTTGACGAGGCATTTGGCTACCTTAAGAGAGTCATAGTTACTCCTGTCAGTTGCTCCCCGTTTTACCACAGTCACAATTTCAAGCTTCCTCTAGCCAGTTCCCCTGAAGCGATACGCCATTATCTGCCAACCTAAAGACTTTCACAGCACTCCTGACGGGAGCTTCTCGAGTTTGCCGAGGTATTTCTCCGGTTGACGAGGCATTTGGCTACCTTAAGAGAGTCATAGTTACTCCTGTCAGTTGCTCCCCGTTATACCACAGTCACATTTTCAAGCTTCTTCTAGCCAGTTCACCTAACGCGATACGCCATTGTCTGTCAACCTAATGTCTTTCACAGTACTCCTGCCGGGAGCTTCTCGAGTTTGCCGATGTATTTCGCCTGTTGAGGAGGCATTTGGATACCTTAAGAGAGTCATAGTTACTCCTGTCAGTTGCTCCCCGTTTTAATACAGTCACATTTTCAAACTTCCTCTAGCCAGTTCACCTGACGCGATACGCCATTGTCTGTCAACCTAATGTCTTTCACAGTACTCCTGCCGTGAGCTTCTCGAGTTTGCCGATGTATTTCGCCTGTTGACGAGGCATTTGGCTACCTTAAGAGAGTCATAGTACTCCTGTCAGTTGCTCCCCATTTTACCACAGTCACATTTTCAAGGTTCCACTAGCCAGTTCCCCTGAAGCGATACGCCATTATCTGTCAACCTATAGACTGTCACAGTACTCCTGGTGGGAGCTTCTCGAGTTTGCCGATATATTTCGCCTGTTGACGAGGCATTTGGCTACCTTAAGAGAGTCATAGTTACTCCTGTTAGTTGCTCCCCGTTTTACCACAGTCACATTTTCAAGGTTCCGCTAGCCAGTTCCCCTGAAGCGATACGCCATTATCTGTCAACCTATAGACTGTCACAGTACTCCTGGTGGGAGCTTCTTCGAGTTTGCCGATGTATTTCGCCTGTTGACGAGGCATTTGGCTACCTTAAGAGAGTCATAGTTACTCCTGTCAGTTGCTCCCCGTTTTACCTAAGTCACATTTTCAAGCTTCATCTAGCCAGTTCACCTGACGCGATACGCCATTGTCTGTCAACCTAATGTCTTTCACAGTACTCCTGCCGTGAGCTTCTCGAGTTTGCCGATGTATTTCGCCTGTTGACGAAGCATTTGGCTACCTTAAGAGAGTCATAGTTACTCATGTCAGTTGCTCCCCGTTTCACCACAGTCACAATTTCAAGCTTATTCTCGCCAGTTCCCCTGAAGCGATACGCCATTATCTGTCAACCTATAGACTTTCACAGCACTCCTGGCGAGAGCTTCTTGAGTTTGCCGATGTATTTCGCCTGTTGACCACGCATTTGGCTACCTTAAGAGAGTCATAGTTACTCCTGTCAGTTGCTCCCCGTTTTACCACAGTCACAATTTCAAGCTTCCTCTAGCCAGTTCCCCTGAAGCGATACGCCATTATCTGCCAACCTAAAGACTTTCACAGCACTCCTGATGGGAGCTTCTCGAGTTTGCCGAGGTATTTCTCCGGTTGACGAGGCATTTGGCTACCTTAAGAGAGTCATAGTTACTCCTGTCAGTTGCTCCCCGTTATACCACAGTCACATTTTCAAGCTTCCTCTAGCCAGTTCACCTAACGCGATACGCCATTGTCTGTCAACCTAATGTCTTCCACAGTACTCCTGCCGGGAGCTTCTCGAGTTTGCCGATGTATTTCGCCTGTTGAGGAGGCATTTGGATACCTTAAGAGAGTCATAGTTACTCCTGTCAGTTGCTCCCCGTTTTAATACAGTGACATTTTCAAACTTCCTCTAGCCAGGTCACCTGAAGCGATACGCCATTATCTGTCGACATAAAGACTGTCACAGTACTCCTGCCGGGAGCTTCTCGAGTTTGCCGATGTATTTCGCCTCTTGACGAGGCATTTGGCTACCTTAAGAGAGTCATAGTTACTCCTGTCAGTTGCTCCCCGTTTTACCACAGTCACAATTTCAAGCTTCCTCTAGCCAGTTCCCCTGAAGCGATACGCCATTATCTGCCAACCTAAAGACTTTCACAGCACTCCTGACGGGAGCTTCTCGAGTTTGCCGAGGTATTTCTCCGGTTGACGAGGCATTTGGCTACCTTAAGAGAGTCATAGTTACTCCTGTCAGTTGCTCCCCGTTATACCACAGTCACATTTTCAAGCTTCTTCTAGCCAGTTCACCTAACGCGATACGCCATTGTCTGTCAACCTAATGTCTTTCACAGTACTCCTGCCGGGAGCTTCTCGAGTTTGCCGATGTATTTCGCCTGTTGAGGAGGCATTTGGATACCTTAAGAGAGTCATAGTTACTCCTGTCAGTTGCTCCCCGTTTTACCACAGTCACATTTTCAAGGTTCCGCTAGCCAGTTCCCCTGAAGCGATACGCCATTATCTGTCAACCTATAGACTGTCACAGTACTCCTGGTGGGAGCTTCTCGAGTTTGCTGATATATTTCGCCTGTTGACGAGGCATTTGGCTACCTTAAGTGAGTCATAGTTACTCCTGTTAGTTGCTCCCCGTTTTACCACAGTCACATTTTCAAGGTTCCGCTAGCCAGTTCCCCTGAAGCGATACGCCATTATCTGTCAACCTATAGACTGTCACAGTACTCCTGGTGGGAGCTTCTCGAGATTGCCGATGTATTTCGCCTGTTGACGAGGCATTTGGCTAACTTAAGGGAGTCATAGTTACTCCTGTCAGTTGCTCCCCGTTTTACCACAGTCACATTTTCAAGGTTCCACTAGCCAGTTCCACTGAAGCGATACGCCATTATCTGTCAACCTAAAGACTTTCACAGCACTCCTGATGGGAGCTCCTCGAGTTTGCCGATGTATTTCTCCGGTTGACGAGGCATTTGGCTACCTTAAGAGAGTCATAGTTACTCCTGTCAGTTGCTCCCCGTTATACCACAGTCACATTTTCAAGCTTCCTCTAGCCAGTTCACCTAACGCGATACGCCATTGTCTGTCAACCTAATGTCTTCCACAGTACTCCTGCCGGGAGCTTCTCGAGTTTGCCGATGTATTTCGCCTGTTGAGGAGGCATTTGGATACCTTAAGAGAGTCATAGTTACTCCTGTCAGTTGCTCCCCGTTTTAATACAGTGACATTTTCAAACTTCCTCTAGCCAGGTCACCTGAAGCGATACGCCATTATCTGTCGACATAAAGACTGTCACAGTACTCCTGCCGGGAGCTTCTCGAGTTTGCCGATGTATTTCGCCTCTTGACGAGGCATTTGGCTACCTTAAGAGAGTCATAGTTACTCCTGTCAGTTGCTCCCCGTTTTACCACAGTCACAATTTCAAGCTTCCTCTAGCCAGTTCCCCTGAAGCGATACGCCATTATCTGCCAACCTAAAGACTTTCACAGCACTCCTGACGGGAGCTTCTCGAGTTTGCCGAGGTATTTCTCCGGTTGACGAGGCATTTGGCTACCTTAAGAGAGTCATAGTTACTCCTGTCAGTTGCTCCCCGTTATACCACAGTCACATTTTCAAGCTTCTTCTAGCCAGTTCACCTAACGCGATACGCCATTGTCTGTCAACCTAATGTCTTTCACAGTACTCCTGCCGGGAGCTTCTCGAGTTTGCCGATGTATTTCGCCTGTTGAGGAGGCATTTGGATACCTTAAGAGAGTCATAGTTACTCCTGTCAGTTGCTCCCCGTTTTAATACAGTCACATTTTCAAACTTCCTCTAGCCAGTTCACCTGACGCGATACGCCATTGTCTGTCAACCTAATGTCTTTCACAGTACTCCTGCCGTGAGCTTCTCGAGTTTGCCGATGTATTTCGCCTGTTGACGAGGCATTTGGCTACCTTAAGAGAGTCATAGTACTCCTGTCAGTTGCTCCCCATTTTACCACAGTCACATTTTCAAGGTTCCACTAGCCAGTTCCCCTGAAGCGATACGCCATTATCTGTCAACCTATAGACTGTCACAGTACTCCTGGTGGGAGCTTCTCGAGTTTGCCGATATATTTCGCCTGTTGACGAGGCATTTGGCTACCTTAAGAGAGTCATAGTTACTCCTGTTAGTTGCTCCCCGTTTTACCACAGTCACATTTTCAAGGTTCCGCTAGCCAGTTCCCCTGAAGCGATACGCCATTATCTGTCAACCTATAGACTGTCACAGTACTCCTGGTGGGAGCTTCTTCGAGTTTGCCGATGTATTTCGCCTGTTGACGAGGCATTTGGCTACCTTAAGAGAGTCATAGTTACTCCTGTCAGTTGCTCCCCGTTTTACCTAAGTCACATTTTCAAGCTTCATCTAGCCAGTTCACCTGACGCGATACGCCATTGTCTGTCAACCTAATGTCTTTCACAGTACTCCTGCCGTGAGCTTCTCGAGTTTGCCGATGTATTTCGCCTGTTGACGAAGCATTTGGCTACCTTAAGAGAGTCATAGTTACTCATGTCAGTTGCTCCCCGTTTCACCACAGTCACAATTTCAAGCTTATTCTCGCCAGTTCCCCTGAAGCGATACGCCATTATCTGTCAACCTATAGACTTTCACAGCACTCCTGGCGAGAGCTTCTTGAGTTTGCCGATGTATTTCGCCTGTTGACCACGCATTTGGCTACCTTAAGAGAGTCATAGTTACTCCTGTCAGTTGCTCCCCGTTTTACCACAGTCACAATTTCAAGCTTCCTCTAGCCAGTTCCCCTGAAGCGATACGCCATTATCTGCCAACCTAAAGACTTTCACAGCACTCCTGATGGGAGCTTCTCGAGTTTGCCGAGGTATTTCTCCGGTTGACGAGGCATTTGGCTACCTTAAGAGAGTCATAGTTACTCCTGTCAGTTGCTCCCCGTTATACCACAGTCACATTTTCAAGCTTCCTCTAGCCAGTTCACCTAACGCGATACGCCATTGTCTGTCAACCTAATGTCTTCCACAGTACTCCTGCCGGGAGCTTCTCGAGTTTGCCGATGTATTTCGCCTGTTGAGGAGGCATTTGGATACCTTAAGAGAGTCATAGTTACTCCTGTCAGTTGCTCCCCGTTTTAATACAGTGACATTTTCAAACTTCCTCTAGCCAGGTCACCTGAAGCGATACGCCATTATCTGTCGACATAAAGACTGTCACAGTACTCCTGCCGGGAGCTTCTCGAGTTTGCCGATGTATTTCGCCTCTTGACGAGGCATTTGGCTACCTTAAGAGAGTCATAGTTACTCCTGTCAGTTGCTCCCCGTTTTACCACAGTCACAATTTCAAGCTTCCTCTAGCCAGTTCCCCTGAAGCGATACGCCATTATCTGCCAACCTAAAGACTTTCACAGCACTCCTGACGGGAGCTTCTCGAGTTTGCCGAGGTATTTCTCCGGTTGACGAGGCATTTGGCTACCTTAAGAGAGTCATAGTTACTCCTGTCAGTTGCTCCCCGTTATACCACAGTCACATTTTCAAGCTTCTTCTAGCCAGTTCACCTAACGCGATACGCCATTGTCTGTCAACCTAATGTCTTTCACAGTACTCCTGCCGGGAGCTTCTCGAGTTTGCCGATGTATTTCGCCTGTTGAGGAGGCATTTGGATACCTTAAGAGAGTCATAGTTACTCCTGTCAGTTGCTCCCCGTTTTAATACAGTCACATTTTCAAACTTCCTCTAGCCAGTTCACCTGACGCGATACGCCATTGTCTGTCAACCTAATGTCTTTCACAGTACTCCTGCCGTGAGCTTCTCGAGTTTGCCGATGTATTTCGCCTGTTGACGAGGCATTTGGCTACCTTAAGAGAGTCATAGTACTCCTGTCAGTTGCTCCCCATTTTACCACAGTCACATTTTCAAGGTTCCACTAGCCAGTTCCCCTGAAGCGATACGCCATTATCTGTCAACCTATAGACTGTCACAGTACTCCTGGTGGGAGCTTCTCGAGTTTGCCGATATATTTCGCCTGTTGACGAGGCATTTGGCTACCTTAAGAGAGTCATAGTTACTCCTGTTAGTTGCTCCCCGTTTTACCACAGTCACATTTTCAAGGTTCCGCTAGCCAGTTCCCCTGAAGCGATACGCCATTATCTGTCAACCTATAGACTGTCACAGTACTCCTGGTGGGAGCTTCTTCGAGTTTGCCGATGTATTTCGCCTGTTGACGAGGCATTTGGCTACCTTAAGAGAGTCATAGTTACTCCTGTCAGTTGCTCCCCGTTTTACCTAAGTCACATTTTCAAGCTTCATCTAGCCAGTTCACCTGACGCGATACGCCATTGTCTGTCAACCTAATGTCTTTCACAGTACTCCTGCCGTGAGCTTCTCGAGTTTGCCGGTGTATTTCGCCTGTTGACGAAGCATTTGGCTACCTTAAGAGAGTCATAGTTACTCATGTCAGTTGCTCCCCGTTTCACCACAGTCACAATTTCAAGCTTATTCTCGCCAGTTCCCCTGAAGCGATACGCCATTATCTGTCAACCTATAGACTTTCACAGCACTCCTGGCGAGAGCTTCTTGAGTTTGCCGATGTATTTCGCCTGTTGACCACGCATTTGGCTACCTTAAGAGAGTCATAGTTACTCCTGTCAGTTGCTCCCCGTTTTACCACAGTCACAATTTCAAGCTTCCTCTAGCCAGTTCCCCTGAAGCGATACGCCATTATCTGCCAACCTAAAGACTTTCACAGCACTCCTGATGGGAGCTTCTCGAGTTTGCCGAGGTATTTCTCCGGTTGACGAGGCATTTGGCTACCTTAAGAGAGTCATAGTTACTCCTGTCAGTTGCTCCCCGTTATACCACGGTCACATTTTCAAGCTTCCTCTAGCCAGTTCACCTAACGCGATACGCCATTGTCTGTCAACCTAATGTCTTCCACAGTACTCCTGCCGGGAGCTTCTCGAGTTTGCCGATGTATTTCGCCAGTTGAGGAGGCATTTGGATACCTTAAGAGAGTCATAGTTACTCCTGTCAGTTGCTCCCCGTTTTAATACAGTGACATTTTCAAACTTCCTCTAGCCAGGTCACCTGAAGCGATACGCCATTATCTGTCGACATAAAGACTGTCACAGTACTCCTGCCGGGAGCTTCTCGAGTTTGCCGATGTATTTCGCCTCTTGACGAGGCATTTGGCTACCTTAAGAGAGTCATAGTTACTCCTGTCAGTTGCTCCCCGTTTTACCACAGTCACAATTTCAAGCTTCCTCTAGCCAGTTCCCCTGAAGCGATACGCCATTATCTGCCAACCTAAAGACTTTCACAGCACTCCTGACGGGAGCTTCTCGAGTTTGCCGAGGTATTTCTCCGGTTGACGAGGCATTTGGCTACCTTAAGAGAGTCATAGTTACTCCTGTCAGTTGCTCCCCGTTATACCACAGTCACATTTTCAAGCTTCTTCTAGCCAGTTCACCTAACGCGATACGCCATTGTCTGTCAACCTAATGTCTTTCACAGTACTCCTGCCGGGAGCTTCTCGAGTTTGCCGATGTATTTCGCCTGTTGAGGAGGCATTTGGATACCTTAAGAGAGTCATAGTTACTCCTGTCAGTTGCTCCCCGTTTTAATACAGTCACATTTTCAAACTTCCTCTAGCCAGTTCACCTGACGCGATACGCCATTGTCTGTCAACCTAATGTCTTTCACAGTACTCCTGCCGTGAGCTTCTCGAGTTTGCCGATGTATTTCGCCTGTTGACGAGGCATTTGGCTACCTTAAGAGAGTCATAGTACTCCTGTCAGTTGCTCCCCATTTTACCACAGTCACATTTTCAAGGTTCCACTAGCCAGTTCCCCTGAAGCGATACGCCATTATCTGTCAAACTATAGACTGTCACAGTACTCCTGGTGGGAGCTTCTCGAGTTTGCCGATATATTTCGCCTGTTGACGAGGCATTTGGCTACCTTAAGAGAGTCATAGTTACTCCTGTTAGTTGCTCCCCGTTTTACCACAGTCACATTTTCAAGGTTCCGCTAGCCAGTTCCCCTGAAGCGATACGCCATTATCTGTCAACCTATAGACTGTCACAGTACTCCTGGTGGGAGCTTCTTCGAGTTTGCCGATGTATTTCGCCTGTTGACGAGGCATTTGGCTACCTTAAGAGAGTCATAGTTACTCCTGTCAGTTGCTCCCCGTTTTACCTATGTCACATTTTCAAGCTTCATCTAGCCAGTTCACCTGACGCGATACGCCATTGTCTGTCAACCTAATGTCTTTCACAGTACTCCTGCCGTGAGCTTCTCGAGTTTGCCGATGTATTTCGCCTGTTGACGAAGCATTTGGCTACCTTAAGAGAGTCATAGTTACTCATGTCAGTTGCTCCCCGTTTCACCACAGTCACAATTTCAAGCTTATTCTCGCCAGATCCCCTGAAGCGATACGCCATTATCTGTCAACCTATAGACTTTCACAGCACTCCTGGCGAGAGCTTCTTGAGTTTGCCGATGTATTTCGCCTGTTGACCACGCATTTGGCTACCTTAAGAGAGTCATAGTTACTCCTGTCAGTTGCTCCCCGTTTTACCACAGTCACAATTTCAAGCTTCCTCTAGCCAGTTCCCCTGAAGCGATACGCCATTATCTGCCAACCTAAAGACTTTCACAGCACTCCTGATGGGAGCTTCTCGAGTTTGCCGAGGTATTTCTCCGGTTAACGAGGCATTTGGCTACCTTAAGAGAGTCATAGTTACTCCTGTCAGTTGCTCCCCGTTATACCACAGTCACATTTTCAAGCTTCCTCTAGCCAGTTCACCTAACGCGATACGCCATTGTCTGTCAACCTAATGTCTTCCACAGTACTCCTGCCGGGAGCTTCTCGAGTTTGCCGATGTATTTCGCCTGTTGAGGAGGCATTTGGATACCTTAAGAGAGTCATAGTTACTCCTGTCAGTTGCTCCCCGTTTTAATACAGTGACATTTTCAAACTTCCTCTAGCCAGGTCACCTGAAGCGATACGCCATTATCTGTCGACATAAAGACTGTCACAGTACTCCTGCCGGGAGCTTCTCGAGTTTGCCGATGTATTTCGCCTCTTGACGAGGCATTTGGCTACCTTAAGAGAGTCATAGTTACTCCTGTCAGTTGCTCCCCGTTTTACCACAGTCACAATTTCAAGCTTCCTCTAGCCAGTTCCCCTGAAGCGATACGCCATTATCTGCCAACCTAAAGACTTTCACAGCACTCCTGACGGGAGCTTCTCGAGTTTGCCGAGGTATTTCTCCGGTTGACGAGGCATTTGGCTACCTTAAGAGAGTCATAGTTACTCCTGTCAGTTGCTCCCCGTTATACCACAGTCACATTTTCAAGCTTCTTCTAGCCAGTTCACCTAACGCGATACGCCATTGTCTGTCAACCTAATGTCTTTCACAGTACTCCTGCCGGGAGCTTCTCGAGTTTGCCGATGTATTTCGCCTGTTGAGGAGGCATTTGGATACCTTAAGAGAGTCATAGTTACTCCTGTCAGTTGCTCCCCGTTTTAATACAGTCACATTTTCAAACTTCCTCTAGCCAGTTCACCTGACGCGATACGCCATTGTCTGTCAACCTAATGTCTTTCACAGTACTCCTGCCGTGAGCTTCTCGAGTTTGCCGATGTATTTCGCCTGTTGACGAGGCATTTGGCTACCTTAAGAGAGTCATAGTACTCCTGTCAGTTGCTCCCCATTTTACCACAGTCACATTTTCAAGGTTCCACTAGCCAGTTCCCCTGAAGCGATACGCCATTATCTGTCAACCTATAGACTGTCACAGTACTCCTGGTGGGAGCTTCTCGAGTTTGCCGATATATTTCGCCTGTTGACGAGGCATTTGGCTACCTTAAGAGAGTCATAGTTACTCCTGTTAGTTGCTCCCCGTTTTACCACAGTCACATTTTCAAGGTTCCGCTAGCCAGTTCCCCTGAAGCGATACGCCATTATCTGTCAACCTATAGACTGTCACAGTACTCCTGGTGGGAGCTTCTCGAGATTGCCGATGTATTTCGCCTGTTGACGAGGCATTTGGCTAACTTAAGAGAGTCATAGTTACTCCTGTCAGTTGCTCCCCGTTTTACCACAGTCACATTTTCAAGGTTCCACTAGCCAGTTCCACTGAAGCGATACGCCATTATCTGTCAACCTAAAGACTTTCACAGCACTCCTGATGGGAGCTCCTCGAGTTTGCCGATGTATTTCTCCGGTTGACGAGGCATTTGGCTACCTTAAGAGAGTCATAGTTACTCCTGTCAGTTGCTCCCCGTTATACCACAGTCACATTTTCAAGCTTCCTCTAGCCAGTTCACCTAACGCGATACGCCATTGTCTGTCAACCTAATGTCTTCCACAGTACTCCTGCCGGGAGCTTCTCGAGTTTGCCGATGTATTTCGCCTGTTGAGGAGGCATTTGGATACCTTAAGAGAGTTATAGTTACTCCTGTCAGTTGCTCCCCGTTTTACCACAGTCACATTTTCAAACTTCCTCTAGCCAGGTCACCTTTAGCGATACGCCATTATCTGTCAACCTATAGACTTTCACAGCACTCCTGACGGGAGCTTCTCGAGTTTGCCGATGTATTTCGCCTGTTGACCACGCATTTGGCTACCTTAAGAGAGTCATAGTTACTCCTGTCAGTTGCTCCCCGTTTTACCACTGTCACAATTTCAAGCTTCCTCTAGCCAGTTCCCCTGAAGCGATACGCCATTATCTGTCAACCTATAGACTTTCACAGCACTCCTGGCGAGAGCTTCTTGAGTTTGCCGATGTATTTCGCCTGTTGACCACGCATTTGGCTACCTTAAGAGAGTCATAGTTACTCCTGTCAGTTGCTCCCCGTTTTACCACAGTCACAATTTCAAGCTTCCTCTAGCCAGTTCCCCTGAAGCGATACGCCATTATCTGCCAACCTAAAGACTTTCACAGCACTCCTGATGGGAGCTTCTCGAGTTTGCCGAGGTATTTCTCCGGTTGACGAGGCATTTGGCTACCTTAAGAGAGTCATAGTTACTCCTGTCAGTTGCTCCCCGTTATACCACAGTCACATTTTCAAGCTTCCTCTAGCCAGTTCACCTAACGCGATACGCCATTGTCTGTCAACCTAATGTCTTCCACAGTACTCCTGCCGGGAGCTTCTCGAGTTTGCCGATGTATTTCGCCTGTTGAGGAGGCATTTGGATACCTTAAGAGAGTCATAGTTACTCCTGTCAGTTGCTCCCCGTTTTAATACAGTGACATTTTCAAACTTCCTCTAGCCAGGTCACCTGAAGCGATACGCCATTATCTGTCGACATAAAGACTGTCACAGTACTCCTGCCGGGAGCTTCTCGAGTTTGCCGATGTATTTCGCCTCTTGACGAGGCATTTGGCTACCTTAAGAGAGTCATAGTTACTCCTGTCAGTTGCTCCCCGTTTTACCACAGTCACAATTTCAAGCTTCCTCTAGCCAGTTCCCCTGAAGCGATACGCCATTATCTGCCAACCTAAAGACTTTCACAGCACTCCTGACGGGAGCTTCTCGAGTTTGCCGAGGTATTTCTCCGGTTGACGAGGCATTTGGCTACCTTAAGAGAGTCATAGTTACTCCTGTCAGTTGCTCCCCGTTATACCACAGTCACATTTTCAAGCTTCTTCTAGCCAGTTCACCTAACGCGATACGCCATTGTCTGTCAACCTAATGTCTTTCACAGTACTCCTGCCGGGAGCTTCTCGAGTTTGCCGATGTATTTCGCCTGTTGAGGAGGCATTTGGATACCTTAAGAGAGTCATAGTTACTCCTGTCAGTTGCTCCCCGTTTTAATACAGTCACATTTTCAAACTTCCTCTAGCCAGTTCACCTGACGCGATACGCCATTGTCTGTCAACCTAATGTCTTTCACAGTACTCCTGCCGTGAGCTTCTCGAGTTTGCCGATGTATTTCGCCTGTTGACGAGGCATTTGGCTACCTTAAGAGAGTCATAGTACTCCTGTCAGTTGCTCCCCATTTTACCACAGTCACATTTTCAAGGTTCCACTAGCCAGTTCCCCTGAAGCGATACGCCATTATCTGTCAACCTATAGACTGTCACAGTACTCCTGGTGGGAGCTTCTCGAGTTTGCCGATATATTTCGCCTGTTGACGAGGCATTTGGCTACCTTAAGAGAGTCATAGTTACTCCTGTTAGTTGCTCCCCGTTTTACCACAGTCACATTTTCAAGGTTCCGCTAGCCAGTTCCCCTGAAGCGATACGCCATTATCTGTCAACCTATAGACTGTCACAGTACTCCTGGTGGGAGCTTCTCGAGATTGCCGATGTATTTCGCCTGTTGACGAGGCATTTGGCTAACTTAAGAGAGTCATAGTTACTCCTGTCAGTTGCTCCCCGTTTTACCACAGTCACATTTTCAAGGTTCCACTAGCCAGTTCCACTGAAGCGATACGCCATTATCTGTCAACCTATAGACTTTCACAGCACTCCTGGCGAGAGCTTCTTGAGTTTGCCGATGTATTTCGCCTGTTGACCACGCATTTGGCTACCTTAAGAGAGTCATAGTTACTCCTGTCAGTTGCTCCCCGTTTTACCACAGTCACAATTTCAAGCTTCCTCTAGCCAGTTCCCCTGAAGCGATACGCCATTATCTGCCAACCTAAAGACTTTCACAGCACTCCTGATGGGAGCTTCTCGAGTTTGCCGAGGTATTTCTCCGGTTGACGAGGCATTTGGCTACCTTAAGAGAGTCATAGTTACTCCTGTCAGTTGCTCCCCGTTATACCACAGTCACATTTTCAAGCTTCCTCTAGCCAGTTCACCTAACGCGATACGCCATTGTCTGTCAACCTAATGTCTTCCACAGTACTCCTGCCGGGAGCTTCTCGAGTTTGCCGATGTATTTCGCCTGTTGAGGAGGCATTTGGATACCTTAAGAGAGTCATAGTTACTCCTGTCAGTTGCTCCCCGTTTTAATACAGTGACATTTTCAAACTTCCTCTAGCCAGGTCACCTGAAGCGATACGCCATTATCTGTCGACATAAAGACTGTCACAGTACTCCTGCCGGGAGCTTCTCGAGTTTGCCGATGTATTTCGCCTCTTGACGAGGCATTTGGCTACCTTAAGAGAGTCATAGTTACTCCTGTCAGTTGCTCCCCGTTTTACCACAGTCACAATTTCAAGCTTCCTCTAGCCAGTTCCCCTGAAGCGATACGCCATTATCTGACAACCTAAAGACTTTCACAGCACTCCTGACGGGAGCTTCTCGAGTTTGCCGAGGTATTTCTCCGGTTGACGAGGCATTTGGCTACCTTAAGAGAGTCATAGTTACTCCTGTCAGTTGCTCCCCGTTATACCACAGTCACATTTTCAAGCTTCTTCTAGCCAGTTCACCTAACGCGATACGCCATTGTCTGTCAACCTAATGTCTTTCACAGTACTCCTGCCGGGAGCTTCTCGAGTTTGCCGATGTATTTCGCCTGTTGAGGAGGCATTTGGATACCTTAAGAGAGTCATAGTTACTCCTGTCAGTTGCTCCCCGTTTTAATACAGTCACATTTTCAAACTTCCTCTAGCCAGTTCACCTGACGCGATACGCCATTGTCTGTCAACCTAATGTCTTTCACAGTACTCCTGCCGTGAGCTTCTCGAGTTTGCCGATGTATTTCGCCTGTTGACGAAGCATTTGGCTACCTTAAGAGAGTCATAGTTACTCATGTCAGTTGCTCCCCGTTTCACCACAGTCACAATTTCAAGCTTATTCTCGCCAGTTCCCCTGAAGCGATACGCCATTATCTGTCAACCTATAGACTTTCACAGCACTCCTGGCGAGAGCTTCTTGAGTTTGCCGATGTATTTCGCCTGTTGACCACGCATTTGGCTACCTTAAGAGAGTCATAGTTACTCCTGTCAGTTGCTCCCCGTTTTACCACAGTCACAATTTCAAGCTTCCTCTAGCCAGTTCCCCTGAAGCGATACGCCATTATCTGCCAACCTAAAGACTTTCACAGCACTCCTGATGGGAGCTTCTCGAGTTTGCCGAGGTATTTCTCCGGTTGACGAGGCATTTGGCTACCTTAAGAGAGTCATAGTTACTCCTGTCAGTTGCTCCCCGTTATACCACAGTCACATTTTCAAGCTTCCTCTAGCCAGTTCACCTAACGCGATACGCCATTGTCTGTCAACCTAATGTCTTCCACAGTACTCCTGCCGGGAGCTTCTCGAGTTTGCCGATGTATTTCGCCTGTTGAGGAGGCATTTGGATACCTTAAGAGAGTCATAGTTACTCCTGTCAGTTGCTCCCCGTTTTAATACAGTGACATTTTCAAACTTCCTCTAGCCAGGTCACCTGAAGCGATACGCCATTATCTGTCGACATAAAGACTGTCACAGTACTCCTGCCGTGAGCTTCTCGAGTTTGCCGATGTATTTCGCCTCTTGACGAGGCATTTGGCTACCTTAAGAGAGTCATAGTTACTCCTGTCAGTTGCTCCCCGTTTTACCACAGTCACAATTTCAAGCTTCCTCTAGCCAGTTCCCCTGAAGCGATACGCCATTATCTGCCAACCTAAAGACTTTCACAGCACTCCTGACGGGAGCGTCTCGAGTTTGCCGAGGTATTTCTCCGGTTGACGAGGCATTTGGCTACCTTAAGAGAGTCATAGTTACTCCTGTCAGTTGCTCCCCGTCATACCACAGTCACATTTTCAAGCTTCTTCTAGCCAGTTCACCTAACGCGATACGCCATTGTCTGTCAACCTAATGTCTTTCACAGTACTCCTGCCGGGAGCTTCTCGAGTTTGCCGATGTATTTCGCCTGTTGAGGAGGCATTTGGATACCTTAAGAGAGTCATAGTTACTCCTGTCAGTTGCTCCCCGTTTTAATACAGTCACATTTTCAAACTTCCTCTAGCCAGTTCACCTGACGCGATACGCCATTGTCTGTCAACCTAATGTCTTTCACAGTACTCCTGCCGTGAGCTTCTCGAGTTTGCCGATGTATTTCGCCTGTTGACGAGGCATTTGGCTACCTTAAGAGAGTCATAGTACTCCTGTCAGTTGCTCCCCATTTTACCACAGTCACATTTTCAAGGTTCCACTAGCCAGTTCCCCTGAAGCGATACGCCATTATCTGTCAACCTATAGACTGTCACAGTACTCCTGGTGGGAGCTTCTCGAGTTTGCCGATATATTTCGCCTGTTGACGAGGCATTTGGCTACCTTAAGAGAGTCATAGTTACTCCTGTTAGTTGCTCCCCGTTTTACCACAGTCACATTTTCAAGGTTCCGCTAGCCAGTTCCCCTGAAGCGATACGCCATTATCTGTCAACCTATAGACTGTCACAGTACTCCTGGTGGGAGCTTCTTCGAGTTTGCCGATGTATTTCGCCTGTTGACGAGGCATTTGGCTACCTTAAGAGAGTCATAGTTACTCCTGTCAGTTGCTCCCCGTTTTACCTAAGTCACATTTTCAAGCTTCATCTAGCCAGTTCACCTGACGCGATACGCCATTGTCTGTCAACCTAATGTCTTTCACAGTACTCCTGCCGTGAGCTTCTCGAGTTTGCCGATGTATTTCGCCTGTTGACGAAGCATTTGGCTACCTTAAGAGAGTCATAGTTACTCATGTCAGTTGCTCCCCGTTTCACCACAGTCACAATTTCAAGCTTATTCTCGCCATTTCCCCTGAAGCGATACGCCATTATCTGTCAACCTAAAGACTTTCACAGCACTCCTGATAGGAGCTTCTCGAGTTTGCCGATGTATTTCTCCGGTTGACGAGGCATTTGGCTACCTTAAGAGAGTCATAGTTACTCCTGTCAGTTGCTCCCCGTATTACCACAGTCACATTTTCAAGCTTCCTCTAGCCAGTTCACCTGACGCGATACGCCATTGTCTGTCAACCTAATGTCTTTCACAGTACTCCTGCCGTGAGCTTCTCGAGTTTGCCGATGTATTTCGCCTGTTGACGAGGCATTTGGCTACCTTAAGAGAGTCATAGTTACTCCTGTCAGTTGCTCCCCGTTTTACCACAGTCACATTTTCAAGGTTTCACTAGCCAGTTCCCCTGAAGCGATACGCCATTATCTGTCAACCTATAGACTGTAACAGTACTCCTGGTGGGAGCTTCTCGAGTTTGCCGATGTATTTCGCCTGTTGACGAGGCATTTGGCTACCTTAAGAGAGTCATAGTTACTCCTGTCAGTTGCTCCCCGTTTTACCACAGTCACATTTTCAAGGTACCGCTAGCCAGTTCCCCTGAAGCGATACGCCATTATCTGTCAACCTATAGACTGTCACAGTACTCCTGGTGGGAGCTTCTCGAGTTTGCCGATATATTTCGCCTGTTGACGAGGCATTTGGCTACCTTAAGAGAGTCATAGTTACTCCTGTCAGTTGCTCCCCGTTTTACCACAGTCACATTTTCAAGGTTCCACTAGCCAGTACCCCTGAAGCGATACGGCATTATCTGTCATCCCATAGACTGTCACAGTACTCCTGGTGGGAGCTTCTCGAGTTTGCCGATATAGTTCGCCTGTTGACGAGGCATTTGGCTACCTTAAGAGAGTCATAGTTATCCCTGTTAGTTGCTCCCCGTTTTACCACAGTCACATTTTCAAGGTTCCGCTAGCCAGTTCCCCTGAAGCGATACGCCATTATCTGTCAACCTATAGACTGTCACAGTACTCCTGGTGGGAGCTTCTTCGAGTTTGCCGATGTATTTCGCCTGTTGACGAGGCATTTGGCTACCTTAAGAGAGTCATAGTTACTCCTGTCAGTTGCTCCCCGTTTTACCACAGTCACATTTTCAAGGTTCCGCTAGCCAGTTCCCCTGAAGCGATACGCCATTATCTGTCAACCTATAGACTGTAACAGTATTCCTGGTGGGAGCTTCTCGAGTTTGCCGATGTATTTCGCCTGTTGACGAGGCATTTGGCTACCTTAAGAGAGTCATAGTTACTCCTGTTAGTTGCTCCCCGTTTTACCACAGTCACATTTTCAAGGTTCCGCTAGCCAGTTCCCCTGAAGCGATACGCCATTATCTGTCAACCTATAGACTGTCACAGTACTCCTGGTGGGAGCTTCTTCGAGTTTGCCGATGTATTTCGCCTGTTGACGAGGCATTTGGCTACCTTAAGAGAGTCATAGTTACTCCTGTCAGTTGCTCCCCGTTTTACCACAGTCACATTTTCAAGGTTCCGCTAGCCAGTTCCCCTGAAGCGATACGCCATTATCTGTCAACCTATAGACTGTAACAGTACTCCTGGTGGGAGCTTCTCGAGTTTGCCGATGTATTTCGCCTGTTGACGAGGCATTTGGCTACCTTAAGAGAGTCATAGTTACTCCTGTCAGTTGCTCCCCGTTTTACCACAGTCACATTTTCAAGGTACCGCTAGCCAGTTCCCCTGAAGCGATACGCCATTATCTGTCAACCTATAGACTGTCACAGTACTCCTGGTGGGAGCTTCTCGAGTTTGCCGATATATTTCGCCTGTTGACGAGGCATTTGGCTACCTTAAGAGAGTCATAGTTACTCCTGTCAGTTGCTCCCCGTTTTACCACAGTCACATTTTCAAGGTTCCACTAGCCAGTACCCCTGAAGCGATACGGCATTATCTGTCATCCCATAGACTGTCACAGTACTCCTGGTGGGAGCTTCTCGAGTTTGCCGATATATTTCGCCTGTTGACGAGGCATTTGGCTACCTTAAGAGAGTCATAGTTATCCCTGTTAGTTGCTCCGCGTTTTACCACAGTCACATTTTCAAGGTTCCGCTAGCCAGTTCCCCTGAAGCGATACGCCATTATCTGTCAACCTATAGACTGTCACAGTACTCCTGGTGGGAGCTTCTTCGAGTTTGCCGATGTATTTCGCCTGTTGACGAGGCATTTGGCTACCTTAAGAGAGTCATAGTTACTCCTGTCAGTTGCTCCCCGTTTTACCACAGTCACATTTTCAAGGTTCCGCTAGCCAGTTCCCCTGAAGCGATACGCCATTATCTGTCAACCTATAGACTGTAACAGTATTCCTGGTGGGAGCTTCTCGAGTTTGCCGATGTATTTCGCCTGTTGACGAGGCATTTGGCTACCTTAAGAGAGTCATAGTTACTCCTGTCAGTTGCTCCCCGTTTTACCACAGTCACATTTTCAAGGTTCCACTAGCCAGTTCCCCTGAAGCGATACGCCATTATCTGTCAACCTAAAGACTTTCACAGCACTCCTGATGGGAGCTTCTCGAGTTTGCCGATGTATTTCTCCGTTTGACGAGGCATTTGGCTACCTTAAGAGAGTCATAGTTACTCCTGTCAGTTGCTCCCCGTTTCACCACAGTCACAATTTCAAGCTTCCTCTAGCCAGTTTACCTGACGCGATACGCCATTGTCTGTCAACCTAATGTCTTTCACAGTACTCCTGCCGTGAGCTTCTCGAGTTTGCCGATGTATTTCGCCTGTTGACGAGGCATTTGGCTACCTTAAGAGAGTCATAGTACTCCTGTCAGTTGCTCCCCATTTTACCACAGTCACATTTTCAAGGTTCCACTAGCCAGTTCCCCTGAAGCGATACGCCATTATCTGTCAACCTATAGACTGTCACAGTACTCCTGGTGGGAGCTTCTCGAGATTGCCGATGTATTTCGCCTGTTGACGAGGCATTTGGCTACCTTAAGAGAGTCATAGTTACTCCTGTCAGTTGCTCCCCGTTTTACCACAGTCACATTTTCAACGTTCCACGAGCCAGTTCCCCTTAAGCGATACGCCATTATCTGTCAACCTATAGACTGTCACAGTACTCCTGGTGGGAGCTTCTCGAGTTTGCCGATATATTTCGCCTGTTGACGAGGCATTTGGCTACCTTAAGAGAGTCATAGTTACTCCTGTTAGTTGCTCCCCGTTTTACCACAGTCACATTTTCAAGGTTCCACTAGCCAGTTCCCCTGAAGCGATACGCCATTATCTGTCAACCTATAGACTGTCACAGTACTCCTGGTGGGAGCTTCTTCGAGTTTGCCGATGTATTTCGCCTGTTGACGAGGCATTTGGCTACCTTAAGAGAGTCATAGTTACTCCTGTCAGTTGCTCCCCGTTTTACCACAGTCACATTTTCAAGGTTCCGCTAGCCAGTTCCCCTGAAGCGATACGCCATTATCTGTCAACCTATAGACTGTAACAGTACTCCTGGTGGGAGCTTCTCGAGTTTGCCGATGTATTTCGCCTGTTGACGAGGCATTTGGCTACCTTAAGAGAGTCATAGTTACTCCTGTCAGTTGCTCCCCGTTTTACCACAGTCACATTTTCAAGGTTCCACTAGCCAGTTCCCCTGAAGCGATACGCCATTATCTGTCAACCTAAAGACTTTCACAGCACTCCTGATGGGAGCTTCTCGAGTTTGCCGATGTATTTCTCCGTTTGACGAGGCATTTGGCTACCTTAAGAGAGTCATAGTTACTCCTGTCAGTTGCTCCCCGTTTCACCACAGTCACAATTTCAAGCTTCCTCTAGCCAGTTTACCTGACGCGATACGCCATTGTCTGTCAACCTAATGTCTTTCACAGTACTCCTGCCGTGAGCTTCTCGAGTTTGCCGATGTATTTCGCCTGTTGACGAGGCATTTGGCTACCTTAAGAGAGTCATAGTACTCCTGTCAGTTGCTCCCCATTTTACCACAGTCACATTTTCAAGGTTCCACTAGCCAGTTCCCCTGAAGCGATACGCCATTATCTGTCAACCTATAGACTGTCACAGTACTCCTGGTGGGAGCTTCTCGAGATTGCCGATGTATTTCGCCTGTTGACGAGGCATTTGGCTACCTTAAGAGAGTCATAGTTACTCCTGTCAGTTGCTCCCCGTTTTACCACAGTCACATTTTCAACGTTCCACGAGCCAGTTCCCCTTAAGCGATACGCCATTATCTGTCAACCTATAGACTGTCACAGTACTCCTGGTGGGAGCTTCTCGAGTTTGCCGATATATTTCGCCTGTTGACGAGGCATTTGGCTACCTTAAGAGAGTCATAGTTACTCCTGTTAGTTGCTCCCCGTTTTACCACAGTCACATTTTCAAGGTTCCACTAGCCAGTTCCCCTGAAGCGATACGCCATTATCTGTCAACCTATAGACTGTCACAGTACTCCTGGTGGGAGCTTCTTCGAGTTTGCCGATGTATTTCGCCTGTTGACGAGGCATTTGGCTACCTTAAGAGAGTCATAGTTACTCCTGTCAGTTGCTCCCCGTTTTACCACAGTCACATTTTCAAGCTTCCTCTAGCCAGTTCACCTGACGCGATACGCCATTGTCTGTCAACCTAATGTCTTTCACAGTACTCCTGCCGTGAGCTTCTCGAGTTTGCCGATGTATTTCGCCTGTTGACGAGGCATTTGGCTACCTTAAGAGAGTCATATTACTCCTGTCAGTTGCTCCCCATTTTACCACAGTCACATTTTCAAGGTTCCACTAGCCAGTTCCCCTGAAGCGATACGCCATTATCTGTCAACCTATAGACTGTCACAGTACTCCTGGTGGGAGCTTCTCGAGTTTGCCGATATATTTCGCCTGTTGACGAGGCATTTGGCTACCTTAAGAGAGTCATAGTTACTCCGGTTAGTTGCTCCCCGTTTTACCACAGTCACATTTTCAAGGTTCCACTAGCCAGTTCCCCTGAAGCGATACGCCATTATCTGTCAACCTATAGACTGTCACAGTACTCCTGGTGGGAGCTTCTTCGAGTTTGCCGATGTATTTCGCCTGTTGACGAGGCATTTGGCTACCTTAAGAGAGTCATAGTTATCCCTGTTAGTTGCTCCCCGTTTTACCACAGTCACATTTTCAAGGTTCCGCTAGCCAGTTCCCCTGAAGCGATACGCCATTATCTGTCAACCTATAGACTGTCACAGTACTCCTGGTGGGAGCTTCTTCGAGTTTGCCGATGTATTTCGCCTGTTGACGAGGCATTTGGCTACCTTAAGAGAGTCATAGTTACTCCTGTCAGTTGCTCCCCGTTTTACCACAGTCACATTTTCAAGGTTCCGCTAGCCAGTTCCCCTGAAGCGATACGCCATTATCTGTCAACCTATAGACTGTAACAGTACTCCTGGTGGGAGCTTCTCGAGTTTGCCGATGTATTTCGCCTGTTGACGAGGCATTTGGCTACCTTAAGAGAGTCATAGTTACTCCTGTCAGTTGCTCCCCGTTTTACCACAGTCACATTTTCATGGTTCCACTAGCCAGTTCCCCTGAAGCGATACGCCATTATCTGTCAACCTAAAGACTTTCACAGCACTCCTGATGGGAGCTTCTCGAGTTTGCCGATGTATTTCTCCGTTTGACGAGGCATTTGGCTACCTTAAGAGAGTCATAGTTACTCCTGTCAGTTGCTCCCCGTTTCACCACAGTCACAATTTCAAGCTTCCTCTAGCCAGTTTACCTGACGCGATACGCCATTGTCTGTCAACCTAATGTCTTTCACAGTACTCCTGCCGTGAGCTTCTCGAGTTTGCCGATGTATTTCGCCTGTTGACGAGGCATTTGGCTACCTTAAGAGAGTCATAGTACTCCTGTCAGTTGCTCCCCATTTTACCACAGTCACATTTTCAAGGTTCCACTAGCCAGTTCCCCTGAAGCGATACGCCATTATCTGTCAACCTATAGACTGTCACAGTACTCCTGGTGGGAGCTTCTCGAGATTGCCGATGTATTTCGCCTGTTGACGAGGCATTTGGCTACCTTAAGAGAGTCATAGTTACTCCTGTCAGTTGCTCCCCGTTTTACCACAGTCACATTTTCAACGTTCCACGAGCCAGTTCCCCTTAAGCGATACGCCATTATCTGTCAACCTATAGACTGTCACAGTACTCCTGGTGGGAGCTTCTCGAGTTTGCCGATATATTTCGCCTGTTGACGAGGCATTTGGCTACCTTAAGAGAGTCATAGTTACTCCTGTTAGTTGCTCCCCGTTTTACCACAGTCACATTTTCAAGGTTCCACTAGCCAGTTCCCCTGAAGCGATACGCCATTATCTGTCAACCTATAGACTGTCACAGTACTCCTGGTGGGAGCTTCTTCGAGTTTGCCGATGTATTTCGCCTGTTGACGAGGCATTTGGCTACCTTAAGAGAGTCATAGTTACTCCTGTCAGTTGCTCCCCGTTTTACCACAGTCACATTTTCAAGCTTCCTCTAGCCAGTTCACCTGACGCGATACGCCATTGTCTGTCAACCTAATGTCTTTCACAGTACTCCTGCCGTGAGCTTCTCGAGTTTGCCGATGTATTTCGCCTGTTGACGAGGCATTTGGCTACCTTAAGAGAGTCATATTACTCCTGTCAGTTGCTCCCCATTTTACCACAGTCACATTTTCAAGGTTCCACTAGCCAGTTCCCCTGAAGCGATACGCCATTATCTGTCAACCTATAGACTGTCACAGTACTCCTGGTGGGAGCTTCTCGAGTTTGCCGATATATTTCGCCTGTTGACGAGGCATTTGGCTACCTTAAGAGAGTCATAGTTACTCCTGTTAGTTGCTCCCCGTTTTACCACAGTCACATTTTCAAGGTTCCACTAGCCAGTTCCCCTGAAGCGATACGCCATTATCTGTCAACCTATAGACTGTCACAGTACTCCTGGTGGGAGCTTCTTCGAGTTTGCCGATGTATTTCGCCTGTTGACGAGGCATTTGGCTACCTTAAGAGAGTCATAGTTATCCCTGTTAGTTGCTCCCCGTTTTACCACAGTCACATTTTCAAGGTTCCGCTAGCCAGTTCCCCTGAAGCGATACGCCATTATCTGTCAACCTATAGACTGTCACAGTACTCCTGGTGGGAGCTTCTTCGAGTTTGCCGATGTATTTCGCCTGTTGACGAGGCATTTGGCTACCTTAAGAGAGTCATAGTTACTCCTGTCAGTTGCTCCCCGTTTTACCACAGTCACATTTTCAAGGTTCCGCTAGCCAGTTCCCCTGAAGCGATACGCCATTATCTGTCAACCTATAGACTGTCACAGTACTCCTGGTGGGAGCTTCTTCGAGTTTACCGATGTATTTCGCCTGTTGACGAGGCATTTGGCTACCTTAAGAGAGTCATAGTTACTCCCGTCAGTTGCTCCCCGTTTTACCACAGTCACATTTTCAAGGTTCCGCTAGCCAGTTCCCCTGAAGCGATACGCCATTATCTGTCAACCTATAGACTGTCACAGTACTCCTGGTGGGAGCTTCTTCGAGTTTGCCGATGTATTTCGCCTGTTGACGAAGCATTTGGCTACCTTAAGAGAGTCATAGTACTCCTGTCAGTTGCTCCCCATTTTACCACAGTCACATTTTCAAGGTTCCACTAGCCAGTTCCCCTGAAGCGATACGCCATTATCTGTCAACCTATAGACTGTCACAGTACTCCTGGTGGGAGCTTCTCGAGATTGCCGATGTATTTCGCCTGTTGACGAGGCATTTGGCTACCTTAAGAGAGTCATAGTTACTCCTGTCAGTTGCTCCCCGTTTTACCACAGTCACATTTACAACGTTCCACGAGCCAGTTCCCCTTAAGCGATACGCCATTATCTGTCAACCTATAGACTGTCACAGTACTCCTGGTGGGAGCTTCTCGAGTTTGCCGATATATTTCGCCTGTTGACGAGGCATTTGGCTACCTTAAGAGAGTCATAGTTACTCCTGTTAGTTGCTCCCCGTTTTACCACAGTCACATTTTCAAGGTTCCGCTAGCCAGTTCCCCTGAAGCGATACGCCATTATCTGTCAACCTATAGACTGTCACAGTACTCCTGGTGGGAGCTTCTTCGAGTTTGCCGATGTATTTCGCCTGTTGACGAGGCATTTGGCTACCTTAAGAGAGTCATTGTTACTCCTGTCAGTTGCTTCCCGTTTTACCACAGTCACATTTTCAAGCTTCCTCTAGCCAGTTCACCTGACGCGATACGCCATTGTCTGTCAACCTAATGTCTTTCACAGTACTCCTGCCGTGAGCTTCTCGAGTTTGCCGATGTATTTCGCCTGTTGACGAGGCATTTCGCTACCTTAAGAGAGTCATATTACTCCTGTCAGTTGCTCCCCATTTTACCACAGTCACATTTTCAAGGTTCCACTAGCCAGTTCCCCTGAAGCGATACGCCATTATCTGTCAACCTATAGACTTTCACAGTACTCCTGGTGGGAGCTTCTCGAGATTGCCGATGTATTTCGCCTGTTGACGAGGCATTTGGCTACCTTAAGAGAGACATAGTTACTCCTGTCAGTTGCTCCCCGTTTTACCACAGTCACATTTTCAAGGTTCCACTAGCCAGTACCCCTGAAGCGATACGGCATTATCTGTCATCCCATAGACTGTCACAGTACTCCTGGTGGGAGCTTCTCGAGTTTGCCGATATATTTCGCCTGTTGACGAGGCATTTGGCTACCTTAAGAGAGTCATAGTTATCCCTGTTAGTTGCTCCCCGTTTTACCACAGTCACATTTTCAAGGTTCCGCTAGCCAGTTCCCCTGAAGCGATACGCTATTATCTGTCAACCTAAAGACTTTCACAGCACTCCTGATGGGAGCTTCTCGAGTTTGCTGATGTATTTCTCCGGTTGACGAGGCATTTGGCTACCTTAAGAGAGTCATAGTTACTCCTGTTAGTTGCTCCCCGTTTTACCACAGTCACATTTTCAAGGTTCCGCTAGCCAGTTCCCCTGAAGCGATACGCCATTATCTGTCAACCTATAGACTGTCACAGTACTCCTGGTGGGAGCTTCTTCGAGTTTGCCGATGTATTTCGCCTGTTGACGAGGCATTTGGCTACCTTAAGAGAGTCATAGTTACTCCTGTCAGTTGCTCCCCGTTTTACCACAGTCACATTTTCAAGGTTCCGCTAGCCAGTTCCCCTGAAGCGATACGCCATTATCTGTCAACCTATAGACTGTAACAGTACTCCTGGTGGGAGCTTCTCGAGTTTGCCGATGTATTTCGCCTGTTGACGAGGCATTTGGCTACCTTAAGAGAGTCATAGTTACTCCTGTCAGTTGCTCCCCGTTTTACCACAGTCACATTTTCAAGGTTCCACTAGCCAGTTCCCCTGAAGCGATACGCCATTATCTGTCAACCTAAAGACTTTCACAGCACTCCTGATGGGAGCTTCTCGAGTTTGCCGATGTATTTCTCCGTTTGACGAGGCATTTGGCTACCTTAAGAGAGTCATAGTTACTCCTGTCAGTTGCTCCCCGTTTCACCACAGTCACAATTTCAAGCTTCCTCTAGCCAGTTTACCTGACGCGATACGCCATTGTCTGTCAACCTAATGTCTTTCACAGTACTCCTGCCGTGAGCTTCTCGAGTTTGCCGATGTATTTCGCCTGTTGACGAGGCATTTGGCTACCTTAAGAGAGTCATAGTACTCCTGTCAGTTGCTCCCCATTTTACCACAGTCACATTTTCAAGGTTCCACTAGCCAGTTCCCCTGAAGCGATACGCCATTATCTGTCAACCTATAGACTGTCACAGTACTCCTGGTGGGAGCTTCTCGAGATTGCCGATGTATTTCGCCTGTTGACGAGGCATTTGGCTACCTTAAGAGAGTCATAGTTACTCCTGTCAGTTGCTCCCCGTTTTACCACAGTCACATTTTCAAGGTTCCACTAGCCAGTTCCCCTGAAGCGATACGCCATTATCTGTCAACCTATAGACTGTCACAGTACTCCTGGTGGGAGCTTCTTCGAGTTTGCCGATGTATTTCGCCTGTTGACGAGGCATTTGGCTACCTTAAGAGAGTCATAGTTACTCCTGTCAGTTGCTCCCCGTTTTACCACAGTCACATTTTCAAGCTTCCTCTAGCCAGTTCACCTGACGCGATACGCCATTGTCTGTCAACCTAATGTCTTTCACAGTACTCCTGCCGTGAGCTTCTCGAGTTTGCCGATGTATTTCGCCTGTTGACGAGGCATTTGGCTACCTTAAGAGAGTCATATTACTCCTGTCAGTTGGTCCCCATTTTACCACAGTCACATTTTCAAGGTTCCACTAGCCAGTTCCCCTGAAGCGATACGCCATTATCTGTCAACCTATAGACTGTCACAGTACTCCTGGTGGGAGCTTCTCGAGATTGCCGATGTATTTCGCCTGTTGACGAGGCATTTGGCTACCTTAAGAGAGTCATAGTTACTCCTGTCAGTTGCTCCCCGTTTTACCACAGTCACATTTTCAACGTTCCACGAGCCAGTTCCCCTGAAGCGATACGCCATTATCTGTCAACCTATAGACTGTCACAGTACTCCTGGTGGGAGCTTCTCGAGTTTGCCGATATATTTCGCCTGTTGACGAGGCATTTGGCTACCTTAAGAGAGTCATAGTTACTCCTGTCAGTTGCTCCCCGTTTTACCACAGTCACATTTTCAAGGTTCCACTAGCCAGTACCCCTGAAGCGATACGGCATTATCTGTCATCCCATAGACTGTCACAGTACTCCTGGTGGGAGCTTCTCGAGTTTGCCGATATATTTCGCCTGTTGACGAGGCATTTGGCTACCTTAAGAGAGTCATAGTTATCCCTGTTAGTTGCTCCCCGTTTTACCACAGTCACATTTTCAAGGTTCCGCTAGCCAGTTCCCCTGAAGCGATACGCTATTATCTGTCAACGTAAAGACTTTCACAGCACTCCTGATGGGTGCTTCTCGAGTTTGCTGATGTATTTCTCCGGTTGACGAGGCATTTGGCTACCTTAAGAGAGTCATAGTTACTCCTGTTAGTTGCTCCCCGTTTTACCACAGTCACATTTTCAAGGTTCCGCTAGCCAGTTCCCCTGAAGCGATACGCCATTATCTGTCAACCTATAGACTGTCACAGTACTCCTGGTGGGAGCTTCTTCGAGTTTGCCGATGTATTTCGCCTGTTGACGAGGCATTTGGCTACCTTAAGAGAGTCATAGTTACTCCTGTCAGTTGCTCCCCGTTTTACCACAGTCACATTTTCAAGGTTCCGCTAGCCAGTTCCCCTGAAGCGATACGCCATTATCTGTCAACCTATAGACTGTAACAGTACTCCTGGTGGGAGCTTCTCGAGTTTGCCGATGTATTTCGCCTGTTGACGAGGCATTTGGCTACCTTAAGAGAGTCATAGTTACTCCTGTCAGTTGCTCCCCGTTTTACCACAGTCACATTTTCAAGGTTCCACTAGCCAGTTCCCCTGAAGCGATACGCCATTATCTGTCAACCTAAAGACTTTCACAGCACTCCTGATGGGAGCTTCTCGAGTTTGCCGATGTATTTCTCCGTTTGACGAGGCATTTGGCTACCTTAAGAGAGTCATAGTTACTCCTGTCAGTTGCTCCCCGTTTCACCACAGTCACAATTTCAAGCTTCCTCTAGCCAGTTTACCTGACGCGATACGCCATTGTCTGTCAACCTAATGTCTTTCACAGTACTCCTGCCGTGAGCTTCTCGAGTTTGCCGATGTATTTCGCCTGTTGACGAGGCATTTGGCTACCTTAAGAGAGTCATAGTACTCCTGTCAGTTGCTCCCCATTTTACCACAGTCACATTTTCAAGGTTCCACTAGCCAGTTCCCCTGAAGCGATACGCCATTATCTGTCAACCTATAGACTGTCACAGTACTCCTGCTGGGAGCTTCTCGAGATTGCCGATGTATTTCGCCTGTTGACGAGACATTTGGCTACCTTAAGAGAGTCATAGTTACTCCTGTCAGTTGCTCCCCGTTTTACCACAGTCACATTTTCAACGTTCCACGAGCCAGTTCCCCTTAAGCGATACGCCATTATCTGTCAACCTATAGACTGTCACAGTACTCCTGGTGGGAGCTTCTCGAGTTTGCCGATATATTTCGCCTGTTGACGAGGCATTTGGCTACCTTAAGAGAGTCATAGTTACTCCTGTTAGTTGCTCCCCGTTTTACCACAGTCACATTTTCAAGGTTCCACTAGCCAGTTCCCCTGAAGCGATACGCCATTATCTGTCAACCTATAGACTGTCACAGTACTCCTGGTGGGAGCTTCTTCGAGTTTGCCGATGTATTTCGCCTGTTGACGAGGCATTTGGCTACCTTAAGAGAGTCATAGTTATCCCTGTTAGTTGCTCCCCGTTTTACCACAGTCACATTTTCAAGGTTCCGCTAGCCAGTTCCCCTGAAGCGATACGCCATTATCTGTCAACCTATAGACTGTCACAGTACTCCTGGTGGGAGCTTCTTCGAGTTTGCCGATGTATTTCGCCTGTTGACGAGGCATTTGGCTACCTTAAGAGAGTCATAGTTACTCCTGTCAGTTGCTCCCCGTTTTACCACAGTCACATTTTCAAGGTTCCGCTAGCCAGTTCCCCTGAAGCGATACGCCATTATCTGTCAACCTATAGACTGTCACAGTACTCCTGGTGGGAGCTTCTTCGAGTTTACCGATGTATTTCGCCTGTTGACGAGGCATTTGGCTACCTTAAGAGAGTCATAGTTACTCCCGTCAGTTGCTCCCCGTTTTACCACAGTCACATTTTCAAGGTTCCGCTAGCCAGTTCCCCTGAAGCGATACGCCATTATCTGTCAACCTATAGACTGTCACAGTACTCCTGGTGGGAGCTTCTTCGAGTTTGCCGATGTATTTCGCCTGTTGACGAAGCATTTGGCTACCTTAAGAGAGTCATAGTACTCCTGTCAGTTGCTCCCCATTTTACCACAGTCACATTTTCAAGGTTCCACTAGCCAGTTCCCCTGAAGCGATACGCCATTATCTGTCAACCTATAGACTGTCACAGTACTCCTGGTGGGAGCTTCTCGAGATTGCCGATGTATTTCGCCTGTTGACGAGGCATTTGGCTACCTTAAGAGAGTCATAGTTACTCCTGTCAGTTGCTCCCCGTTTTACCACAGTCACATTTACAACGTTCCACGAGCCAGTTCCCCTTAAGCGATACGCCATTATCTGTCAACCTATAGACTGTCACAGTACTCCTGGTGGGAGCTTCTCGAGTTTGCCGATATATTTCGCCTGTTGACGAGGCATTTGGCTACCTTAAGAGAGTCATAGTTACTCCTGTTAGTTGCTCCCCGTTTTACCACAGTCACATTTTCAAGGTTCCGCTAGCCAGTTCCCCTGAAGCGATACGCCATTATCTGTCAACCTATAGACTGTCACAGTACTCCTGGTGGGAGCTTCTTCGAGTTTGCCGATGTATTTCGCCTGTTGACGAGGCATTTGGCTACCTTAAGAGAGTCATTGTTACTCCTGTCAGTTGCTTCCCGTTTTACCACAGTCACATTTTCAAGCTTCCTCTAGCCAGTTCACCTGACGCGATACGCCATTGTCTGTCAACCTAATGTCTTTCACAGTACTCCTGCCGTGAGCTTCTCGAGTTTGCCGATGTATTTCGCCTGTTGACGAGGCATTTCGCTACCTTAAGAGAGTCATATTACTCCTGTCAGTTGCTCCCCATTTTACCACAGTCACATTTTCAAGGTTCCACTAGCCAGTTCCCCTGAAGCGATACGCCATTATCTGTCAACCTATAGACTTTCACAGTACTCCTGGTGGGAGCTTCTCGAGATTGCCGATGTATTTCGCCTGTTGACGAGGCATTTGGCTACCTTAAGAGAGACATAGTTACTCCTGTCAGTTGCTCCCCGTTTTACCACAGTCACATTTTCAAGGTTCCACTAGCCAGTACCCCTGAAGCGATACGGCATTATCTGTCATCCCATAGACTGTCACAGTACTCCTGGTGGGAGCTTCTCGAGTTTGCCGATATATTTCGCCTGTTGACGAGGCATTTGGCTACCTTAAGAGAGTCATAGTTATCCCTGTTAGTTGCTCCCCGTTTTACCACAGTCACATTTTCAAGGTTCCGCTAGCCAGTTCCCCTGAAGCGATACGCTATTATCTGTCAACCTAAAGACTTTCACAGCACTCCTGATGGGAGCTTCTCGAGTTTGCTGATGTATTTCTCCGGTTGACGAGGCATTTGGCTACCTTAAGAGAGTCATAGTTACTCCTGTTAGTTGCTCCCCGTTTTACCACAGTCACATTTTCAAGGTTCCGCTAGCCAGTTCCCCTGAAGCGATACGCCATTATCTGTCAACCTATAGACTGTCACAGTACTCCTGGTGGGAGCTTCTTCGAGTTTGCCGATGTATTTCGCCTGTTGACGAGGCATTTGGCTACCTTAAGAGAGTCATAGTTACTCCTGTCAGTTGCTCCCCGTTTTACCACAGTCACATTTTCAAGGTTCCGCTAGCCAGTTCCCCTGAAGCGATACGCCATTATCTGTCAACCTATAGACTGTAACAGTACTCCTGGTGGGAGCTTCTCGAGTTTGCCGATGTATTTCGCCTGTTGACGAGGCATTTGGCTACCTTAAGAGAGTCATAGTTACTCCTGTCAGTTGCTCCCCGTTTTACCACAGTCACATTTTCAAGGTTCCACTAGCCAGTTCCCCTGAAGCGATACGCCATTATCTGTCAACCTAAAGACTTTCACAGCACTCCTGATGGGAGCTTCTCGAGTTTGCCGATGTATTTCTCCGTTTGACGAGGCATTTGGCTACCTTAAGAGAGTCATAGTTACTCCTGTCAGTTGCTCCCCGTTTCACCACAGTCACAATTTCAAGCTTCCTCTAGCCAGTTTACCTGACGCGATACGCCATTGTCTGTCAACCTAATGTCTTTCACAGTACTCCTGCCGTGAGCTTCTCGAGTTTGCCGATGTATTTCGCCTGTTGACGAGGCATTTGGCTACCTTAAGAGAGTCATAGTACTCCTGTCAGTTGCTCCCCATTTTACCACAGTCACATTTTCAAGGTTCCACTAGCCAGTTCCCCTGAAGCGATACGCCATTATCTGTCAACCTATAGACTGTCACAGTACTCCTGGTGGGAGCTTCTCGAGATTGCCGATGTATTTCGCCTGTTGACGAGGCATTTGGCTACCTTAAGAGAGTCATAGTTACTCCTGTCAGTTGCTCCCCGTTTTACCACAGTCACATTTTCAACGTTCCACGAGCCAGTTCCCCTTAAGCGATACGCCATTATCTGTCAACCTATAGACTGTCACAGTACTCCTGGTGGGAGCTTCTCGAGTTTGCCGATATATTTCGCCTGTTGACGAGGCATTTGGCTACCTTAAGAGAGTCATAGTTACTCCTGTTAGTTGCTCCCCGTTTTACCACAGTCACATTTTCAAGGTTCCAATAGCCAGTTCCCCTGAAGCGATACGCCATTATCTGTCAACCTATAGACTGTCACAGTACTCCTGGTGGGAGCTTCTTCGAGTTTGCCGATGTATTTCGCCTGTTGACGAGGCATTTGGCTACCTTAAGAGAGTCATAGTTATCCCTGTTAGTTGCTCCCCGTTTTACCACAGTCACATTTTCAAGGTTCCGCTAGCCAGTTCCCCTGAAGCGATACGCCATTATCTGTCAACCTATAGACTGTCACAGTACTCCTGGTGGGAGCTTCTTCGAGTTTGCCGATGTATTTCGCCTGTTGACGAGGCATTTGGCTACCTTAAGAGAGTCATAGTTACTCCTGTCAGTTGCTCCCCGTTTTACCACAGTCACATTTTCAAGGTTCCGCTAGCCAGTTCCCCTGAAGCGATACGCCATTATCTGTCAACCTATAGACTGTCACAGTACTCCTGGTGGGAGCTTCTTCGAGTTTACCGATGTATTTCGCCTGTTGACGAGGCATTTGGCTACCTTAAGAGAGTCATAGTTACTCCCGTCAGTTGCTCCCCGTTTTACCACAGTCACATTTTCAAGGTTCCGCTAGCCAGTTCCCCTGAAGCGATACGCCATTATCTGTCAACCTATAGACTGTCACAGTACTCCTGGTGGGAGCTTCTTCGAGTTTGCCGATGTATTTCGCCTGTTGACGAAGCATTTGGCTACCTTAAGAGAGTCATAGTACTCCTGTCAGTTGCTCCCCATTTTTCCACAGTCACATTTTCAAGGTTCCACTAGCCAGTTCCCCTGAAGCGATACGCCATTATCTGTCAACCTATAGACTGTCACAGTACTCCTGGTGGGAGCTTCTCGAGATTGCCGATGTATTTCGCCTGTTGACGAGGCATTTGGCTACCTTAAGAGAGTCATAGTTACTCCTGTCAGTTGCTCCCCGTTTTACCACAGTCACATTTACAACGTTCCACGAGCCAGTTCCCCTTAAGCGATACGCCATTATCTGTCAACCTATAGACTGTCACAGTACTCCTGGTGGGAGCTTCTCGAGTTTGCCGATATATTTCGCCTGTTGACGAGGCATTTGGCTACCTTAAGAGAGTCATAGTTACTCCTGTTAGTTGCTCCCCGTTTTACCACAGTCACATTTTCAAGGTTCCGCTAGCCAGTTCCCCTGAAGCGATACGCCATTATCTGTCAACCTATAGACTGTCACAGTACTCCTGGTGGGAGCTTCTTCGAGTTTGCCGATGTATTTCGCCTGTTGACGAGGCATTTGGCTACCTTAAGAGAGTCATTGTTACTCCTGTCAGTTGCTTCCCGTTTTACCACAGTCACATTTTCAAGCTTCCTCTAGCCAGTTCACCTGACGCGATACGCCATTGTCTGTCAACCTAATGTCTTTCACAGTACTCCTGCCGTGAGCTTCTCGAGTTTGCCGATGTATTTCGCCTGTTGACGAGGCATTTCGCTACCTTAAGAGAGTCATATTACTCCTGTCAGTTGCTCCCCATTTTACCACAGTCACATTTTCAAGGTTCCACTAGCCAGTTCCCCTGAAGCGATACGCCATTATCTGTCAACCTATAGACTTTCACAGTACTCCTGGTGGGAGCTTCTCGAGATTGCCGATGTATTTCGCCTGTTGACGAGGCATTTGGCTACCTTAAGAGAGACATAGTTACTCCTGTCAGTTGCTCCCCGTTTTACCACAGTCACATTTTCAACGTTCCACGAGCCAGTTCCCCTGAAGCGATACGCCATTATCTGTCAACCTAAAGACTTTCACAGCACTCCTGATGGGAGCTTCTCGAGTTTGCCGATGTATTTCTCCGGTTGACGAGGCATTTGGCTACCTTAAGAGAGTCGTAGTTACTCCTGTCAGTTGCTCCCCGTTTCACCACAGTCACAATTTCAAGCTTCCTCTAGCCAGTTCACCTGACGCGATACGCCATTGTCTGTCAACCTAATGTCTTTCACAGTACTCCTGCCGTAAGCTTCTCGAGTTTGCCGATGTATTTCGCCTGTTGAAGAGGCATTTGGCTACCTTAAGAGAGTCATAGTACTCCTGTCAGTTGCTCCCCGTTTTACCACAGTCACATTTTCAAGGTTCCGCTAGCCAGTTCCCCTGAAGCGATACGCCATTATCTGTCAACCTATAGACTGTCACAGTACTCCTGGTGGGAGCTTCTTCGAGTTTGGCGATGTATTTCGCCTGTTGACGAGGCATTTGGCTACCTTAAGAGAGTCATAGTTACTCCTGTCAGTTGCTCCCCGTTTTACCACAGTCACATTTTCAAGGTTCCGCTAGCCAGTTCCCCTGAAGCGATACGCCATTATCTGTCAACCTATAGACTGTCACAGTACTCCTGGTGGGAGCTTCTTCGAGTTTACCGATGTATTTCGCCTGTTGACGAGGCATTTGGCTACCTTAAGAGAGTCATAGTTACTCCCGTCAGTTGCTCCCCGTTTTACCACAGTCACATTTTCAAGGTTCCGCTAGCCAGTTCCCCTGAAGCGATACGCCATTATCTGTCAACCTATAGACTGTCACAGTACTCCTGGTGGGAGCTTCTTCGAGTTTGCCGATGTATTTCGCCTGTTGACGAAGCATTTGGCTACCTTAAGAGAGTCATAGTACTCCTGTCAGTTGCTCCCCATTTTACCACAGTCACATTTTCAAGGTTCCACTAGCCAGTTCCCCTGAAGCGATACGCCATTATCTGTCAACCTATAGACTGTCACAGTACTCCTGGTGGGAGCTTCTCGAGATTGCCGATGTATTTCGCCTGTTGACGAGGCATTTGGCTACCTTAAGAGAGTCATAGTTACTCCTGTCAGTTGCTCCCCGTTTTACCACAGTCACATTTACAACGTTCCACGAGCCAGTTCCCCTTAAGCGATACGCCATTATCTGTCAACCTATAGACTGTCACAGTACTCCTGGTGGGAGCTTCTCGAGTTTGCCGATGTATTTCGCCTGTTGACGAGGCATTTGGCTACCTTAAGAGAGTCATAGTTACTCCTGTTAGTTGCTCCCCGTTTTACCACAGTCACATTTTCAAGGTTCCGCTAGCCAGTTCCCCTGAAGCGATACGCCATTATCTGTCAACCTATAGACTGTCACAGTACTCCTGGTGGGAGCTTCTTCGAGTTTGCCGATGTATTTCGCCTGTTGACGAGGCATTTGGCTACCTTAAGAGAGTCATTGTTACTCCTGTCAGTTGCTCCCCGTTTTACCACAGTCACATTTTCAAGCTTCCTCTAGCCAGTTCACCTGACGCGATACGCCATTGTCTGTCAACCTAATGTCTTTCACAGTACTCCTGCCGTGAGCTTCTCGAGTTTGCCGATGTATTTCGCCTGTTGACGAGGCATTTGGCTACCTTAAGAGAGACATAGTTACTCCTGTCAGTTGCTCCCCGTTTTACCACAGTCACATTTTCAAGGTTCCGCTAGCCAGTTCCCCTGAAGCGATACGCCATTATCTGTCAACCAATAGACTGTCACAGTACTCCTGGTGGGAGCTTCTTCGAGTTTGCCGATGTATTTCGCCTGTTGACGAAGCATTTGGCTACCTTAAGAGAGTCATAGTACTCCTGTCAGTTGCTCCCCATTTTACCACAGTCACATTTTCAAGGTTCCACTAGCCAGTTCCCCTGAAGCGATACGCCATTATCTGTCAACCTATAGACTGTCACAGTACTCCTGGTGGGAGCTTCTTCGAGTTTGCCGATGTATTTCGCCTGTTGACGAAGCATTTGGCTACCTTAAGAGAGTCATAGTACTCCTGTCAGTTGCTCCCCATTTTACCACAGTCACATTTTCAAGGTTCCACTAGCCAGTTCCCCTGAAGCGATACGCCATTATCTGTCAACCTATAGACTGTCACAGTACTCCTGGTGGGAGCTTCTCGAGTTTGCCGATGTATTTCGCCTGTTGACGAGGCATTTGGCTACCTTAAGAGAGTCATAGTTACTCCTGTCAGTTGCTCCCCGTTTTACCACAGTCACATTTACAACGTTCCACGAGCCAGTTCCCCTTAAGCGATACGCCGTTATCTGTCAACCTATAGACTGTCACAGTACTCCTGGTGGGAGCTTCTCGAGTTTGCCGATATATTTCGCCTGTTGACGAGGCATTTGGCTACCTTAAGAGAGTCATTGTTATTCCTGTCAGTTGCTCCCCGTTTTACCACAGTCACATTTTCAAGCTTCCTCTAGCCAGTTCACCTGACGCGATACGCCATTGTCTGTCAACCTAATGTCTTTCACAGTACTCCTGCCGTGAGCTTCTCGAGTTTGCCGATGTATTTCGCCTGTTGACGAGGCATTTGGCTACCTTAAGAGAGACATAGTTACTCCTGTCAGTTGCTCCCCGTTTTACCACAGTCACATTTTCAACGTTCCACGAGCCAGTTCCCCTGAAGCGATACGCCATTATCTGTCAACCTAAAGACTTTCACAGCACTCCTGATGGGAGCTTCTCGAGTTTGCCGATGTATTTCTCCGGTTGACGAGGCATTTGGCTACCTTAAGAGAGTCATAGTTACTCCTGTCAGTTGCTCCCCGTTTCACCACAGTCACAATTTCAAGCTTCCTCTAGCCAGTTCACCTGATGCGATACGCCATTGTCTGTCAACCTAATGTCTTTCACAGTACTCCTGCCGTGAGCTTCTCGAGTTTGCCGATGTATTTCGCCTGTTGAAGAGGCATTTGGCTACCTTAAGAGAGTCATAGTACTCCTGTCAGTTGCTCCCCGTTTTACCACAGTCACATTTTCAAGGTTCCGCTAGCCAGTTCCCCTGAAGCGATACGCCATTATCTGTCAACCTATAGACTGTCACAGTACTCCTGGTGGGAGCTTCTTCGAGTTTGCCGATGTATTTCGCCTGTTGACGAGGCATTTGGCTACCTTAAGAGAGTCATAGTTACTCCTGTCAGTTGCTCCCCGTTTTACCACAGTCACATTTTCAAGGTTCCGCTAGCCAGTTCCCCTGAAGCGATACGCCATTATCTGTCAACCTATAGACTGTCACAGTACTCCTGGGGGGAGCTTCTTCGAGTTTACCGATGTATTTCGCCTGTTGACGAGGCATTTGGCTACCTTAAGAGAGTCATAGTTACTCCCGTCAGTTGCTCCCCGTTTTACCACAGTCACATTTTCAAGGTTCCGCTTGCCAGTTCCCCTGAAGCGATACGCCATTATCTGTCAACCTATAGACTGTCACAGTACTCCTGGTGGGAGCTTCTTCGAGTTTGCCGATGTATTTCGCCTGTTGACGAAGCATTTGGCTACCTTAAGAGAGTCATAGTACTCCTGTCTGTTGCTCCCCATTTTACCACAGTCACATTTTCAAGGTTCCACTAGCCAGTTCCCCTGAAGCGATACGCCATTATCTGTCAACCTATAGACTGTCACAGTACTCCTGGTGGGAGCTTCTCGAGATTGCCGATGTATTTCGCCTGTTGACGAGGCATTTGGCTACCTTAAGAGAGTCATAGTTACTCCTGTCAGTTGCTCCCCGTTTTACCACAGTCACATTTACAACGTTCCA
Source organism: Schistocerca serialis cubense (assembly GCF_023864345.2). Taxonomy (NCBI): domain Eukaryota; kingdom Metazoa; phylum Arthropoda; class Insecta; order Orthoptera; family Acrididae; genus Schistocerca; species Schistocerca serialis. Next base: position 969,502,215 of record NC_064640.1, read on the forward strand.
CGAGCCAGTTCCCCTTAAGCGATACGCCATTATCTGTCAACCTATAGACTGTCACAGTACTCCTGGTGGGAGCTTCTCGAGTTTGCCGATATATTTCGCCTGTTGACGAGGCATTTGGCTACCTTAAGAGAGTCATAGTTACTCCTGTTAGTTGCTCCCCGTTTTACCACAGTCACATTTTCAAGGTTCCGCTAGCCAGTTCCCCTGAAGCGATACGCCATTATCTGTCAACCTATAGACTGTCACAGTACTCCTGGTGGGAGCTTCTTCGAGTTTGCCGATGTATTTCGCCTGTTGACGAGGCATTTGGCTACCTTAAGAGAGTCATTGTTACTCCTGTCAGTTGCTCCCCGTTTTACCACAGTCACATTTTCAAGCTTCCTCTAGCCAGTTCACCTGACGCGATACGCCATTGTCTGTCAACCTAATGTCTTTCACAGTACTCCTGCCGTGAGCTTCTCGAGTTTGCCGATGTATTTCGCCTGTTGACGAGGCATTTCGCTACCTTAAGAGAGTCATATTACTCCTGTCAGTTGCTCCCCATTTTACCACAGTCACATTTTCAAGGTTCCACTAGCCAGTTCCCCTGAAGCGATACGCCATTATCTGTCAACCTATAGACTTTCACAGTACTCCTGGTGGGAGCTTCTCGAGATTGCCGATGTATTTCGCCTGTTGACGAGGCATTTGGCTACCTTAAGAGAGACATAGTTACTCCTGTCAGTTGCTCCCCGTTTTACCACAGTCACATTTTCAACGTTCCACGAGCCAGTTCCCCTGAAGCGATACGCCATTATCTGTCAACCTAAAGACTTTCACAGCACTCCTGATGGGAGCTTCTCGAGTTTGCCGATGTATTTCTCCTGTTGACGAGGCATTTGGCTACCTTAAGAGAGTCATAGTTACTCCTGTCAGTTGCTCCCCGTTTCACCACAGTCACAATTTCAAGCTTCCTCTAGCCAGTTCACCTGACGCGATACGCCATTGTCTGTCAACCTAATGTCTTTCACAGTACTCCTGCCGTGAGCTTCTCGAGTTTGCCGATGTATTTCGCCTGTTGAAGAGGCATTTGGCTACCTTAAGAGAGTCATAGTACTCCTGTCAGTTGCTCCCCGTTTTACCACAGTCACATTTTCAAGGTTCCGCTATCCAGTTCCCCTGAAGCGATACGCCTTTATCTGTCAACCTATAGACTGTCACAGTACTCCTGGTGGGAGCTTCTTCGAGTTTGCCGATGTATTTCGCCTGTTGACGAGGCATTTGGCTACCTTAAGAGAGTCATTGTTACTCCTGTCAGTTGCTCCCCGTTTTACCACAGTCACATTTTCAAGCTTCCTCTAGCCAGTTCACCTGACGCGATACGCCATTGTCTGTCAACCTAATGTCTTTCACAGTACTCCTGCCGTGAGCTTCTCGAGTTTGCCGATGTATTTCGCCTGTTGACGAGGCATTTCGCTACCTTAAGAGAGTCATATTACTCCTGTCAGTTGCTCCCCATTTTACCACAGTCACATTTTCAAAGTTCCACTAGCCAGTTCCCCTGAAGCGATACGCCATTATCTGTCAACCTATAGACTTTCACAGTACTCCTGGTGGGAGCTTCTCGAGATTGCCGATGTATTTCGCCTGTTGACGAGGCATTTGGCTACCTTAAGAGAGACATAGTTACTCCTGTCAGTTGCTCCCCGTTTTACCACAGTCACATTTTCAACGTTCCACGAGCCAGTTCCCCTGAAGCGATACGCCATTATCTGTCAACCTAAAGACTTTCACAGCACTCCTGATGGGAGCTTCTCGAGTTTGCCGATGTATTTCTCCGGTTGACGAGGCATTTGGCTACCTTAAGAGAGTCATAGTTACTCCTGTCAGTTGCTCCCCGTTTCACCACAGTCACAATTTCAAGCTTCCTCTAGCCAGTTCACCTGACGCGATACGCCATTGTCTGTCAACCTAATGTCTTTCACAGTACTCCTGCCGTGAGCTTCTCGAGTTTGCCGATGTATTTCGCCTGTTGAAGAGGCATTTGGCTACCTTAAGAGAGTCATAGTACTCCTGTCAGTTGCTCCCCGTTTTACCACAGTCACATTTTCAAGGTTCCGCTATCCAGTTCCCCTGAAGCGATACGCCATTATCTGTCAACCTATAGACTGTCACAGTACTCCTGGTGGGAGCTTCTTCGAGTTTGCCGATGTATTTCGCCTGTTGACGAGGCATTTGGCTACCTTAAGAGAGTCATAGTTACTCCCGTCAGTTGCTCCCCGTTTTACCACAGTCACATTTTCAAGGTTCCGCTAGCCAGTTCCCCTGAAGCGATACGCCATTATCTGTCAACCTATAGACTGTCACAGTACTCCTGGTGGTAGCTTCTTCGAGTTTGCCGATGTATTTCGCCTGTTGACGAAGCATTTGGCTACCTTAAGAGAGTCATAGTACTCCTGTCAGTTGCTCCCCATTTTACCACAGTCACATTTTCAAGGTTCCACTAGCCAGTTCCCCTGAAGCGATACGCCATTATCTGTCAACCTATAGACTGTCACAGTACTCCTGGTGGGAGCTTCTCGAGATTGCCGATGTATTTCGCCTGTTGACGAGGCATTTGGCTACCTTAAGAGAGTCATAGTTACTCCTGTCAGTTGCTCCCCGTTTTACCACAGTCACATTTTCAAGCTTCCTCTAGCCAGTTCACCTGACGCGATACGCCATTGTCTGTCAACCTAATGTCTTTCACAGTACTCCTGCCGTGAGCTTCTCGAGTTTGCCGATGTATTTCGCCTGTTGACGAGGCATTTCGCTACCTTAAGAGAGTCATATTACTCCTGTCAGTTGCTCCCCATTTTACCACAGTCACATTTTCAAGGTTCCACTAGCCAGTTCCCCTGAAGCGATACGCCATTATCTGTCAACCTATAGACTTTCACAGTACTCCTGGTGGGAGCTTCTCGAGATTGCCGATGTATTTCGCCTGTTGACGAGGCATTTGGCTACCTTAAGAGAGACATAGTTACTCCTGTCAGTTGCTCCCCGTTTTACCACAGTCACATTTTCAACGTTCCACGAGCCAGTTCCCCTGAAGCGATACGCCATTATCTGTCAAACTAAAGACTTTCACAGCACTCCTGATGGGAGCTTCTCGAGTTTGCCGATGTATTTCTCCGGTTGACGAGGCATTTGGCTACCTTAAGAGAGTCATAGTTACTCCTGTCAGTTGCTCCTCGTTTCACCACAGTCACAATTTCAAGCTTCCTCTAGCCAGTTCACCTGACGCGATACGCCATTGTCTGTCAACCTAATGTCTTTCACAGTACTCCTGCCGTGAGCTTCTCGAGTTTGCCGATGTATTTCGCCTGTTGAAGAGGCATTTGGCTACCTTAAGAGAGTCATAGTACTCCTGTCAGTTGCTCCCCATTTTACCACAGTCACATTTTCAAGGTTCCACTAGCCAGTTCCCCTGAAGCGATACGCCATTATCTGTCAACCTATAGACTGTCACAGTACTCCTGGTGGGAGCTTCTCGAGATTGCCGATGTATTTCGCCTGTTGACGAGGCATTTGGCTACCTTAAGAGAGTCATAGTTACTCCTGTCAGTTGCTCCCCGTTTTACCACAGTCACATTTTCAACGTTCCACGAGCCAGTTCCCCTGAAGCGATACGCTATTATCTGTCAACCTAAAGACTTTCACAGCACTCCTGATGGGAGCTTCTCGAGTTTGCTGATGTATTTCTCCGGTTGACGAGGCATTTGGCTACCTTAAGAGAGTCATAGTTACTCCTGTTAGTTGCTCCCCGTTTTACCACAGTCACATTTTCAAGGTTCCGCTAGCCAGTTCCCCTGAAGCGATACGCCATTATCTGTCAACCTATAGACTGTCACAGTACTCCTGGTGGGAGCTTCTTCGAGTTTGCCGATGTATTTCGCCTGTTGATGAGGCATTTGGCTACCTTAAGAGAGTCATAGTTACTCCCGTCAGTTGCTCCCCGTTTTACCACAGTCACATTTACAACGTTCCACGAGCCAGTTCCCCTTAAGCGATACGCCATTATCTGTCAACCTATAGACTGTCACAGTACTCCTGGTGGGAGCTTCTCGAGTTTGCCGATATATTTCGCCTGTTGACGAGGCATTTGGCTACCTTAAGAGAGTCATAGTTACTCCTGTTAGTTGCTCCCCGTTTTACCACAGTCACATTTTCAAGGTTCCGCTAGCCAGTTCCCCTGAAGCGATACGCCATTATCTGTCAACCTATAGACTGTCACAGTACTCCTGGTGGGAGCTTCTTCGAGTTTGCCGATGTATTTCGCCTGTTGACGAGGCATTTGGCTACCTTAAGAGAGTCATTGTTACTCCTGTCAGTTGCTCCCCGTTTTACCACAGTCACATTTTCAAGCTTCCTCTAGCCAGTTCACCTGACGCGATACGCCATTGTCTGTCAACCTAATGTCTTTCACAGTACTCCTGCCGTGAGCTTCTCGAGTTTGCCGATGTATTTCGCCTGTTGACGAGGCATTTCGCTACCTTAAGAGAGTCATATTACTCCTGTCAGTTGCTCCCCATTTTACCACAGTCACATTTTCAAGGTTCCACTAGCCAGTTCCCCTGAAGCGATACGCCATTATCTGTCAACCTATAGACTTTCACAGTACTCCTGGTGGGAGCTTCTCGAGATTGCCGATGTATTTCGCCTGTTGACGAGGCATTTGGCTACCTTAAGAGAGACATAGTTACTCCTGTCAGTTGCTCCCCGTTTTACCACAGTCACATTTTCAACGTTCCACGAGCCAGTTCCCCTGATGCGATACGCCATTATCTGTCAACCTAAAGACTTTCACAGCACTCCTGATGGGAGCTTCTCGAGTTTGCCGATGTATTTCTCCGGTTGACGAGGCATTTGGCTACCTTAAGAGAGTCATAGTTACTCCTGTCAGTTGCTCCCCGTTTCACCACAGTCACAATTTCAAGCTTCCTCTAGCCAGTTCACCTGACGCGATACGCCATTGTCTGTCAACCTAATGTCTTTCACAGTACTCCTGCCGTGAGCTTCTCGAGTTTGCCGATGTATTTCGCCTGTTGAAGAGGCATTTGGCTACCTTAAGAGAGTCATAGTACTCCTGTCAGTTGCTCCCCGTTTTACCACAGTCACATTTTCAAGGTTCCGCTATCCAGTTCCCCTGAAGCGATACGCCTTTATCTGTCAACCTATAGACTGTCACAGTACTCCTGGTGGGAGCTTCTTCGAGTTTGCCGATGTATTTCGCCTGTTGACGAGGCATTTGGCTACCTTAAGAGAGTCATTGTTACTCCTGTCAGTTGCTCCCCGTTTTACCACAGTCACATTTTCAAGCTTCCTCTAGCCAGTTCACCTGACGCGATACGCCATTGTCTGTCAACCTAATGTCTTTCACAGTACTCCTGCCGTGAGCTTCTCGAGTTTGCCGATGTATTTCGCCTGTTGACGAGGCATTTCGCTACCTTAAGAGAGTCATATTACTCCTGTCAGTTGCTCCCCATTTTACCACAGTCACATTTTCAAAGTTCCACTAGCCAGTTCCCCTGAAGCGATACGCCATTATCTGTCAACCTATAGACTTTCACAGTACTCCTGGTGGGAGCTTCTCGAGATTGCCGATGTATTTCGCCTGTTGACGAGGCATTTGGCTACCTTAAGAGAGACATAGTTACTCCTGTCAGTTGCTCCCCGTTTTACCACAGTCACATTTTCAACGTTCCACGAGCCAGTTCCCCTGAAGCGATACGCCATTATCTGTCAACCTAAAGACTTTCACAGCACTCCTGATGGGAGCTTCTCGAGTTTGCCGATGTATTTCTCCGGTTGACGAGGCATTTGGCTACCTTAAGAGAGTCATAGTTACTCCTGTCAGTTGCTCCCCGTTTCACCACAGTCACAATTTCAAGCTTCCTCTAGCCAGTTCACCTGACGCGATACGCCATTGTCTGTCAACCTAATGTCTTTCACAGTACTCCTGCCGTGAGCTTCTCGAGTTTGCCGATGTATTTCGCCTGTTGAAGAGGCATTTGGCTACCTTAAGAGAGTCATAGTACTCCTGTCAGTTGCTCCCCATTTTACCACAGTCACATTTTCAAGGTTCCACTAGCCAGTTCCCCTGAAGCGATACGCCATTATCTGTCAACCTATAGACTGTCACAGTACTCCTGGTGGGAGCTTCTCGAGATTGCCGATGTATTTCGCCTGTTGACGAGGCATTTGGCTACCTTAAGAGAGTCATAGTTACTCCTGTCAGTTGCTCCCCGTTTTACCACAGTCACATTTTCAACGTTCCACGAGCCAGTTCCCCTGAAGCGATACGCTATTATCTGTCAACCTAAAGACTTTCACAGCACTCCTGATGGGAGCTTCTCGAGTTTGCTGATGTATTTCTCCGGTTGACGAGGCATTTGGCTACCTTAAGAGAGTCATAGTTACTCCTGTTAGTTGCTCCCCGTTTTACCACAGTCACATTTTCAAGGTTCCGCCAGCCAGTTCCCCTGAAGCGATACGCCATTATCTGTCAACCTATAGACTGTCACAGTACTCCTGGTGGGAGCTTCTTCGAGTTTGCCGATGTATTTCGCCTGTTGACGAGGCATTTGGCTACCTTAAGAGAGTCATAGTTACTCCCGTCAGTTGCTCCCCGTTTTACCACAGTCACATTTTCAAGGTTCCACTAGTCAGTTCCCCTGAAGCGATACGCCATTATCTGTCAACCTAAAGACTTTCACAGCACTCCTGATGGGAGCTTCTCGAGTTTGCCGATGTATTTCTCCGGTTGACGAGGCATTTGGCTACCTTAAGAGAGTCATAGTTACTCCTGTCAGTTGCTCCCCGTTTCACCACAGTCACAATTTCAAGCTTCCTCTAGCCAGTTCACCTGACGCGATACGCCATTGTCTGTCAACCTAATGTCTTTCACAGTACTCCTGCCGTGAGCTTCTCGAGTTTGCCGATGTATTTCGCCTGTTGACGAGGCATTTGGCTACCTTAAGAGAGTCATAGTACTCCCGTCAGTTGCTCCCCATTTTACCACAGTCACATTTTCAAGGTTCCACTAGCCAGTTCCCCTGAAGCGATACGCCATTATCTGTCAACCTATAGACTGTCACAGTACTCCTGGTGGGAGCTTCTCGAGATTGCCGATGTATTTCGCCTGTTGACGAGGCATTTGGCTACCTTAAGAGAGTCATAGTTACTCCTGTTAGTTGCTCCCCGTTTTACCACAGTCACATTTTCAAGGTTCCGCTAGCCAGTTCCCCTGAAGCGATACGCCATTATCTGTCAACCTATAGACTGTCACAGTACTCCTGGTGGGAGCTTCTTCGAGTTTGCCGATGTATTTCGCCTGTTGACGAGGCATTTGGCTACCTTAAGAGAGTCATTGTTACTCCTGTCAGTTGCTCCCCGTTTTACCACAGTCACATTTTCAAGCTTCCTCTAGCCAGTTCACCTGACGCGATACGCCATTGTCTGTCAACCTAATGTCTTTCACAGTACTCCTGCCGTGAGCTTCTCGAGTTTGCCGATGTATTTCGCCTGTTGACGAGGCATTTCGCTACCTTAAGAGAGTCATATTACTCCTGTCAGTTGCTCCCCATTTTACCACAGTCACATTTTCAAGGTTCCACTAGCCAGTTCCCCTGAAGCGATACGCCATTATCTGTCAACCTATAGACTTTCACAGTACTCCTGGTGGGAGCTTCTCGAGATTGCCGATGTATTTCGCCTGTTGACGAGGCATTTGGCTACCTTAAGAGAGACATAGTTACTCCTGTCAGTTGCTCCCCGTTTTACCACAGTCACATTTTCAACGTTCCACGAGCCAGTTCCCCTGAAGCGATACGCCATTATCTGTCAACCTATAGACTGTCACAGTACTCCTGGTGGGAGATTCTCGAGTTTGCCGATGTATTTCGCCTGTTGACGAGGCATTTGGCTACCTTAAGAGAGTCATAGTTACTCCTGTCAGTTGCTCCCCGTTTTACCACAGTCACATTTTCAAGGTTCCACTAGCCAGTTCCCCTGAAGCGATACGCCATTATCTGTCAACCTAAAGACTTTCACAGCACTCCTGATGGGAGCTTCTCGAGTTTGCCGATGTATTTCTCCGGTTGACGAGGCATTTGGCTACCTTAAGAGAGTCATAGTTACTCCTGTCAGTTGCTCCCCGTTTCACCACAGTCACAATTTCAAGCTTCCTCTAGCCAGTTCACCGGACGCGATACGCCATTGTCTGTCCACCTAATGTCTTTCACAGTACTCCTGCCGTGAGCTTCTCGAGTTTGCCGATGTATTTCGCCTGTTGACGAGGCATTTGGCTACCTTAAGAGAGTCATAGTACGCCTGTCAGTTGCTCCCCATTTTACCACAGTCACATTTTCAAGGTTCCACTAGCCAGTTCCCCTGAAGCGATACGCCATTATCTGTCAACCTATAGACTGTCACAGTACTCCTGGTGGGAGCTTCTCGAGATTGCCGATGTATTTCGCCTGTTGACGAGGCATTTGGCTACCTTAAGAGAGACATAGTTACTCCTGTCAGTTGCTCCCCGTTTTACCACAGTCACATTTTCAAGGTTCCACTAGCCAGTTCCCCTGAAGCGATACGCCATTATCTGTCAACCTAAAGACTTTCACAGCACTCCTGATGGGAGCTTCTCGAGTTTGCCGATGTATTTCTCCGGTTGACGAGGCATTTGGCTACCTTAAGAGAGTCATAGTTACTCCTGTCAGTTGCTCCCCGTTTCACCACAGTCACAAATTCAAGCTTCCTCTAGCCAGTTCACCGGACGCGATACGCCATTGTCTGTCCACCTAATGTCTTTCACAGTACTCCTGCCGTGAGCTTCTCGAGTTTGCCGATGTATTTCGCCTGTTGACGAGGCATTTGGCTACCTTAAGAGAGTCATAGTACGCCTGTCAGTTGCTCCCCATTTTACCACAGTCACATTTTCAAGGTTCCACTAGCCAGTTCCCCTGAAGCGATACGCCATTATCTGTCAACCTATAGACTGTCACAGTACTCCTGGTGGGAGCTTCTCGAGATTGCCGATGTATTTCGCCTGTTGACGAGGCATTTGGCTACCTTAAGAGAGTCATAGTTACTCCTGTCAGTTGCTCCCCGTTTTACCACAGTCACATTTTCAACGTTCCACGAGCCAGTTCCCCTGAAGCGATACGCCATTATCTGTCAACCTATAGACTGTCACAGTACTCCTGGTGGGAGCTTCTCGAGTTTGCCGATATATTTCGCCTGTTGACGAGGCATTTGGCTACCTTAAGAGAGTCATAGTTACTCCTGTCAGTTGCTCCCCGTTTTACCACAGTCACATTTTCAAGGTTCCACTAGCCAGTTCCCCTGAAGCGATACGCCATTATCTGTCATCCTATAGACTGTCACAGTACTCCTGGTGGGAGCTTCTCGAGTTTGCCGATATATTTCGCCTGTTAACGAGGCATTTGGCTTCCTTAAGAGAGTCATAGTTATCCCTGTTAGTTGCTCCCCGTTTTACCACAGTCACATTTTCAAGGTTCCGCTAGCCAGTTCCCCTGAAGCGATACGCTATTATCTGTCAACCTAAAGACTTTCACAGCACTCCTGATGGGAGCTTCTCGAGTTTGCTGATGTATTTCTACGGTTGACGAGGCATTTGGCTACCTTAAGAGAGTCATGGTTACTCCTGTTAGTTGCTCCCCGTTTTACCACAGTCACATTTTCAAGGTTCCGCTAGCCAGTTCCCCTGAAGCGATACGCCATTATCTGTCAACCTATAGACTGTCACAGTACTCCTGGTGGGAGCTTCTTCGAGTTTGCCGATGTATTTCGCCTGTTGACGAGGCATTTGGCTACCTTAAGAGAGTCATAGTTACTCCTGTCAGTTGCTCCCCGTTTTACCACAGTCACATTTTCAAGGTTCCACTAGCCAGTTCCCCTGAAGCGATACGCCATTATCTGTCAACCTATAGACTGTAACAGTACTCCTGGTGGGAGCTTCTCGAGATTGCCGATGTATTTCGCCTGTTGGCTACCTTAAGAGAGTCATAGTTACTCCTGTCAGTTGCTCCCCGTTTTACCACAGTCACATTTTCAAGGTTCCACTAGCCAGTTCCCCTGAAGCGATACGCCATTATCTGTCAACCTATAGACTGTCACAGTACTCCTGGTGGGAGCTTCTCGAGTTTGCCGATATATTTCGCCTGTTGACGAGGCATTTGGCTACCTTAAGAGAGTCATAGTTACTCCTGTCAGTTGCTCCCCGTTTTACCACAGTCACATTTTCAAGGTTCCACTAGCCAGTTCCCCTGAAGCGATACGCCATTATCTGTCATCCTATAGACTGTCACAGTACTCCTGGTGGGAGCTTCTCGAGTTTGCCGATATATTTCGCCTGTTGACGAGGCATTTGGCTACCTTAAGAGAGTCATAGTTATCCCTGTTAGTTGCTCCCCGTTTTACCACAGTCACATTTTCAAGGTTCCGCTAGCCAGTTCCCCTGAAGCGATACGCTATTATCTGTCAACCTAAAGACTTTCACAGCACTCCTGATGGGAGCTTCTCGAGTTTGCTGATGTATTTCTCCGGTTGACGAGGCATTTGGCTACCTTAAGAGAGTCATAGTTACTCCTGTTAGTTGCTCCCCGTTTTACCACAGTCACATTTTCAAGGTTCCGCTAGCCAGTTCCCCTGAAGCGATACGCCATTATCTGTCAACCTATAGACTGTCACAGTACTCCTGGTGGGAGCTTCTCGAGATAGCCGATGTATTTCGCCTGTTGACGAGGCATTTGGCTACCTTAAGAGAGTCATAGTTACTCCTGTCAGTTGCTCCCCGTTTCACCACAGTCACAATTTCAAGCTTCCTCTAGCCAGTTCACCTGACGCGATACGCCATTGTCTGTCAACCTAATGTCTTTCACAGTACTCCTGCCGTGAGCTTCTCGAGTTGGCCGATGTATTTCGCCTGTTGACGAGGCATTTGGCTACCTTAAGAGAGTCATAGTACTCCTGTCAGTTGCTCCCCATTTTACCACAGTCACATTTTCAAGGTTCCACTAGCCAGTTCCCCTGAAGCGATACGCCATTATCTGTCAACCTATAGACTGTCACAGTACTCCTGGTGGGAGCTTCTCGAGATAGCCGATGTATTTCGCCTGTTGACGAGGCATTTGGCTACCTTAAGAGAGTCATAGTTACTCCTGTCAGTTGCTCCCCGTGTCACCACAGTCACAATTTCAAGCTTCCTCTAGCCAGTTCACCGGACGCGATACGCCATTGTCTGTCCACCTAATGTCTTTCACAGTACTCCTGCCGTGAGCTTCTCGAGTTTGCCGATGTATTTCGCCTGTTGACGAGGCATTTGGCTACCTTAAGAGAGTCATAGTACGCCTGTCAGTTGCTCCCCATTTTACCACAGTCACATTTTCAAGGTTCCACTAGCCAGTTCCCCTGAAGCGATACGCCATTATCTGTCAACCTATAGACTGTCACAGTACTCCTGGTGGGAGCTTCTCGAGATTGCCGATGTATTTCGCCTGTTGACGAGGCATTTGGCTACCTTAAGAGAGTCATAGTTACTCCTGTCAGTTGCTCCCCGTTTTACCACAGTCACATTTTCAACGTTCCACGAGCCAGTTCCCCTGAAGCGATACGCCATTATCTGTCAACCTATAGACTGTCACAGTACTCCTGGTGGGAGCTTCTCGAGTTTGCCGATATATTTCGCCTGTTGACGAGGCATTTGGCTACCTTAAGAGAGTCATAGTTACTCCTGTCAGTTGCTCCCCGTTTTACCACAGTCACATTTTCAAGGTTCCACTAGCCAGTTCCCCTGAAGCGATACGCCATTATCTGTCATCCTATAGACTGTCACAGTACTCCTGGTGGGAGCTTCTCGAGTTTGCCGATATATTTCGCCTGTTGACGAGGCATTTGGCTTCCTTAAGAGAGTCATAGTTATCCCTGTTAGTTGCTCCCCGTTTTACCACAGTCACATTTTCAAGGTTCCGCTAGCCAGTTCCCCTGAAGCGATACGCTATTATCTGTCAACCTAAAGACTTTCACAGCACTCCTGATGGGAGCTTCTCGAGTTTGCTGATGTATTTCTACGGTTGACGAGGCATTTGGCTACCTTAAGAGAGTCATGGTTACTCCTGTTAGTTGCTCCCCGTTTTACCACAGTCACATTTTCAAGGTTCCGCTAGCCAGTTCCCCTGAAGCGATACGCCATTATCTGTCAACCTATAGACTGTCACAGTACTCCTGGTGGGAGCTTCTTCGAGTTTGCCGATGTATTTCGCCTGTTGACGAGGCATTTGGCTACCTTAAGAGAGTCATAGTTACTCCTGTCAGTTGCTCCCCGTTTTACCACAGTCACATTTTCAAGGTTCCACTAGCCAGTTCCCCTGAAGCGATACGCCATTATCTGTCAACCTATAGACTGTAACAGTACTCCTGGTGGGAGCTTCTCGAGATTGCCGATGTATTTCGCCTGTTGGCTACCTTAAGAGAGTCATAGTTACTCCTGTCAGTTGCTCCCCGTTTTACCACAGTCACATTTTCAAGGTTCCACTAGCCAGTTCCCCTGAAGCGATACGCCATTATCTGTCAACCTATAGACTGTCACAGTACTCCTGGTGGGAGCTTCTCGAGTTTGCCGATATATTTCGCCTGTTGACGAGGCATTTGGCTACCTTAAGAGAGTCATAGTTACTCCTGTCAGTTGCTCCCCGTTTTACCACAGTCACATTTTCAAGGTTCCACTAGCCAGTTCCCCTGAAGCGATACGCCATTATCTGTCATCCTATAGACTGTCACAGTACTCCTGGTGGGAGCTTCTCGAGTTTGCCGATATATTTCGCCTGTTGACGAGGCATTTGGCTACCTTAAGAGAGTCATAGTTATCCCTGTTAGTTGCTCCCCGTTTTACCACAGTCACATTTTCAAGGTTCCGCTAGCCAGTTCCCCTGAAGCGATACGCTATTATCTGTCAACCTAAAGACTTTCACAGCACTCCTGATGGGAGCTTCTCGAGTTTGCTGATGTATTTCTCCGGTTGACGAGGCATTTGGCTACCTTAAGAGAGTCATAGTTACTCCTGTTAGTTGCTCCCCGTTTTACCACAGTCACATTTTCAAGGTTCCGCTAGCCAGTTCCCCTGAAGCGATACGCCATTATCTGTCAACCTATAGACTGTCACAGTACTCCTGGTGGGAGCTTCTCGAGATAGCCGATGTATTTCGCCTGTTGACGAGGCATTTGGCTACCTTAAGAGAGTCATAGTTACTCCTGTCAGTTGCTCCCCGTTTCACCACAGTCACAATTTCAAGCTTCCTCTAGCCAGTTCACCTGACGCGATACGCCATTGTCTGTCAACCTAATGTCTTTCACAGTACTCCTGCCGTGAGCTTCTCGAGTTGGCCGATGTATTTCGCCTGTTGACGAGGCATTTGGCTACCTTAAGAGAGTCATAGTACTCCTGTCAGTTGCTCCCCATTTTACCACAGTCACATTTTCAAGGTTCCACTAGCCAGTTCCCCTGAAGCGATACGCCATTATCTGTCAACCTATAGACTGTCACAGTACTCCTGGTGGGAGCTTCTCGAGATAGCCGATGTATTTCGCCTGTTGACGAGGCATTTGGCTACCTTAAGAGAGTCATAGTTACTCCTGTCAGTTGCTCCCCGTTTCACCACAGTCACAATTTCAAGCTTCCTCTAGCCAGTTCACCGGACGCGATACGCCATTGTCTGTCCACCTAATGTCTTTCACAGTACTCCTGCCGTGAGCTTCTCGAGTTTGCCGATGTATTTCGCCTGTTGACGAGGCATTTGGCTACCTTAAGAGAGTCATAGTACGCCTGTCAGTTGCTCCCCATTTTACCACAGTCACATTTTCAAGGTTCCACTAGCCAGTTCCCCTGAAGCGATACGCCATTATCTGTCAACCTATAGACTGTCACAGTACTCCTGGTGGGAGCTTCTCGAGATTGCCGATGTATTTCGCCTGTTGACGAGGCATTTGGCTACCTTAAGAGAGTCATAGTTACTCCTGTCAGTTGCTCCCCGTTTTACCACAGTCACATTTTCAACGTTCCACGAGCCAGTTCCCCTGAAGCGATACGCCATTATCTGTCAACCTATAGACTGTCACAGTACTCCTGGTGGGAGCTTCTCGAGTTTGCCGATATATTTCGCCTGTTGACGAGGCATTTGGCTACCTTAAGAGAGTCATAGTTACTCCTGTCAGTTGCTCCCCGTTTTACCACAGTCACATTTTCAAGGTTCCACTAGCCAGTTCCCCTGAAGCGATACGCCATTATCTGTCATCCTATAGACTGTCACAGTACTCCTGGTGGGAGCTTCTCGAGTTTGCCGATATATTTCGCCTGTTGACGAGGCATTTGGCTTCCTTAAGAGAGTCATAGTTATCCCTGTTAGTTGCTCCCCGTTTTACCACAGTCACATTTTCAAGGTTCCGCTAGCCAGTTCCCCTGAAGCGATACGCTATTATCTGTCAACCTAAAGACTTTCACAGCACTCCTGATGGGAGCTTCTCGAGTTTGCTGATGTATTTCTACGGTTGACGAGGCATTTGGCTACCTTAAGAGAGTCATGGTTACTCCTGTTAGTTGCTCCCCGTTTTACCACAGTCACATTTTCAAGGTTCCGCTAGCCAGTTCCCCTGAAGCGATACGCCATTATCTGTCAACCTATAGACTGTCACAGTACTCCTGGTGGGAGCTTCTTCGAGTTTGCCGATGTATTTCGCCTGTTGACGAGGCATTTGGCTACCTTAAGAGAGTCATAGTTACTCCTGTCAGTTGCTCCCCGTTTTACCACAGTCACATTTTCAAGGTTCCACTAGCCAGTTCCCCTGAAGCGATACGCCATTATCTGTCAACCTATAGACTGTAACAGTACTCCTGGTGGGAGCTTCTCGAGATTGCCGATGTATTTCGCCTGTTGGCTACCTTAAGAGAGTCATAGTTACTCCTGTCAGTTGCTCCCCGTTTTACCACAGTCACATTTTCAAGGTTCCACTAGCCAGTTCCCCTGAAGCGATACGCCATTATCTGTCAACCTATAGACTGTCACAGTACTCCTGGTGGGAGCTTCTCGAGTTTGCCGATATATTTCGCCTGTTGACGAGGCATTTGGCTACCTTAAGAGAGTCATAGTTACTCCTGTCAGTTGCTCCCCGTTTTACCACAGTCACATTTTCAAGGTTCCACTAGCCAGTTCCCCTGAAGCGATACGCCATTATCTGTCATCCTATAGACTGTCACAGTACTCCTGGTGGGAGCTTCTCGAGTTTGCCGATATATTTCGCCTGTTGACGAGGCATTTGGCTACCTTAAGAGAGTCATAGTTATCCCTGTTAGTTGCTCCCCGTTTTACCACAGTCACATTTTCAAGGTTCCGCTAGCCAGTTCCCCTGAAGCGATACGCTATTATCTGTCAACCTAAAGACTTTCACAGCACTCCTGATGGGAGCTTCTCGAGTTTGCTGATGTATTTCTCCGGTTGACGAGGCATTTGGCTACCTTAAGAGAGTCATAGTTACTCCTGTTAGTTGCTCCCCGTTTTACCACAGTCACATTTTCAAGGTTCCGCTAGCCAGTTCCCCTGAAGCGATACGCCATTATCTGTCAACCTATAGACTGTCACAGTACTCCTGGTGGGAGCTTCTCGAGATAGCCGATGTATTTCGCCTGTTGACGAGGCATTTGGCTACCTTAAGAGAGTCATAGTTACTCCTGTCAGTTGCTCCCCGTTTCACCACAGTCACAATTTCAAGCTTCCTCTAGCCAGTTCACCTGACGCGATACGCCATTGTCTGTCAACCTAATGTCTTTCACAGTACTCCTGCCGTGAGCTTCTCGAGTTGGCCGATGTATTTCGCCTGTTGACGAGGCATTTGGCTACCTTAAGAGAGTCATAGTACTCCTGTCAGTTGCTCCCCATTTTACCACAGTCACATTTTCAAGGTTCCACTAGCCAGTTCCCCTGAAGCGATACGCCATTATCTGTCAACCTATAGACTGTCACAGTACTCCTGGTGGGAGCTTCTCGAGATAGCCGATGTATTTCGCCTGTTGACGAGGCATTTGGCTACCTTAAGAGAGTCATAGTTACTCCTGTCAGTTGCTCCCCGTTTCACCACAGTCACAATTTCAAGCTTCCTCTAGCCAGTTCACCGGACGCGATACGCCATTGTCTGTCCACCTAATGTCTTTCACAGTACTCCTGCCGTGAGCTTCTCGAGTTTGCCGATGTATTTCGCCTGTTGACGAGGCATTTGGCTACCTTAAGAGAGTCATAGTACGCCTGTCAGTTGCTCCCCATTTTACCACAGTCACATTTTCAAGGTTCCACTAGCCAGTTCCCCTGAAGCGATACGCCATTATCTGTCAACCTATAGACTGTCACAGTACTCCTGGTGGGAGCTTCTCGAGATTGCCGATGTATTTCGCCTGTTGACGAGGCATTTGGCTACCTTAAGAGAGTCATAGTTACTCCTGTCAGTTGCTCCCCGTTTTACCACAGTCACATTTTCAACGTTCCACGAGCCAGTTCCCCTGAAGCGATACGCCATTATCTGTCAACCTATAGACTGTCACATTACTCCTGGTGGGAGCTTCTCGAGTTTGCCGATATATTTCGCCTGTTGACGAGGCATTTGGCTACCTTAAGAGAGTCATAGTTACTCCTGTCAGTTGCTCCCCGTTTTACCACAGTCACATTTTCAAGGTTCCACTAGCCAGTTCCCCTGAAGCGATACGCCATTATCTGTCATCCTATAGACTGTCACAGTACTCCTGGTGGGAGCTTCTCGAGTTTGCCGATATATTTCGCCTGTTGACGAGGCATTTGGCTTCCTTAAGAGAGTCATAGTTATCCCTGTTAGTTGCTCCCCGTTTTACCACAGTCACATTTTCAAGGTTCCGCTAGCCAGTTCCCCTGAAGCGATACGCTATTATCTGTCAACCTAAAGACTTTCACAGCACTCCTGATGGGAGCTTCTCGAGTTTGCTGATGTATTTCTACGGTTGACGAGGCATTTGGCTACCTTAAGAGAGTCATGGTTACTCCTGTTAGTTGCTCCCCGTTTTACCACAGTCACATTTTCAAGGTTCCGCTAGCCAGTTCCCCTGAAGCGATACGCCATTATCTGTCAACCTATAGACTGTCACAGTACTCCTGGTGGGAGCTTCTTCGAGTTTGCCGATGTATTTCGCCTGTTGACGAGGCATTTGGCTACCTTAAGAGAGTCATAGTTACTCCCGTCAGTTGCTCCCCGTTTTACCACAGTCACATTTTCAAGGTTCCACTAGCCAGTTCCCCTGAAGCGATACGCCATTATCTGTCAACCTAAAGACTTTCACAGCACTCCTGATGGGAGCTTCTCGAGTTTGCCGATGTATTTCTCCGGTTGACGAGGCATTTGGTTACCTTAAGAGAGTCATAGTTACTCCTGTCAGTTGCTCCCCGTTTTACCACAGTCACATTTTCAAGGTTCCGCTAGCCAGTTCCCCTGAAGCGATACGCCATTATCTGTCAACCTATAGACTGTCACAGTACTCCTGGTGGGAGCTTCTCGAGTTTGCCGATATATTTCGCCTGTTGACGAGGCATTTGGCTACCTTAAGAGAGTCATAGTTACTCCTGTCAGTTGCTCCCCGTTTTACCACAGTCACATTTTCAAGGTTCCACTAGCCAGTTCCCCTGAAGCGATACGCCATTATCTGTCATCCTATAGACTGTCACAGTACTCCTGGTGGGAGCTTCTCGAGTTTGCCGATATATTTCGCCTGTTGACGAGGCATTTGGCTACCTTAAGAGAGTCATAGTTATCCCTGTTAGTTGCTCCCCGTTTTACCACAGTCACATTTTCAAGGTTCCGCTAGCCAGTTCCCCTGAAGCGATACGCTATTATCTGTCAACCTAAAGACTTTCACAGCACTCCTGATGGGAGCTTCTCGAGTTTGCTGATGTATTTCTCCGGTTGACGAGGCATTTGGCTACCTTAAGAGAGTCATAGTTACTCCTGTTAGTTGCTCCCCGTTTTACCACAGTCACATTTTCAAGGTTCCGCTAGCCAGTTCCCCTGAAGCGATACGCCATTATCTGTCAACCTATAGACTGTCACAGTACTCCTGGTGGGAGCTTCTTCGAGTTTGCCGATGTATTTCGCCTGTTGACGAGGCATTTGGCTACCTTAAGAGAGTCATAGTTACTCCCGTCAGTTGCTCCCCGTTTTACCACAGTCACATTTTCAAGGTTCCACTAGCCAGTTCCCCTGAAGCGATACGCCATTATCTGTCAACCTAAAGACTTTCACAGCACTCCTGATGGGAGCTTCTCGAGTTTGCCGATGTATTTCGCCTGTTGACGAAGCATTTGGCTACCTTAAGAGAGTCATAGTTACTCCTGTCAGTTGCTCCCCGTTTTACCACAGTCACATTTTCAAGGTTCCGCTAGCCAGTTCCCCTGAAGCGATACGCCATTATCTGTCAACCTATAGACTGTCACAGTACTCCTGGTGGGAGCTTCTTCGAGTTTGCCGATGTATTTCGCCTGTTGACGAGGCATTTGGCTACCTTAAGAGAGTCATAGTTACTCCTGTCAGTTGCTCCCCGTTTTACCACAGTCACATTTTCAAGGTTCCACTAGCCAGTTCCCCTGAAGCGATACGCCATTATCTGTCAACCTATAGACTGTAACAGTACTCCTGGTGGGAGCTTCTCGAGATTGCCGATGTATTTCGCCTGTTGGCTACCTTAAGAGAGTCATAGTTACTCCTGTCAGTTGCTCCCCGTTTTACCACAGTCACATTTTCAAGGTTCCACTAGCCAGTTCCCCTGAAGCGATACGCCATTATCTGTCAACCTATAGACTGTCATAGTACTCCTGGTGGGAGCTTCTCGAGTTTGCCGATATATTTCGCCTGTTGACGAGGCATTTGGCTACCTTAAGAGAGTCATAGTTACTCCTGTCAGTTGCTCCCCGTTTTACCACAGTCACATTTTCAAGGTTCCACTAGCCAGTTCCCCTGAAGCGATACGCCATTATCTGTCATCCTATAGACTGTCACAGTACTCCTGGTGGGAGCTTCTCGAGTTTGCCGATATATTTCGCCTGTTGACGAGGCATTTGGCTACCTTAAGAGAGTCATAGTTATCCCTGTTAGTTGCTCCCCGTTTTACCACAGTCACATTTTCAAGGTTCCGCTAGCCAGTTCCCCTGAAGCGATACGCTATTATCTGTCAACCTAAAGACTTTCACAGCACTCCTGATGGGAGCTTCTCGAGTTTGCTGATGTATTTCTCCGGTTGACGAGGCATTTGGCTACCTTAAGAGAGTCATAGTTACTCCTGTTAGTTGCTCCCCGTTTTACCACAGTCACATTTTCAAGGTTCCGCTAGCCAGTTCCCCTGAAGCGATACGCCATTATCTGTCAACCTATAGACTGTCACAGTACTCCTGGTGGGAGCTTCTCGAGATAGCCGATGTATTTCGCCTGTTGACGAGGCATTTGGCTACCTTAAGAGAGTCATAGTTACTCCTGTCAGTTGCTCCCCGTTTCACCACAGTCACAATTTCAAGCTTCCTCTAGCCAGTTCACCTGACGCGATACGCCATTGTCTGTCAACCTAATGTCTTTCACAGTACTCCTGCCGTGAGCTTCTCGAGTTGGCCGATGTATTTCGCCTGTTGACGAGGCATTTGGCTACCTTAAGAGAGTCATAGTACTCCTGTCAGTTGCTCCCCATTTTACCACAGTCACATTTTCAAGGTTCCACTAGCCAGTTCCCCTGAAGCGATACGCCATTATCTGTCAACCTATAGACTGTCACAGTACTCCTGGTGGGAGCTTCTCGAGATAGCCGATGTATTTCGCCTGTTGACGAGGCATTTGGCTACCTTAAGAGAGTCATAGTTACTCCTGTCAGTTGCTCCCCGTTTCACCACAGTCACAATTTCAAGCTTCCTCTAGCCAGTTCACCGGACGCGATACGCCATTGTCTGTCCACCTAATGTCTTTCACAGTACTCCTGCCGTGAGCTTCTCGAGTTTGCCGATGTATTTCGCCTGTTGACGAGGCATTTGGCTACCTTAAGAGAGTCATAGTACGCCTGTCAGTTGCTCCCCATTTTACCACAGTCACATTTTCAAGGTTCCACTAGCCAGTTCCCCTGAAGCGATACGCCATTATCTGTCAACCTATAGACTGTCACAGTACTCCTGGTGGGAGCTTCTCGAGATAGCCGATGTATTTCGCCTGTTGACGAGGCATTTGGCTACCTTAAGAGAGTCATAGTTACTCCTGTCAGTTGCTCCCCGTTTTACCACAGTCACATTTTCAACGTTCCACGAGCCAGTTCCCCTGAAGCGATACGCCATTATCTGTCAACCTATAGACTGTCACAGTACTCCTGGTGGGAGCTTCTCGAGTTTGCCGATATATTTCGCCTGTTGACGAGGCATTTGGCTACCTTAAGAGAGTCATAGTTACTCCTGTCAGTTGCTCCCCGTTTTACCACAGTCACATTTTCAAGGTTCCACTAGCCAGTTCCCCTGAAGCGATACGCCATTATCTGTCATCCTATAGACTGTCACAGTACTCCTGGTGGGAGCTTCTCGAGTTTGCCGATATATTTCGCCTGTTGACGAGGCATTTGGCTTCCTTAAGAGAGTCATAGTTATCCCTGTTAGTTGCTCCCCGTTTTACCACAGTCACATTTTCAAGGTTCCGCTAGCCAGTTCCCCTGAAGCGATACGCTATTATCTGTCAACCTAAAGACTTTCACAGCACTCCTGATGGGAGCTTCTCGAGTTTGCTGATGTATTTCTACGGTTGACGAGGCATTTGGCTACCTTAAGAGAGTCATGGTTACTCCTGTTAGTTGCTCCCCGTTTTACCACAGTCACATTTTCAAGGTTCCGCTAGCCAGTTCCCCTGAAGCGATACGCCATTATCTGTCAACCTATAGACTGTCACAGTACTCCTGGTGGGAGCTTCTCGAGTTTGCCGATATATTTCGCCTGTTGACGAGGCATTTGGCTACCTTAAGAGAGTCATAGTTACTCCTGTCAGTTGCTCCCCGTTTTACCACAGTCACATTTTCAACGTTCCACGAGCCAGTTCCCCTGAAGCGATACGCCATTATCTGTCAACCTATAGACTGTCACAGTACTCCTGGTGGGAGCTTCTCGAGTTTGCCGATATATTTCGCCTGTTGACGAGGCATTTGGCTACCTTAAGAGAGTCATAGTTACTCCTGTCAGTTGCTCCCCGTTTTACCACAGTCACATTTTCAAGGTTCCACTAGCCAGTTCCCCTGAAGCGATACGCCATTATCTGTCATCCTATAGACTGTCACAGTACTCCTGGTGGGAGCTTCTCGAGTTTGCCGATATATTTCGCCTGTTGACGAGGCATTTGGCTTCCTTAAGAGAGTCATAGTTATCCCTGTTAGTTGCTCCCCGTTTTACCACAGTCACATTTTCAAGGTTCCGCTAGCCAGTTCCCCTGAAGCGATACGCTATTATCTGTCAACCTAAAGACTTTCACAGCACTCCTGATGGGAGCTTCTCGAGTTTGCTGATGTATTTCTACGGTTGACGAGGCATTTGGCTACCTTAAGAGAGTCATGGTTACTCCTGTTAGTTGCTCCCCGTTTTACCACAGTCACATTTTCAAGGTTCCGCTAGCCAGTTCCCCTGAAGCGATACGCCATTATCTGTCAACCTATAGACTGTCACAGTACTCCTGGTGGGAGCTTCTTCGAGTTTGCCGATGTATTTCGCCTGTTGACGAGGCATTTGGCTACCTTAAGAGAGTCATAGTTACTCCTGTCAGTTGCTCCCCGTTTTACCACAGTCACATTTTCAAGGTTCCACTAGCCAGTTCCCCTGAAGCGATACGCCATTATCTGTCAACCTAAAGACTTTCACAGCACTCCTGATGGGAGCTTCTCGAGTTTGCCGATGTATTTCTCCGGTTGACGAGGCATATGGTTACCTTAAGAGAGTCATAGTTACTCCTGTCAGTTGCTCCCCGTTTTACCACAGTCACATTTTCAAGGTTCCGCTAGCCAGTTCCCCTGAAGCGATACGCCATTATCTGTCAACCTATAGACTGTCACAGTACTCCTGGTGGGAGCTTCTCGAGTTTGCCGATATATTTCGCCTGTTGACGAGGCATTTGGCTACCTTAAGAGAGTCATAGTTACTCCTGTCAGTTGCTCCCCGTTTTACCACAGTCACATTTTCAAGGTTCCACTAGCCAGTTCCCCTGAAGCGATACGCCATTATCTGTCATCCTATAGACTGTCACAGTACTCCTGGTGGGAGCTTCTCGAGTTTGCCGATATATTTCGCCTGTTGACGAGGCATTTGGCTACCTTAAGAGAGTCATAGTTATCCCTGTTAGTTGCTCCCCGTTTTACCACAGTCACATTTTCAAGGTTCCGCTAGCCAGTTCCCCTGAAGCGATACGCTATTATCTGTCAACCTAAAGACTTTCACAGCACTCCTGATGGGAGCTTCTCGAGTTTGCTGATGTATTTCTCCGGTTGACGAGGCATTTGGCTACCTTAAGAGAGTCATAGTTACTCCTGTTAGTTGCTCCCCGTTTTACCACAGTCACATTTTCAAGGTTCCGCTAGCCAGTTCCCCTGAAGCGATACGCCATTATCTGTCAACCTATAGACTGTCACAGTACTCCTGGTGGGAGCTTCTTCGAGTTTGCCGATGTATTTCGCCTGTTGACGAGGCATTTGGCTACCTTAAGAGAGTCATAGTTACTCCCGTCAGTTGCTCCCCGTTTTACCACAGTCACATTTTCAAGGTTCCACTAGCCAGTTCCCCTGAAGCGATACGCCATTATCTGTCAACCTAAAGACTTTCACAGCACTCCTGATGGGAGCTTCTCGAGTTTGCCGATGTATTTCGCCTGTTGACGAAGCATTTGGCTACCTTAAGAGAGTCATAGTTACTCCTGTCAGTTGCTCCCCGTTTTACCACAGTCACATTTTCAAGGTTCCGCTAGCCAGTTCCCCTGAAGCGATACGCCATTATCTGTCAACCTATAGACTGTCACAGTACTCCTGGTGGGAGCTTCTTCGAGTTTGCCGATGTATTTCGCCTGTTGACGAGGCATTTGGCTACCTTAAGAGAGTCATAGTTACTCCTGTCAGTTGCTCCCCGTTTTACCACAGTCACATTTTCAAGGTTCCACTAGCCAGTTCCCCTGAAGCGATACGCCATTATCTGTCAACCTATAGACTGTAACAGTACTCCTGGTGGGAGCTTCTCGAGATTGCCGATGTATTTCGCCTGTTGGCTACCTTAAGAGAGTCATAGTTACTCCTGTCAGTTGCTCCCCGTTTTACCACAGTCACATTTTCAAGGTTCCACTAGCCAGTTCCCCTGAAGCGATACGCCATTATCTGTCAACCTATAGACTGTCACAGTACTCCTGGTGGGAGCTTCTCGAGTTTGCCGATATATTTCGCCTGTTGACGAGGCATTTGGCTACCTTAAGAGAGTCATAGTTACTCCTGTCAGTTGCTCCCCGTTTTACCACAGTCACATTTTCAAGGTTCCACTAGCCAGTTCCCCTGAAGCGATACGCCATTATCTGTCATCCTATAGACTGTCACAGTACTCCTGGTGGGAGCTTCTCGAGTTTGCCGATATATTTCGCCTGTTGACGAGGCATTTGGCTACCTTAAGAGAGTCATAGTTATCCCTGTTAGTTGCTCCCCGTTTTACCACAGTCACATTTTCAAGGTTCCGCTAGCCAGTTCCCCTGAAGCGATACGCTATTATCTGTCAACCTAATGACTTTCACAGCACTCCTGATGGGAGCTTCTCGAGTTTGCTGATGTATTTCTCCGGTTGACGAGGCATTTGGCTACCTTAAGAGAGTCATAGTTACTCCTGTTAGTTGCTCCCCGTTTTACCACAGTCACATTTTCAAGGTTCCGCTAGCCAGTTCCCCTGAAGCGATACGCCATTATCTGTCAACCTATAGACTGTCACAGTACTCCTGGTGGGAGCTTCTCGAGATAGCCGATGTATTTCGCCTGTTGACGAGGCATTTGGCTACCTTAAGAGAGTCATAGTTACTCCTGTCAGTTGCTCCCCGTTTCACCACAGTCACAATTTCAAGCTTCCTCTAGCCAGTTCACCTGACGCGATACGCCATTGTCTGTCAACCTAATGTCTTTCACAGTACTCCTGCCGTGAGCTTCTCGAGTTGGCCGATGTATTTCGCCTGTTGACGAGGCATTTGGCTACCTTAAGAGAGTCATAGTACTCCTGTCAGTTGCTCCCCATTTTACCACAGTCACATTTTCAAGGTTCCACTAGCCAGTTCCCCTGAAGCGATACGCCATTATCTGTCAACCTATAGACTGTCACAGTACTCCTGGTGGGAGCTTCTCGAGATAGCCGATGTATTTCGCCTGTTGACGAGGCATTTGGCTACCTTAAGAGAGTCATAGTTACTCCTGTCAGTTGCTCCCCGTTTCACCACAGTCACAATTTCAAGCTTCCTCTAGCCAGTTCACCGGACGCGATACGCCATTGTCTGTCCACCTAATGTCTTTCACAGTACTCCTGCCGTGAGCTTCTCGAGTTTGCCGATGTATTTCGCCTGTTGACGAGGCATTTGGCTACCTTAAGAGAGTCATAGTACGCCTGTCAGTTGCTCCCCATTTTACCACAGTCACATTTTCAAGGTTCCACTAGCCAGTTCCCCTGAAGCGATACGCCATTATCTGTCAACCTATAGACTGTCACAGTACTCCTGGTGGGAGCTTCTCGAGATTGCCGATGTATTTCGCCTGTTGACGAGGCATTTGGCTACCTTAAGAGAGTCATAGTTACTCCTGTCAGTTGCTCCCCGTTTTACCACAGTCACATTTTCAACGTTCCACGAGCCAGTTCCCCTGAAGCGATACGCCATTATCTGTCAACCTATAGACTGTCACAGTACTCCTGGTGGGAGCTTCTCGAGTTTGCCGATATATTTCGCCTGTTGACGAGGCATTTGGCTACCTTAAGAGAGTCATAGTTACTCCTGTCAGTTGCTCCCCGTTTTACCACAGTCACATTTTCAAGGTTCCACTAGCCAGTTCCCCTGAAGCGATACGCCATTATCTGTCATCCTATAGACTGTCACAGTACTCCTGGTGGGAGCTTCTCGAGTTTGCCGATATATTTCGCCTGTTGACGAGGCATTTGGCTTCCTTAAGAGAGTCATAGTTATCCCTGTTAGTTGCTCCCCGTTTTACCACAGTCACATTTTCAAGGTTCCGCTAGCCAGTTCCCCTGAAGCGATACGCTATTATCTGTCAACCTAAAGACTTTCACAGCACTCCTGATGGGAGCTTCTCGAGTTTGCTGATGTATTTCTACGGTTGACGAGGCATTTGGCTACCTTAAGAGAGTCATGGTTACTCCTGTTAGTTGCTCCCCGTTTTACCACAGTCACATTTTCAAGGTTCCGCTAGCCAGTTCCCCTGAAGCGATACGCCATTATCTGTCAACCTATAGACTGTCACAGTACTCCTGGTGGGAGCTTCTTCGAGTTTGCCGATGTATTTCGCCTGTTGACGAGGCATTTGGCTACCTTAAGAGAGTCATAGTTACTCCCGTCAGTTGCTCCCCGTTTTACCACAGTCACATTTTCAAGGTTCCACTAGCCAGTTCCCCTGAAGCGATACGCCATTATCTGTCAACCTAAAGACTTTCACAGCACTCCTGATGGGAGCTTCTCGAGTTTGCCGATGTATTTCTCCGGTTGACGAGGCATTTGGTTACCTTAAGAGAGTCATAGTTACTCCTGTCAGTTGCTCCCCGTTTTACCACAGTCACATTTTCAAGGTTCCGCTAGCCAGTTCCCCTGAAGCGATACGCCATTATCTGTCAACCTATAGACTGTCACAGTACTCCTGGTGGGAGCTTCTCGAGTTTGCCGATATATTTCGCCTGTTGACGAGGCATTTGGCTACCTTAAGAGAGTCATAGTTACTCCTGTCAGTTGCTCCCCGTTTTACCACAGTCACATTTTCAAGGTTCCACTAGCCAGTTCCCCTGAAGCGATACGCCATTATCTGTCATCCTATAGACTGTCACAGTACTCCTGGTGGGAGCTTCTCGAGTTTGCCGATATATTTCGCCTGTTGACGAGGCATTTGGCTACCTTAAGAGAGTCATAGTTATCCCTGTTAGTTGCTCCCCGTTTTACCACAGTCACATTTTCAAGGTTCCGCTAGCCAGTTCCCCTGAAGCGATACGCTATTATCTGTCAACCTAAAGACTTTCACAGCACTCCTGATGGGAGCTTCTCGAGTTTGCTGATGTATTTCTCCGGTTGACGAGGCATTTGGCTACCTTAAGAGAGTCATAGTTACTCCTGTTAGTTGCTCCCCGTTTTACCACAGTCACATTTTCAAGGTTCCGCTAGCCAGTTCCCCTGAAGCGATACGCCATTATCTGTCAACCTATAGACTGTCACAGTACTCCTGGTGGGAGCTTCTTCGAGTTTGCCGATGTATTTCGCCTGTTGACGAGGCATTTGGCTACCTTAAGAGAGTCATAGTTACTCCCGTCAGTTGCTCCCCGTTTTACCACAGTCACATTTTCAAGGTTCCACTAGCCAGTTCCCCTGAAGCGATACGCCATTATCTGTCAACCTAAAGACTTTCACAGCACTCCTGATGGGAGCTTCTCGAGTTTGCCGATGTATTTCGCCTGTTGACGAAGCATTTGGCTACCTTAAGAGAGTCATAGTTACTCCTGTCAGTTGCTCCCCGTTTTACCACAGTCACATTTTCAAGGTTCCGCTAGCCAGTTCCCCTGAAGCGATACGCCATTATCTGTCAACCTATAGACTGTCACAGTACTCCTGGTGGGAGCTTCTTCGAGTTTGCCGATGTATTTCGCCTGTTGACGAGGCATTTGGCTACCTTAAGAGAGTCATAGTTACTCCTGTCAGTTGCTCCCCGTTTTACCACAGTCACATTTTCAAGGTTCCACTAGCCAGTTCCCCTGAAGCGATACGCCATTATCTGTCAACCTATAGACTGTAACAGTACTCCTGGTGGGAGCTTCTCGAGATTGCCGATGTATTTCGCCTGTTGGCTACCTTAAGAGAGTCATAGTTACTCCTGTCAGTTGCTCCCCGTTTTACCACAGTCACATTTTCAAGGTTCCACTAGCCAGTTCCCCTGAAGCGATACGCCATTATCTGTCAACCTATAGACTGTCACAGTACTCCTGGTGGGAGCTTCTCGAGTTTGCCGATATATTTCGCCTGTTGACGAGGCATTTGGCTACCTTAAGAGAGTCATAGTTACTCCTGTCAGTTGCTCCCCGTTTTACCACAGTCACATTTTCAAGGTTCCACTAGCCAGTTCCCCTGAAGCGATACGCCATTATCTGTCATCCTATAGACTGTCACAGTACTCCTGGTGGGAGCTTCTCGAGTTTGCCGATATATTTCGCCTGTTGACGAGGCATTTGGCTACCTTAAGAGAGTCATAGTTATCCCTGTTAGTTGCTCCCCGTTTTACCACAGTCACATTTTCAAGGTTCCGCTAGCCAGTTCCCCTGAAGCGATACGCTATTATCTGTCAACCTAAAGACTTTCACAGCACTCCTGATGGGAGCTTCTCGAGTTTGCTGATGTATTTCTCCGGTTGACGAGGCATTTGGCTACCTTAAGAGAGTCATAGTTACTCCTGTTAGTTGCTCCCCGTTTTACCACAGTCACATTTTCAAGGTTCCGCTAGCCAGTTCCCCTGAAGCGATACGCCATTATCTGTCAACCTATAGACTGTCACAGTACTCCTGGTGGGAGCTTCTCGAGATAGCCGATGTATTTCGCCTGTTGACGAGGCATTTGGCTACCTTAAGAGAGTCATAGTTACTCCTGTCACTTGCTCCCCGTTTCACCACAGTCACAATTTCAAGCTTCCTCTAGCCAGTTCACCTGACGCGATACGCCATTGTCTGTCAACCTAATGTCTTTCACAGTACTCCTGCCGTGAGCTTCTCGAGTTGGCCGATGTATTTCGCCTGTTGACGAGGCATTTGGCTACCTTAAGAGAGTCATAGTACTCCTGTCAGTTGCTCCCCATTTTACCACAGTCACATTTTCAAGGTTCCACTAGCCAGTTCCCCTGAAGCGATACGCCATTATCTGTCAACCTATAGACTGTCACAGTACTCCTGGTGGGAGCTTCTCGAGATAGCCGATGTATTTCGCCTGTTGACGAGGCATTTGGCTACCTTAAGAGAGTCATAGTTACTCCTGTCAGTTGCTCCCCGTTTCACCACAGTCACAATTTCAAGCTTCCTCTAGCCAGTTCACCGGACGCGATACGCCATTGTCTGTCCACCTAATGTCTTTCACAGTACTCCTGCCGTGAGCTTCTCGAGTTTGCCGATGTATTTCGCCTGTTGACGAGGCATTTGGCTACCTTAAGAGAGTCATAGTACGCCTGTCAGTTGCTCCCCATTTTACCACAGTCACATTTTCAAGGTTCCACTAGCCAGTTCCCCTGAAGCGATACGCCATTATCTGTCAACCTATAGACTGTCACAGTACTCCTGGTGGGAGCTTCTCGAGATTGCCGATGTATTTCGCCTGTTGACGAGGCATTTGGCTACCTTAAGAGAGTCATAGTTACTCCTGTCAGTTGCTCCCCGTTTTACCACAGTCACATTTTCAACGTTCCACGAGCCAGTTCCCCTGAAGCGATACGCCATTATCTGTCAACCTATAGACTGTCACAGTACTCCTGGTGGGAGCTTCTCGAGTTTGCCGATATATTTCGCCTGTTGACGAGGCATTTGGCTACCTTAAGAGAGTCATAGTTACTCCTGTCAGTTGCTCCCCGTTTTACCACAGTCACATTTTCAAGGTTCCACTAGCCAGTTCCCCTGAAGCGATACGCCATTATCTGTCATCCTATAGACTGTCACAGTACTCCTGGTGGGAGCTTCTCGAGTTTGCCGATATATTTCGCCTGTTGACGAGGCATTTGGCTTCCTTAAGAGAGTCATAGTTATCCCTGTTAGTTGCTCCCCGTTTTACCACAGTCACATTTTCAAGGTTCCGCTAGCCAGTTCCCCTGAAGCGATACGCTATTATCTGTCAACCTAAAGACTTTCACAGCACTCCTGATGGGAGCTTCTCGAGTTTGCTGATGTATTTCTACGGTTGACGAGGCATTTGGCTACCTTAAGAGAGTCATGGTTACTCCTGTTAGTTGCTCCCCGTTTTACCACAGTCACATTTTCAAGGTTCCGCTAGCCAGTTCCCCTGAAGCGATACGCCATTATCTGTCAACCTATAGACTGTCACAGTACTCCTGGTGGGAGCTTCTCGAGTTTGCCGATATATTTCGCCTGTTGACGTGGCATTTGGCTACCTTAAGAGAGTCATAGTTACTCCTGTCAGTTGCTCCCCGTTTTACCACAGTCACATTTTCAACGTTCCACGAGCCAGTTCCCCTGAAGCGATACGCCATTATCTGTCAACCTATAGACTGTCACAGTACTCCTGGTGGGAGCTTCTCGAGTTTGCCGATATATTTCGCCTGTTGACGAGGCATTTGGCTACCTTAAGAGAGTCATAGTTACTCCTGTCAGTTGCTCCCCGTTTTACCACAGTCACATTTTCAAGGTTCCACTAGCCAGTTCCCCTGAAGCGATACGCCATTATCTGTCATCCTATAGACTGTCACAGTACTCCTGGTGGGAGCTTCTCGAGTTTGCCGATATATTTCGCCTGTTGACGAGGCATTTGGCTTCCTTAAGAGAGTCATAGTTATCCCTGTTAGTTGCTCCCCGTTTTACCACAGTCACATTTTCAAGGTTCCGCTAGCCAGTTCCCCTGAAGCGATACGCTATTATCTGTCAACCTTAAGACTTTCACAGCACTCCTGATGGGAGCTTCTCGAGTTTGCTGATGTATTTCTACGGTTGACGAGGCATTTGGCTACCTTAAGAGAGTCATGGTTACTCCTGTTAGTTGCTCCCCGTTTTACCACAGTCACATTTTCAAGGTTCCGCTAGCCAGTTCCCCTGAAGCGATACGCCATTATCTGTCAACCTATAGACTGTCACAGTACTCCTGGTGGGAGCTTCTTCGAGTTTGCCGATGTATTTCGCCTGTTGACGAGGCATTTGGCTACCTTAAGAGAGTCATAGTTACTCCCGTCAGTTGCTCCCCGTTTTACCACAGTCACATTTTCAAGGTTCCACTAGCCAGTTCCCCTGAAGCGATACGCCATTATCTGTCAACCTAAAGACTTTCACAGCACTCCTGATGGGAGCTTCTCGAGTTTGCCGATGTATTTCTCCGGTTGACGAGGCATTTGGTTACCTTAAGAGAGTCATAGTTACTCCTGTCAGTTGCTCCCCGTTTTACCACAGTCACATTTTCAAGGTTCCGCTAGCCAGTTCCCCTGAAGCGATACGCCATTATCTGTCAACCTATAGACTGTCACAGTACTCCTGGTGGGAGCTTCTCGAGTTTGCCGATATATTTCGCCTGTTGACGAGGCATTTGGCTACCTTAAGAGAGTCATAGTTACTCCTGTCAGTTGCTCCCCGTTTTACCACAGTCACATTTTCAAGGTTCCACTAGCCAGTTCCCCTGAAGCGATACGCCATTATCTGTCATCCTATAGACTGTCACAGTACTCCTGGTGGGAGCTTCTCGAGTTTGCCGATATATTTCGCCTGTTGACGAGGCATTTGGCTACCTTAAGAGAGTCATAGTTATCCCTGTTAGTTGCTCCCCGTTTTACCACAGTCACATTTTCAAGGTTCCGCTAGCCAGTTCCCCTGAAGCGATACGCTATTATCTGTCAACCTAAAGACTTTCACAGCACTCCTGATGGGAGCTTCTCGAGTTTGCTGATGTATTTCTCCGGTTGACGAGGCATTTGGCTACCTTAAGAGAGTCATAGTTACTCCTGTTAGTTGCTCCCCGTTTTACCACAGTCACATTTTCAAGGTTCCGCTAGCCAGTTCCCCTGAAGCGATACGCCATTATCTGTCAACCTATAGACTGTCACAGTACTCCTGGTGGGAGCTTCTTCGAGTTTGCCGATGTATTTCGCCTGTTGACGAGGCATTTGGCTACCTTAAGAGAGTCATAGTTACTCCCGTCAGTTGCTCCCCGTTTTACCACAGTCACATTTTCAAGGTTCCACTAGCCAGTTCCCCTGAAGCGATACGCCATTATCTGTCAACCTAAAGACTTTCACAGCACTCCTGATGGGAGCTTCTCGAGTTTGCCGATGTATTTCGCCTGTTGACGAAGCATTTGGCTACCTTAAGAGAGTCATAGTTACTCCTGTCAGTTGCTCCCCGTTTTACCACAGTCACATTTTCAAGGTTCCGCTAGCCAGTTCCCCTGAAGCGATACGCCATTATCTGTCAACCTATAGACTGTCACAGTACTCCTGGTGGGAGCTTCTTCGAGTTTGCCGATGTATTTCGCCTGTTGACGAGGCATTTGGCTACCTTAAGAGAGTCATAGTTACTCCTGTCAGTTGCTCCCCGTTTTACCACAGTCACATTTTCAAGGTTCCACTAGCCAGTTCCCCTGAAGCGATACGCCATTATCTGTCAACCTATAGACTGTAACAGTACTCCTGGTGGGAGCTTCTCGAGATTGCCGATGTATTTCGCCTGTTGGCTACCTTAAGAGAGTCATAGTTACTCCTGTCAGTTGCTCCCCGTTTTACCACAGTCACATTTTCAAGGTTCCACTAGCCAGTTCCCCTGAAGCGATACGCCATTATCTGTCAACCTATAGACTGTCACAGTACTCCTGGTGGGAGCTTCTCGAGTTTGCCGATATATTTCGCCTGTTGACGAGGCATTTGGCTACCTTAAGAGAGTCATAGTTACTCCTGTCAGTTGCTCCCCGTTTTACCACAGTCACATTTTCAAGGTTCCACTAGCCAGTTCCCCTGAAGCGATACGCCATTATCTGTCATCCTATAGACTGTCACAGTACTCCTGGTGGGAGCTTCTCGAGTTTGCCGATATATTTCGCCTGTTGACGAGGCATTTGGCTACCTTAAGAGAGTCATAGTTATCCCTGTTAGTTGCTCCCCGTTTTACCACAGTCACATTTTCAAGGTTCCGCTAGCCAGTTCCCCTGAAGCGATACGCTATTATCTGTCAACCTAAAGACTTTCACAGCACTCCTGATGGGAGCTTCTCGAGTTTGCTGATGTATTTCTCCGGTTGACGAGGCATTTGGCTACCTTAAGAGAGTCATAGTTACTCCTGTTAGTTGCTCCCCGTTTTACCACAGTCACATTTTCAAGGTTCCGCTAGCCAGTTCCCCTGAAGCGATACGCCATTATCTGTCAACCTATAGACTGTCACAGTACTCCTGGTGGGAGCTTCTCGAGATAGCCGATGTATTTCGCCTGTTGACGAGGCATTTGGCTACCTTAAGAGAGTCATAGTTACTCCTGTCAGTTGCTCCCCGTTTCACCACAGTCACAATTTCAAGCTTCCTCTAGCCAGTTCACCTGACGCGATACGCCATTGTCTGTCAACCTAATGTCTTTCACAGTACTCCTGCCGTGAGCTTCTCGAGTTGGCCGATGTATTTCGCCTGTTGACGAGGCATTTGGCTACCTTAAGAGAGTCATAGTACTCCTGTCAGTTGCTCCCCATTTTACCACAGTCACATTTTCAAGGTTCCACTAGCCAGTTCCCCTGAAGCGATACGCCATTATCTGTCAACCTATAGACTGTCACAGTACTCCTGGTGGGAGCTTCTCGAGATAGCCGATGTATTTCGCCTGTTGACGAGGCATTTGGCTACCTTAAGAGAGTCATAGTTACTCCTGTCAGTTGCTCCCCGTTTCACCACAGTCACAATTTCAAGCTTCCTCTAGCCAGTTCACCGGACGCGATACGCCATTGTCTGTCCACCTAATGTCTTTCACAGTACTCCTGCCGTGAGCTTCTCGAGTTTGCCGATGTATTTCGCCTGTTGACGAGGCATTTGGCTACCTTAAGAGAGTCATAGTACGCCTGTCAGTTGCTCCCCATTTTACCACAGTCACATTTTCAAGGTTCCACTAGCCAGTTCCCCTGAAGCGATACGCCATTATCTGTCAACCTATAGACTGTCACAGTACTCCTGGTGGGAGCTTCTCGAGATTGCCGATGTATTTCGCCTGTTGACGAGGCATTTGGCTACCTTAAGAGAGTCATAGTTACTCCTGTCAGTTGCTCCCCGTTTTACCACAGTCACATTTTCAACGTTCCACGAGCCAGTTCCCCTGAAGCGATACGCCATTATCTGTCAACCTATAGACTGTCACAGTACTCCTGGTGGGAGCTTCTCGAGTTTGCCGATATATTTCGCCTGTTGACGAGGCATTTGGCTACCTTAAGAGAGTCATAGTTACTCCTGTCAGTTGCTCCCCGTTTTACCACAGTCACATTTTCAAGGTTCCACTAGCCAGTTCCCCTGAAGCGATACGCCATTATCTGTCATCCTATAGACTGTCACAGTACTCCTGGTGGGAGCTTCTCGAGTTTGCCGATATATTTCGCCTGTTGACGAGGCATTTGGCTTCCTTAAGAGAGTCATAGTTATCCCTGTTAGTTGCTCCCCGTTTTACCACAGTCACATTTTCAAGGTTCCGCTAGCCAGTTCCCCTGAAGCGATACGCTATTATCTGTCAACCTAAAGACTTTCACAGCACTCCTGATGGGAGCTTCTCGAGTTTGCTGATGTATTTCTCCGGTTGACGAGGCATTTGGCTACCTTAAGAGAGTCATAGTTACTCCTGTTAGTTGCTCCCCGTTTTACCACAGTCACATTTTCAAGGTTCCGCTAGCCAGTTCCCCTGAAGCGATACGCCATTATCTGTCAACCTATAGACTGTCACAGTACTCCTGGTGGGAGCTTCTTCGAGTTTGCCGATGTATTTCGCCTGTTGACGAGGCATTTGGCTACCTTAAGAGAGTCATAGTTACTCCCGTCAGTTGCTCCCCGTTTTACCACAGTCACATTTTCAAGGTTCCACTAGCCAGTTCCCCTGAAGCGATACGCCATTATCTGTCAACCTAAAGACTTTCACAGCACTCCTGATGGGAGCTTCTCGAGTTTGCCGATGTATTTCGCCTGTTGACGAAGCATTTGGCTACCTTAAGAGAGTCATAGTTACTCCTGTCAGTTGCTCCCCGTTTTACCACAGTCACATTTTCAAGGTTCCGCTAGCCAGTTCCCCTGAAGCGATACGCCATTATCTGTCAACCTATAGACTGTCACAGTACTCCTGGTGGGAGCTTCTTCGAGTTTGCCGATGTATTTCGCCTGTTGACGAGGCATTTGGCTACCTTAAGAGAGTCATAGTTACTCCTGTCAGTTGCTCCCCGTTTTACCACAGTCACATTTTCAAGGTTCCACTAGCCAGTTCCCCTGAAGCGATACGCCATTATCTGTCAACCTATAGACTGTAACAGTACTCCTGGTGGGAGCTTCTCGAGATTGCCGATGTATTTCGCCTGTTGGCTACCTTAAGAGAGTCATAGTTACTCCTGTCAGTTGCTCCCCGTTTTACCACAGTCACATTTTCAAGGTTCCACTAGCCAGTTCCCCTGAAGCGATACGCCATTATCTGTCAACCTATAGACTGTCACAGTACTCCTGGTGGGAGCTTCTCGAGTTTGCCGATATATTTCGCCTGTTGACGAGGCATTTGGCTACCTTAAGAGAGTCATAGTTACTCCTGTCAGTTGCTCCCCGTTTTACCACAGTCACATTTTCAAGGTTCCACTAGCCAGTTCCCCTGAAGCGATACGCCATTATCTGTCATCCTATAGACTGTCACAGTACTCCTGGTGGGAGCTTCTCGAGTTTGCCGATATATTTCGCCTGTTGACGAGGCATTTGGCTACCTTAAGAGAGTCATAGTTATCCCTGTTAGTTGCTCCCCGTTTTACCACAGTCACATTTTCAAGGTTCCGCTAGCCAGTTCCCCTGAAGCGATACGCTATTATCTGTCAACCTAAAGACTTTCACAGCACTCCTGATGGGAGCTTCTCGAGTTTGCTGATGTATTTCTCCGGTTGACGAGGCATTTGGCTACCTTAAGAGAGTCATAGTTACTCCTGTTAGTTGCTCCCCGTTTTACCACAGTCACATTTTCAAGGTTCCGCTAGCCAGTTCCCCTGAAGCGATACGCCATTATCTGTCAACCTATAGACTGTCACAGTACTCCTGGTGGGAGCTTCTCGAGATAGCCGATGTATTTCGCCTGTTGACGAGGCATTTGGCTACCTTAAGAGAGTCATAGTTACTCCTGTCAGTTGCTCCCCGTTTCACCACAGTCACAATTTCAAGCTTCCTCTAGCCAGTTCACCTGACGCGATACGCCATTGTCTGTCAACCTAATGTCTTTCACAGTACTCCTGCCGTGAGCTTCTCGAGTTGGCCGATGTATTTCGCCTGTTGACGAGGCATTTGGCTACCTTAAGAGAGTCATAGTACTCCTGTCAGTTGCTCCCCATTTTACCACAGTCACATTTTCAAGGTTCCACTAGCCAGTTCCCCTGAAGCGATACGCCATTATCTGTCAACCTATAGACTGTCACAGTACTCCTGGTGGGAGCTTCTCGAGATAGCCGATGTATTTCGCCTGTTGACGAGGCATTTGGCTACCTTAAGAGAGTCATAGTTACTCCTGTCAGTTGCTCCCCGTTTCACCACAGTCACAATTTCAAGCTTCCTCTAGCCAGTTCACCGGACGCGATACGCCATTGTCTGTCCACCTAATGTCTTTCACAGTACTCCTGCCGTGAGCTTCTCGAGTTTGCCGATGTATTTCGCCTGTTGACGAGGCATTTGGCTACCTTAAGAGAGTCATAGTACGCCTGTCAGTTGCTCCCCATTTTACCACAGTCACATTTTCAAGGTTCCACTAGCCAGTTCCCCTGAAGCGATACGCCATTATCTGTCAACCTATAGACTGTCACAGTACTCCTGGTGGGAGCTTCTCGAGATTGCCGATGTATTTCGCCTGTTGACGAGGCATTTGGCTACCTTAAGAGAGTCATAGTTACTCCTGTCAGTTGCTCCCCGTTTTACCACAGTCACATTTTCAACGTTCCACGAGCCAGTTCCCCTGAAGCGATACGCCATTATCTGTCAACCTATAGACTGTCACAGTACTCCTGGTGGGAGCTTCTCGAGTTTGCCGATATATTTCGCCTGTTGACGAGGCATTTGGCTACCTTAAGAGAGTCATAGTTACTCCTGTCAGTTGCTCCCCGTTTTACCACAGTCACATTTTCAAGGTTCCACTAGCCAGTTCCCCTGAAGCGATACGCCATTATCTGTCATCCTATAGACTGTCACAGTACTCCTGGTGGGAGCTTCTCGAGTTTGCCGATATATTTCGCCTGTTGACGAGGCATTTGGCTTCCTTAAGAGAGTCATAGTTATCCCTGTTAGTTGCTCCCCGTTTTACCACAGTCACATTTTCAAGGTTCCGCTAGCCAGTTCCCCTGAAGCGATACGCTATTATCTGTCAACCTAAAGACTTTCACAGCACTCCTGATGGGAGCTTCTCGAGTTTGCTGATGTATTTCTCCGGTTGACGAGGCATTTGGCTACCTTAAGAGAGTCATAGTTACTCCTGTTAGTTGCTCCCCGTTTTACCACAGTCACATTTTCAAGGTTCCGCTAGCCAGTTCCCCTGAAGCGATACGCCATTATCTGTCAACCTATAGACTGTCACAGTACTCCTGGTGGGAGCTTCTTCGAGTTTGCCGATGTATTTCGCCTGTTGACGAGGCATTTGGCTACCTTAAGAGAGTCATAGTTACTCCCGTCAGTTGCTCCCCGTTTTACCACAGTCACATTTTCAAGGTTCCACTAGCCAGTTCCCCTGAAGCGATACGCCATTATCTGTCAACCTAAAGACTTTCACAGCACTCCTGATGGGAGCTTCTCGAGTTTGCCGATGTATTTCGCCTGTTGACGAAGCATTTGGCTACCTTAAGAGAGTCATAGTTACTCCTGTCAGTTGCTCCCCGTTTTACCACAGTCACATTTTCAAGGTTCCGCTAGCCAGTTCCCCTGAAGCGATACGCCATTATCTGTCAACCTATAGACTGTCACAGTACTCCTGGTGGGAGCTTCTTCGAGTTTGCCGATGTATTTCGCCTGTTGACGAGGCATTTGGCTACCTTAAGAGAGTCATAGTTACTCCTGTCAGTTGCTCCCCGTTTTACCACAGTCACATTTTCAAGGTTCCACTAGCCAGTTCCCCTGAAGCGATACGCCATTATCTGTCAACCTATAGACTGTAACAGTACTCCTGGTGGGAGCTTCTCGAGATTGCCGATGTATTTCGCCTGTTGGCTACCTTAAGAGAGTCATAGTTACTCCTGTCAGTTGCTCCCCGTTTTACCACAGTCACATTTTCAAGGTTCCACTAGCCAGTTCCCCTGAAGCGATACGCCATTATCTGTCAACCTATAGACTGTCACAGTACTCCTGGTGGGAGCTTCTCGAGTTTGCCGATATATTTCGCCTGTTGACGAGGCATTTGGCTACCTTAAGAGAGTCATAGTTACTCCTGTCAGTTGCTCCCCGTTTTACCACAGTCACATTTTCAAGGTTCCACTAGCCAGTTCCCCTGAAGCGATACGCCATTATCTGTCATCCTATAGACTGTCACAGTACTCCTGGTGGGAGCTTCTCGAGTTTGCCGATATATTTCGCCTGTTGACGAGGCATTTGGCTACCTTAAGAGAGTCATAGTTATCCCTGTTAGTTGCTCCCCGTTTTACCACAGTCACATTTTCAAGGTTCCGCTAGCCAGTTCCCCTGAAGCGATACGCTATTATCTGTCAACCTAAAGACTTTCACAGCACTCCTGATGGGAGCTTCTCGAGTTTGCTGATGTATTTCTCCGGTTGACGAGGCATTTGGCTACCTTAAGAGAGTCATAGTTACTCCTGTTAGTTGCTCCCCGTTTTACCACAGTCACATTTTCAAGGTTCCGCTAGCCAGTTCCCCTGAAGCGATACGCCATTATCTGTCAACCTATAGACTGTCACAGTACTCCTGGTGGGAGCTTCTCGAGATAGCCGATGTATTTCGCCTGTTGACGAGGCATTTGGCTACCTTAAGAGAGTCATAGTTACTCCTGTCAGTTGCTCCCCGTTTCACCACAGTCACAATTTCAAGCTTCCTCTAGCCAGTTCACCTGACGCGATACGCCATTGTCTGTCAACCTAATGTCTTTCACAGTACTCCTGCCGTGAGCTTCTCGAGTTGGCCGATGTATTTCGCCTGTTGACGAGGCATTTGGCTACCTTAAGAGAGTCATAGTACTCCTGTCAGTTGCTCCCCATTTTACCACAGTCACATTTTCAAGGTTCCACTAGCCAGTTCCCCTGAAGCGATACGCCATTATCTGTCAACCTATAGACTGTCACAGTACTCCTGGTGGGAGCTTCTCGAGATAGCCGATGTATTTCGCCTGTTGACGAGGCATTTGGCTACCTTAAGAGAGTCATAGTTACTCCTGTCAGTTGCTCCCCGTTTCACCACAGTCACAATTTCAAGCTTCCTCTAGCCAGTTCACCGGACGCGATACGCCATTGTCTGTCCACCTAATGTCTTTCACAGTACTCCTGCCGTGAGCTTCTCGAGTTTGCCGATGTATTTCGCCTGTTGACGAGGCATTTGGCTACCTTAAGAGAGTCATAGTACGCCTGTCAGTTGCTCCCCATTTTACCACAGTCACATTTTCAAGGTTCCACTAGCCAGTTCCCCTGAAGCGATACGCCATTATCTGTCAACCTATAGACTGTCACAGTACTCCTGGTGGGAGCTTCTCGAGATTGCCGATGTATTTCGCCTGTTGACGAGGCATTTGGCTACCTTAAGAGAGTCATAGTTACTCCTGTCAGTTGCTCCCCGTTTTACCACAGTCACATTTTCAACGTTCCACGAGCCAGTTCCCCTGAAGCGATACGCCATTATCTGTCAACCTATAGACTGTCACAGTACTCCTGGTGGGAGCTTCTCGAGTTTGCCGATATATTTCGCCTGTTGACGAGGCATTTGGCTACCTTAAGAGAGTCATAGTTACTCCTGTCAGTTGCTCCCCGTTTTACCACAGTCACATTTTCAAGGTTCCACTAGCCAGTTCCCCTGAAGCGATACGCCATTATCTGTCATCCTATAGACTGTCACAGTACTCCTGGTGGGAGCTTCTCGAGTTTGCCGATATATTTCGCCTGTTGACGAGGCATTTGGCTTCCTTAAGAGAGTCATAGTTATCCCTGTTAGTTGCTCCCCGTTTTACCACAGTCACATTTTCAAGGTTCCGCTAGCCAGTTCCCCTGAAGCGATACGCTATTATCTGTCAACCTAAAGACTTTCACAGCACTCCTGATGGGAGCTTCTCGAGTTTGCTGATGTATTTCTACGGTTGACGAGGCATTTGGCTACCTTAAGAGAGTCATGGTTACTCCTGTTAGTTGCTCCCCGTTTTACCACAGTCACATTTTCAAGGTTCCGCTAGCCAGTTCCCCTGAAGCGATACGCCATTATCTGTCAACCTATAGACTGTCACAGTACTCCTGGTGGGAGCTTCTTCGAGTTTGCCGATGTATTTCGCCTGTTGACGAGGCATTTGGCTACCTTAAGAGAGTCATAGTTACTCCCGTCAGTTGCTCCCCGTTTTACCACAGTCACATTTTCAAGGTTCCACTAGCCAGTTCCCCTGAAGCGATACGCCATTATCTGTCAACCTAAAGACTTTCACAGCACTCCTGATGGGAGCTTCTCGAGTTTGCCGATGTATTTCTCCGGTTGACGAGGCATTTGGTTACCTTAAGAGAGTCATAGTTACTCCTGTCAGTTGCTCCCCGTTTTACCACAGTCACATTTTCAAGGTTCCACTAGCCAGTTCCCCTGAAGCGATACGCCATTATCTGTCATCCTATAGACTGTCACAGTACTCCTGGTGGGAGCTTCTCGAGTTTGCCGATATATTTCGCCTGTTGACGAGGCATTTGGCTACCTTAAGAGAGTCATAGTTATCCCTGTTAGTTGCTCCCCGTTTTACCACAGTCACATTTTCAAGGTTCCGCTAGCCAGTTCCCCTGAAGCGATACGCTATTATCTGTCAACCTAAAGACTTTCACAGCACTCCTGATGGGAGCTTCTCGAGTTTGCTGATGTATTTCTCCGGTTGACGAGGCATTTGGCTACCTTAAGAGAGTCATAGTTATCCCTGTTAGTTGCTCCCCGTTTTACCACAGTCACATTTTCAAGGTTCCGCTAGCCAGTTCCCCTGAAGCGATACGCTATTATCTGTCAACCTAAAGACTTTCACAGCACTCCTGATGGGAGCTTCTCGAGTTTGCTGATGTATTTCTCCGGTTGACGAGGCATTTGGCTACCTTAAGAGAGTCATAGTTACTCCTGTTAGTTGCTCCCCGTTTTACCACAGTCACATTTTCAAGGTTCCGCTAGCCAGTTCCCCTGAAGCGATACGCCATTATCTGTCAACCTATAGACTGTCACAGTACTCCTGGTGGGAGCTTCTCGAGATAGCCGATGTATTTCGCCTGTTGACGAGGCATTTGGCTACCTTAAGAGAGTCATAGTTACTCCTGTCAGTTGCTCCCCGTTTCACCACAGTCACAATTTCAAGCTTCCTCTAGCCAGTTCACCTGACGCGATACGCCATTGTCTGTCAACCTAATGTCTTTCACAGTACTCCTGCCGTGAGCTTCTCGAGTTGGCCGATGTATTTCGCCTGTTGACGAGGCATTTGGCTACCTTAAGAGAGTCATAGTACTCCTGTCAGTTGCTCCCCATTTTACCACAGTCACATTTTCAAGGTTCCACTAGCCAGTTCCCCTGAAGCGATACGCCATTATCTGTCAACCTATAGACTGTCACAGTACTCCTGGTGGGAGCTTCTCGAGATAGCCGATGTATTTCGCCTGTTGACGAGGCATTTGGCTACCTTAAGAGAGTCATAGTTACTCCTGTCAGTTGCTCCCCGTTTCACCACAGTCACAATTTCAAGCTTCCTCTAGCCAGTTCACCGGACGCGATACGCCATTGTCTGTCCACCTAATGTCTTTCACAGTACTCCTGCCGTGAGCTTCTCGAGTTTGCCGATGTATTTCGCCTGTTGACGAGATATTTGGCTACCTTAAGAGAGTCATAGTACGCCTGTCAGTTGCTCCCCATTTTACCACAGTCACATTTTCAAGGTTCCACTAGCCAGTTCCCCTGAAGCGATACGCCATTATCTGTCAACCTATAGACTGTCACAGTACTCCTGGTGGGAGCTTCTCGAGATTGCCGATGTATTTCGCCTGTTGACGAGGCATTTGGCTACCTTAAGAGAGTCATAGTTACTCCTGTCAGTTGCTCCCCGTTTTACCACAGTCACATTTTCAACGTTCCACGAGCCAGTTCCCCTGAAGCGATACGCCATTATCTGTCAACCTATAGACTGTCACAGTACTCCTGGTGGGAGCTTCTCGAGTTTGCCGATATATTTCGCCTGTTGACGAGGCATTTGGCTACCTTAAGAGAGTCATAGTTACTCCTGTCAGTTGCTCCCCGTTTTACCACAGTCACATTTTCAAGGTTCCACTAGCCAGTTCCCCTGAAGCGATACGCCATTATCTGTCATCCTATAGACTGTCACAGTACTCCTGGTGGGAGCTTCTCGAGTTTGCCGATATATTTCGCCTGTTGACGAGGCATTTGGCTTCCTTAAGAGAGTCATAGTTATCCCTGTTAGTTGCTCCCCGTTTTACCACAGTCACATTTTCAAGGTTCCGCTAGCCAGTTCCCCTGAAGCGATACGCTATTATCTGTCAACCTAAAGACTTTCACAGCACTCCTGATGGGAGCTTCTCGAGTTTGCTGATGTATTTCTACGGTTGACGAGGCATTTGGCTACCTTAAGAGAGTCATGGTTACTCCTGTTAGTTGCTCCCCGTTTTACCACAGTCACATTTTCAAGGTTCCGCTAGCCAGTTCCCCTGAAGCGATACGCCATTATCTGTCAACCTATAGACTGTCACAGTACTCCTGGTGGGAGCTTCTTCGAGTTTGCCGATGTATTTCGCCT
The DNA here is from genome assembly GCF_023864345.2 of Schistocerca serialis cubense. Taxonomy (NCBI): domain Eukaryota; kingdom Metazoa; phylum Arthropoda; class Insecta; order Orthoptera; family Acrididae; genus Schistocerca; species Schistocerca serialis. The sequence goes on from NC_064640.1 coordinate 969,544,414, forward strand.
GTTGACGAGGCATTTGGCTATTCAACAGCCGTCTTTATTCAGAAACTGAATAACACAAATATATATACAAATATATGTGTGGCAGGTGTTCTCGCCATGTCCGCCACCGAGGTGGGGACTTACAAGGGCGAAGCCACAATAAAAGTATACAACTAACATATAAGTACATATATAAGTGCAGGAAGGAAAACAAAAATAACACAAATTACAGACAAATAGAAGAAAGAACAAAGACGGGTTATTCCTCCTGTGGATAGGCCCCAGGAGTCAAGGCGAAGAAAAATATCCAGCAGCCTAGCCGACGCCGACTCGCTGCTTCGGGCTAGGAGCCGTCATACGCTCGAAAATCTTGTACATTTTGCAGCAGCTCTGTAGTGTTCTGGTGCTCAGCACCGCCAGTTCTCGGGGTCGGAAGCCTAAGGCGGCGAGATCCCTCGCCGACGCTGGAGACCATACACCCCTCCAGTTCAACGTCGCGGTGGACACAATCACCTCCTCAACGTCACGGTGCAGGTTGGAGATGGCACGCCGGATGGACGGCGTGTCGTAGTAGGCCGCCTTCTGGGAGTGACACCAGTCGAGCCGGAGGTGGTCTCCGACTATCTGGGCGTCGACCACGCGGGCGATGCCGTCTTTGACCGCCACCACGTCAGGCTTGCGGATGCCCTCAGGTGTTCGGAGGTGGGGCTCCACGGAGACATTGAAGCCCCTCTGCGCGAGTCCACGGGCGACATAACGCACTACAGCGTCATGGCGCTTGACCCGGGACCCGTGCGTCCTAAAGCAAGCCTGAAGTACGTGGTTGGCGGTCTCCACGGCCTGGCACCCCGCGCGGCATCTGGTGTCCGCCTCCCGCCCGCGACTGCGCCGTGCCTTCGTAGGGAAGGCGTTGATGCGGGCGCGGAGGGCGTCGATGTATTCACGCCCAGATAGCAGGCGACTGGTGTCGGCGACCCACTGATGTTGGCCACTGACGGCGGCAGAAGATGACAGCGCCGCACCGTCAATGGCGATGTGTAGGCGCGCCGCCCACATTTCCCCAACCTGCGTTGACGATTTGAGGAGGTGGCCCTCCCACATTAGGTGGCGCTCCAGCACCTCGATCTCACGCTGCACCTCCTCCATGCCTGCACCGTCGCAGGCTGGCCCTATCTTCTTCAGCGCCAGGAGACGGGACCGACGGAGGGTTGGACCCATCCATCGGCAAGATGGAATGCCGAGGCCCCCCTGGGCAACAGGAGCGTGGAAGTATCCCAGGGGGGTGTCCGCCGGAAGGCGGAACCATCTCCTGACGGCGGCCCGGATGGTGACGTCGGCCGACTTCAATGCACCCACCCGGGTGCGGCTGAGGGCCAGCCCGTGGTACAGGCCAGGGAGAAGTACGTTGGTGAGAGCGTGGAGGCGCTGTTGCGGCTTCAGCGGAGCTCGGGAGATGACGCCAAGCTGCTCCACCAGGTGGCGACGTGGGTTGAAGACACAGCGACCCGCCGTGGAAAATTGCAGCCCCAGGTACCGGAAGGTTTCACCCACACGCAGGGCAGGCAAGGTGGTATTGCCTGCTGTGAAGGTGACATTGCTGTCCACCTTCACCTTCTTCTCGCGCCCTGACGCGACTAAGGCGAGGGTGAAACACTTCCGGGCGTTGATCTGCAGCCCCAGGTGGGCGAGGGCTGCGGTAGCTGCGTCGATGAGGGACTGCAAGCCCCTCGGGGTCGCTGCAAACAGCAAGACGTCATCTGCAAAGGCCGCAGCGTTGACTCTGCGACCGAGGATCCGAGCTCCGATGTGGGAGGGCAGTTGGCCTAAAACGTAGTCCACCGCAAAGTTGAACAGGAGGGGGGAGAGGGGATCGCCCTGGCGAACGCCCCGTGCTGGCTGCACAGACACGCCCACGCCGGCGCCGTCCGCTATCACTGTCGTGCTGCCCTCGTAGCACCGCTCGACATACTCGACAAAGCAATCCGGTAGGCCATGCGCCTTCAGCACGGGGCGAAGGGCAGCATGATCCACCGAATCAAATGCCTTAGATACGTCGATCGATGCCACAAAGACAGAGCGGCAGGAGCGAACTGCGTCGGTGAGAGCAGTGTCCAAGATGAAAGTATTTTCCAACATCCCATCCCGAGGGATGAATGCCCGCTGACGTTCGTCCACAGCACAAGCGCGCATCAGGCGTGACGCGAGAACCTTGTGAAAGGTCCGCGCCAACACCGAGCAGACCGTAATGGGGCGAAAGTCAGCGGGGGATGTTGGTGCAGCCGTTTTCGGGAGAAGGGACGTCCGCGCGCGAAGCAGGCGTTCCGGAAGGGCGCGGGCCAGAAGGAAGAGATTCATCACTTTCACCAGGACTTCATGCGGCAGGCGCCGCAACTCCGCTGGGGTAAGGCCGTCAGGCCCAGCTGCTGATCCCCTGGGCGGCAACGCGGCGGCGACCTCCTCATGTGTGACCGGCCCCCATAGGCACTCAAGAGCGACAGGCTCCGAGTGCGGGAGGAGGCGGTCACGGATGAAGCCCGCGGTGGAGACGGGCTTCTTAGTGAAGAGGTCCGCCCAGAAGTCCAGCAGACCAGGGATGGCAGGTGGCGGCTGGAGCAGGGTGCCATCCAAGAGGCCGCGCACGCAACGTGCACGCGACCGTCGGAAGGCATCCTGCGTTCTTGCGTATTCCCAGCGGCGCCGCTTGCGCTTCTGCGTCGGCGGCGCGGCAGGCGGCCGCTTCGATGGTTGGCGCGGCCGCTGTGTCCTGGTGATCGATCTCTCCCCTCTGGACCCGACCGACGCAAGGGCATCCGGGAGCATGCCCAGGATGACATCGGGCGGCGTGCCCCGCCCCAGACCTATGACTCGATCCAGGGCAGAGAAACGCTGGGCGGAAGCAGGTAGCCCCGCCAGATGCTCCCAGATGGCGGCGTCAGTCGGCCCCTCCGGCGGCGGCCCGGTGGTGTCGGCCGCGAAGTCCTCGGCTGCGTCGACGGGCGGCGCAGCGGCCTCGCCCGCGTCAGGCGGCGGGCTCGCTGCTCCCCGGCGGGACGCCGGCTCTTCCCCCCGACCGATCTCAAGCGCCTCCATGAACTGGCGGACAAGCTGCTTGTGGGCAGCTTGCCGCCGTCGGCACTTGATTGCCTCAAGCGTTCGGTCGGGGAACATCCTGATGAGCTCTTGATTAACAAAGAAGAACCGGGCGTCCCTCTCAAGGAACAGTTCGGCCTCCGCCTTGGCGAGCGACAGGACTTCTTCCTCCGTCCACCTCGCGCGATGCCTCTCCGTCACGATCTCCGCGTTGGCGGCCGCAAGATGTTGGCGGCGGCGATGGACCCCGAGACCATTCTTGGTGGTGAAGCTGCGGTGGCACTCACTACAGGCGTATACAGCTGCAAAAGGTACAAGATTTTCGGCACGGCCGGTTGGCCGGCTAGGTGCTGGGGGAGTTGGGGTGGCACCTTCAGCGGAAGGGCCACCACTTATTCTTTGATTACTGCCCCCAACTAACAAAGGGATAGTGCGAGGGGGGGCTGGTAACCCCCCCAAGCCCCTGGTGCGGTCTTCCACTCTGCGAAAATCAGCGGGCCCACGAGAAGGGGAGAAGACCGCAGGAGAGGAGAGGCTAAGAGGGCTAGGCCCATGTATTGCGCATCACTCTCCCTGTAACTATAACCCAAGGAAGGCACCTCGCAGCAGCAGCACGACTACATCAAGACCGCACTTCGAAAAGCCAAGTCCGGATGCAGCCACACCGCCGCCACTTGGCCACCTTAAGAGAGTCATAGTTACTCCCATATACGCCATTATCTGTCAACCTAAAGACTTTCACAGCACTCCTGATGGGAGCTTCTCGAGTTTGCCGATGTATTTCTCCGGTTGACGAGGCATTTGGTTACCTTAAGAGAGTCATAGTTACTCCTGTCAGTTGCTCCCCGTTTTACCACAGTCACATTTTCAAGGTTCCACTAGCCAGTTCCCCTGAAGCGATACGCCATTATCTGTCATCCTATAGACTGTCACAGTACTCCTGGTGGGAGCTTCTCGAGTTTGCCGATATATTTCGCCTGTTGACGAGGCATTTGGCTACCTTAAGAGAGTCATAGTTATCCCTGTTAGTTGCTCCCCGTTTTACCACAGTCACATTTTCAAGGTTCCGCTAGCCAGTTCCCCTGAAGCGATACGCTATTATCTGTCAACCTAAAGACTTTCACAGCACTCCTGATGGGAGCTTCTCGAGTTTGCTGATGTATTTCTCCGGTTGACGAGGCATTTGGCTACCTTAAGAGAGTCATAGTTACTCCTGTTAGTTGCTCCCCGTTTTACCACAGTCACATTTTCAAGGTTCCGCTAGCCAGTTCCCCTGAAGCGATACGCCATTATCTGTCAACCTTTAGACTGTCACAGTACTCCTGGTGGGAGCTTCTTCGAGTTTGCCGATGTATTTCGCCTGTTGACGAGGCATTTGGCTACCTTAAGAGAGTCATAGTTACTCCTGTCAGTTGCTCCCCGTTTTACCACAGTCACATTTTCAAGGTTCCACTAGCCAGTTCCCCTGAAGCGATACGCCATTATCTGTCAACCTATAGACTGTAACAGTACTCCTGGTGGGAGCTTCTCGAGATTGCCGATGTATTTCGCCTGTTGGCTACCTTAAGAGAGTCATAGTTACTCCTTTCAGTTGCTCCCCGTTTTACCACAGTCACATTTTCAAGGTTCCACTAGCCAGTTCCCCTGAAGCGATACGCCATTATCTGTCAACCTATAGACTGTCACAGTACTCCTGGTGGGAGCTTCTCGAGTTTGCCGATATATTTCGCCTGTTGACGAGGCATTTGGCTACCTTAAGAGAGTCATAGTTACTCCTGTCAGTTGCTCCCCGTTTTACCACAGTCACATTTTCAAGGTTCCACTAGCCAGTTCCCCTGAAGCGATACGCCATTATCTGTCATCCTATAGACTGTCACAGTACTCCTGGTGGGAGCTTCTCGAGTTTGCCGATATATTTCGCCTGTTGACGAGGCATTTGGCTACCTTAAGAGAGTCATAGTTATCCCTGTTAGTTGCTCCCCGTTTTACCACAGTCACATTTTCAAGGTTCCGCTAGCCAGTTCCCCTGAAGCGATACGCTATTATCTGTCAACCTAAAGACTTTCACAGCACTCCTGATGGGAGCTTCTCGAGTTTGCTGATGTATTTCTCCGGTTGACGAGGCATTTGGCTACCTTAAGAGAGTCATAGTTACTTCTGTTAGTTGCTCCCCGTTTTACCACAGTCACATTTTCAAGGTTCCGCTAGCCAGTTCCCCTGAAGCGATACGCCATTATCTGTCAACCTATAGACTGTCACAGTACTCCTGGTGGGAGCTTCTTCGAGTTTGCCGATGTATTTCGCCTGTTGACGAGGCATTTGGCTACCTTAAGAGAGTCATAGTTACTCCTGTCAGTTGCTCCCCGTTTTACCACAGTCACATTTTCAAGGTTCCGCTAGCCAGTTCCCCTGAAGCGATACGCCATTATCTGCCAACCTATAGACTGTAACAGTACTCCTGGTGGGAGCTTCTCGAGTTTGCCGATGTATTTCGCCTGTTGACGAGGCATTTGGCTACCTTAAGAGAGTCATAGTTACTCCTGTCAGTTGCTCCCCGTTTTACCACAGTCACATTTTCAAGGTTCCACTAGCCAGTTCCCCTGAAGCGATACGCCATTATCTGTCAACCTAAAGACTTTCACAGCACTCCTGATGGGAGCTTCTCGAGTTTGCCGATGTATTTCTCCGGTTGACGAGGCATTTGGCTACCTTAAGAGAGTCATAGTTACTCCTGTCAGTTGCTCCCCGTTTCACCACAGTCACAATTTCAAGCTTCCTCTAGCCAGTTCACCTGACGCGATACGCCATTGTCTGTCAACCTAATGTCTTTAACAGTACTCCTGCCGTGAGCTTCTCGAGTTGGCCGATGTATTTCGCCTGTTGACGAGGCATTTGGCTACCTTAAGAGAGTCATAGTACTCCTGTCAGTTGCTCCCCATTTTACCACAGTCACATTTTCAAGGTTCCACTAGCCAGTTCCCCTGAAGCGATACGCCATTATCTGTCAACCTATAGACTGTCACAGTACTCCTGGTGGGAGCTTCTCGAGATAGCCGATGTATTTCGCCTGTTGACGAGGCATTTGGCTACCTTAAGAGAGTCATAGTTACTCCTGTCAGTTGCTCCCCGTTTTACCACAGTCACATATTCAACGTTCCACGAGCCAGTTCCCCTGAAGCGATACGCCATTATCTGTCAACCTATAGACTGTCACAGTACTCCTGGTGGGAGCTTCTCGAGATTGCCGATGTATTTCGCCTGTTGACGAGGCATTTGGCTACCTTAAGAGAGTCATAGTTACTCCTGTCAGTTGCTCCCCGTTTTACCACAGTCACATTTTCAACGTTCCACGAGCCAGTTCCCCTTAAGCGATACGCCATTATCTGTCAACCTATAGACTGTCACAGTACTCCTGGTGGGAGCTTCTCGAGTTTGCCGATATATTTCGCCTGTTGACGAGGCATTTGGCTACCTTAAGAGAGTCATAGTTACTCCTGTTAGTTGCTCCCCGTTTTACCACAGTCACATTTTCAAGGTTCCGCTAGCCAGTTCCCCTGAAGCGATACGCCATTATCTGTCAACCTATAGACTGTCACAGTACTCCTGGTGGGAGCTTCTTCGAGTTTGCCGATGTATTTCGCCTGTTGACGAGGCATTTGGCTACCTTAAGAGAGTCATTGTTACTCCTGTCAGTTGCTCCCCGTTTTACCACAGTCACATTTTCAAGCTTCCTCTAGCCAGTTCACCTGACGCGATACGCCATTGTCTGTCAACCTAATGTCTTTCACAGTACTCCTGCCGTGAGCTTCTCGAGTTTGCCGATGTATTTCGCCTGTTGACGAGGCATTTCGCTACCTTAAGAGAGTCATATTACTCCTGTCAGTTGCTCCCCATTTTACCACAGTCACATTTTCAAGGTTCCACTAGCCAGTTCCCCTGAAGCGATACGCCATTATCTGTCAACCTATAGACTTTCACAGTACTCCTGGTGGGAGCTTCTCGAGATTGCCGATGTATTTCGCCTGTTGACGAGGCATTTGGCTACCTTAAGAGAGACATAGTTACTCCTGTCAGTTGCTCCCCGTTTTACCACAGTCACATTTTCAACGTTCCACGAGCCAGTTCCCCTGAAGCGATACGCCATTATCTGTCAACCTATAGACTGTCACAGTACTCCTGGTGGGAGATTCTCGAGTTTGCCGATGTATTTCGCCTGTTGACGAGGCATTTGGCTACCTTAAGAGAGTCATAGTTACTCCTGTCAGTTGCTCCCCGTTTTACCACAGTCACATTTTCAAGGTTCCACTAGCCAGTTCCCCTGAAGCGATACGCCATTATCTGTCAACCTAAAGACTTTCACAGCACTCCTGATGGGAGCTTCTCGAGTTTGCCGATGTATTTCTCCGGTTGACGAGGCATTTGGCTACCTTAAGAAAGTCATAGTTACTCCTGTCAGTTGCTCCCCGTTTCACCACAGTCACAATTTCAAGCTTCCTCTAGCCAGTTCACCGGACGCGATACGCCATTGTCTGTCCACCTAATGTCTTTCACAGTACTCCTGCCGTGAGCTTCTCGAGTTTGCCGATGTATTTCGCCTGTTGACGAGGCATTTGGCTACCTTAAGAGAGTCATAGTACTCCTGTCAGTTGCTCCCCATTTTACCACAGTCACATTTTCAAGGTTCCACTAGCCAGTTCCCCTGAAGCGATACGCCATTATCTGTCAACCTATAGACTGTCACAGTACTCCTGGTGGGAGCTTCTCGAGATTGCCGATGTATTTCGCCTGTTGACGAGGCATTTGGCTACCTTAAGAGAGTCATAGTTACTCCTGTCAGTTGCTCCCCGTTTTACCACAGTCACATTTTCAACGTTCCACTAGCCAGTTCCCCTGAAGCGATACGCCATTATCTGTCAACCTATAGACTGTCACAGTACTCCTGGTGGGAGCTTCTTCGAGTTTGCCGATGTATTTCGCCTGTTGACGAGGCATTTGGCTACCTTAAGAGAGTCATTGTTACTCCTGTCAGTTGCTCCCCGTTTTACCACAGTCACATTTTCAAGCTTCCTCTAGCCAGTTCACCTGACGCGATACGCCATTGTCTGTCAACCTAATGTCTTTCACAGTACTCCTGCCGTGAGCTTCTCGAGTTTGCCGATGTATTTCGCCTGTTGACGAGGCATTTCGCTACCTTAAGAGAGTCATATTACTCCTGTCAGTTGCTCCCCATTTTACCACAGTCACATTTTCAAGGTTCCACTAGCCAGTTCCCCTGAAGCGATACGCCATTATCTGTCAACCTATAGACTTTCACAGTACTCCTGGTGGGAGCTTCTCGAGATTGCCGATGTATTTCGCCTGTTGACGAGGCATTTGGCTACCTTAAGAGAGACATAGTTACTCCTGTCAGTTGCTCCCCGTTTTACCACAGTCACATTTTCAACGTTCCACGAGCCAGTTCCCCTGAAGCGATACGCCATTATCTGTCAACCTATAGACTGTCACAGTACTCCTGGTGGGAGATTCTCGAGTTTGCCGATGTATTTCGCCTGTTGACGAGGCATTTGGCTACCTTAAGAGAGTCATAGTTACTCCTGTCAGTTGCTCCCCGTTTTACCACAGTCACATTTTCAAGGTTCCACTAGCCAGTTCCCCTGAAGCGATACGCCATTATCTGTCAACCTAAAGACTTTCACAGCACTCCTGATGGGAGCTTCTCGAGTTTGCCGATGTATTTCTCCGGTTGACGAGGCATTTGGCTACCTTAAGAAAGTCATAGTTACTCCTGTCAGTTGCTCCCCGTTTCACCACAGTCACAATTTCAAGCTTCCTCTAGCCAGTTCACCGGACGCGATACGCCATTGTCTGTCCACCTAATGTCTTTCACAGTACTCCTGCCGTGAGCTTCTCGAGTTTGCCGATGTATTTCGCCTGTTGACGAGGCATTTGGCTACCTTAAGAGAGTCATAGTACTCCTGTCAGTTGCTCCCCATTTTACCACAGTCACATTTTCAAGGTTCCACTAGCCAGTTCCCCTGAAGCGATACGCCATTATCTGTCAACCTATAGACTGTCACAGTACTCCTGGTGGGAGCTTCTCGAGATTGCCGATGTATTTCGCCTGTTGACGAGGCATTTGGCTACCTTAAGAGAGTCATAGTTACTCCTGTCAGTTGCTCCCCGTTTTACCACAGTCACATTTTCAACGTTTCACGAGCCAGTTCCCCTGAAGCGATACGCCATTATCTGTCAACCTATAGACTGTCACAGTACTCCTGGTGGGAGCTTCTCGAGTTTGCCGATATATTTCGCCTGTTGACGAGGCATTTGGCTACCTTAAGAGAGTCATAGTTACTCCTGTCAGTTGCTCCCCGTTTTACCACAGTCACATTTTCAAGGTTCCACTAGCCAGTTCCCCTGAAGCGATACGCCATTATCTGTCATCCTATAGACTGTCACAGTACTCCTGGTGGGAGCTTCTCGAGTTTGCCGATATATTTCGCCTGTTGACGAGGCATTTGGCTACCTTAAGAGAGTCATAGTTATCCCTGTTAGTTGCTCCCCGTTTTACCACAGTCACATTTTCAAGGTTCCGCTAGCCAGTTCCCCTGAAGCGATACGCTATTATCTGTCAACCTAAAGACTTTCACAGCACTCCTGATGGGAGCTTCTCGAGTTTGCTGATGTATTTCTACGGTTGACGAGGCATTTGGCTACCTTAAGAGAGTCATGGTTACTCCTGTTAGTTGCTCCCCGTTTTACCACAGTCACATTTTCAAGGTTCCGCTAGCCAGTTCCCCTGAAGCGATACGCCATTATCTGTCAACCTATAGACTGTCACAGTACTCCTGGTGGGAGCTTCTTCGAGTTTGCCGATGTATTTCGCCTGTTGACGAGGCATTTGACTACCTTAAGAGAGTCATAGTTACTCCCGTCAGTTGCTCCCCGTTTTACCACAGTCACATTTTCAAGGTTCCACTAGCCAGTTCCCCTGAAGCGATACGCCATTATCTGTCAACCTAAAGACTTTCACAGCACTCCTGATGGGAGCTTCTCGAGTTTGCCGATGTATTTCTCCGGTTGACGAGGCATTTGGTTACCTTAAGAGAGTCATAGTTACTCCTGTCAGTTGCTCCCCGTTTTACCACAGTCACATTTTCAAGGTTCCACTAGCCAGTTCCCCTGAAGCGATACGCCATTATCTGTCATCCTATAGACTGTCACAGTACTCCTGGTGGGAGCTTCTCGAGTTTGCCGATATATTTCGCCTGTTGACGAGGCATTTGGCTACCTTAAGAGAGTCATAGTTATCCCTGTTAGTTGCTCCCCGTTTTACCACAGTCACATTTTCAAGGTTCCGCTAGCCAGTTCCCCTGAAGCGATACGCTATTATCTGTCAACCTAAAGACTTTCACAGCACTCCTGATGGGAGCTTCTCGAGTTTGCTGATGTATTTCTCCGGTTGACGAGGCATTTGGCTACCTTAAGAGAGTCATAGTTACTCCTGTTAGTTGCTCCCCGTTTTACCACAGTCACATTTTCAAGGTTCCGCTAGCCAGTTCCCCTGAAGCGATACGCCATTATCTGTCAACCTATAGACTGTCACAGTACTCCTGGTGGGAGCTTCTTCGAGTTTGCCGATGTATTTCGCCTGTTGACGAGGCATTTGGCTACCTTAAGAGAGTCATAGTTACTCCTGTCAGTTGCTCCCCGTTTTACCACAGTCACATTTTCAAGGTTCCACTAGCCAGTTCCCCTGAAGCGATACGCCATTATCTGTCAACCTATAGACTGTAACAGTACTCCTGGTGGGAGCTTCTCGAGATTGCCGATGTATTTCGCCTGTTGGCTACCTTAAGAGAGTCATAGTTACTCCTGTCAGTTGCTCCCCGTTTTACCACAGTCACATTTTCAAGGTTCCACTAGCCAGTTCCCCTGAAGCGATACGCCATTATCTGTCAACCTATAGACTGTCACAGTACTCCTGGTGGGAGCTTCTCGAGTTTGCCGATATATTTCGCCTGTTGACGAGGCATTTGGCTACCTTAAGAGAGTCATAGTTACTCCTGTCAGTTGCTCCCCGTTTTACCACAGTCACATTTTCAAGGTTCCACTAGCCAGTTCCCCTGAAGCGATACGCCATTATCTGTCATCCTATAGACTGTCACAGTACTCCTGGTGGGAGCTTCTCGAGTTTGCCGATATATTTCGCCTGTTGACGAGGCATTTGGCTACCTTAAGAGAGTCATAGTTATCCCTGTTAGTTGCTCCCCGTTTTACCACAGTCACATTTTCAAGGTACCGCTAGCCAGTTCCCCTGAAGCGATACGCTATTATCTGTCAACCTAAAGACTTTCACAGCACTCCTGATGGGAGCTTCTCGAGTTTGCTGATGTATTTCTCCGGTTGACGAGGCATTTGGCTACCTTAAGAGAGTCATAGTTACTCCTGTTAGTTGCTCCCCGTTTTACCACAGTCACATTTTCAAGGTTCCGCTAGCCAGTTCCCCTGAAGCGATACGCCATTATCTGTCAACCTATAGACTGTCACAGTACTCCTGGTGGGAGCTTCTTCGAGTTTGCCGATGTATTTCGCCTGTTGACGAGGCATTTGGCTACCTTAAGAGAGTCATAGTTACTCCTGTCAGTTGCTCCCCGTTTTACCACAGTCACATTTTCAAGGTTCCGCTAGCCAGTTCCCCTGAAGCGATACGCCATTATCTGTCAACCTAAAGACTTTCACAGCACTCCTGATGGGAGCTTCTCGAGTTTGCCGATGTATTTCTCCGGTTGACGAGGCATTTGGCTACCTTAAGAGAGTCATAGTTACTCCTGTCAGTTGCTCCCCGTTTCACCACAGTCACAATTTCAAGCTTCCTCTAGCCAGTTCACCTGACGCGATACGCCATTGTCTGTCAACCTAATGTCTTTCACAGTACTCCTGCCGTGAGCTTCTCGAGTTGGCCGATGTATTTCGCCTGTTGACGAGGCATTTGGCTACCTTAAGAGAGTCATAGTACTCCTGTCAGTTGCTCCCCATTTTACCACAGTCACATTTTCAAGGTTCCACTAGCCAGTTCCCCTGAAGCGATACGCCATTATCTGTCAACCTATAGACTGTCACAGTACTCCTGGTGGGAGCTTCTCGAGATAGCCGATGTGTTTCGCCTGTTGACGAGGCATTTGGCTACCTTAAGAGAGTCATAGTTACTCCTGTCAGTTGCTCCCCGTTTTACCACAGTCACATATTCAACGTTCCACGAGCCAGTTCCCCTGAAGCGATACGCCATTATCTGTCAACCTATAGACTGTCACAGTACTCCTGATGGGAGCTTCTCGAGTTTGCCGATGTATTTCTCCGGTTGACGAGGCATTTGGCTACCTTAAGAGAGTCATAGTACTCCTGTCAGTTGCTCCCCATTTTACCACAGTCACATTTTCAAGGTTCCACTAGCCAGTTCCCCTGAAGCGATACGCCATTATCTGTCAACCTATAGACTGTCACAGTACTCCTGGTGGGAGCTTCTCGAGATTGCCGATGTATTTCGCCTGTTGACGAGGCATTTGGCTACCTTAAGAGAGTCATAGTTACTCCTGTCAGTTGCTCCCCGTTTTACCACAGTCACATTTTCAACGTTCCACGAGCCAGTTCCCCTGAAGCGATACGCCATTATCTGTCAACCTAAAGACTTTCACAGCACTCCTGATGGGAGCTTCTCGAGTTTGCCGATGTATTTCTCCGGTTGACGAGGCATTTGGCTACCTTAAGAGAGTCATAGTTACTCCTGTCAGTTGCTCCCCGTTTCACCACAGTCACAATTTCAAGCTTCCTCTAGCCAGTTCACCTGACGCGATACGCCATTGTCTGTCAACCTAATGTCTTTCACAGTACTCCTGCCGTGAGCTTCTCGAGTTGGCCGATGTATTTCGCCTGTTGACGAGGCATTTGGCTACCTTAAGAGAGTCATAGTACTCCTGTCAGTTGCTCCCCATTTTACCACAGTCACATTTTCAAGGTTCCACTAGCCAGTTCCCCTGAAGCGATACGCCATTATCTGTCAACCTATAGACTGTCACAGTACTCCTGGTGGGAGCTTCTCGAGATTGCCGATGTATTTCGCCTGTTGACGAGGCATTTGGCTACCTTAAGAGAGTCATAGTTACTCCTGTCAGTTGCTCCCCGTTTTACCACAGTCACATTTTCAACGTTCCACGAGCCAGTTCCCCTGAAGCGATACGCCATTATCTGTCAACCTATAGACTGTCACAGTACTCCTGGTGGGAGCTTCTCGAGTTTGCCGATATATTTCGCCTGTTGACGAGGCATTTGGCTACCTTAAGAGAGTCATAGTTACTCCTGTTAGTTGCTCCCCGTTTTGCCACAGTCACATTTTCAAGGTTCCGCTAGCCAGTTCCCCTGAAGCGATACGCCATTATCTGTCAACCTAAAGACTTTCACAGCACTCCTGATGGGAGCTTCTCGAGTTTGCCGATGTATTTCTCCGGTTGACGAGGCATTTGGCTACCTTAAGAGAGTCATAGTTACTCCTGTCAGTTGCTCCCCGTTTTACCACAGTCACATTTTCAACGTTCCACGAGCCAGTTCCCCTGAAGCGATACGCCATTATCTGTTAACCTAAAGACTTTCACAGCACTCCTGATGGGAGCTTCTCGAGTTTGCCGATGTATTTCTCCGGTTGACGAGGCATTTGGCTACCTTAAGAGAGTCATAGTTACTCCTGTCAGTTGCTCCCCGTTTCACCACAGTCACAATTTCAAGCTTCCTCTAGCCAGTTCACCTGACGCGATACGCCATTGTCTGTCAACCTAATGTCTTTCACAGTACTCCTGCCGTGAGCTTCTCGAGTTGGCCGATGTATTTCGCCTGTTGACGAGGCATTTGGCTACCTTAAGAGAGTCATAGTACTCCTGTCAGTTGCTCCCCATTTTACCACAGTCACATTTTCAAGGTTCCACTAGCCAGTTCCCCTGAAGCGATACGCCAATATCTGTCAACCTATAGACTGTCACAGTACTCCTGGTGGGAGCTTCTCGAGATTGCCGATGTATTTCGCCTGTTGACGAGGCATTTGGCTACCTTAAGAGAGTCATAGTTACTCCTGTCAGTTGCTCTCCGTTTTACCACAGTCACATTTTCAACGTTCCACGAGCCAGTTCCCCTGAAGCGATACGCCATTATCTGTCAACCTATAGACTGTCACAGTACTCCTGGTGGGAGCTTCTCGAGTTTGCCGATATATTTCGCCTGTTGACGAGGCATTTGGCTACCTTAAGAGAGTCATAGTTACTCCTGTCAGTTGCTCCACGTTTCACCACAGTCACAATTTCAAGCTTCCTCTAGCCAGTTCCCCTGAAGCGATACGCCATTATCTGTCAACCTAAAGACTTTCACAGCACTCCTGATGGGAGCTTCTCGAGTTTGCCGATGTATTTCTCCGGTTGACGAGGCATTTGGCTACCTTAAGAGAGTCATAGTTACTCCTGTCAGTTGCTCCCCGTTTTACCACAGTCACATTTTCAACGTTCCACGAGCCAGTTCCCCTGAAGCGATACGCCATTATCTGTCAACCTAAAGACTTTCACAGCACTCCTGATGGGAGCTTCTCGAGTTTGCCGATGTATTTCTCCGGTTGACGAGGCATTTGGCTACCTTAAGAGAGTCATAGTTACTCCTGTCAGTTGCTCCCCGTTTCACCACAGTCACAATTTCAAGCTTCCTCTAGCCAGTTCACCTGACGCGATACGCCATTGTCTGTCAACCTAATGTCTTTCACAGTACTCCTGCCGTGAGCTTCTCGAGTTGGCCGATGTATTTCGCCTGTTGACGAGGCATTTGGCTACCTTAAGAGAGTCATAGTACTCCTGTCAGTTGCTCCCCATTTTACCACAGTCACATTTTCAAGGTTCCACTAGCCAGTTCCCCTGAAGCGATACGCCATTATCTGTCAACCTATAGACTGTCACAGTACTCCTGGTGGGAGCTTCTCGAGATTGCCGATGTATTTCGCCTGTTGACGAGGCATTTGGCTACCTTAAGAGAGTCATAGTTACTCCTGTCAGTTGCTCCCCGTTTTACCACAGTCACATTTTCAACGTTCCACGAGCCAGTTCCCCTGAAGCGATACGCCATTATCTGTCAACCTATAGACTGTCACAGTACTCCTGGTGGGAGCTTCTCGAGTTTGCCGATATATTTCGCCTGTTGACGAGGCATTTGGCTACCTTAAGAGAGTCATAGTTACTCCTGTTAGTTGCTCCCCGTTTTGCCACAGTCACATTTTCAAGGTTCCGCTAGCCAGTTCCCCTGAAGCGATACGCCATTATCTGTCAACCTAAAGACTTTCACAGCACTCCTGATGGGAGCTTCTCGAGTTTGCCGATGTATTTCTCCGGTTGACGAGGCATTTGGCTACCTTAAGAGAGTCATAGTTACTCCTGTCAGTTGCTCCCCGTTTTACCACAGTCACATTTTCAACGTTCCACGAGCCAGTTCCCCTGAAGCGATACGCCATTATCTGTTAACCTAAAGACTTTCACAGCACTCCTGATGGGAGCTTCTCGAGTTTGCCGATGTATTTCTCCGGTTGACGAGGCATTTGGCTACCTTAAGAGAGTCATAGTTACTCCTGTCAGTTGCTCCCCGTTTCACCACAGTCACAATTTCAAGCTTCCTCTAGCCAGTTCACCTGACGCGATACGCCATTGTCTGTCAACCTAATGTCTTTCACAGTACTCCTGCCGTGAGCTTCTCGAGTTGGCCGATGTATTTCGCCTGTTGACGAGGCATTTGGCTACCTTAAGAGAGTCATAGTACTCCTGTCAGTTGCTCCCCATTTTACCACAGTCACATTTTCAAGGTTCCACTAGCCAGTTCCCCTGAAGCGATACGCCAATATCTGTCAACCTATAGACTGTCACAGTACTCCTGGTGGGAGCTTCTCGAGATTGCCGATGTATTTCGCCTGTTGACGAGGCATTTGGCTACCTTAAGAGAGTCATAGTTACTCCTGTCAGTTGCTCTCCGTTTTACCACAGTCACATTTTCAACGTTCCACGAGCCAGTTCCCCTGAAGCGATACGCCATTATCTGTCAACCTATAGACTGTCACAGTACTCCTGGTGGGAGCTTCTCGAGTTTGCCGATATATTTCGCCTGTTGACGAGGCATTTGGCTACCTTAAGAGAGTCATAGTTACTCCTGTCAGTTGCTCCCCGTTTCACCACAGTCACAATTTCAAGCTTCCTCTAGCCAGTTCCCCTGAAGCGATACGCCATTATCTGTCAACCTAAAGACTTTCACAGCACTCCTGATGGGAGCTTCTCGAGTTTGCCGATGTATTTCTCCGGTTGACGAGGCATTTGGCTACCTTAAGAGAGTCATAGTTACTCCTGTCAGTTGCTCCCCGTTTTACCACAGTCACATTTTCAACGTTCCACGAGCCAGTTCCCCTGAAGCGATACGCCATTATCTGTCAACCTAAAGACTTTCACAGCACTCCTGATGGGAGCTTCTCGAGTTTGCCGATGTATTTCTCCGGTTGACGAGGCATTTGGCTACCTTAAGAGAGTCATAGTTACTCCTGTCAGTTGCTCCCCGTTTCACCACAGTCACAATTTCAAGCTTCCTCTAGCCAGTTCACCTGACGCGATACGCCATTGTCTGTCAACCTAATGTCTTTCACAGTACTCCTGCCGTGAGCTTCTCGAGTTGGCCGATGTATTTCGCCTGTTGACGAGGCATTTGGCTACCTTAAGAGAGTCATAGTACTCCTGTCAGTTGCTCCCCATTTTACCACAGTCACATTTTCAAGGTTCCACTAGCCAGTTCCCCTGAAGCGATACGCCATTATCTGTCAACCTATAGACTGTCACAGTACTCCTGGTGGGAGCTTCTCGAGATTGCCGATGTATTTCGCCTGTTGACGAGGCATTTGGCTACCTTAAGAGAGTCATAGTTACTCCTGTCAGTTGCTCCCCGTTTTACCACAGTCACATTTTCAACGTTCCACGAGCCAGTTCCCCTGAAGCGATACGCCATTATCTGTTAACCTAAAGACTTTCACAGCACTCCTGATGGGAGCTTCTCGAGTTTGCCGATGTATTTCTCCGGTTGACGAGGCATTTGGCTACCTTAAGAGAGTCATAGTTACTCCTGTCAGTTGCTCCCCGTTTCACCACAGTCACAATTTCAAGCTTCCTCTAGCCAGTTCACCTGACGCGATACGCCATTGTCTGTCAACCTAATGTCTTTCACAGTACTCCTGCCGTGAGCTTCTCGAGTTGGCCGATGTATTTCGCCTGTTGACGAGGCATTTGGCTACCTTAAGAGAGTCATAGTACTCCTGTCAGTTGCTCCCCATTTTACCACAGTCACATTTTCAAGGTTCCACTAGCCAGTTCCCCTGAAGCGATACGCCAATATCTGTCAACCTATAGACTGTCACAGTACTCCTGGTGGGAGCTTCTCGAGATTGCCGATGTATTTCGCCTGTTGACGAGGCATTTGGCTACCTTAAGAGAGTCATAGTTACTCCTGTCAGTTGCTCTCCGTTTTACCACAGTCACATTTTCAACGTTCCACGAGCCAGTTCCCCTGAAGCGATACGCCATTATCTGTCAACCTATAGACTGTCACAGTACTCCTGGTGGGAGCTTCTCGAGTTTGCCGATATATTTCGCCTGTTGACGAGGCATTTGGCTACCTTAAGAGAGTCATAGTTACTCCTGTCAGTTGCTCCCCGTTTCACCACAGTCACAATTTCAAGCTTCCTCTAGCCAGTTCCCCTGAAGCGATACGCCATTATCTGTCAACCTAAAGACTTTCACAGCACTCCTGATGGGAGCTTCTCGAGTTTGCCGATGTATTTCTCCGGTTGACGAGGCATTTGGCTACCTTAAGAGAGTCATAGTTACTCCTGTCAGTTGCTCCCCGTTTTACCACAGTCACATTTTCAACGTTCCACGAGCCAGTTCCCCTGAAGCGATACGCCATTATCTGTCAACCTAAAGACTTTCACAGCACTCCTGATGGGAGCTTCTCGAGTTTGCCGATGTATTTCTCCGGTTGACGAGGCATTTGGCTACCTTAAGAGAGTCATAGTTACTCCTGTCAGTTGCTCCCCGTTTCACCACAGTCACAATTTCAAGCTTCCTCTAGCCAGTTCACCTGACGCGATACGCCATTGTCTGTCAACCTAATGTCTTTCACAGTACTCCTGCCGTGAGCTTCTCGAGTTGGCCGATGTATTTCGCCTGTTGACGAGGCATTTGGCTACCTTAAGAGAGTCATAGTACTCCTGTCAGTTGCTCCCCATTTTACCACAGTCACATTTTCAAGGTTCCACTAGCCAGTTCCCCTGAAGCGATACGCCATTATCTGTCAACCTATAGACTGTCACAGTACTCCTGGTGGGAGCTTCTCGAGATTGCCGATGTATTTCGCCTGTTGACGAGGCATTTGGCTACCTTAAGAGAGTCATAGTTACTCCTGTCAGTTGCTCCCCGTTTTACCACAGTCACATTTTCAACGTTCCACGAGCCAGTTCCCCTGAAGCGATACGCCATTATCTGTCAACCTATAGACTGTCACAGTACTCCTGGTGGGAGCTTCTCGAGTTTGCCGATATATTTCGCCTGTTGACGAGGCATTTGGCTACCTTAAGAGAGTCATAGTTATCCCTGTTAGTTGCTCCCCGTTTTACCACAGTCACATTTTCAAGGTTCCGCTAGCCAGTTCACCTGACGCGATACGCCATTGTCTGTCAACCTAATGTCTTTCACAGTACTCCTGCCGTGAGCTTCTCGAGTTGGCCGATGTATTTCGCCTGTTGACGAGGCATTTGGCTACCTTAAGAGAGTCATAGTACTCCTGTCAGTTGCTCCCCATTTTACCACAGTCACATTTTCAAGGTTCCACTAGCCAGTTCCCCTGAAGCGATACGCCAATATCTGTCAACCTATAGACTGTCACAGTACTCCTGGTGGGAGCTTCTCGAGATTGCCGATGTATTTCGCCTGTTGACGAGGCATTTGGCTACCTTAAGAGAGTCATAGTTACTCCTGTCAGTTGCTCTCCGTTTTACCACAGTCACATTTTCAACGTTCCACGAGCCAGTTCCCCTGAAGCGATACGCCATTATCTGTCAACCTATAGACTGTCACAGTACTCCTGGTGGGAGCTTCTCGAGTTTGCCGATATATTTCGCCTGTTGACGAGGCATTTGGCTACCTTAAGAGAGTCATAGTTACTCCTGTCAGTTGCTCCCCGTTTCACCACAGTCACAATTTCAAGCTTCCTCTAGCCAGTTCCCCTGAAGCGATACGCCATTATCTGTCAACCTAAAGACTTTCACAGCACTCCTGATGGGAGCTTCTCGAGTTTGCCGATGTATTTCTCCGGTTGACGAGGCATTTGGCTACCTTAAGAGAGTCATAGTTACTCCTGTCAGTTGCTCCCCGTTTTACCACAGTCACATTTTCAACGTTCCACGAGCCAGTTCCCCTGAAGCGATACGCCATTATCTGTCAACCTAAAGACTTTCACAGCACTCCTGATGGGAGCTTCTCGAGTTTGCCGATGTATTTCTCCGGTTGACGAGGCATTTGGCTACCTTAAGAGAGTCATAGTTACTCCTGTCAGTTGCTCCCCGTTTCACCACAGTCACAATTTCAAGCTTCCTCTAGCCAGTTCACCTGACGCGATACGCCATTGTCTGTCAACCTAATGTCTTTCACAGTACTCCTGCCGTGAGCTTCTCGAGTTGGCCGATGTATTTCGCCTGTTGACGAGGCATTTGGCTACCTTAAGAGAGTCATAGTACTCCTGTCAGTTGCTCCCCATTTTACCACAGTCACATTTTCAAGGTTCCACTAGCCAGTTCCCCTGAAGCGATACGCCATTATCTGTCAACCTATAGACTGTCACAGTACTCCTGGTGGGAGCTTCTCGAGATTGCCGATGTATTTCGCCTGTTGACGAGGCATTTGGCTACCTTAAGAGAGTCATAGTTACTCCTGTCAGTTGCTCCCCGTTTTACCACAGTCACATTTTCAACGTTCCACGAGCCAGTTCCCCTGAAGCGATACGCCATTATCTGTCAACCTATAGACTGTCACAGTACTCCTGGTGGGAGCTTCTCGAGTTTGCCGATATATTTCGCCTGTTGACGAGGCATTTGGCTACCTTAAGAGAGTCATAGTTATCCCTGTTAGTTGCTCCCCGTTTTACCACAGTCACATTTTCAAGGTTCCGCTAGCCAGTTCCCCTGAAGCGATACGCTATTATCTGTCAACCTAAAGACTTTCACAGCACTCCTGATGGGAGCTTCTCGAGTTTGCTGATGTATTTCTCCGGTTGACGAGGCATTTGGCTACCTTAAGAGAGTCATAGTTACTCCTGTTAGTTGCTCCCCGTTTTACCACAGTCACATTTTCAAGGTTCCGCTAGCCAGTTCCCCTGAAGCGATACGCCATTATCTGTCAACCTATAGACTGTCACAGTACTCCTGGTGGGAGCTTCTTCGAGTTTGCAGATGTATTTCGCCTGTTGACGAGGCATTTGGCTACCTTAAGAGAGTCATAGTTACTCCTGTCAGTTGCTCCCCGTTTTACCACAGTCACATTTTCAAGGTTCCACTAGCCAGTTCCCCTGAAGCGATACGCCATTATCTGTCAACCTATAGACTGTAACAGTACTCCTGGTGGGAGCTTCTTGAGATTGCCGATGTATTTCGCCTGTTGGCTACCTTAAGAGAGTCATAGTTACTCCTGTCAGTTGCTCCCCGTTTTACCACAGTCACATTTTCAAGGTTCCACTAGCCAGTTCCCCTGAAGCGATACGCCATTATCTGTCAACCTATAGACTGTCACAGTACTCCTGGTGGGAGCTTCTCGAGTTTGCCGATATATTTCGCCTGTTGACGAGGCATTTGGCTACCTTAAGAGAGTCATAGTTACTCCTGTCAGTTGCTCCCCGTTTTACCACAGTCACATTTTCAAGGTTCCACTAGCCAGTTCCCCTGAAGCGATACGCCATTATCTGTCATCCTATAGACTGTCACAGTACTCCTGGTGGGAGCTTCTCGAGTTTGCCGATATATTTCGCCTGTTGACGAGGCATTTGGCTACCTTAAGAGAGTCATAGTTATCCCTGTTAGTTGCTCCCCGTTTTACCACAGTCACATTTTCAAGGTTCCGCTAGCCAGTTCCCCTGAAGCGATACGCTATTATCTGTCAACCTAAAGACTTTCACAGCACTCCTGATGGGAGCTTCTCGAGTTTGCTGATGTATTTCTCCGGTTGACGAGGCATTTGGCTACCTTAAGAGAGTCATAGTTACTCCTGTTAGTTGCTCCCCGTTTTACCACAGTCACATTTTCAAGGTTCCGCTAGCCAGTTCCCCTGAAGCGATACGCCATTATCTGTCAACCTATAGACTGTCACAGTACTCCTGGTGGGAGCTTCTTCGAGTTTGCCGATGTATTTCGCCTGTTGACGAGGCATTTGGCTACCTTAAGAGAGTCATAGTTACTCCTGTCAGTTGCTCCCCGTTTTACCACAGTCACATTTTCAAGGTTCCGCTAGCCAGTTCCCCTGAAGCGATACGCCATTATCTGTCAACCTATAGACTGTAACAGTACTCCTGGTGGGAGCTTCTCGAGTTTGCCGATGTATTTCGCCTGTTGACGAGGCATTTGGCTACCTTAAGAGAGTCATAGTTACTCCTGTCAGTTGCTCCCCGTTTTACCACAGTCACATTTTCAAGGTTCCACTAGCCAGTTCCCCTGAAGCGATACGCCATTATCTGTCAACCTAAAGACTTTCACAGCACTCCTGATGGGAGCTTCTCGAGTTTGCCGATGTATTTCTCCGGTTGACGAGGCATTTGGCTACCTTAAGAGAGTCATAGTTACTCCTGTCAGTTGCTCCCCGTTTCACCACAGTCACAATTTCAAGCTTCCTCTAGCCAGTTCACCTGACGCGATACGCCATTGTCTGTCAACCTAATGTCTTTCACAGTACTCCTGCCGTGAGCTTCTCGAGTTGGCCGATGTATTTCGCCTGTTGACGAGGCATTTGGCTACCTTAAGAGAGTCATAGTACTCCTGTCAGTTGCTCCCCATTTTACCACAGTCACATTTTCAAGGTTCCACTAGCCAGTTCCCCTGAAGCGATACGCCATTATCTGTCAACCTATAGACTGTCACAGTACTCCTGGTGGGAGCTTCTCGAGATTGCCGATGTATTTCGCCTGTTGACGAGGCATTTGGCTACCTTAAGAGAGTCATAGTTACTCCTGTCAGTTGCTCCCCGTTTTACCACAGTCACATTTTCAACGTTCCACGAGCCAGTTCCCCTGAAGCGATACGCCATTATCTGTCAACCTATAGACTGTCACAGTACTCCTGGTGGGAGCTTCTCGAGTTTGCCGATATATTTCGCCTGTTGACGAGGCATTTGGCTACCTTAAGAGAGTCATAGTTATCCCTGTTAGTTGCTCCCCATTTTACCACAGTCACATTTTCAAGGTTCCGCTAGCCAGTTCCCCTGAAGCGATACGCTATTATCTGTCAACCTAAAGACTTTCACAGCACTCCTGATGGGAGCTTCTCGAGTTTGCTGATGTATTTCTCCGGTTGACGAGGCATTTGGCTACCTTAAGAGAGTCATAGTTACTCCTGTTAGTTGCTCCCCGTTTTACCACAGTCACATTTTCAAGGTTCCGCTAGCCAGTTCCCCTGAAGCGATACGCCATTATCTGTCAACCTATAGACTGTCACAGTACTCCTGGTGGGAGCTTCTTCGAGTTTGCCGATGTATTTCGCCTGTTGACGAGGCATTTGGCTACCTTAAGAGAGTCATAGTTACTCCTGTCAGTTGCTCCCCGTTTTACCACAGTCACATTTTCAAGGTTCCACTAGCCAGTTCCCCTGAAGCGATACGCCATTATCTGTCAACCTATAGACTGTAACAGTACTCCTGGTGGGAGCTTCTTGAGATTGCCGATGTATTTCGCCTGTTGGCTACCTTAAGAGAGTCATAGTTACTCCTGTCAGTTGCTCCCCGTTTTACCACAGTCACATTTTCAAGGTTCCACTAGCCAGTTCCCCTGAAGCGATACGCCATTATCTGTCAACCTATAGACTGTCACAGTACTCCTGGTGGGAGCTTCTCGAGTTTGCCGATATATTTCGCCTGTTGACGAGGCATTTGGCTACCTTAAGAGAGTCATAGTTACTCCTGTCAGTTGCTCCCCGTTTTACCACAGTCACATTTTCAAGGTTCCACTAGCCAGTTCCCCTGAAGCGATACGCCATTATCTGTCATCCTATAGACTGTCACAGTACTCCTGGTGGGAGCTTCTCGAGTTTGCCGATATATTTCGCCTGTTGACGAGGCATTTGGCTACCTTAAGAGAGTCATAGTTATCCCTGTTAGTTGCTCCCCGTTTTACCACAGTCACATTTTCAAGGTTCCGCTAGCCAGTTCCCCTGAAGCGATACGCTATTATCTGTCAACCTAAAGACTTTCACAGCACTCCTGATGGGAGCTTCTCGAGTTTGCTGATGTATTTCTCCGGTTGACGAGGCATTTGGCTACCTTAAGAGAGTCATAGTTACTCCTGTTAGTTGCTCCCCGTTTTACCACAGTCACATTTTCAAGGTTCCGCTAGCCAGTTCCCCTGAAGCGATACGCCATTATCTGTCAACCTATAGACTGTCACAGTACTCCTGGTGGGAGCTTCTTCGAGTTTGCCGATGTATTTCGCCTGTTGACGAGGCATTTGGCTACCTTAAGAGAGTCATAGTTACTCCTGTCAGTTGCTCCCCGTTTTACCACAGTCACATTTTCAAGGTTCCGCTAGCCAGTTCCCCTGAAGCGATACGCCATTATCTGTCAACCTATAGACTGTAACAGTACTCCTGGTGGGAGCTTCTCGAGTTTGCCGATGTATTTCGCCTGTTGACGAGGCATTTGGCTACCTTAAGAGAGTCATAGTTACTCCTGTCAGTTGCTCCCCGTTTTACCACAGTCACATTTTCAAGGTTCCACTAGCCAGTTCCCCTGAAGCGATACGCCATTATCTGTCAACCTAAAGACTTTCACAGCACTCCTGATGGGAGCTTCTCGAGTTTGCCGATGTATTTCTCCGGTTGACGAGGCATTTGGCTACCTTAAGAGAGTCATAGTTACTCCTGTCAGTTGCTCCCCGTTTCACCACAGTCACAATTTCAAGCTTCCTCTAGCCAGTTCACCTGACGCGATACGCCATTGTCTGTCAACCTAATGTCTTTCACAGTACTCCTGCCGTGAGCTTCTCGAGTTGGCCGATGTATTTCGCCTGTTGACGAGGCATTTGGCTACCTTAAGAGAGTCATAGTACTCCTGTCAGTTGCTCCCCATTTTACCACAGTCACATTTTCAAGGTTCCACTAGCCAGTTCCCCTGAAGCGATACGCCATTATCTGTCAACCTATAGACTGTCACAGTACTCCTGGTGGGAGCTTCTCGAGATTGCCGATGTATTTCGCCTGTTGGCTACCTTAAGAGAGTCATAGTTACTCCTGTCAGTTGCTCCCCGTTTTACCACAGTCACATTTTCAAGGTTCCACTAGCCAGTTCCCCTGAAGCGATACGCCATTATCTGTCAACCTATAGACTGTCACAGTACTCCTGGTGGGAGCTTCTCGAGTTTGCCGATATATTTCGCCTGTTGACGAGGCATTTGGCTACCTTAAGAGAGTCATAGTTACTCCTGTCAGTTGCTCCCCGTTTTACCACAGTCACATTTTCAAGGTTCCACTAGCCAGTTCCCCTGAAGCGATACGCCATTATCTGTCATCCTATAGACTGTCACAGTACTCCTGGTGGGAGCTTCTCGAGTTTGCCGATATATTTCGCCTGTTGACGAGGCATTTGGCTACCTTAAGAGAGTCATAGTTATCCCTGTTAGTTGCTCCCCGTTTTACCACAGTCACATTTTCAAGGTTCCGCTAGCCAGTTCCCCTGAAGCGATACGCTATTATCTGTCAACCTAAAGACTTTCACAGCACTCCTGATGGGAGCTTCTCGAGTTTGCTGATGTATTTCTCCGGTTGACGAGCCATTTGGCTACCTTAAGAGAGTCATAGTTACTCCTGTTAGTTGCTCCCCGTTTTACCACAGTCACATTTTCAAGGTTCCGCTAGCCAGTTCCCCTGAAGCGATACGCCATTATCTGTCAACCTATAGACTGTCACAGTACTCCTGGTGGGAGCTTCTTCGAGTTTGCCGATGTATTTCGCCTGTTGACGAGGCATTTGGCTACCTTAAGAGAGTCATAGTTATCCCTGTTAGTTGCTCCCCGTTTTACCACAGTCACATTTTCAAGGTTCCGCTAGCCAGTTCCCCTGAAGCGATACGCTATTATCTGTCAACCTATAGACTGTCACAGTACTCCTGGTGGGAGCTTCTTCGAGTTTGCCGATGTATTTCGCCTGTTGACGAGGCATTTGGCTACCTTAAGAGAGTCATAGTTACTCCTGTCAGTTGCTCCCCGTTTTACCACAGTCACATTTTCAAGGTTCCACTAGCCAGTTCCCCTGAAGCGATACGCCATTATCTGTCAACCTATAGACTGTAACAGTACTCCTGGTGGGAGCTTCTCGAGATTGCCGATGTATTTCGCCTGTTGGCTACCTTAAGAGAGTCATAGTTACTCCTGTCAGTTGCTCCCCGTTTTACCACAGTCACATTTTCAAGGTTCCACTAGCCAGTTCCCCTGAAGCGATACGCCATTATCTGTCAACCTATAGACTGTCACAGTACTCCTGGTGGGAGCTTCTCGAGTTTGCCGATATATTTCGCCTGTTGACGAGGCATTTGGCTACCTTAAGAGAGTCATAGTTACTCCTGTCAGTTGCTCCCCGTTTTACCACAGTCACATTTTCAAGGTTCCACTAGCCAGTTCCCCTGAAGCGATACGCCATTATCTGTCATCCTATAGACTGTCACAGTACTCCTGGTGGGAGCTTCTCGAGTTTGCCGATATATTTCGCCTGTTGACGAGGCATTTGGCTACCTTAAGAGAGTCATAGTTATCCCTGTTAGTTGCTCCCCGTTTTACCACAGTCACATTTTCAAGGTTCCGCTAGCCAGTTCCCCTGAAGCGATACGCTATTATCTGTCAACCTAAAGACTTTCACAGCACTCCTGATGGGAGCTTCTCGAGTTTGCTGATGTATTTCTCCGGTTGACGAGGCATTTGGCTACCTTAAGAGAGTCATAGTTACTCCTGTTAGTTGCTCCCCGTTTTACCACAGTCACATTTTCAAGGTTCCGCTAGCCAGTTCCCCTGAAGCGATACGCCATTATCTGTCAACCTATAGACTGTCACAGTACTCCTGGTGGGAGCTTCTTCGAGTTTGCCGATGTATTTCGCCTGTTGACGAGGCATTTGGCTACCTTAAGAGAGTCATAGTTACTCCTGTCAGTTGCTCCCCGTTTTACCACAGTCACATTTTCAAGGTTCCGCTAGCCAGTTCCCCTGAAGCGATACGCCATTATCTGTCAACCTATAGACTGTAACAGTACTCCTGGTGGGAGCTTCTCGAGTTTGCCGATGTATTTCGCCTGTTGACGAGGCATTTGGCTACCTTAAGAGAGTCATAGTTACTCCTGTCAGTTGCTCCCCGTTTTACCACAGTCACATTTTCAAGGTTCCACTAGCCAGTTCCCCTGAAGCGATACGCCATTATCTGTCAACCTAAAGACTTTCACAGCACTCCTGATGGGAGCTTCTCGAGTTTGCCGATGTATTTCTCCGGTTGACGAGGCATTTGGCTACCTTAAGAGAGTCATAGTTACTCCTGTCAGTTGCTCCCCGTTTCACCACAGTCACAATTTCAAGCTTCCTCTAGCCAGTTCACCTGACGCGATACGCCATTGTCTGTCAACCTAATGTCTTTCACAGTACTCCTGCCGTGAGCTTCTCGAGTTGGCCGATGTATTTCGCCTGTTGACGAGGCATTTGGCTACCTTAAGAGAGTCATAGTACTCCTGTCAGTTGCTCCCCATTTTACCACAGTCACATTTTCAAGGTTCCACTAGCCAGTTCCCCTGAAGCGATACGCCATTATCTGTCAACCTATAGACTGTCACAGTACTCCTGGTGGGAGCTTCTCGAGATAGCCGATGTGTTTCGCCTGTTGACGAGGCATTTGGCTACCTTAAGAGAGTCATAGTTACTCCTGTCAGTTGCTCCCCGTTTTACCACAGTCACATATTCAACGTTCCACGAGCCAGTTCCCCTGAAGCGATACGCCATTATCTGTCAACCTATAGACTGTCACAGTACTCCTGATGGGAGCTTCTCGAGTTTGCCGATGTATTTCTCCGGTTGACGAGGCATTTGGCTACCTTAAGAGAGTCATAGTACTCCTGTCAGTTGCTCCCCATTTTACCACAGTCACATTTTCAAGGTTCCACTAGCCAGTTCCCCTGAAGCGATACGCCATTATCTGTCAACCTATAGACTGTCACAGTACTCCTGGTGGGAGCTTCTCGAGATTGCCGATGTATTTCGCCTGTTGACGAGGCATTTGGCTACCTTAAGAGAGTCATAGTTACTCCTGTCAGTTGCTCCCCGTTTTACCACAGTCACATTTTCAACGTTCCACGAGCCAGTTCCCCTGAAGCGATACGCCATTATCTGTCAACCTAAAGACTTTCACAGCACTCCTGATGGGAGCTTCTCGAGTTTGCCGATGTATTTCTCCGGTTGACGAGGCATTTGGCTACCTTAAGAGAGTCATAGTTACTCCTGTCAGTTGCTCCCCGTTTCACCACAGTCACAATTTCAAGCTTCCTCTAGCCAGTTCACCTGACGCGATACGCCATTGTCTGTCAACCTAATGTCTTTCACAGTACTCCTGCCGTGAGCTTCTCGAGTTGGCCGATGTATTTCGCCTGTTGACGAGGCATTTGGCTACCTTAAGAGAGTCATAGTACTCCTGTCAGTTGCTCCCCATTTTACCACAGTCACATTTTCAAGGTTCCACTAGCCAGTTCCCCTGAAGCGATACGCCATTATCTGTCAACCTATAGACTGTCACAGTACTCCTGGTGGGAGCTTCTCGAGATTGCCGATGTATTTCGCCTGTTGACGAGGCATTTGGCTACCTTAAGAGAGTCATAGTTACTCCTGTCAGTTGCTCCCCGTTTTACCACAGTCACATTTTCAACGTTCCACGAGCCAGTTCCCCTGAAGCGATACGCCATTATCTGTCAACCTATAGACTGTCACAGTACTCCTGGTGGGAGCTTCTCGAGTTTGCCGATATATTTCGCCTGTTGACGAGGCATTTGGCTACCTTAAGAGAGTCATAGTTACTCCTGTTAGTTGCTCCCCGTTTTACCACAGTCACATTTTCAAGGTTCCGCTAGCCAGTTCCCCTGAAGCGATACGCCATTATCTGTCAACCTAAAGACTTTCACAGCACTCCTGATGGGAGCTTCTCGAGTTTGCCGATGTATTTCTCCGGTTGACGAGGCATTTGGCTACCTTAAGAGAGTCATAGTTACTCCTGTCAGTTGCTCCCCGTTTTACCACAGTCACATTTTCAACGTTCCACGAGCCAGTTCCCCTGAAGCGATACGCCATTATCTGTCAACCTAAAGACTTTCACAGCACTCCTGATGGGAGCTTCTCGAGTTTGCCGATGTATTTCTCCGGTTGACGAGGCATTTGGCTACCTTAAGAGAGTCATAGTTACTCCTGTCAGTTGCTCCCCGTTTCACCACAGTCACAATTTCAAGCTTCCTCTAGCCAGTTCACCTGACGCGATACGCCATTGTCTGTCAACCTAATGTCTTTCACAGTACTCCTGCCGTGAGCTTCTCGAGTTGGCCGATGTATTTCGCCTGTTGACGAGGCATTTGGCTACCTTAAGAGAGTCATAGTACTCCTGTCAGTTGCTCCCCATTTTACCACAGTCACATTTTCAAGGTTCCACTAGCCAGTTCCCCTGAAGCGATACGCCAATATCTGTCAACCTATAGACTGTCACAGTACTCCTGGTGGGAGCTTCTCGAGATTGCCGATGTATTTCGCCTGTTGACGAGGCATTTGGCTACCTTAAGAGAGTCATAGTTACTCCTGTCAGTTGCTCTCCGTTTTACCACAGTCACATTTTCAACGTTCCACGAGCCAGTTCCCCTGAAGCGATACGCCATTATCTGTCAACCTATAGACTGTCACAGTACTCCTGGTGGGAGCTTCTCGAGTTTGCCGATATATTTCGCCTGTTGACGAGGCATTTGGCTACCTTAAGAGAGTCATAGTTACTCCTGTTAGTTGCTCCCCGTTTTACCACAGTCACATTTTCAAGGTTCCGCTAGCCAGTTCCCCTGAAGCGATACGCCATTATCTGTCAACCTAAAGACTTTCACAGCACTCCTGATGGGAGCTTCTCGAGTTTGCCGATGTATTTCTCCGGTTGACGAGGCATTTGGCTACCTTAAGAGAGTCATAGTTACTCCTGTCAGTTGCTCCCCGTTTTACCACAGTCACATTTTCAACGTTCCACGAGCCAGTTCCCCTGAAGCGATACGCCATTATCTGTCAACCTAAAGACTTTCACAGCACTCCTGATGGGAACTTCTCGAGTTTGCCGATGTATTTCTCCGGTTGACGAGGCATTTGGCTACCTTAAGAGAGTCATAGTTACTCCTGTCAGTTGCTCCCCGTTTCACCACAGTCACAATTTCAAGCTTCCTCTAGCCAGTTCACCTGACGCGATACGCCATTGTCTGTCAACCTAATGTCTTTCACAGTACTCCTGCCGTGAGCTTCTCGAGTTGGCCGATGTATTTCGCCTGTTGACGAGGCATTTGGCTACCTTAAGAGAGTCATAGTACTCCTGTCAGTTGCTCCCCATTTTACCACAGTCACATTTTCAAGGTTCCACTAGCCAGTTCCCCTGAAGCGATACGCCATTATCTGTCAACCTATAGACTGTCACAGTACTCCTGGTGGGAGCTTCTCGAGATTGCCGATGTATTTCGCCTGTTGACGAGGCATTTGGCTACCTTAAGAGAGTCATAGTTACTCCTGTCAGTTGCTCCCCGTTTTACCACAGTCACATTTTCAACGTTCCACGAGCCAGTTCCCCTGAAGCGATACGCCATTATCTGTCAACCTATAGACTGTCACAGTACTCCTGGTGGGAGCTTCTCGAGTTTGCCGATATATTTCGCCTGTTGACGAGGCATTTGGCTACCTTAAGAGAGTCATAGTTACTCCTGTTAGTTGCTCCCCGTTTTACCACAGTCACATTTTCAAGGTTCCGCTAGCCAGTTCCCCTGAAGCGATACGCCATTATCTGTCAACCTAAAGACTTTCACAGCACTCCTGATGGGAGATTCTCGAGTTTGCCGATGTATTTCTCCGGTTGACGAGGCATTTGGCTACCTTAAGAGAGTCATAGTTACTCCTGTCAGTTGCTCCCCGTTTCACCACAGTCACAATTTCAAGCTTCCTCTAGCCAGTTCACCTGACGCGATACGCCATTGTCTGTCAACCTAATGTCTTTCACAATACTCCTGCCGTGAGCTTCTCGAGTTGGCCGATGTATTTCGCCTGTTGACGAGGCATTTGGCTACCTTAAGAGAGTCATAGTACTCCTGTCAGTTGCTCCCCATTTTACCACAGTCACATTTTCAAGGTTCCACTAGCCAGTTCCCCTGAAGCGATACGCCATTATCTGTCATCCTATAGACTGTCACAGTACTCCTGGTGGGAGC
This sequence comes from Schistocerca serialis cubense, assembly GCF_023864345.2. Taxonomy (NCBI): domain Eukaryota; kingdom Metazoa; phylum Arthropoda; class Insecta; order Orthoptera; family Acrididae; genus Schistocerca; species Schistocerca serialis. The sequence continues at coordinate 969,575,283 of NC_064640.1, forward strand.
TTCTCGAGTTTGCCGATATATTTCGCCTGTTGACGAGGCATTTGGCTACCTTAAGAGAGTCATAGTTATCCCTGTTAGTTGCTCCCCGTTTTACCACAGTCACATTTTCAAGGTTCCGCTAGCCAGTTCCCCTGAAGCGATACGCTATTATCTGTCAACCTAAAGACTTTCACAGCACTCCTGATGGGAGCTTCTCGAGTTTGCTGATGTATTTCTCCGGTTGACGAGGCATTTGGCTACCTTAAGAGAGTCATAGTTACTCCTGTTAGTTGCTCCCCGTTTTACCACAGTCACATTTTCAAGGTTCCGCTAGCCAGTTCCCCTGAAGCGATACGCCATTATCTGTCAACCTATAGACTGTCACAGTACTCCTGGTGGGAGCTTCTTCGAGTTTGCCGATGTATTTCGCCTGTTGACGAGGCATTTGGCTACCTTAAGAGAGTCATAGTTACTCCTGTCAGTTGCTCCCCGTTTTACCACAGTCACATTTTCAAGGTTCCGCTAGCCAGTTCCCCTGAAGCGATACGCCATTATCTGTCAACCTATAGACTGTAACAGTACTCCTGGTGGGAGCTTCTCGAGTTTGCCGATGTATTTCGCCTGTTGACGAGGCATTTGGCTACCTTAAGAGAGTCATAGTTACTCCTGTCAGTTGCTCCCCGTTTTACCACAGTCACATTTTCAAGGTTCCACTAGCCAGTTCCCCTGAAGCGATACGCCATTATCTGTCAACCTAAAGACTTTCACAGCACTCCTGATGGGAGCTTCTCGAGTTTGCCGATATATTTCGCCTGTTGACGAGGCATTTGGCTACCTTAAGAGAGTCATAGTTACTCCTGTTAGTTGCTCCCCGTTTTACCACAGTCACATTTTCAAGGTTCCGCTAGCCAGTTCCCCTGAAGCGATACGCCATTATCTGTCAACCTAAAGACTTTCACAGCACTCCTGATGGGAGCTTCTCGAGTTTGCCGATGTATTTCTCCGGTTGACGAGGCATTTGGCTACCTTAAGAGAGTCATAGTTACTCCTGTCAGTTGCTCTCCGTTTTACCACAGTCACATTTTCAACGTTCCACGAGCCAGTTCCCCTGAAGCGATACGCCATTATCTGTCAACCTATAGACTGTCACAGTACTCCTGGTGGGAGCTTCTCGAGTTTGCCGATATATTTCGCCTGTTGACGAGGCATTTGGCTACCTTAAGAGAGTCATAGTTACTCCTGTTAGTTGCTCCCCGTTTTACCACAGTCACATTTTCAAGGTTCCGCTAGCCAGTTCCCCTGAAGCGATACGCCATTATCTGTCAACCTAAAGACTTTCACAGCACTCCTGATGGGAGCTTCTCGAGTTTGCCGATGTATTTCTCCGGTTGACGAGGCATTTGGCTACCTTAAGAGAGTCATAGTTACTCCTGTCAGTTGCTCCCCGTTTTACCACAGTCACATTTTCAACGTTCCACGAGCCAGTTCCCCTGAAGCGATACGCCATTATCTGTCAACCTAAAGACTTTCACAGCACTCCTGATGGGAACTTCTCGAGTTTGCCGATGTATTTCTCCGGTTGACGAGGCATTTGGCTACCTTAAGAGAGTCATAGTTACTCCTGTCAGTTGCTCCCCGTTTCACCACAGTCACAATTTCAAGCTTCCTCTAGCCAGTTCACCTGACGCGATACGCCATTGTCTGTCAACCTAATGTCTTTCACAGTACTCCTGCCGTGAGCTTCTCGAGTTGGCCGATGTATTTCGCCTGTTGACGAGGCATTTGGCTACCTTAAGAGAGTCATAGTACTCCTGTCAGTTGCTCCCCATTTTACCACAGTCACATTTTCAAGGTTCCACTAGCCAGTTCCCCTGAAGCGATACGCCATTATCTGTCAACCTATAGACTGTCACAGTACTCCTGGTGGGAGCTTCTCGAGATTGCCGATGTATTTCGCCTGTTGACGAGGCATTTGGCTACCTTAAGAGAGTCATAGTTACTCCTGTCAGTTGCTCCCCGTTTTACCACAGTCACATTTTCAACGTTCCACGAGCCAGTTCCCCTGAAGCGATACGCCATTATCTGTCAACCTATAGACTGTCACAGTACTCCTGGTGGGAGCTTCTCGAGTTTGCCGATATATTTCGCCTGTTGACGAGGCATTTGGCTACCTTAAGAGAGTCATAGTTACTCCTGTTAGTTGCTCCCCGTTTTACCACAGTCACATTTTCAAGGTTCCGCTAGCCAGTTCCCCTGAAGCGATACGCCATTATCTGTCAACCTAAAGACTTTCACAGCACTCCTGATGGGAACTTCTCGAGTTTGCCGATGTATTTCTCCGGTTGACGAGGCATTTGGCTACCTTAAGAGAGTCATAGTTACTCCTGTCAGTTGCTCCCCGTTTCACCACAGTCACAATTTCAAGCTTCCTCTAGCCAGTTCACCTGACGCGATACGCCATTGTCTGTCAACCTAATGTCTTTCACAGTACTCCTGCCGTGAGCTTCTCGAGTTGGCCGATGTATTTCGCCTGTTGACGAGGCATTTGGCTACCTTAAGAGAGTCATAGTACTCCTGTCAGTTGCTCCCCATTTTACCACAGTCACATTTTCAAGGTTCCACTAGCCAGTTCCCCTGAAGCGATACGCCATTATCTGTCAACATATAGACTGTCACAGTACTCCTGGTGGGAGCTTCTCGAGATTGCCGATGTATTTCGCCTGTTGACGAGGCATTTGGCTACCTTAAGAGAGTCATAGTTACTCCTGTCAGTTGCTCCCCGTTTTACCACAGTCACATTTTCAACGTTTCACGAGCCAGTTCCCCTGAAGCGATACGCCATTATCTGTCAACCTATAGACTGTCACAGTACTCCTGGTGGGAGCTTCTCGAGTTTGCCGATATATTTCGCCTGTTGACGAGGCATTTGGCTACCTTAAGAGAGTCATAGTTACTCCTGTTAGTTGCTCCCCGTTTTACCACAGTCACATTTTCAAGGTTCCGCTAGCCAGTTCCCCTGAAGCGATACGCCATTATCTGTCAACCTAAAGACTTTCACAGCACTCCTGATGGGAGATTCTCGAGTTTGCCGATGTATTTCTCCGGTTGACGAGGCATTTGGCTACCTTAAGAGAGTCATAGTTACTCCTGTCAGTTGCTCCCCGTTTCACCACAGTCACAATTTCAAGCTTCCTCTAGCCAGTTCACCTGACGCGATACGCCATTGTCTGTCAACCTAATGTCTTTCACAATACTCCTGCCGTGAGCTTCTCGAGTTGGCCGATGTTTTTCGCCTGTTGACGAGGCATTTGGCTACCTTAAGAGAGTCATAGTACTCCTGTCAGTTGCTCCCCATTTTACCACAGTCACATTTTCAAGGTTCCACTAGCCAGTTCCCCTGAAGCGATACGCCATTATCTGTCATCCTATAGACTGTCACAGTACTCCTGGTGGGAGCTTCTCGAGTTTGCCGATATATTTCGCCTGTTGACGAGGCATTTGGCTACCTTAAGAGAGTCATAGTTATCCCTGTTAGTTGCTCCCCGTTTTACCACAGTCACATTTTCAAGGTTCCGCTAGCCAGTTCCCCTGAAGCGATACGCTATTATCTGTCAACCTAAAGACTTTCACAGCACTCCTGATGGGAGCTTCTCGAGTTTGCTGATGTATTTCTCCGGTTGACGAGGCATTTGGCTACCTTAAGAGAGTCATAGTTACTCCTGTTAGTTGCTCCCCGTTTTACCACAGTCACATTTTCAAGGTTCCGCTAGCCAGTTCCCCTGAAGCGATACGCCATTATCTGTCAACCTATAGACTGTCACAGTACTCCTGGTGGGAGCTTCTTCGAGTTTGCCGATGTATTTCGCCTGTTGACGAGGCATTTGGCTACCTTAAGAGAGTCATAGTTACTCCTGTCAGTTGCTCCCCGTTTTACCACAGTCACATTTTCAAGGTTCCGCTAGCCAGTTCCCCTGAAGCGATACGCCATTATCTGTCAACCTATAGACTGTAACAGTACTCCTGGTGGGAGCTTCTCGAGTTTGCCGATGTATTTCGCCTGTTGACGAGGCATTTGGCTACCTTAAGAGAGTCATAGTTACTCCTGTCAGTTGCTCCCCGTTTTACCACAGTCACATTTTCAAGGTTCCACTAGCCAGTTCCCCTGAAGCGATACGCCATTATCTGTCAACCTAAAGACTTTCACAGCACTCCTGATGGGAGCTTCTCGAGTTTGCCGATATATTTCGCCTGTTGACGAGGCATTTGGCTACCTTAAGAGAGTCATAGTTACTCCTGTTAGTTGCTCCCCGTTTTACCACAGTCACATTTTCAAGGTTCCGCTAGCCAGTTCCCCTGAAGCGATACGCCATTATCTGTCAACCTAAAGACTTTCACAGCACTCCTGATGGGAGCTTCTCGAGTTTGCCGATGTATTTCTCCGGTTGACGAGGCATTTGGCTACCTTAAGAGAGTCATAGTTACTCCTGTCAGTTGCTCCCCGTTTCACCACAGTCACAATTTCAAGCTTCCTCTAGCCAGTTCACCTGACGCGATACGCCATTGTCTGTCAACCTAATGTCTTTCACAGTACTCCTGCCGTGAGCTTCTCGAGTTGGCCGATGTATTTCGCCTGTTGACGAGGCATTTGGCTACCTTAAGAGAGTCATAGTACTCCTGTCAGTTGCTCCCCATATTACCACAGTCACATTTTCAAGGTTCCACTAGCCAGTTCCCCTGAAGCGATACGCCATTATCTGTCAACCTATAGACTGTCACAGTACTCCTGGTGGGAGCTTCTCGAGATTGCCGATGTATTTCGCCTGTTGACGAGGCATTTGGCTACCTTAAGAGAGTCATAGTTACTCCTGTCAGTTGCTCCCCGTTTTACCACAGTCACATTTTCAACGTTCCACGAGCCAGTTCCCCTGAAGCGATACGCCATTATCTGTCAACCTATAGACTGTCACAGTACTCCTGGTGGGAGCTTCTCGAGTTTGCCGATATATTTCGCCTGTTGACGAGGCATTTGGCTACCTTAAGAGAGTCATAGTTACTCCTGTTAGTTGCTCCCCGTTTTACCACAGTCACATTTTCAAGGTTCCGCTAGCCAGTTCCCCTGAAGCGATACGCCATTATCTGTCAACCTATAGACTGTCACAGTACTCCTGGTGGGAGCTTCTTCGAGTTTGCCGATGTATTTCGCCTGTTGACGAGGCATTTGGCTACCTTAAGAGAGTCATAGTTACTCCTGTCAGTTGCTCCCCGTTTTACCACAGTCACATTTTCAAGCTTCCTCTAGCCAGTTCACCTGACGCGATACGCCATTGTCTGTCAACCTAATGTCTTTCACAGTACTCCTGCCGTGAGCTTCTCGAGTTTGCCGATGTATTTCGCCTGTTGACGAGGCATTTGGCTACCTTAAGAGAGTCATATTACTCCTGTCAGTTGCTCCCCATTTTACCACAGTCACATTTTCAAGGTTCCACTAGCCAGTTCCCCTGAAGCGATACGCCATTAACTGTCAGCCTATAGACTTTCACAGTACTCCTGGTGGGAGCTTCTCGAGATTGCCGATGTATTTCGCCTGTTGACGAGGCATTTGGCTACCTTAAGAGAGACATAGTTACTCCTGTCAGTTGCTCCCCGTTTTACCACAGTCACATTTTCAACGTTCCACGAGCCAGTTCCCCTGAAGCGATACGCCATTATCTGTCAACCTATAGACTGTCACAGTACTCCTGGTGGGAGCTTCTCGAGTTTGCCGATATATTTCTCCTGTTGACGAGGCATTTGGCTACCTTAAGAGAGTCATAGTTACTCCTGTTAGTTGCTCCCCGTTTTACCACAGTCACATTTTCAAGGTTCCGCTAGCCAGTTCCCCTGAAGCGATACGCCATTATCTGTCAACCTATAGACTGTCACAGTACTCCTGGTGGGAGCTTCTTCGAGTTTGCCGATGTATTTCGCCTGTTGACGAGGCATTTGGCTACCTTAAGAGAGTCATAGTTACTCCTATCAGTTGCTCCCCGTTTTACCTAAGTCACATTTTCAAGCTTCCTCTAGCCAGTTCACCTGACGCGATACGCCATTGTCTGTCAACCTAATGTCTTTCACAGTACTCCTGGTGGGAGCTTCTCGAGTTTGCCGATGTATTTCTCCGGTTGACAAGGCATTTGGCTACCTTAAGAGAGTCATAGTTACTCCTGTCAGTTGCTCCCCGTTTTACCACAGTCACATTTTCAAGCTTCCTCTAGCCAGTTCACCTGACGCGATACGCCATTGTCTGTCAACCTAATGTCTTTCACAGTACTCCTGGTGGGAGCTTCTCGAGTTTGCCGATGTATTTCTCCGGTTGACCAGGCATTTGGCTACCTTAAGAGAGTCATAGTTACTCCTGTCAGTTGCTCCCCGTTTTACCACAGTCACATTTTCAAGCTTCCTCTATCCAGTTCACCTGACGCGATACGCCATTGTCTGTCAACCTAATGTGTTTCACAGTACTCCTGCCGTGAGCTTCTCGAGTTTGCCGATGTATTTCGCCTGTTGACGAGGCATTTGGTTACCTTAAGAGAGTCATAGTTACTCCTGTCAGTTGCTCCCCGTTTTACCACAGTCACATTTTCAAGCTTCCTCTAGCCAGTTCACCTGACGCGATACGCCATTGTCTGTCAACCTAATCTCTTTCACAGTACTCCTGCCGTGAGCTTCTCGAGTTTGCCGATGTATTTCGCCTGTTGACGAGGCATTTGGCTACCTTAAGAGAGTCATAGTTACTCCTGTCAGTTGCTCCCCATTTTACCACAGTCACATTTTCAAGGTTCCACTAGCCAGTTCCCCTGAAGCGATACGCCATTATCTGTCAACCTATAGACTGTCACAGTACTCCTGGTGGGAGCTTCTTCGAGTTTGCCGATGTATTTCGCCTGTTGACGAGGCATTTGGCTACCTTAAGAGAGTCATAGTTACTCCTATCAGTTGCTCCCCGTTTTACCTAAGTCACATTTTCAAGCTTCCTCTAGCCAGTTCACCTGACGCGATACGCCATTGTCTGTCAACCTAATGTCTTTCACAGTACTCCTGGTGGGAGCTTCTCGAGTTTGCCGATGTATTTCTCCGGTTGACGAGGCATTTGGCTACCTTAAGAGAGTCATAGTTACTCCTGTCAGTTGCTCCCCGTTTTACCACAGTCACATTTTCAACGTTCCACGAGCCAGTTCCCCTGAAGCGATACGCCATTATCTGTCAACCTATAGACTGTCACAGTACTCCTGGTGGGAGCTTCTCGAGTTTGCCGATATATTTCGCCTGTTGACGAGGCATTTGGCTACCTTAAGAGAGTCATAGTTACTCCTGTTAGTTGCTCCCCGTTTTACCACAGTCACATTTTCAAGGTTCCGCTAGCCAGTTCCCCTGAAGCGATACGCCATTATCTGTCAACCTATAGACAGTCACAGTACTCCTGGTGGGAGCTTCTTCGAGTTTGTCGATGTATTTCGCCTGTTGACGAGGCATTTGGCTACCTTAAGAGAGTCATAGTTACTCCTGTCAGTTGCTCCCCGTTTTACCACAGTCACATTTTCAAGCTTCCTCTAGCCAGTTCACCTGACGCGATACGCCATTGTCTGTCAACCTAATGTCTTTCACAGTACTCCTGCCGTGAGCTTCTCGAGTTTGCCGATGTATTTCGCCTGTTGACGAGGCATTTGGCTACCTTAAGAGAGTCATAGTACTCCTGTCAGGTGCTCCCCATTTTACCACAGTCACATTTTCAAGGTTCCACTAGCCAGTTCCCCTGAAGCGATACGCCATTATCTGTCAACCTATAGACTGTCACAGTACTCCTGGTGGGAGCTTCTCGAGATTGCCGATGTATTTCGCCTGTTGACGAGGCATTTGGCTACCTTAAGAGAGACATAGTTACTCCTGTCAGTTGCTCCCCGTTTTACCACAGTCACATTTTCAACGTTCCACGAGCCAGTTCCCCTGAAGCGATACGCCATTATCTGTCAACCTATAGACTGTCACAGTACTCCTGGTGGGAGCTTCTCGAGTTTGACGATATATTTCGCCAATTGACGAGGCATTTGGCTACCTTAAGAGAGTCATAGTTACTCCTGTTAGTTGCTCCCCGTTTTACCACAGTCACATTTTCAAGGTTCCGCTACCCAGTTCCCCTGAAGCGATACGCCATTATCTGTCAACCTATAGACTGTCACAGTACTCCTGGTGGGAGCTTCTTCGAGTTTGCCGATGTATTTCGCCTGTTGACGAGGCATTTGGCTACCTTAAGAGAGTCATAGTTACTCCTGTCAGTTGCTCCCCGTTTTACCACAGTCACATTTTCAAGGTTCCACTAGCCAGTTCCACTGAAGCGATACGCCATTATCTGTCAACCTAAAGACTTTCACAGCTCTCCTGATGGGAGCTTCTCGAGTTTGCCGATGTATTTCTCCGGTTGACGAGGCATTTGGCTACCTTAAGAGAGTCATAGTTACTCCTATCAGTTGCTCCCCGTTTTACCTAAGTCACAATTTCAAGCTTCCTCTAGCCAGTTCACCTGACGCGATACGCCATTGTCTGTCAACCTAATGTCTTTCACAGTACTCCTGCCGTGAGCTTCTCGAGTTGGCCGATGTATTTCGCCTGTTGACGAGGCATTTGGCTACCTTAAGAGAGTCATAGTACTCCTGTCAGTTGCTCCCCATTTTACCACAGTCACATTTTCAAGGTTCCACTAGCCAGTTCCCCTGAAGCGATACGCCATTATCTGTCAACCTATAGACTGTCACAGTACTCCTGGTGGGAGCTTCTCGAGATTGCCGATGTATTTCGCCTGTTGACGAGGCATTTGGCTACCTTAAGAGAGTCATAGTTACTCCTGTCAGTTGCTCCCCGTTTTACCACAGTCACATTTTCAACGTTCCACGAGCCAGTTCCCCTGAAGCGATACGCCATTATCTGTCAACCTATAGACTGTCACAGTACTCCTGGTGGGAGCTTCTCGAGTTTGCCGATATATTTCGCCTGTTGACGAGGCATTTGGCTACCTTAAGAGAGTCATAGTTACTCCTGTTAGTTGCTCCCCGTTTTACCACAGTCACATTTTCAAGGTTCCGCTAGCCAGTTCCCCTGAAGCGATACGCCATTATCTGTCAACCTATAGACAGTCACAGTACTCCTGGTGGGAGCTTCTTCGAGTTTGTCGATGTATTTCGCCTGTTGACGAGGCATTTGGCTACCTTAAGAGAGTCATAGTTACTCCTGTCAGTTGCTCCCCGTTTTACCACAGTCACATTTTCAAGCTTCCTCTAGCCAGTTCACCTGACGCGATACGCCATTGTCTGTCAACCTAATGTCTTTCACAGTACTCCTGCCGTGAGCTTCTCGAGTTTGCCGATGTATTTCGCCTGTTGACGAGGCATTTGGCTACCTTAAGAGAGTCATAGTACTCCTGTCAGGTGCTCCCCATTTTACCACAGTCACATTTTCAAGGTTCCACTAGCCAGTTCCCCTGAAGCGATACGCCATTATCTGTCAACCTATAGACTGTCACAGTACTCCTGGTGGGAGCTTCTCGAGATTGCCGATGTATTTCGCCTGTTGACGAGGCATTTGGCTACCTTAAGAGAGACATAGTTACTCCTGTCAGTTGCTCCCCGTTTTACCACAGTCACATTTTCAACGTTCCACGAGCCAGTTCCCCTGAAGCGATACGCCATTATCTGTCAACCTATAGACTGTCACAGTACTCCTGGTGGGAGCTTCTCGAGTTTGACGATATATTTCGCCTGTTGACGAGGCATTTGGCTACCTTAAGAGAGTCATAGTTACTCCTGTTAGTTGCTCCCCGTTTTACCACAGTCACATTTTCAAGGTTCCGCTACCCAGTTCCCCTGAAGCGATACGCCATTATCTGTCAACCTATAGACTGTCACAGTACTCCTGGTGGGAGCTTCTTCGAGTTTGCCGATGTATTTCGCCTGTTCACGAGGCATTTGGCTACCTTAAGAGAGTCATAGTTACTCCTGTCAGTTGCTCCCCGTTTTACCACAGTCACATTTTCAAGGTTCCGCTAGCCAGTTCCCCTGAAGCGATACGCCATTATCTGTCAACCTATAGACTGTAACAGTACTCCTGGTGGGAGCTTCTCGAGTTTGCCGATGTATTTCTCCGGTTGACGAGGCATTTGGCTACCTTAAGAGAGTCATAGTTACTCCTGTCAGTTGCTCCCCGTTTTACCACAGTCACATTTTCAAGCTTCCTCTATCCAGTTCACCTGACGCGATACGCCATTGTCTGTCAACCTAATGTGTTTCACAGTACTCCTGCCGTGAGCTTCTCGAGTTTGCCGATGTATTTCGCCTGTTGACGAGGCATTTGGTTACCTTAAGAGAGTCATAGTTACTCCTGTCAGTTGCTCCCCGTTTTACCACAGTCACATTTTCAAGCTTCCTCTAGCCAGTTCACCTGACGCGATACGCCATTGTCTGTCAACCTAATCTCTTTCACAGTACTCCTGCCGTGAGCTTCTCGAGTTTGCCGATGTATTTCGCCTGTTGACGAGGCATTTGGCTACCTTAAGAGAGTCATAGTTACTCCTGTCAGTTGCTCCCCATTTTACCACAGTCACATTTTCAAGGTTCCGCTAGCCAGTTCCCCTGAAGCGATACGCCATTATCTGTCAACCTATAGACTGTCACAGTACTCCTGGTGGGAGCTTCTCGAGATTGCCGATGTATTTCACCTGTTGACGAGGCATTTGGCTACCTTAAGAGAGTCATAGTTACTCCTGTCAGTTGCTCCCCGTTTTACCACAGTCACATTTTCAACGTTCCACGAGCCAGTTCCCCTGAAGCGATACGCCATTATCTGTCAACCTAATGTCTTTCACAGTACTCCTGGTGGGAGCTTCTCGAGTTTGCCGATGTATTTCTCCGGTTGACGAGGCATTTGGCTACCTTAAGAGAGTCATAGTTACTCCTGTCAGTTGCTCCCCGTTTTACCACAGTCACATTTTCAAGCTTCCTCTATCCAGTTCACCTGACGCGATACGCCATTGTCTGTCAACCTAATGTGTTTCACAGTACTCCTGCCGTGAGCTTCTCGAGTTTGCCGATGTATTTCGCCTGTTGACGAGGCATTTGGTTACCTTAAGAGAGTCATAGTTACTCCTGTCAGTTGCTCCCCGTTTTACCACAGTCACATTTTCAAGCTTCCTCTAGCCAGTTCACCTGACGCGATACGCCATTGTCTGTCAACCTAATCTCTTTCACAGTACTCCTGCCGTGAGCTTCTCGAGTTTGCCGATGTATTTCGCCTGTTGACGAGGCATTTGGCTACCTTAAGAGAGTCATAGTTACTCCTGTCAGTTGCTCCCCATTTTACCACAGTCACATTTTCAAGGTTCCGCTAGCCAGTTCCCCTGAAGCGATACGCCATTATCTGTCAACCTATAGACTGTCACAGTACTCCTGGTGGGAGCTTCTCGAGATTGCCGATGTATTTCGCCTGTTGACGAGGCATTTGGCTACCTTAAGAGAGTCATAGTTACTCCTGTCAGTTGCTCCCCGTTTTACCACAGTCACATTTTCAACGTTCCACGAGCCAGTTCCCCTGAAGCGATACGCCATTATCTGTCAACCTATAGACTGTCACAGTACTCCTGGTGGGAGCTTCTCGAGTTTGCCGATATATTTCGCCTGATGACGAGGCATTTGGCTACCTTAAGAGAGTCATAGTTACTCCTGTTAGTTGCTCCCCGTTTTACCACAGTCACATTTTCAAGGTTCCGCTAGCCTGTTCCCCTGAAGCGATACGCCATTATCTGTCAACCTATAGACTGTCACAGTACTCCTGGTGGGAGCTTCTTCGAGTTTGCCGATGTATTTCGCCTGTTGACGAGGCATTTGGCTACCTTAAGAGAGTCATAGTTACTCCTATCAGTTGCTCCCCGTTTTACCTAAGTCACATTTTCAAGCTTCCTCTAGCCAGTTCACCTGACGCGATACGCCATTGTCTGTCAACCTAATGTCTTTCACAGTACTCCTGGTGGGAGCTTCTCGAGTTTGCCGATGTATTTCTCCGGTTGACGAGGCATTTGGCTACCTTAAGAGAGTCATAGTTACTCCTGTCAGTTGCTCCCCGTTTTACCACAGTCACATTTTCAACGTTCCACGAGCCAGTTCCCGTGAAGCGATACGCCATTATCTGTCAACCTATAGACTGTCACAGTACTCCTGGTGGGAGCTTCTCGAGTTTGCCGATATATTTCGCCTGTTGACGAGGCATTTGGCTACCTTAAGAGAGTCATAGTTACTCCTGTTAGTTGCTCCCCGTTTTACCACAGTCACATTTTCAAGGTTCCGCTAGCCAGTTCCCCTGAAGCGATACGCCATTATCTGTCAACCTATAGACAGTCACAGTACTCCTGGTGGGAGCTTCTTCGAGTTTGTCGATGTATTTCGCCTGTTGACGAGGCATTTGGCTACCTTAAGAGAGTCATAGTTACTCCTGTCAGTTGCTCCCCGTTTTACCACAGTCACATTTTCAAGCTTCCTCTAGCCAGTTCACCTGAAGCGATACGCCATTGTCTGTCAACCTAATGTCTTTCACAGTACTCCTGCCGTGAGCTTCTCGAGTTTGCCGATGTATTTCGCCTGTTGACGAGGCATTTGGCTACCTTAAGAGAGTCATAGTACTCCTGTCAGGTGCTCCCCATTTTACCACAGTCACATTTTCAAGGTTCCACTAGCCAGTTCCCCTGAAGCGATACGCCATTATCTGTCAACCTATAGACTGTCACAGTACTCCTGGTGGGAGCTTCTCGAGATTGCCGATGTATTTCGCCTGTTGACGAGGCATTTGGCTACCTTAAGAGAGACATAGTTACTCCTGTCAGTTGCTCCCCGTTTTACCACAGTCACATTTTCAACGTTCCACGAGCCAGTTCCCCTGAAGCGATACGCCATTATCTGTCAACCTATAGACTGTCACAGTACTCCTGGTGGGAGCTTCTCGAGTTTGACGATATATTTCGCCAATTGACGAGGCATTTGGCTACCTTAAGAGAGTCATAGTTACTCCTGTTAGTTGCTCCCCGTTTTACCACAGTCACATTTTCAAGGTTCCGCTACCCAGTTCCCCTGAAGCGATACGCCATTATCTGTCAACCTATAGACTGTCACAGTACTCCTGGTGGGAGCTTCTTCGCGTTTGCCGATGTATTTCGCCTGTTGACGAGGCATTTGGCTACCTTAAGAGAGTCATAGTTACTCCTGTCAGTTGCTCCCCGTTTTACCACAGTCACATTTTCAAGGTTCCACTAGCCAGTTCCACTGAAGCGATACGCCATTATCTGTCAACCTAAAGACTTTCACAGCTCTCCTGATGGGAGCTTCTCGAGTTTGCCGATGTATTTCTCCGGTTGACGAGGCATTTGGCTACCTTAAGAGAGTCATAGTTACTCCTATCAGTTGCTCCCCGTTTTACCTAAGTCACAATTTCAAGCTTCCTCTAGCCAGTTCACCTGACGCGATACGCCATTGTCTGTCAACCTAATGTCTTTCACAGTACTCCTGCCGTGAGCTTCTCGAGTTGGCCGATGTATTTCGCCTGTTGACGAGGCATTTGGCTACCTTAAGAGAGTCATAGTACTCCTGTCAGTTGCTCCCCATTTTACCACAGTCACAATTTCAAGGTTCCACTAGCCAGTTCCCCTGAAGCGATACGCCATTATCTGTCAACCTAATGTCTTTCACAGTACTCCTGGTGGGAGCTTCTCGAGTTTGCCGATGTATTTCTCCGGTTGACGAGGCATTTGGCTACCTTAAGAGAGTCATAGTTACTCCTGTCAGTTGCTCCCCGTTTTACCACAGTCACATTTTCAAGCTTCCTCTATCCAGTTCACCTGACGCGATACGCCATTGTCTGTCAACCTAATGTGTTTCACAGTACTCCTGCCGTGAGCTTCTCGAGTTTGCCGATGTATTTCGCCTGTTGACGAGGCATTTGGTTACCTTAAGAGAGTCATAGTTACTCCTGTCAGTTGCTCCCCGTTTTACCACAGTCACATTTTCAAGCTTCCTCTAGCCAGTTCACCTGACGCGATACGCCATTGTCTGTCAACCTAATCTCTTTCACAGTACTCCTGCCGTGAGCTTCTCGAGTTTGCCGATGTATTTCGCCTGTTGACGAGGCATTTGGCTACCTTAAGAGAGTCATAGTTACTCCTGTCAGTTGCTCCCCATTTTACCACAGTCACATTTTCAAGGTTCCGCTAGCCAGTTCCCCTGAAGCGATACGCCATTATCTGTCAACCTATAGACTGTCACAGTACTCCTGGTGGGAGCTTCTCGAGATTGCCGATGTATTTCGCCTGTTGACGAGGCATTTGGCTACCTTAAGAGAGTCATAGTTACTCCTGTCAGTTGCTCCCCGTTTTACCACAGTCACATTTTCAACGTTCCACGAGCCAGTTCCCCTGAAGCGATACGCCATTATCTGTCAACCTATAGACTGTCACAGTACTCCTGGTGGGAGCTTCTCGAGTTTGCCGATATATTTCGCCTGATGACGAGGCATTTGGCTACCTTAAGAGAGTCATAGTTACTCCTGTTAGTTGCTCCCCGTTTTACCACAGTCACATTTTCAAGGTTCCGCTAGCCTGTTCCCCTGAAGCGATACGCCATTATCTGTCAACCTATAGACTGTCACAGTACTCCTGGTGGGAGCTTCTTCGAGTTTGCCGATGTATTTCGCCTGTTGACGAGGCATTTGGCTACCTTAAGAGAGTCATAGTTACTCCTATCAGTTGCTCCCCGTTTTACCTAAGTCACATTTTCAAGCTTCCTCTAGCCAGTTCACCTGACGCGATACGCCATTGTCTGTCAACCTAATGTCTTTCACAGTACTCCTGGTGGGAGCTTCTCGAGTTTGCCGATGTATTTCTCCGGTTGACGAGGCATTTGGCTACCTTAAGAGAGTCATAGTTACTCCTGTCAGTTGCTCCCCGTTTTACCACAGTCACATTTTCAACGTTCCACGAGCCAGTTCCCGTGAAGCGATACGCCATTATCTGTCAACCTATAGACTGTCACAGTACTCCTGGTGGGAGCTTCTCGAGTTTGCCGATATATTTCGCCTGTTGACGAGGCATTTGGCTACCTTAAGAGAGTCATAGTTACTCCTGTTAGTTGCTCCCCGTTTTACCACAGTCACATTTTCAAGGTTCCGCTAGCCAGTTCCCCTGAAGCGATACGCCATTATCTGTCAACCTATAGACAGTCACAGTACTCCTGGTGGGAGCTTCTTCGAGTTTGTCGATGTATTTCGCCTGTTGACGAGGCATTTGGCTACCTTAAGAGAGTCATAGTTACTCCTGTCAGTTGCTCCCCGTTTTACCACAGTCACATTTTCAAGCTTCCTCTAGCCAGTTCACCTGAAGCGATACGCCATTGTCTGTCAACCTAATGTCTTTCACAGTACTCCTGCCGTGAGCTTCTCGAGTTTGCCGATGTATTTCGCCTGTTGACGAGGCATTTGGCTACCTTAAGAGAGTCATAGTACTCCTGTCAGGTGCTCCCCATTTTACCACAGTCACATTTTCAAGGTTCCACTAGCCAGTTCCCCTGAAGCGATACGCCATTATCTGTCAACCTATAGACTGTCACAGTACTCCTGGTGGGAGCTTCTCGAGATTGCCGATGTATTTCGCCTGTTGACGAGGCATTTGGCTACCTTAAGAGAGACATAGTTACTCCTGTCAGTTGCTCCCCGTTTTACCACAGTCACATTTTCAACGTTCCACGAGCCAGTTCCCCTGAAGCGATACGCCATTATCTGTCAACCTATAGACTGTCACAGTACTCCTGGTGGGAGCTTCTCGAGTTTGACGATATATTTCGCCAATTGACGAGGCATTTGGCTACCTTAAGAGAGTCATAGTTACTCCTGTTAGTTGCTCCCCGTTTTACCACAGTCACATTTTCAAGGTTCCGCTACCCAGTTCCCCTGAAGCGATACGCCATTATCTGTCAACCTATAGACTGTCACAGTACTCCTGGTGGGAGCTTCTTCGCGTTTGCCGATGTATTTCGCCTGTTGACGAGGCATTTGGCTACCTTAAGAGAGTCATAGTTACTCCTGTCAGTTGCTCCCCGTTTTACCACAGTCACATTTTCAAGGTTCCACTAGCCAGTTCCACTGAAGCGATACGCCATTATCTGTCAACCTAAAGACTTTCACAGCTCTCCTGATGGGAGCTTCTCGAGTTTGCCGATGTATTTCTCCGGTTGACGAGGCATTTGGCTACCTTAAGAGAGTCATAGTTACTCCTATCAGTTGCTCCCCGTTTTACCTAAGTCACAATTTCAAGCTTCCTCTAGCCAGTTCACCTGACGCGATACGCCATTGTCTGTCAACCTAATGTCTTTCACAGTACTCCTGCCGTGAGCTTCTCGAGTTGGCCGATGTATTTCGCCTGTTGACGAGGCATTTGGCTACCTTAAGAGAGTCATAGTACTCCTGTCAGTTGCTCCCCATTTTACCACAGTCACAATTTCAAGGTTCCACTAGCCAGTTCCCCTGAAGCGATACGCCATTATCTGTCAACCTATAGACTGTCACAGTACTCCTGGTGGGAGCTTCTCGAGATTGCCGATGTATTTCGCCTGTTGACGAGGCATTTGGCTACCTTAAGAGAGTCATAGTTACTCCTGTCAGTTGCTCCCCGTTTTACCACAGTCACATTTTCAACGTTCCACGAGCCAGTTCCCCTGAAGCGATACGCCATTATCTGTCAACCTATAGAATGTCACAGTACTCCTGGTGGGAGCTTCTCGAGTTTGCCGATATATTTCGCCTGTTGACGAGGCATTTGGCTACCTTAAGAGAGTCATAGTTACTCCTGTTAGTTGCTCCCCGTTTTACCACAGTCACATTTTCAAGGTTCCGCTAGCCAGTTCCCCTGAAGCGATACGCCATTATCTGTCAACCTATAGACAGTCACAGTACTCCTGGTGGGAGCTTCTTCGAGTTTGTCGATGTATTTCGCCTGTTGACGAGGCATTTGGCTACCTTAAGAGAGTCATAGTTACTCCTGTCAGTTGCTCCCCGTTTTACCACAGTCACATTTTCAAGCTTCCTCTAGCCAGTTCACCTGACGCGATACGCCATTGTCTGTCAACCTAATGTCTTTCACAGTACTCCTGCCGTGAGCTTCTCGAGTTTGCCGATGTATTTCGCCTGTTGACGAGGCATTTGGCTACCTTAAGAGAGTCATAGTACTCCTGTCAGGTGCTCCCCATTTTACCACAGTCACATTTTCAAGGTTCCACTAGCCAGTTCCCCTGAAGCGATACGCCATTATCTGTCAACCTATAGACTGTCACAGTACTCCTGGTGGGAGCTTCTCGAGATTGCCGATGTATTTCACCTGTTGACGAGGCATTTGGCTACCTTAAGAGAGTCATAGTTACTCCTGTCAGTTGCTCCCCGTTTTACCACAGTCACATTTTCAACGTTCCACGAGCCAGTTCCCCTGAAGCGATACGCCATTATCTGTCAACCTAATGTCTTTCACAGTACTCCTGGTGGGAGCTTCTCGAGTTTGCCGATGTATTTCTCCGGTTGACGAGGCATTTGGCTACCTTAAGAGAGTCATAGTTACTCCTGTCAGTTGCTCCCCGTTTTACCACAGTCACATTTTCAAGCTTCCTCTATCCAGTTCACCTGACGCGATACGCCATTGTCTGTCAACCTAATGTGTTTCACAGTACTCCTGGTGGGAGCTTCTTCGCGTTTGCCGATGTATTTCGCCTGTTGACGAGGCATTTGGCTACCTTAAGAGAGTCATAGTTACTCCTGTCAGTTGCTCCCCGTTTTACCACAGTCACATTTTCAAGGTTCCACTAGCCAGTTCCACTGAAGCGATACGCCATTATCTGTCAACCTAAAGACTTTCACAGCTCTCCTGATGGGAGCTTCTCGAGTTTGCCGATGTATTTCTCCGGTTGACGAGGCATTTGGCTACCTTAAGAGAGTCATAGTTACTCCTATCAGTTGCTCCCCGTTTTACCTAAGTCACAATTTCAAGCTTCCTCTAGCCAGTTCACCTGACGCGATACGCCATTGTCTGTCAACCTAATGTCTTTCACAGTACTCCTGCCGTGAGCTTCTCGAGTTGGCCGATGTATTTCGCCTGTTGACGAGGCATTTGGCTACCTTAAGAGAGTCATAGTACTCCTGTCAGTTGCTCCCCATTTTACCACAGTCACAATTTCAAGGTTCCACTAGCCAGTTCCCCTGAAGCGATACGCCATTATCTGTCAACCTATAGACTGTCACAGTACTCCTGGTGGGAGCTTCTCGAGATTGCCGATGTATTTCGCCTGTTGACGAGGCATTTGGCTACCTTAAGAGAGTCATAGTTACTCCTGTCAGTTGCTCCCCGTTTTACCACAGTCACATTTTCAACGTTCCACGAGCCAGTTCCCCTGAAGCGATACGCCATTATCTGTCAACCTATAGAATGTCACAGTACTCCTGGTGGGAGCTTCTCGAGTTTGCCGATATATTTCGCCTGTTGACGAGGCATTTGGCTACCTTAAGAGAGTCATAGTTACTCCTGTTAGTTGCTCCCCGTTTTACCACAGTCACATTTTCAAGGTTCCGCTAGCCAGTTCCCCTGAAGCGATACGCCATTATCTGTCAACCTATAGACAGTCACAGTACTCCTGGTGGGAGCTTCTTCGAGTTTGTCGATGTATTTCGCCTGTTGACGAGGCATTTGGCTACCTTAAGAGAGTCATAGTTACTCCTGTCAGTTGCTCCCCGTTTTACCACAGTCACATTTTCAAGCTTCCTCTAGCCAGTTCACCTGACGCGATACGCCATTGTCTGTCAACCTAATGTCTTTCACAGTACTCCTGCCGTGAGCTTCTCGAGTTTGCCGATGTATTTCGCCTGTTGACGAGGCATTTGGCTACCTTAAGAGAGTCATAGTACTCCTGTCAGGTGCTCCCCATTTTACCACAGTCACATTTTCAAGGTTCCACTAGCCAGTTCCCCTGAAGCGATACGCCATTATCTGTCAACCTATAGACTGTCACAGTACTCCTGGTGGGAGCTTCTCGAGATTGCCGATGTATTTCACCTGTTGACGAGGCATTTGGCTACCTTAAGAGAGTCATAGTTACTCCTGTCAGTTGCTCCCCGTTTTACCACAGTCACATTTTCAACGTTCCACGAGCCAGTTCCCCTGAAGCGATACGCCATTATCTGTCAACCTAATGTCTTTCACAGTACTCCTGGTGGGAGCTTCTCGAGTTTGCCGATGTATTTCTCCGGTTGACGAGGCATTTGGCTACCTTAAGAGAGTCATAGTTACTCCTGTCAGTTGCTCCCCGTTTTACCACAGTCACATTTTCAAGCTTCCTCTATCCAGTTCACCTGACGCGATACGCCATTGTCTGTCAACCTAATGTGTTTCACAGTACTCCTGCCGTGAGCTTCTCGAGTTTGCCGATGTATTTCGCCTGTTGACGAGGCATTTGGTTACCTTAAGAGAGTCATAGTTACTCCTGTCAGTTGCTCCCCGTTTTACCACAGTCACATTTTCAAGCTTCCTCTAGCCAGTTCACCTGACGCGATACGCCATTGTCTGTCAACCTAATCTCTTTCACAGTACTCCTGCCGTGAGCTTCTCGAGTTTGCCGATGTATTTCGCCTGTTGACGAGGCATTTGGCTACCTTAAGAGAGTCATAGTTACTCCTGTCAGTTGCTCCCCATTTTACCACAGTCACATTTTCAAGGTTCCGCTAGCCAGTTCCCCTGAAGCGATACGCCATTATCTGTCAACCTATAGACTGTCACAGTACTCCTGGTGGGAGCTTCTCGAGATTGCCGATGTATTTCGCCTGTTGACGAGGCATTTGGCTACCTTAAGAGAGTCATAGTTACTCCTGTCAGTTGCTCCCCGTTTTACCACAGTCACATTTTCAACGTTCCACGAGCCAGTTCCCCTGAAGCGATACGCCATTATCTGTCAACCTATAGACTGTCACAGTACTCCTGGTGGGAGCTTCTCGAGTTTGCCGATATATTTCGCCTGATGACGAGGCATTTGGCTACCTTAAGAGAGTCATAGTTACTCCTGTTAGTTGATCCCCGTTTTACCACAGTCACATTTTCAAGGTTCCGCTAGCCTGTTCCCCTGAAGCGATACGCCATTATCTGTCAACCTATAGACTGTCACAGTACTCCTGGTGGGAGCTTCTTCGAGTTTGCCGATGTATTTCGCCTGTTGACGAGGCATTTGGCTACCTTAAGAGAGTCATAGTTACTCCTATCAGTTGCTCCCCGTTTTACCTAAGTCACATTTTCAAGCTTCCTCTAGCCAGTTCACCTGACGCGATACGCCATTGTCTGTCAACCTAATGTCTTTCACAGTACTCCTGGTGGGAGCTTCTCGAGTTTGCCGATGTATTTCTCCGGTTGACGAGGCATTTGGCTACCTTAAGAGAGTCATAGTTACTCCTGTCAGTTGCTCCCCGTTTTACCACAGTCACATTTTCAACGTTCCACGAGCCAGTTCCCGTGAAGCGATACGCCATTATCTGTCAACCTATAGACTGTCACAGTACTCCTGGTGGGAGCTTCTCGAGTTTGCCGATATATTTCGCCTGTTGACGAGGCATTTGGCTACCTTAAGAGAGTCATAGTTACTCCTGTTAGTTGCTCCCCGTTTTACCACAGTCACATTTTCAAGGTTCCGCTAGCCAGTTCCCCTGAAGCGATACGCCATTATCTGTCAACCTATAGACAGTCACAGTACTCCTGGTGGGAGCTTCTTCGAGTTTGTCGATGTATTTCGCCTGTTGACGAGGCATTTGGCTACCTTAAGAGAGTCATAGTTACTCCTGTCAGTTGCTCCCCGTTTTACCACAGTCACATTTTCAAGCTTCCTCTAGCCAGTTCACCTGAAGCGATACGCCATTGTCTGTCAACCTAATGTCTTTCACAGTACTCCTGCCGTGAGCTTCTCGAGTTTGCCGATGTATTTCGCCTGTTGACGAGGCATTTGGCTACCTTAAGAGAGTCATAGTACTCCTGTCAGGTGCTCCCCATTTTACCACAGTCACATTTTCAAGGTTCCACTAGCCAGTTCCCCTGAAGCGATACGCCATTATCTGTCAACCTATAGACTGTCACAGTACTCCTGGTGGGAGCTTCTCGAGATTGCCGATGTATTTCGCCTGTTGACGAGGCATTTGGCTACCTTAAGAGAGACATAGTTACTCCTGTCAGTTGCTCCCCGTTTTACCACAGTCACATTTTCAACGTTCCACGAGCCAGTTCCCCTGAAGCGATACGCCATTATCTGTCAACCTATAGACTGTCACAGTACTCCTGGTGGGAGCTTCTCGAGTTTGACGATATATTTCGCCAATTGACGAGGCATTTGGCTACCTTAAGAGAGTCATAGTTACTCCTGTTAGTTGCTCCCCGTTTTACCACAGTCACATTTTCAAGGTTCCGCTACCCAGTTCCCCTGAAGCGATACGCCATTATCTGTCAACCTATAGACTGTCACAGTACTCCTGGTGGGAGCTTCTTCGCGTTTGCCGATGTATTTCGCCTGTTGACGAGGCATTTGGCTACCTTAAGAGAGTCATAGTTACTCCTGTCAGTTGCTCCCCGTTTTACCACAGTCACATTTTCAAGGTTCCACTAGCCAGTTCCACTGAAGCGATACGCCATTATCTGTCAACCTAAAGACTTTCACAGCTCTCCTGATGGGAGCTTCTCGAGTTTGCCGATGTATTTCTCCGGTTGACGAGGCATTTGGCTACCTTAAGAGAGTCATAGTTACTCCTATCAGTTGCTCCCCGTTTTACCTAAGTCACAATTTCAAGCTTCCTCTAGCCAGTTCACCTGACGCGATACGCCATTGTCTGTCAACCTAATGTCTTTCACAGTACTCCTGCCGTGAGCTTCTCGAGTTGGCCGATGTATTTCGCCTGTTGACGAGGCATTTGGCTACCTTAAGAGAGTCATAGTACTCCTGTCAGTTGCTCCCCATTTTACCACAGTCACAATTTCAAGGTTCCACTAGCCAGTTCCCCTGAAGCGATACGCCATTATCTGTCAACCTATAGACTGTCACAGTACTCCTGGTGGGAGCTTCTCGAGATTGCCGATGTATTTCGCCTGTTGACGAGGCATTTGGCTACCTTAAGAGAGTCATAGTTACTCCTGTCAGTTGCTCCCCGTTTTACCACAGTCACATTTTCAACGTTCCACGAGCCAGTTCCCCTGAAGCGATACGCCATTATCTGTCAACCTATAGAATGTCACAGTACTCCTGGTGGGAGCTTCTCGAGTTTGCCGATATATTTCGCCTGTTGACGAGGCATTTGGCTACCTTAAGAGAGTCATAGTTACTCCTGTTAGTTGCTCCCCGTTTTACCACAGTCACATTTTCAAGGTTCCGCTAGCCAGTTCCCCTGAAGCGATACGCCATTATCTGTCAACCTATAGACAGTCACAGTACTCCTGGTGGGAGCTTCTTCGAGTTTGTCGATGTATTTCGCCTGTTGACGAGGCATTTGGCTACCTTAAGAGAGTCATAGTTACTCCTGTCAGTTGCTCCCCGTTTTACCACAGTCACATTTTCAAGCTTCCTCTAGCCAGTTCACCTGACGCGATACGCCATTGTCTGTCAACCTAATGTCTTTCACAGTACTCCTGCCGTGAGCTTCTCGAGTTTGCCGATGTATTTCGCCTGTTGACGAGGCATTTGGCTACCTTAAGAGAGACATAGTTACTCCTGTCAGTTGCTCCCCGTTTTACCACAGTCACATTTTCAACGTTCCACGAGCCAGTTCCCCTGAAGCGATACGCCATTATCTGTCAACCTATAGACTGTCACAGTACTCCTGGTGGGAGCTTCTCGAGTTTGACGATATATTTCGCCTGTTGACGAGGCATTTGGCTACCTTAAGAGAGTCATAGTTACTCCTGTTAGTTGCTCCCCGTTTTACCACAGTCACATTTTCAAGGTTCCGCTACCCAGTTCCCCTGAAGCGATACGCCATTATCTGTCAACCTATAGACTGTCACAGTACTCCTGGTGGGAGCTTCTTCGAGTTTGCCGATGTATTTCGCCTGTTGACGAGGCATTTGGCTACCTTAAGAGAGTCATAGTTACTCCTGTCAGTTGCTCCCCGTTTTACCACAGTCACATTTTCAAGGTTCCGCTAGCCAGTTCCCCTGAAGCGATACGCCATTATCTGTCAACCTATAGACTGTAACAGTACTCCTGGTAGGAGCTTCTCGAGTTTGCCGATGTATTTCGCCTGTTGACGAGGCATTTGGCTACCTTAAGAGAGTCATAGTTACTCCTGTCAGTTGCTCCCCGTTTTACCACAGTCACATTTTCAAGGTTCCACTAGCCAGTTCCACTGAAGCGATACGCCATTATCTGTCAACCTAAAGACTTTCACAGCTCTCCTGATGGGAGCTTCTCGAGTTTGCCGATGTATTTCTCCGGTTGACGAGGCATTTGGCTACCTTAAGAGAGTCATAGTTACTCCTATCAGTTGCTCCCCGTTTTACCTAAGTCACAATTTCAAGCTTCCTCTAGCCAGTTCACCTGACGCGATACGCCATTGTCTGTCAACCTAATGTCTTTCACAGTACTCCTGCCGTGAGCTTCTCGAGTTGGCCGATGTATTTCGCATGTTGACGAGGCATTTGGCTACCTTAAGAGAGTCATAGTACTCCTGTCAGTTGCTCCCCATTTTACCACAGTCACATTTTCAAGGTTCCACTAGCCAGTTCCCCTGAAGCGATACGCCATTATCTGTCAACCTATAGACAGTCACAGTACTCCTGGTGGGAGCTTCTTCGAGTTTGTCGATGTATTTCGCCTGTTGACGAGGCATTTGGCTACCTTAAGAGAGTCATAGTTACTCCTGTCAGTTGCTCCCCGTTTTACCACAGTCACATTTTCAAGCTTCCTCTAGCCAGTTCACCTGAAGCGATACGCCATTGTCTGTCAACCTAATGTCTTTCACAGTACTCCTGCCGTGAGCTTCTCGAGTTTGCCGATGTATTTCGCCTGTTGACGAGGCATTTGGCTACCTTAAGAGAGTCATAGTACTCCTGTCAGGTGCTCCCCATTTTACCACAGTCACATTTTCAAGGTTCCACTAGCCAGTTCCCCTGAAGCGATACGCCATTATCTGTCAACCTATAGACTGTCACAGTACTCCTGGTGGGAGCTTCTCGAGATTGCCGATGTATTTCGCCTGTTGACGAGGCATTTGGCTACCTTAAGAGAGACATAGTTACTCCTGTCAGTTGCTCCCCGTTTTACCACAGTCACATTTTCAACGTTCCACGAGCCAGTTCCCCTGAAGCGATACGCCATTATCTGTCAACCTATAGACTGTCACAGTACTCCTGGTGGGAGCTTCTCGAGTTTGACGATATATTTCGCCAATTGACGAGGCATTTGGCTACCTTAAGAGAGTCATAGTTACTCCTGTTAGTTGCTCCCCGTTTTACCACAGTCACATTTTCAAGGTTCCGCTACCCAGTTCCCCTGAAGCGATACGCCATTATCTGTCAACCTATAGACTGTCACAGTACTCCTGGTGGGAGCTTCTTCGCGTTTGCCGATGTATTTCGCCTGTTGACGAGGCATTTGGCTACCTTAAGAGAGTCATAGTTACTCCTGTCAGTTGCTCCCCGTTTTACCACAGTCACATTTTCAAGGTTCCACTAGCCAGTTCCACTGAAGCGATACGCCATTATCTGTCAACCTAAAGACTTTCACAGCTCTCCTGATGGGAGCTTCTCGAGTTTGCCGATGTATTTCTCCGGTTGACGAGGCATTTGGCTACCTTAAGAGAGTCATAGTTACTCCTATCAGTTGCTCCCCGTTTTACCTAAGTCACAATTTCAAGCTTCCTCTAGCCAGTTCACCTGACGCGATACGCCATTGTCTGTCAACCTAATGTCTTTCACAGTACTCCTGCCGTGAGCTTCTCGAGTTGGCCGATGTATTTCGCCTGTTGACGAGGCATTTGGCTACCTTAAGAGAGTCATAGTACTCCTGTCAGTTGCTCCCCATTTTACCACAGTCACAATTTCAAGGTTCCACTAGCCAGTTCCCCTGAAGCGATACGCCATTATCTGTCAACCTATAGACTGTCACAGTACTCCTGGTGGGAGCTTCTCGAGATTGCCGATGTATTTCGCCTGTTGACGAGGCATTTGGCTACCTTAAGAGAGTCATAGTTACTCCTGTCAGTTGCTCCCCGTTTTACCACAGTCACATTTTCAACGTTCCACGAGCCAGTTCCCCTGAAGCGATACGCCATTATCTGTCAACCTATAGAATGTCACAGTACTCCTGGTGGGAGCTTCTCGAGTTTGCCGATATATTTCGCCTGTTGACGAGGCATTTGGCTACCTTAAGAGAGTCATAGTTACTCCTGTTAGTTGCTCCCCGTTTTACCACAGTCACATTTTCAAGGTTCCGCTAGCCAGTTCCCCTGAAGCGATACGCCATTATCTGTCAACCTATAGACAGTCACAGTACTCCTGGTGGGAGCTTCTTCGAGTTTGTCGATGTATTTCGCCTGTTGACGAGGCATTTGGCTACCTTAAGAGAGTCATAGTTACTCCTGTCAGTTGCTCCCCGTTTTACCACAGTCACATTTTCAAGCTTCCTCTAGCCAGTTCACCTGACGCGATACGCCATTGTCTGTCAACCTAATGTCTTTCACAGTACTCCTGCCGTGAGCTTCTCGAGTTTGCCGATGTATTTCGCCTGTTGACGAGGCATTTGGCTACCTTAAGAGAGACATAGTTACTCCTGTCAGTTGCTCCCCGTTTTACCACAGTCACATTTTCAACGTTCCACGAGCCAGTTCCCCTGAAGCGATACGCCATTATCTGTCAACCTATAGACTGTCACAGTACTCCTGGTGGGAGCTTCTCGAGTTTGACGATATATTTCGCCTGTTGACGAGGCATTTGGCTACCTTAAGAGAGTCATAGTTACTCCTGTTAGTTGCTCCCCGTTTTACCACAGTCACATTTTCAAGGTTCCGCTACCCAGTTCCCCTGAAGCGATACGCCATTATCTGTCAACCTATAGACTGTCACAGTACTCCTGGTGGGAGCTTCTTCGAGTTTGCCGATGTATTTCGCCTGTTGACGAGGCATTTGGCTACCTTAAGAGAGTCATAGTTACTCCTGTCAGTTGCTCCCCGTTTTACCACAGTCACATTTTCAAGGTTCCGCTAGCCAGTTCCCCTGAAGCGATACGCCATTATCTGTCAACCTATAGACTGTAACAGTACTCCTGGTAGGAGCTTCTCGAGTTTGCCGATGTATTTCGCCTGTTGACGAGGCATTTGGCTACCTTAAGAGAGTCATAGTTACTCCTGTCAGTTGCTCCCCGTTTTACCACAGTCACATTTTCAAGGTTCCACTAGCCAGTTCCACTGAAGCGATACGCCATTATCTGTCAACCTAAAGACTTTCACAGCTCTCCTGATGGGAGCTTCTCGAGTTTGCCGATGTATTTCTCCGGTTGACGAGGCATTTGGCTACCTTAAGAGAGTCATAGTTACTCCTATCAGTTGCTCCCCGTTTTACCTAAGTCACAATTTCAAGCTTCCTCTAGCCAGTTCACCTGACGCGATACGCCATTGTCTGTCAACCTAATGTCTTTCACAGTACTCCTGCCGTGAGCTTCTCGAGTTGGCCGATGTATTTCGCATGTTGACGAGGCATTTGGCTACCTTAAGAGAGTCATAGTACTCCTGTCAGTTGCTCCCCATTTTACCACAGTCACATTTTCAAGGTTCCACTAGCCAGTTCCCCTGAAGCGATACGCCATTATCTGTCAACCTATAGACTGTCACAGTACTCCTGGTGGGAGCTTCTCGAGATTGCCGATGTATTTCGCCTGTTGACGAGGCATTTGGCTACCTTAAGAGAGTCATAGTTACTCCTGTCAGTTGCTCCCCGTTTTACCACAGTCACATTTTCAACGTTCCACGAGCCAGTTCCCCTGAAGCGATACGCCATTATCTGTCAACCTATAGACTGTCACAGTACTCCTGGTAGGAGCTTCTCGAGTTTGCCGATATATTTCGCCTGTTGACGAGGCATTTGGCTACCTTAAGAGAGTCATAGTTACTCCTGTTAGTTGCTCCCCGTTTTACCACAGTCACATTTTCAAGGTTCCGCTAGCCAGTTCCCCTGAAGCGATACGCCATTATCTGTCAAACTAAAGACTTTCACAGCACTCCTGATGGGAGCTTCTCGAGTTTGCCGATGTATTTCTCCGGTTGACGAGGCATTTGGCTACCTTAAGAGAGTCATAGTTACTCCTGTCAGTTGCTCCCCGTTTCACCACAGTCACAATTTCAAGCTTCCTCTAGCCAGTTCACCTGACGCGATACGCCATTGTCTGTCAACCTAATGTCTTTCACAGTACTCCTGCCGTGATCTTCTCGGGTTGGCCGATGTATTTCGCCTGTTGACGAGGCATTTGGCTACCTTAAGAGAGTCATAGTACTCCTGTCAGTTGCTCCCCATTTTACCACAAACACATTTTCAAGGTTCCACTAGCCAGTTCCCCTGAAGCGATACGCCATTATCTGTCAACCTATAGACTGTCACAGTACTCCTGGTGGGAGCTTCTCGAGATTGCCGATGTATTTCGCCTGTTGACGAGGCATTTGGCTACCTTAAGAGAGTCATAGTTACTCCTGTCAGTTGCTCCCCGTTTTACCACAGTCACATTTTCAACGTTCCACGAGCCAGTTCCCCTGAAGCGATACGCCATTATCTGTCAACCTATAGACTGTCACAGTACTCCTGGTGGGAGCTTCTCGAGTTTGCCGATATATTTCGCCTGTTGACGAGGCATTTGGCTACCTTAAGAGAGTCATAGTTACTCCTGTTAGTTGCTCCCCGTTTTACCACAGTCACATTTTCAAGGTTCCGCTAGCCAGTTCCCCTGAAGCGATACGCCATTATCTGTCAACCTATAGACTGTCACAGTACTCCTGGTGGGAGCTTCTTCGAGTTTGCCGATGTATTTCGCCTGTTGACGAGGCATTTGGCTACCTTAAGAGAGTCATAGTTACTCCTGTCAGTTGCTCCCCGTTTTACCACAGTCACATTTTCAAGCTTCCTCTAGCCAGTTCACCTGACGCGATACGCCATTGTCTGTCAACCTAATGTCTTTCACAGTACTCCTGCCGTGAGCTTCTCGAGTTTGCCGATGTATTTCGCCTGTTGACGAGGCATTTGGCTACCTTAAGAGAGTCATATTCCTCCTGTCAGTTGCTCCCCATTTTACCTCAGTCACATTTTCAAGGTTCCACTAGCCAGTTCCCCTGAAGCGATACGCCATTATCTGTCAGCCTATAGACTTTCACAGTACTCCTGGTGGGAGCTTCACGAGATTGCCGATGTATTTCGCCTGTTGACGAGGCATTTGGCTACCTTAAGAGAGACATAGTTACTCCTGTCAGTTGCTCGCCGTTTTACCACAGTCACATTTTCAACGTTCCACGAGCCAGTTCCCCTGAAGCGATACGCCATTATCTGTCAACCTATAGACTGTCACAGTACTCCTGGTGGGAGCTTCTCGAGTTTGCCGATATATTTCTCCTGTTGACGAGGCATTTGGCTACCTTAAGAGAGTCATAGTTACTCCTGTTAGTTGCTCCCCGTTTTACCACAGTCACATTTTCAAGGTTCCGCTAGCCAGTTCCCCTGAAGCGATACGCCATTATCTGTCAACCTATAGACTGTCACAGTACTCCTGGTGGGAGCTTCTTCGAGTTTGCCGATGTATTTCGCCTGTTGACGAGGCATTTGGCTACCTTAAGAGAGTCATAGTTACTCCTGTCAGTTGCTCCCCGTTTTACCACAGTCACATTTTCAAGCTTCCTCTATCCAGTTCACCTGACGCGATACGCCATTGTCTGTCAACCTAATGTCTTTCACAGTACTCCTGCCGTGAGCTTCTCGAGTTTGCCGATGTATTTCGCCTGTTGACGAGGCATTTGGTTACCTTAAGAGAGTCATAGTTACTCCTGTCAGTTGCTCCCCGTTTTACCACAGTCACATTTTCAAGCTTCCTCTAGCCAGTTCACCTGACGCGATACGCCATTGTCTGTCAACCTAATGTCTTTCACAGTACTCCTGCCGTGAGCTTCTCGAGTTTGCCGATGTATTTCGCCTGTTGACGAGGCATTTGGCTACCTTAAGAGAGTCATAGTTACTCCTGTTAGTTGCTCCCCGTTTTACCACAGTCACATTTTCAAGGTTCCGCTAGCCAGTTCCCCTGAAGCGATACGCCATTATCTGTCAAACTAAAGACTTTCACAGCACTCCTGATGGGAGCTTCTCGAGTTTGCC
This sequence comes from Schistocerca serialis cubense, assembly GCF_023864345.2. Classification (NCBI taxonomy): domain Eukaryota; kingdom Metazoa; phylum Arthropoda; class Insecta; order Orthoptera; family Acrididae; genus Schistocerca; species Schistocerca serialis. The sequence goes on from NC_064640.1 coordinate 969,604,717, forward strand.
GATGTATTTCTCCGGTTGACGAGGCATTTGGCTACCTTAAGAGAGTCATAGTTACTCCTGTCAGTTGCTCCCCGTTTCACCACAGTCACAATTTCAAGCTTCCTCTAGCCAGTTCACCTGACGCGATACGCCATTGTCTGTCAACCTAATGTCTTTCACAGTACTCCTGCCGTGATCTTCTCGGGTTGGCCGATGTATTTCGCCTGTTGACGAGGCATTTGGCTACCTTAAGAGAGTCATAGTACTCCTGTCAGTTGCTCCCCATTTTACCACAAACACATTTTCAAGGTTCCACTAGCCAGTTCCCCTGAAGCGATACGCCATTATCTGTCAACCTATAGACTGTCACAGTACTCCTGGTGGGAGCTTCTCGAGATTGCCGATGTATTTCGCCTGTTGACGAGGCATTTGGCTACCTTAAGAGAGTCATAGTTACTCCTGTCAGTTGCTCCCCGTTTTACCACAGTCACATTTTCAACGTTCCACGAGCCAGTTCCCCTGAAGCGATACGCCATTATCTGTCAACCTATAGACTGTCACAGTACTCCTGGTGGGAGCTTCTCGAGTTTGCCGATATATTTCGCCTGTTGACGAGGCATTTGGCTACCTTAAGAGAGTCATAGTTACTCCTGTTAGTTGCTCCCCGTTTTACCACAGTCACATTTTCAAGGTTCCGCTAGCCAGTTCCCCTGAAGCGATACGCCATTATCTGTCAACCTATAGACTGTCACAGTACTCCTGGTGGGAGCTTCTTCGAGTTTGCCGATGTATTTCGCCTGTTGACGAGGCATTTGGCTACCTTAAGAGAGTCATAGTTACTCCTGTCAGTTGCTCCCCGTTTTACCACAGTCACATTTTCAAGCTTCCTCTAGCCAGTTCACCTGACGCGATACGCCATTGTCTGTCAACCTAATGTCTTTCACAGTACTCCTGCCGTGAGCTTCTCGAGTTTGCCGATGTATTTCGCCTGTTGACGAGGCATTTGGCTACCTTAAGAGAGTCATATTCCTCCTGTCAGTTGCTCCCCATTTTACCTCAGTCACATTTTCAAGGTTCCACTAGCCAGTTCCCCTGAAGCGATACGCCATTATCTGTCAGCCTATAGACTTTCACAGTACTCCTGGTGGGAGCTTCACGAGATTGCCGATGTATTTCGCCTGTTGACGAGGCATTTGGCTACCTTAAGAGAGACATAGTTACTCCTGTCAGTTGCTCGCCGTTTTACCACAGTCACATTTTCAACGTTCCACGAGCCAGTTCCCCTGAAGCGATACGCCATTATCTGTCAACCTATAGACTGTCACAGTACTCCTGGTGGGAGCTTCTCGAGTTTGCCGATATATTTCTCCTGTTGACGAGGCATTTGGCTACCTTAAGAGAGTCATAGTTACTCCTGTTAGTTGCTCCCCGTTTTACCACAGTCACATTTTCAAGGTTCCGCTAGCCAGTTCCCCTGAAGCGATACGCCATTATCTGTCAACCTATAGACTGTCACAGTACTCCTGGTGGGAGCTTCTTCGAGTTTGCCGATGTATTTCGCCTGTTGACGAGGCATTTGGCTACCTTAAGAGAGTCATAGTTACTCCTATCAGTTGCTCCCCGTTTTACCACAGTCACATTTTCAAGGTTCCGCTAGCCAGTTCCCCTGAAGCGATACGCCATTATCTGTCAACCTATAGACTGTAACAGTACTCCTGGTGGGAGCTTCTCGAGTTTGCCGATGTATTTCGCCTGTTGACGAGGCATTTGGCTACCTTAAGAGAGTCATAGTTACTCCTGTCAGTTGCTCCCCGTTTTACCACAGTCACATTTTCAACGTTCCACGAGCCAGTTCCCCTGAAGCGATACGCCATTATCTGTCAACCTATAGACTGTCACAGTACTCCTGGTAGGAGCTTCTCGAGTTTGCCGATATATTTCGCCTGTTGACGAGGCATTTGGCTACCTTAAGAGAGTCATAGTTACTCCTGTTAGTTGCTCCCCGTTTTACCACAGTCACATTTTCAAGGTTCCGCTAGCCAGTTCCCCTGAAGCGATACGCCATTATCTGTCAAACTAAAGACTTTCACAGCACTCCTGATGGGAGCTTCTCGAGTTTGCCGATGTATTTCTCCGGTTGACGAGGCATTTGGCTACCTTAAGAGAGTCATAGTTACTCCTGTCAGTTGCTCCCCGTTTCACCACAGTCACAATTTCAAGCTTCCTCTAGCCAGTTCACCTGACGCGATACGCCATTGTCTGTCAACCTAATGTCTTTCACAGTACTCCTGCCGTGATCTTCTCGGGTTGGCCGATGTATTTCGCCTGTTGACGAGGCATTAGGCTACCTTAAGAGAGTCATAGTACTCCTGTCAGTTGCTCCCCATTTTACCACAAACACATTTTCAAGGTTCCACTAGCCAGTTCCCCTGAAGCGATACGCCATTATCTGTCAACCTATAGACTGTCACAGTACTCCTGGTGGGAGCTTCTCGAGATTGCCGATGTATTTCGCCTGTTGACGAGGCATTTGGCTACCTTAAGAGAGTCATAGTTACTCCTGTCAGTTGCTCCCCGTTTTACCACAGTCACATTTTCAACGTTCCACGAGCCAGTTCCCCTGAAGCGATACGCCATTATCTGTCAACCTATAGACTGTCACAGTACTCCTGGTGGGAGCTTCTCGAGTTTGCCGATATATTTCGCCTGTTGACGAGGCATTTGGCTACCTTAAGAGAGTCATAGTTACTCCTGTTAGTTGCTCCCCGTTTTACCACAGTCACATTTTCAAGGTTCCGCTAGCCAGTTCCCCTGAAGCGATACGCCATTATCTGTCAACCTATAGACTGTCACAGTACTCCTGGTGGGAGCTTCTTCGAGTTTGCCGATGTATTTCGCCTGTTGACGAGGCATTTGGCTACCTTAAGAGAGTCATAGTTACTCCTGTCAGTTGCTCCCCGTTTTACCACAGTCACATTTTCAAGCTTCCTCTAGCCAGTTCACCTGACGCGATACGCCATTGTCTGTCAACCTAATGTCTTTCACAGTACTCCTGCCGTGAGCTTCTCGAGTTTGCCGATGTATTTCGCCTGTTGACGAGGCATTTGGCTACCTTAAGAGAGTCATATTCCTCCTGTCAGTTGCTCCCCATTTTACCTCAGTCACATTTTCAAGGTTCCACTAGCCAGTTCCCCTGAAGCGATACGCCATTATCTGTCAGCCTATAGACTTTCACAGTACTCCTGGTGGGAGCTTCACGAGATTGCCGATGTATTTCGCCTGTTGACGAGGCATTTGGCTACCTTAAGAGAGACATAGTTACTCCTGTCAGTTGCTCGCCGTTTTACCACAGTCACATTTTCAACGTTCCACGAGCCAGTTCCCCTGAAGCGATACGCCATTATCTGTCAACCTATAGACTGTCACAGTACTCCTGGTGGGAGCTTCTCGAGTTTGCCGATATATTTCTCCTGTTGACGAGGCATTTGGCTACCTTAAGAGAGTCATAGTTACTCCTGTTAGTTGCTCCCCGTTTTACCACAGTCACATTTTCAAGGTTCCGCTAGCCAGTTCCCCTGAAGCGATACGCCATTATCTGTCAACCTATAGACTGTCACAGTACTCCTGGTGGGAGCTTCTTCGAGTTTGCCGATGTATTTCGCCTGTTGACGAGGCATTTGGCTACCTTAAGAGAGTCATAGTTACTCCTATCAGTTGCTCCCCGTTTTACCACAGTCACATTTTCAAGGTTCCGCTAGCCAGTTCCCCTGAAGCGATACGCCATTATCTGTCAACCTATAGACTGTAACAGTACTCCTGGTGGGAGCTTCTCGAGTTTGCCGATGTATTTCGCCTGTTGACGAGGCATTTGGCTACCTTAAGAGAGTCATAGTTACTCCTGTCAGTATCTCCCCGTTTTACCACAGTCACATTTTCAAGGTTCCACTAGCCAGTTCCACTGAAGCGATACGCCATTATCTGTCAACCTAAAGACTTTCACAGCACTCCTGATGGGAGCTTCTCGAGTTTGCCGATGTATTTCTCCGGTTGACGAGGCATTTGGCTACCTTAAGAGAGTCATAGTTACTCCTGTCAGTTGCTCCCCGTTTTACCACAGTCACATTTTCAAGCTTCCTCTATCCAGTTCACCTGACGCGATACGCCATTGTCTGTCAACCTAATGTGTTTCACAGTACTCCTGCCGTGAGCTTCTCGAGTTTGCCGATGTATTTCGCCTGTTGACGAGGCATTTGGTTACCTTAAGAGAGTCATAGTTACTCCTGTCAGTTGCTCCCCGTTTTACCACAGTCACATTTTCAAGCTTCCTCTAGCCAGTTCACCTGACGCGATACGCCATTGTCTGTCAACCTAATCTCTTTCACAGTACTCCTGCCGTGAGCTTCTCGAGTTTGCCGATGTATTTCGCCTGTTGACGAGGCATTTGGCTACCTTAAGAGAGTCATAGGACTCCTGTCAGTTGCTCCCCATTTTACCACAGTCACATTTTCAAGGTTCCACTAGCCAGTTCCTCTGAAGCGATACGCCATTATCTGTCAACCTATAGACTGTCACAGTACTCCTGGTGGGAGCTTCTCGAGATTGCCGATGTATTTCGCCTGTTGACGAGGCATTTGGCTACCTTAAGAGAGTCATAGTTACTCCTGTCAGTTGCTCCCCGTTTTACCACAGTCACATTTTCAACGTTCCACGAGCCAGTTCCCCTGAAGCGATACGCCATTATCTGTCAACCTATAGACTGTCACAGTACTCCTGGTGGGAGCTTCTCGAGTTTGCCGATATATTTCGCCTGTTGACGAGGCATTTGGCTACCTTAAGAGAGTCATAGTTACTCCTGTTAGTTGCTCCCCGTTTTACCACAGTCACATTTTCAAGGTTCCGCTAGCCAGTTCCCCTGAAGCGATACGCCATTATCTGTCAACCTATAGACAGTCACAGTACTCCTGGTGGGAGCTTCTTCGAGTTTGTCGATGTATTTCGCCTGTTGACGAGGCATTTGGCTACCTTAAGAGAGTCATAGTTACTCCTGTCAGTTGCTCCCCGTTTTACCACAGTCACATTTTCAAGCTTCCTCTAGCCAGTTCACCTGACGCGATACGCCATTGTCTGTCAACCTAATGTCTTTCACAGTACTCCTGCCGTGAGCTTCTCGAGTTTGCCGATGTATTTCGCCTGTTGACGAGGCATTTGGCTACCTTAAGAGAGTCATAGTACTCCTGTCAGGTGCTCCCCATTTTACCACAGTCACATTTTCAAGGTTCCACTAGCCAGTTCCCCTGAAGCGATACGCCATTATCTGTCAACCTATAGACTGTCACAGTACTCCTGGTGGGAGCTTCTCGAGATTGCCGATGTATTTCGCCTGTTGACGAGGCATTTGGCTACCTTAAGAGAGACATAGTTACTCCTGTCAGTTGCTCCCCGTTTTACCACAGTCACATTTTCAACGTTCCACGAGCCAGTTCCCCTGAAGCGATACGCCATTATCTGTCAACCTATAGACTGTCACAGTACTCCTGGTGGGAGCTTCTCGAGTTTGCCGATATATTTCGCCTGTTGACGAGGCATTTGGCTACCTTAAGAGAGTCATAGTTACTCCTGTTAGTTGCTCCCCGTTTTACCACAGTCACATTTTCAAGGTTCCGCTACCCAGTTCCCCTGAAGCGATACGCCATTATCTGTCAACCTATAGACTGTCACAGTACTCCTGGTGGGAGCTTCTTCGAGTTTGCCGATGTATTTCGCCTGTTGACGAGGCATTTGGCTACCTTAAGAGAGTCATAGTTACTCCTGTCAGTTGCTCCCCGTTTTACCACAGTCACATTTTCAAGGTTCCACTAGCCAGTTCCACTGAAGCGATACGCCATTATCTGTCAACCTAAAGACTTTCACAGCTCTCCTGATGGGAGCTTCTCGAGTTCGCCGATGTATTTCTCCGGTTGACGAGGCATTTGGCTACCTTAAGAGAGTCATAGTTACTCCTATCAGTTGCTCCCCGTTTTACCTAAGTCACATTTTCAAGCTTCCTCTAGCCAGTTCACCTGACGCGATACGCCATTGTCTGTCAACCTAATGTCTTTCACAGTACTCCTGGTGGGAGCTTCTCGAGTTTGCCGATGTATTTCTCCGGTTGACGAGGCATTTGGCTACCTTAAGAGAGTCATAGTTACTCCTGTCAGTTGCTCCCCGTTTTACCACAGTCACATTTTCAAGCTTCCTCTATCCAGTTCACCTGACGCGATACGCCATTGTCTGTCAACCTAATGTCTTTCACAGTACTCCTGCCGTGAGCTTCTCGAGTTTGCCGATGTATTTCGCCGGTTGACGAGGCATTTGGTTACCTTAAGAGAGTCATAGTTACTCTTGTCAGTTGCTCCCCGTTTACCACAGTCACATTTTCATGCTTCCTCTAGCCAGTTCACCTGACGCGATACGCCATTGTCTGTCAACCTAATGTCTTTCACAGTACTCCTGCCGTGAGCTTCTCGAGTTTGCCGATGTATTTCGCCTGTTGACGAGGCATTTGGCTACCTTAAGAGAGTCATAGTACTCCTGTCAGTTGCTCCCCATTTTACCACAGTCACATTTTCAAGGTTCCACTAGCCAGTTCCCCTGAAGCGATACGCCATTTTCTGTCAACCTATAGACTGTCACAGTACTCCTGGTGGGAGCTTCTCGAGATTGCCGATGTATTTCGCCTGTTGACGAGGCATTTGGCTACCTTAAGAGAGTCATAGTTACTCCTGTCAGTTGCTCCCCGTATTACCACAGTCACATTTTCAAGGTTCCTCTAGCCAGTTCACCTGACGCGATACGCCATTGTCTGTCAACCTAATGTCTTTCACAGTACTCCTGCCGTGAGCTTCTCGAGTTTGCCGATGTATTTCGCCTGTTGACGAGGCATTTGGCTACCTTAAGAGAGTCATAGTTACTCCTGTCAGTTGCTCCCCGTTTTACCACAGTCACATTTTCAAGGTTCCGCTAGCCAGTTCCCCTGAAGCGATACGCCATTATCTGTCAACCTATAGACTGTAACAGTACTCCTGGTGGGAGCTTCTCGAGTTTGCCGATGTATTTCGCCTGTTGACGAGGCATTTGGCTACCTTAAGAGAGTCATAGTTACTCCTGTCAGTTGCTCCCCGTTTTACCACAGTCACATTTTCAAGGTTCCACTAGCCAGTTCCACTGAAGCGATACGCCATTATCTGTCAACCTAAAGACTTTCACAGCACTCCTGATGGGAGCTTCTCGAGTTTGCCGATGTATTTCTCCGGTTGACGAGGCATTTGGCTACCTTAAGAGAGTCATAGTTACTCCTATCAGTTGCTCCCCGTTTTACCTAAGTCACATTTTCAAGCTTCCTCTAGCCAGTTCCCCTGAAGCGATACGCCATTATCTGTCAAGCTATAGACAGTCACAGTACTCCTGGTGGGAGCTTCTTCGAGTTTGTCGATGTATTTCGCCTGTTGACGAGGCATTTGGCTACCTTAAGAGAGTCATAGTTACTCCTGTCAGTTGCTCCCCGTTTTACCACAGTCACATTTTCAAGCTTCCTCTAGCCAGTTCACCTGACGCGATACGCCATTGTCTGTCAACCTAATGTCTTTCACAGTACTCCTGCCGTGAGCTTCTCGAGTTTGCCGATGTATTTCGCCTGTTGACGAGGCATTTGGCTACCTTAAGAGAGTCATAGTACTCCTGTCAGGTGCTCCCCATTTTACCACAGTCACATTTTCAAGGTTCCACTAGCCAGTTCCCCTGAAGCGATACGCCATTATCTGTCAACCTATGGACTGTCACAGTACTCCTGGTGGGAGCTTCTCGAGATTGCCGATGTATTTCGCCTGTTGACGAGACATTTGGCTACCTTAAGAGAGACATAGTTACTCCTGTCAGTTGCTCCCCGTTTTACCACAGTCACATTTTCAACGTTCCACGAGCCAGTTCCCCTGAAGCGATACGCCATTATCTGTCAACCTATAGACTGTCACAGTACTCCTGGTGGGAGCTTCTCGAGTTTGCCGATATATTTCGCCTGTTGACGAGGCATTTGGCTACCTTAAGAGAGTCATAGTTACTCCTGTTAGTTGCTCCCCGTTTTACCACAGTCACATTTTCAAGGTTCCGCTACCCAGTTCCCCTGAAGCGATACGCCATTATCTGTCAACCTATAGACTGTCACAGTACTCCTGGTGGGAGCTTCTTCGAGTTTGCCGATGTATTTCGCCTGTTGACGAGGCATTTGGCTACCTTAAGAGAGTCATAGTTACACCTGTCAGTTGCTCCCCGTTTTACCACAGTCACATTTTCAAGGTTCCACTAGCCAGTTCCACTGAAGCGATACGCCATTATCTGTCAACCTAAAGACTTTCACAGCTCTCCTGATGGGAGCTTCTCGAGTTTGCCGATGTATTTCTCCGGTTGACGAGGCATTTGGCTACCTTAAGAGAGTCATAGTTACTCCTATCAGTTGCTCCCCGTTTTACCTAAGTCACATTTTCAAGCTTCCTCTAGCCAGTTCACCTGACGCGATACGCCATTGTCTGTCAACCTAATGTCTTTCACAGTACTCCTGGTGGGAGCTTCTCGAGTTTGCCGATGTATTTCTCCGGTTGACGAGGCATTTGGCTACCTTAAGAGAGTCATAGTTACTCCTGTCAGTTGCTCCCCGTTTTACCACAGTCACATTTTCAAGCTTCCTCTATCCAGTTCACCTGACGCGATACGCCATTGTCTGTCAACCTAATGTCTTTCACAGTACTCCTGCCGTGAGCTTCTCGAGTTTGCCGATGTATTTCGCCTGTTGACGAGGCATTTGGTTACCTTAAGAGAGTCATAGTTACTCTTGTCAGTTGCTCCCCGTTTTACCACAGTCACATTTTCATGCTTCCTCTAGCCAGTTCACCTGACGCGATACGCCATTGTCTGTCAACCTAATGTCTTTCACAGTACTCCTGCCGTGAGCTTCTCGAGTTTGCCGATGTATTTCGCCTGTTGACGAGGCATTTGGCTACCTTAAGAGAGTCATAGTACTCCTGTCAGTTGCTCCCCATTTTACCACAGTCACATTTTCAAGGTTCCACTAGCCAGTTCCCCTGAAGCGATACGCCATTATCTGTCAACCTATAGACAGTCACAGTACTCCTGGTGGGAGCTTCTTCGAGTTTGTCGATGTATTTCGCCTGTTGACGAGGCATTTGGCTACCTTAAGAGAGTCATAGTTACTCCTGTCAGTTGCTCCCCGTTTTACCACAGTCACATTTTCAAGCTTCCTCTAGCCAGTTCACCTGACGCGATACGCCATTGTCTGTCAACCTAATGTCTTTCACAGTACTCCTGCCGTGAGCTTCTCGAGTTTGCCGATGTATTTCGCCTGTTGACGAGGCATTTGGCTACCTTAAGAGAGTCATAGTACTCCTGTCAGGTGCTCCCCATTTTACCACAGTCACATTTTCAAGGTTCCACTAGCCAGTTCCCCTGAAGCGATACGCCATTATCTGTCAACCTATAGACTGTCACAGTACTCCTGGTGGGAGCTTCTCGAGATTGCCGATGTATTTCGCCTGTTGACGAGGCATTTGGCTACCTTAAGAGAGACATAGTTACTCCTGTCAGTTGCTCCCCGTTTTACCACAGTCACATTTTCAACGTTCCACGAGCCAGTTCCCCTGAAGCGATACGCCATTATCTGTCAACCTATAGACTGTCACAGTACTCCTGGTGGGAGCTTCTCGAGTTTGCCGATATATTTCGCCTGTTGACGAGGCATTTGGCTACCTTAAGAGAGTCATAGTTACTCCTGTTAGTTGCTCCCCGTTTTACCACAGTCACATTTTCAAGGTTCCGCTACCCAGTTCCCCTGAAGCGATACGCCATTATCTGTCAACCTATAGACTGTCACAGTACTCCTGGTGGGAGCTTCTTCGAGTTTGCCGATGTATTTCGCCTGTTGACGAGGCATTTGGCTACCTTAAGAGAGTCATAGTTACTCCTGTCAGTTGCTCCCCGTTTTACCACAGTCACATTTTCAAGGTTCCACTAGCCAGTTCCACTGAAGCGATACGCCATTATCTGTCAACCTAAAGACTTTCACAGCTCTCCTGATGGGAGCTTCTCGAGTTTGCCGATGTATTTCTCCGGTTGACGAGGCATTTGGCTACCTTAAGAGAGTCATAGTTACTCCTATCAGTTGCTCCCCGTTTTACCTAAGTCACATTTTCAAGCTTCCTCTAGCCAGTTCACCTGACGCGATACGCCATTGTCTGTCAACCTAATGTCTTTCACAGTACTCCTGGTGGGAGCTTCTCGAGTTTGCCGATGTATTTCTCCGGTTGACGAGGCATTTGGCTACCTTAAGAGAGTCATAGTTACTCCTGTCAGTTGCTCCCCGTTTTACCACAGTCACATTTTCAAGCTTCCTCTATCCAGTTCACCTGACGCGATACGCCATTGTCTGTCAACCTAATGTCTTTCACAGTACTCCTGCCGTGAGCTTCTCGAGTTTGCCGATGTATTTCGCCTGTTGACGAGGCATTTGGTTACCTTAAGAGAGTCATAGTTACTCTTGTCAGTTGCTCCCCGTTTTACCACAGTCACATTTTCATGCTTCCTCTAGCCAGTTCACCTGACGCGATACGCCATTGTCTGTCAACCTAATGTCTTTCACAGTACTCCTGCCGTGAGCTTCTCGAGTTTGCCGATGTATTTCGCCTGTTGACGAGGCATTTGGCTACCTTAAGAGAGTCATAGTACTCCTGTCAGTTGCTCCCCATTTTACCACAGTCACATTTTCAAGGTTCCACTAGCCAGTTCCCCTGAAGCGATACGCCATTATCTGTCAACCTATAGACAGTCACAGTACTCCTGGTGGGAGCTTCTTCGAGTTTGTCGATGTATTTCGCCTGTTGACGAGGCATTTGGCTACCTTAAGAGAGTCATAGTTACTCCTGTCAGTTGCTCCCCGTTTTACCACAGTCACATTTTCAAGCTTCCTCTAGCCAGTTCACCTGACGCGATACGCCATTGTCTGTCAACCTAATGTCTTTCACAGTACTCCTGCCGTGAGCTTCTCGAGTTTGCCGATGTATTTCGCCTGTTGACGAGGCATTTGGCTACCTTAAGAGAGTCATAGTACTCCTGTCAGGTGCTCCCCATTTTACCACAGTCACATTTTCAAGGTTCCACTAGCCAGTTCCCCTGAAGCGATACGCCATTATCTGTCAACCTATAGACTGTCACAGTACTCCTGGTGGGAGCTTCTCGAGATTGCCGATGTATTTCGCCTGTTGACGAGGCATTTGGCTACCTTAAGAGAGACATAGTTACTCCTGTCAGTTGCTCCCCGTTTTACCACAGTCACATTTTCAACGTTCCACGAGCCAGTTCCCCTGAAGCGATACGCCATTATCTGTCAACCTATAGACTGTCACAGTACTCCTGGTGGGAGCTTCTCGAGTTTGCCGATATATTTCGCCTGTTGACGAGGCATTTGGCTACCTTAAGAGAGTCATAGTTACTCCTGTTAGTTGCTCCCCGTTTTACCACAGTCACATTTTCAAGGTTCCGCTACCCAGTTCCCCTGAAGCGATACGCCATTATCTGTCAACCTATAGACTGTCACAGTACTCCTGGTGGGAGCTTCTTCGAGTTTGCCGATGTATTTCGCCTGTTGACGAGGCATTTGGCTACCTTAAGAGAGTCATAGTTACTCCTGTCAGTTGCTCCCCGTTTTACCACAGTCACATTTTCAAGGTTCCACTAGCCAGTTCCACTGAAGCGATACGCCATTATCTGTCAACCTAAAGACTTTCACAGCTCTCCTGATGGGAGCTTCTCGAGTTTGCCGATGTATTTCTCCGGTTGACGAGGCATTTGGCTACCTTAAGAGAGTCATAGTTACTCCTATCAGTTGCTCCCCGTTTTACCTAAGTCACATTTTCAAGCTTCCTCTAGCCAGTTCACCTGACGCGATACGCCATTGTCTGTCAACCTAATGTCTTTCACAGTACTCCTGGTGGGAGCTTCTCGAGTTTGCCGATGTATTTCTCCGGTTGACGAGGCATTTGGCTACCTTAAGAGAGTCATAGTTACTCCTGTCAGTTGCTCCCCGTTTTACCACAGTCACATTTTCAAGCTTCCTCTATCCAGTTCACCTGACGCGATACGCCATTGTCTGTCAACCTAATGTCTTTCACAGTACTCCTGCCGTGAGCTTCTCGAGTTTGCCGATGTATTTCGCCGGTTGACGAGGCATTTGGTTACCTTAAGAGAGTCATAGTTACTCTTGTCAGTTGCTCCCCGTTTTACCACAGTCACATTTTCATGCTTCCTCTAGCCAGTTCACCTGACGCGATACGCCATTGACTGTCAACCTAATGTCTTTCACAGTACTCCTGCCGTGAGCTTCTCGAGTTTGCCGATGTATTTCGCCTGTTGACGAGGCATTTGGCTACCTTAAGAGAGTCATAGTACTCCTGTCAGTTGCTCCCCATTTTACCACAGTCACATTTTCAAGGTTCCACTAGCCAGTTCCCCTGAAGCGATACGCCATTTTCTGTCAACCTATAGACTGTCACAGTACTCCTGGTGGGAGCTTCTCGAGATTGCCGATGTATTTCGCCTGTTGACGAGGCATTTGGCTACCTTAAGAGAGTCATAGTTACTCCTGTCAGTTGCTCCCCGTATTACCACAGTCACATTTTCAAGGTTCCTCTAGCCAGTTCACCTGACGCGATACGCCATTGTCTGTCAACCTAATGTCTTTCACAGTACTCCTGCCGTGAGCTTCTCGAGTTTGCCGATGTATTTCGCCTGTTGACGAGGCATTTGGCTACCTTAAGAGAGTCATAGTTACTCCTGTCAGTTGCTCCCCGTTTTACCACAGTCACATTTTCAAGGTTCCGCTAGCCAGTTCCCCTGAAGCGATACGCCATTATCTGTCAACCTATAGACTGTAACAGTACTCCTGGTGGGAGCTTTTCGAGTTTGCCGATGTATTTCGCCTGTTGACGAGGCATTTGGCTACCTTAAGAGAGTCATAGTTACTCCTGTCAGTTGCTCCCCGTTTTACCACAGTCACATTTTCAAGGTTCCACTAGCCAGTTCCACTGAAGCGATACGCCATTATCTGTCAACCTAAAGACTTTCACAGCACTCCTGATGGGAGCTTCTCGAGTTTGCCGATGTATTTCTCCGGTTGACGAGGCATTTGGCTACCTTAAGAGAGTCATAGTTACTCCTATCAGTTGCTCCCCGTTTTACCTAAGTCACATTTTCAAGCTTCCTCTAGCCAGTTCACCTGACGCGATACGCCATTGTATGTCAACCTAATGTCTTTCACAGTACTCCTGGTGGGAGCTTCTCGAGTTTGCCGATGTATTTCTCCGGTTGACGAGGCATTTGGCTACCTTAAGAGAGACATAGTTACTCCTGTCAGTTGCTCCCCGTTTTACCACAGTCACATTTTCAAGCTTCCTCTATCGTTCACCTGACGCGATACGCCATTGTCTGTCAACCTAATGTCTTTCACAGTACTCCTGCCGTGAGCTTCTCGAGTTTGCCGATGTATTTCGCCTGTTGACGAGGCATTTGGTTACCTTAAGAGAGTCATAGTTACTCCTGTCAGTTGCTCCCCGTTTTACCACAGTCACATTTTCAAGCTTCCTCTAGCCAGTTCACCTGACGCGATACGCCATTGTCTGTCAACCTAATGTCTTTCACAGTACTCCTGCCGTGAGCTTCTCGAGTTTGCCGATGTATTTCGCCTGTTGACGAGGCATTTGGCTACCTTAAGAGAGTCATAGTACTCCTGTCAGTTGCTTCCCATTTTACCACAGTCACGTTTTCAAGGTTCCACTAGCCAGTTCCCCTGAAGCGATACGCCATTTTCTGTCAACCTATAGACTGTCACAGTACTCCTGGTGGGAGCTTCTCGAGATTGCCGATGTATTTCGCCTGTTGACGAGGCATTTGGCTACCTTAAGAGAGTCATAGTTACTCCTGTCAGTGGCTCCCCGTATTACCACAGTCACATTTTCAAGCTTCCTCTAGCCAGTTCACCTGACGCGATACGCCATTGTCTGTCAACCTAATGTCTCTCACAGTACTCCTGCCGTGAGCTTCTCGAGTTTGCCGATGTATTTCGCCTGTTGACGAGGCATTTGGCTACCTTAAGAGAGTCATAGTTACTCCTGTCAGTTGCTCCCCGTTTTACCACAGTCACATTTTCAAGGTTTCACTAGCCAGTTCCCCTGAAGCGATACGCCATTATCTGTCAACCTATAGACTGTCACAGTACTCCTGGTGGGAGCTTCTCGAGATTGCCGATGTATTTCGCCTGTTGACGAGGCATTTGGCTACCTTAAGAGAGTCATAGTTACTCCTATCAGTTGCTCCCCGTTTTACCTAAGTCACATTTTCAAGCTTCCTCTAGCCAGTTCACCTGACGCGATACGCCATTGTCTGTCAACCTAATGTCTTTCACAGTACTCCTGGTGGGAGCTTCTCGAGTTTGCCGATGTATTTCTCCGGTTGACGAGGCATTTGGCTACCTTAAGAGAGTCATAGTTACTCCTGTCAGTTGCTCCCCGTTTTACCACAGTCACATTTTCAAGCTTCCTCTATGCAGTTCACCTGACGCGATACGCCATTGTCTGTCAACCTAATGTCTTTCACAGTACTCCTGCCGTGAGCTTCTCGAGTTTGCCGATGTATTTCGCCGGTTGACGAGGCATTTGGTTACCTTAAGAGAGTCATAGTTACTCTTGTCAGTTGCTCCCCGTTTTACCACAGTCACATTTTCATGCTTCCTCTAGCCAGTTCACCTGACGCGATACGCCATTGTCTGTCAACCTAATGTCTTTCACAGTACTCCTGCCGTGAGCTTCTCGAGTTTGCCGATGTATTTCGCCTGTTGACGAGCATTTGGCTACCTTAAGAGAGTCATAGTACTCCTGTCAGTTGCTCCCCATTTTACCACAGTCACATTTTCAAGGTTCCACTAGCCAGTTCCCCTGAAGCGATACGCCATTTTCTGTCAACCTATAGACTGTCACAGTACTCCTGGTGGGAGCTTCTCGAGATTGCCGATGTATTTCGCCTGTTGACGAGGCATTTGGCTACCTTAAGAGAGTCATAGTTACTCCTGTCAGTTGCTCCCCGTATTACCACAGTCACATTTTCAAGGTTCCTCTAGCCAGTTCACCTGACGCGATACGCCATTGTCTGTCAACCTAATGTCTTTCACAGTACTCCTGCCGTGAGCTTCTCGAGTTTGCCGATGTATTTCGCCTGTTGACGAGGCATTTGGCTACCTTAAGAGAGTCATAGTTACTCCTGTCAGTTGCTCCCCGTTTTACCACAGTCACATTTTCAAGGTTCCGCTAGCCAGTTCCCCTGAAGCGATACGCCATTATCTGTCAACCTATAGACTGTAACAGTACTCCTGGTGGGAGCTTCTCGAGTTTGCCGATGTATTTCGCCTGTTGACGAGGCATTTGGCTACCTTAAGAGAGTCATAGTTACTCCTGTCAGTTGCTCCCCGTTTTACCACAGTCACATTTTCAAGGTTCCACTAGCCAGTTCCACTGAAGCGATACGCCATTATCTGTCAACCTAAAGACTTTCACAGCACTCCTGATGGGAGCTTCTCGAGTTTGCCGATGTATTTCTCCGGTTGACGAGGCATTTGGCTACCTTAAGAGAGTCATAGTTACTCCTATCAGTTGCTCCCCGTTTTACCTAAGTCACATTTTCAAGCTTCCTCTAGCCAGTTCCCCTGAAGCGATACGCCATTATCTGTCAACCTATAGACAGTCACAGTACTCCTGGTGGGAGCTTCTTCGAGTTTGTCGATGAATTTCGCCTGTTGACGAGGCATTTGGCTACCTTAAGAGAGTCATAGTTACTCCTGTCAGTTGCTCCCCGTTTTACCACAGTCACATTTTCAAGCTTCCTCTAGCCAGTTCACCTGACGCGATACGCCATTGTCTGTCAACCTAATGTATTTCACAGTACTCCTGCCGTGAGCTTCTCGAGTTTGCCGATGTATTTCGCCTGTTGACGAGGCATTTGGCTACCTTAAGAGAGTCATAGTACTCCTGTCAGGTGCTCCCCATTTTACCACAGTCACATTTTCAAGGTTCCACTAGCCAGTTCCCCTGAAGCGATACGCCATTATCTGTCAACCTATAGACTGTCACAGTACTCCTGGTGGGAGCTTCTCGAGATTGCCGATGTATTTCGCCTGTTGACGAGGCATTTGGCTACCTTAAGAGAGACATAGTTACTCCTGTCAGTTGCTCCCCGTTTTACCACAGTCACATTTTCAACGTTCCACGAGCCAGTTCCCCTGAAGCGATACGCCATTATCTGTCAACCTATAGACTGTCACAGTACTCCTGGTGGGAGCTTCTCGAGTTTGCCGATATATTTCGCCTGTTGACGAGGCATTTGGCTACCTTAAGAGAGTCATAGTTACTCCTGTTAGTTGCTCCCCGTTTTACCACAGTCACATTTTCAAGTTTCCGCTACCCAGTTCCCCTGAAGCGATACGCCATTATCTGTCAACCTATAGACTGTCACAGTACTCCTGGTGGGAGCTTCTTCGAGTTTGCCGATGTATTTCGCCTGTTGACGAGGCATTTGGCTACCTTAAGAGAGTCATAGTTACTCCTGTCAGTTGCTCCCCGTTTTACCACAGTCACATTTTCAAGGTTCCACTAGCCAGTTCCACTGAAGCGATACGCCATTATCTGTCAACCTAAAGACTTTCACAGCTCTCCTGATGGGAGCTTCTCGAGTTTGCCGATGTATTTCTCCGGTTGACGAGGCATTTGGCTACCTTAAGAGAGTCATAGTTACTCCTATCAGTTGCTCCCCGTTTTACCTAAGTCACATTTTCAAGCTTCCTCTAGCCAGTTCACCTGACGCGATACGCCATTGTCTGTCAACCTAATGTCTTTCACAGTACTCCTGGTGGGAGCTTCTCGAGTTTGCCGATGTATTTCTCCGGTTGACGAGGCATTTGGCTACCTTAAGAGAGTCATAGTTACTCCTGTCAGTTGCTCCCCGTTTTACCACAGTCACATTTTCAAGCTTCCTCTATCCAGTTCACCTGACGCGATACGCCATTGTCTGTCAACCTAATGTCTTTCACAGTACTCCTGCCGTGAGCTTCTCGAGTTTGCCGATGTATTTCGCCGGTTGACGAGGCATTTGGTTACCTTAGGAGAGTCATAGTTACTCTTGTCAGTTGCTCCCCGTTTTACCACAGTCACATTTTCATGCTTCCTCTAGCCAGTTCACCTGACGCGATACGCCATTGTCTGTCAACTTAATGTCTTTCACAGTACTCCTGCCGTGAGCTTCTCGAGTTTGCCGATGTATTTCGCCTGTTGACGAGGCATTTGGCTACCTTAAGAGAGTCATAGTACTCCTGTCAGTTGCTCCCCATTTTACCACAGTCACATTTTCAAGGTTCCACTAGCCAGTTCCCCTGAAGCGATACGCCATTTTCTGTCAACCTATAGACTGTCACAGTACTCCTGGTGGGAGCTTCTCGAGATTGCCGATGTATTTCGCCTGTTGACGAGGCATTTGGCTACCTTAAGAGAGACATAGTTACTCCTGTCAGTTGCTCCCCGTTTTACCACAGTCACATTTTCAACGTTCCACGAGCCAGTTCCCCTGAAGCGATACGCCATTATCTGTCAACCTATAGACTGTCACAGTACTCCTGGTGGGAGCTTCTCGAGTTTGCCGATATATTTCGCCTGTTGACGAGGCATTTGGCTACCTTAAGAGAGTCATAGTTACTCCTGTTAGTTGCTCCCCGTTTTACCACAGTCACATTTTCAAGTTTCCGCTACCCAGTTCCCCTGAAGCGATACGCCATTATCTGTCAACCTATAGACTGTCACAGTACTCCTGGTGGGAGCTTCTTCGAGTTTGCCGATGTATTTCGCCTGTTGACGAGGCATTTGGCTACCTTAAGAGAGTCATAGTTACTCCTGTCAGTTGCTCCCCGTTTTACCACAGTCACATTTTCAAGGTTCCACTAGCCAGTTCCACTGAAGCGATACGCCATTATCTGTCAACCTAAAGACTTTCACAGCTCTCCTGATGGGAGCTTCTCGAGTTTGCCGATGTATTTCTCCGGTTGACGAGGCATTTGGCTACCTTAAGAGAGTCATAGTTACTCCTATCAGTTGCTCCCCGTTTTACCTAAGTCACATTTTCAAGCTTCCTCTAGCCAGTTCACCTGACGCGATACGCCATTGTCTGTCAACCTAATGTCTTTCACAGTACTCCTGGTGGGAGCTTCTCGAGTTTGCCGATGTATTTCTCCGGTTGACGAGGCATTTGGCTACCTTAAGAGAGTCATAGTTACTCCTGTCAGTTGCTCCCCGTTTTACCACAGTCACATTTTCAAGCTTCCTCTATCCAGTTCACCTGACGCGATACGCCATTGTCTGTCAACCTAATGTCTTTCACAGTACTCCTGCCGTGAGCTTCTCGAGTTTGCCGATGTATTTCGCCGGTTGACGAGGCATTTGGTTACCTTAGGAGAGTCATAGTTACTCTTGTCAGTTGCTCCCCGTTTTACCACAGTCACATTTTCATGCTTCCTCTAGCCAGTTCACCTGACGCGATACGCCATTGTCTGTCAACTTAATGTCTTTCACAGTACTCCTGCCGTGAGCTTCTCGAGTTTGCCGATGTATTTCGCCTGTTGACGAGGCATTTGGCTACCTTAAGAGAGTCATAGTACTCCTGTCAGTTGCTCCCCATTTTACCACAGTCACATTTTCAAGGTTCCACTAGCCAGTTCCCCTGAAGCGATACGCCATTTTCTGTCAACCTATAGACTGTCACAGTACTCCTGGTGGGAGCTTCTCGAGATTGCCGATGTATTTCGCCTGTTGACGAGGCATTTGGCTACCTTAAGAGAGTCATAGTTACTCCTGTCAGTTGCTCCCCGTATTACCACAGTCACATTTTCAAGGTTCCTCTAGCCAGTTCACCTGACGCGATACGCCATTGTCTGTCAACCTAATGTCTTTCACAGTACTCCTGCCGTGAGCTTCTCGAGTTTGCCGATGTATTTCGCCTGTTGATGAGGCATTTGGCTACCTTAAGAGAGTCATAGTTACTCCTGTCAGTTGCTCCCCGTTTTACCACAGTCACATTTTCAAGGTTTCACTAGCCAGTTCCCGTGAAGCGATACGCCATTATCTGTATACCTATACACTGTAACAGTACTCCTGGTGGGAGCTTCTCGAGTTTGCCGATGTATTTCGCCTGTTGACGAGGCATTTGGCTACCTTAAGAGAGTCATAGTTACTCCTGTCAGTTGCTCCCCGTTTTACCACAGTCACATTTTCAAGGTTCCACTAGCCAGTTCCACTGAAGCGATACGCCATTATCTGTCAACCTAAAGACTTTCACAGCACTCCTGATGGGAGCTTCTCGAGTTTGCCAATGTATTTCTCCGGTTGACGAGGCATTTGGCTACCTTACGAGAGTCATAGTTACTCCTATCAGTTGCTCCCCGTTTTACCTAAGTCACATTTTCAAGCTTCCTCTAGCCAGTTCACCTGACGCGATACGCCATTGTATGTCAACCTAATGTCTTTCACAGTACTCCTGGTGGGAGCTTCTCGAGTTTGCCGATGTATTTCTCCGGTTGACGAGGCATTTGGCTACCTTAAGAGAGACATAGTTACTCCTGTCAGTTGCTCCCCGTTTTACCACAGTCACATTTTCAAGCTTCCTCTATCCAGTTCACCTGACGCGATACGCCATTGTCTGTCAACCTAATGTCTTTCACAGTACTCCTGCCGTGAGCTTCTCGAGTTTGCCGATGTATTTCGCCTGTTGACGAGGCATTTGGTTACCTTAAGAGAGTCATAGTTACTCCTGTCAGTTGCTCCCCGTTTTACCACAGTCACATTTTCAAGCTTCCTCTAGCCAGTTCACCTGACGCGATACGCCATTGTCTGTCAACCTAATGTCTTTCACAGTACTCCTGCCGTGAGCTTCTCGAGTTTGCCGATGTATTTCGCCTGTTGACGAGGCATTTGGCTACCTTAAGAGAGTCATAGTACTCCTGTCAGTTGCTTCCCATTTTACCACAGTCACGTTTTCAAGGTTCCACTAGCCAGTTCCCCTGAAGCGATACGCCATTTTCTGTCAACCTATAGACTGTCACAGTACTCCTGGTGGGAGCTTCTCGAGATTGCCGATGTATTTCGCCTGTTGACGAGGCATTTGGCTACCTTAAGAGAGTCATAGTTACTCCTGTCAGTGGCTCCCCGTATTACCACAGTCACATTTTCAAGCTTCCTCTAGCCAGTTCACCTGACGCGATACGCCATTGTCTGTCAACCTAATGTCTCTCACAGTACTCCTGCCGTGAGCTTCTCGAGTTTGCCGATGTATTTCGCCTGTTGACGAGGCATTTGGCTACCTTAAGAGAGTCATAGTTACTCCTGTCAGTTGCTCCCCGTTTTACCACAGTCACATTTTCAAGGTTTCACTAGCCAGTTCCCCTGAAGCGATACGCCATTATCTGTCAACCTATAGACTGTCACAGTACTCCTGGTGGGAGCTTCTCGAGATTGCCGATGTATTTCGCCTGTTGACGAGGCATTTGGCTAACTTAAGAGAGTCATAGTTACTCCTGTCAGTTGCTCCCCGTTTTACCACAGTCACATTTTCAAGGTTCCACTAGCCAGTTCCACTGAAGCGATACGCCATTATCTGTCAACCTAAAGACTTTCACAGCACTCCTGATGGGAGCTTCTCGAGTTTGCCGATGTATTTCTCCGCTTGACGAGGCATTTGGCTACCTTAAGAGAGTCATAGTTACTCCTATCAGTTGCTCCCCGTTTTACCTAAGTCACATTTTCAAGGTTCCTCTAGCCAGTTCACCTGACGCGATACGCCATTGTCTGTCAACCTAATGTCTTTCACAGTACTCCTGGTGGGAGCTTCTCGAGTTTGCCGATGTATTTCTCCGGTTGACGAGGCATTTGGCTACCTTAAGAGAGTCATAGTTACTCCTGTCAGTTGCTCCCCGTTTTACCACAGTCACATTTTCAAGCTTCCTCTATCCAGTTCACCTGACGCGATACGCCATTGTCTGTCAACCTAATGTCTTTCACAGTACTCCTGCCGTGAGCTTCCCGAGTTTGCCGATGTATTTCGCCTGTTGACGAGGCATTTGGTTACCTTAAGAGAGTCATAGTTACTCCTGTCAGTTGCTCCCCGTTTTACCACAGTCACATTTTCAAGCTTCCTCTAGCCAGTTCACCTGACGCGATACGCCATTGTCTGTCAAACTAATGTCTTTCACAGTACTCCTGCCGTGAGCTTCTCGAGTTTGCCGATGTATTTCGCCTGTTGACGAGGCATTTGGCTACCTTAAGAGAGTCATAGTACTCCTGTCAGTTGCTCCCCATTTTACCACAGTCACATTTTCAAGGTTCCACTAGCCAGTTCCCCTGAAGCGATACGCCATTTTCTGTCAACCTATAGACTGTCACAGTACTCCTGGTGGGAGCTTCTCGAGATTGCCGATGTATTTCGCCTGTTGACGAGGCATTTGGCTACCTTAAGAGAGTCATAGTTACTCCTGTCAGTTGCTCCCCGTATTACCACAGTCACATTTTCAAGCTTCCTCTAGCCAGTTCACCTGACGCGATACGCCATTGTCTGTCAACCTAATGTCTTTCACAGTACTCCTGGTGGGAGCTTCTCGAGTTTGCCGATGTATTTCTCCGGTTGACGAGGCATTTGGCTACCTTAAGAGAGTCATAGTTACTCCTGTCAGTTGCTCCCCGTTTTACCACAGTCACATTTTCAAGCTTCCTCTATCCAGTTCACCTGACGCGATACGCCATTGTCTGTCAACCTAATGTCTTTCACAGTACTCTTGCCGTGAGCTTCTCGAGTTTGCCGATGTATTTCGCCGGTTGACGAGGCATTTGGTTACCTTAAGAGAGTCATAGTTACTCTTGTCAGTTGCTCCCCGTTTTACCACAGTCACATTTTCATGCTTCCTCTAGCCAGTTCACCTGACGCGATACGCCATTGTCTGTCAACCTAATGTCTTTCACAGTACTCCTGCCGTGAGCTTCTCGAGTTTGCCGATGTATTTCGCCTGTTGACGAGGCATTTGGCTACCTTAAGAGAGTCATAGTACTCCTGTCAGTTGCTCCCCATTTTACCACAGTCACATTTTCAAGGTTCCACTAGCCAGTTCCCCTGAAGCGATACGCCATTTTCTGTCAACCTATAGACTGTCACAGTACTCCTGGTGGGAGCTTCTCGAGATTGCCGATGTATTTCGCCTGTTGACGAGGCATTTGGCTACCTTAAGAGAGTCATAGTTACTCCTGTCAGTTGCTCCCCGTATTACCACAGTCACATTTTCAAGCTTCCTCTAGCCAGTTCACCTGACGCGATACGCCATTGTCTGTCAACCTAATGTCTTTCACAGTACTCCTGCCGTGAGCTTCTCGAGTTTGCCGATGTATTTCGCCTGTTGACGAGGCATTTGGCTACCTTAAGAGAGTCATAGTTACTCCTGTCAGTTGCTCCCCGTTTTACCACAGTCACATTTTCAAGGTTCCGCTAGCCAGTTCCCCTGAAGCGATACGCCATTATCTGTCAACCTATAGACTGTAACAGTACTCCTGGTGGGAGCTTCTCGAGTTTGCCGATGTATTTCGCCTGTTGACGAGGCATTTGGCTACCTTAAGAGAGTCATAGTTACTCCTGTCAGTTGCTCCCCGTTTTACCACAGTCACATTTTCAAGGTTCCACTAGCCAGTTCCACTGAAGCGATACGCCATTATCTGTCAACCTAAAGACTTTCACAGCACTCCTGATGGGAGCTTCTCGAGTTTGCCGATGTATTTCTCCGGTTGACGAGGCATTTGGCTACCTTAAGAGAGTCATAGTTACTCCTATCAGTTGCTCCCCGTTTTACCTAAGTCACATTTTCAAGCTTCCTCTAGCCAGTTCACCTGACGCGATACGCCATTGTATGTCAACCTAATGTCTTTCACAGTACTCCTGGTGGGAGCTTCTCGAGTTTGCCGATGTATTTCTCCGGTTGACGAGGCATTTGGCTACCTTAAGAGAGACATAGTTACTCCTGTCAGTTGCTCCCCGTTTTACCACAGTCACATTTTCAAGCTTCCTCTATCCAGTTCACCTGACGCGATACGCCATTGTCTGTCAACCTAATGTCTTTCACAGTACTCCTGCCGTGAGCTTCTCGAGTTTGCCGATGTATTTCGCCTGTTGACGAGGCATTTGGTTACCTTAAGAGAGTCATAGTTACTCCTGTCAGTTGCTCCCCGTTTTACCACAGTCACATTTTCAAGCTTCCTCTAGCCAGTTCACCTGACGCGATACGCCATTGTCTGTCAACCTAATGTCTTTCACAGTACTCCTGCCGTGAGCTTCTCGAATTTGCCGATGTATTTCGCCTGTTGACGAGGCATTTGGCTACCTTAAGAGAGTCATAGTACTCCTGTCAGTTGCTTCCCATTTTACCACAGTCACGTTTTCAAGGTTCCACTAGCCAGTTCCCCTGAAGCGATACGCCATTTTCTGTCAACCTATAGACTGTCACAGTACTCCTGGTGGGAGCTTCTCGAGATTGCCGATGTATTTCGCCTGTTGACGAGGCATTTGGCTACCTTAAGAGAGTCATAGTTACTCCTGTCAGTGGCTCCCCGTATTACCACAGTCACATTTTCAAGCTTCCTCTAGCCAGTTCACCTGACGCAATACGCCATTGTCTGTCAACCTAATGTCTCTCACAGTACTCCTGCCGTGAGCTTCTCGAGTTTGCCGATGTATTTCGCCTGTTGACGAGGCATTTGGCTACCTTAAGAGAGTCATAGTACTCCTGTCAGTTGCTTCCCATTTTACCACAGTCACGTTTTCAAGGTTCCACTAGCCAGTTCCCCTGAAGCGATACGCCATTTTCTGTCAACCTATAGACTGTCACAGTACTCCTGGTGGGAGCTTCTCGAGATTGCCGATGTATTTCGCCTGTTGACGAGGCATTTGGCTACCTTAAGAGAGTCATAGTTACTCCTGTCAGTGGCTCCCCGTATTACCACAGTCACATTTTCAAGCTTCCTCTAGCCAGTTCACCTGACGCGATACGCCATTGTCTGTCAACCTAATGTCTCTCACAGTACTCCTGCCGTGAGCTTCTCGAGTTTGCCGATGTATTTCGCCTGTTGACGAGGCATTTGGCTACCTTAAGAGAGTCATAGTTACTCCTGTCAGTTGCTCCCCGTTTTACCACAGTCACATTTTCAGGGTTTCACTAGCCAGTTCCCCTGAAGCGATACGCCATTATCTGTCAACCTATAGACTGTCACAGTACTCCTGGTGGGAGCTTCTCGAGATTGCCGATGTATTTCGCCTGTTGACGAGGCATTTGGCTAACTTAAGAGAGTCATAGATACTCCTGTCAGTTGCTCCCCGTTTTACCACAGTCACATTTTCAAGGTTCCACTAGCCAGTTCCACTGAAGCGATACGCCATTATCTGTCAACCTAAAGACTTTCACAGCACTCCTGATGGGAGCTTCTCGAGTTTGCCGATGTATTTCTCCGGTTGACGAGGCATTTGGCTACCTTAAGAGAGTCATAGTTACTCCTATCAGTTGCTCCCCGTTTTACCTAAGTCACATTTTCAAGCTTCCTCTAGCCAGTTCACCTGACGCGATACGCCATTGTCTGTCAACCTAATGTCTTTCACAGTACTCCTGGTGGGAGCTTCTCGAGTTTGCCGATGTATTTCTCCGGTTGACGAGGCATTTGGCTACCTTAAGAGAGTCATAGTTACTCCTGTCAGTTGCTCCCCGTTTTACCACAGTCACATTTTCAAGCTTCCTCTATCCAGTTCACCTGACGCGATACGCCATTGTCTGTCAACCTAATGTCTTTCACAGTACTCCTGCCGTGAGCTTCCCGAGTTTGCCGATGTATTTCGCCTGTTGACGAGGCATTTGGTTACCTTAAGAGAGTCATAGTTACTCCTGTCAGTTGCTCCCCGTTTTACCACAGTCACATTTTCAAGCTTCCTCTAGCCAGTTCACCTGACGCGATACGCCATTGTCTGTCAAACTAATGTCTTTCACAGTACTCCTGCCGTGAGCTTCTCGAGTTTGCCGATGTATTTCGCCTGTTGACGAGGCATTTGGCTACCTTAAGAGAGTCATAGTACTCCTGTCAGTTGCTCCCCATTTTACCACAGTCACATTTTCAAGGTTCCACTAGCCAGTTCCCCTGAAGCGATACGCCATTTTCTGTCAACCTATAGACTGTCACAGTACTCCTGGTGGGAGCTTCTCGAGATTGCCGATGTATTTCGCCTGTTGACGAGGCATTTGGCTACCTTAAGAGAGTCATAGTTACTCCTGTCAGTTGCTCCCCGTATTACCACAGTCACATTTTCAAGCTTCCTCTAGCCAGTTCACCTGACGCGATACGCCATTGTCTGTCAACCTAATGTCTTTCACAGTACTCCTGGTGGGAGCTTCTCGAGTTTGCCGATGTATTTCTCCGGTTGACGAGGCATTTGGCTACCTTAAGAGAGTCATAGTTACTCCTGTCAGTTGCTCCCCGTTTTACCACAGTCACATTTTCAAGCTTCCTCTATCCAGTTCACCTGACGCGATACGCCATTGTCTGTCAACCTAATGTCTTTCACAGTACTCCTGCCGTGAGCTTCTCGAGTTTGCCGATGTATTTCGCCGGTTGACGAGGCATTTGGTTACCTTAAGAGAGTCATAGTTACTCTTGTCAGTTGCTCCCCGTTTTACCATAGTCACATTTTCATGCTTCCTCTAGCCAGTTCACCTGACGCGATACGCCATTGTCTGTCAACCTAATGTCTTTCACAGTACTCCTGCCGTGAGCTTCTCGAGTTTGCCGATGTATTTCGCCTGTTGACGAGGCATTTGGCTACCTTAAGAGAGTCATAGTACTCCTGTCAGTTGCTCCCCATTTTACCACAGTCACATTTTCAAGGTTCCACTAGCCAGTTCCCCTGAAGCGATACGCCATTTTCTGTCAACCTATAGACTGTCACAGTACTCCTGGTGGGAGCTTCTCGAGATTGCCGATGTATTTCGCCTGTTGACGAGGCATTTGGCTACCTTAAGAGAGTCATAGTTACTCCTGTCAGTTGCTCCCCGTATTACCACAGTCACATTTTCAAGCTTCCTCTAGCCAGTTCACCTGACGCGATACGCCATTGTCTGTCAACCTAATGTCTTTCACAGTACTCCTGCCGTGAGCTTCTCGAGTTTGCCGATGTATTTCGCCTGTTGACGAGGCATTAGGCTACCTTAAGAGAGTCATAGTTACTCCTGTCAGTTGCTCCCCGTTTTACCACAGTCACATTTTCAAGGTTCCACTAGCCAGTTCCACTGAAGCGATACGCCATTATCTGTCAACCTAAAGACTTTCACAGCTCTCCTGATGGGAGCTTCTCGAGTTTGCCGATGTATTTCTCCGGTTGACGAGGCATTTGGCTACCTTAAGAGAGTCATAGTTACTCCTATCAGTTGCTCCCCGTTTTACCTAAGTCACATTTTCAAGCTTCCTCTAGCCAGTTCACCTGACGCGATACGCCATTGTCTGTCAACCTAATGTCTTTCACAGTACTCCTGGTGGGAGCTTCTCGAGTTTGCCGATGTATTTCTCCGGTTGACGAGGCATTTGGCTACCTTAAGAGAGTCATAGTTACTCCTGTCAGTTGCTCCCCGTTTTACCACAGTCACATTTTCAAGCTTCCTCTATCCAGTTCACCTGACGCGATACGCCATTGTCTGTCAACCTAATGTCTTTCACAGTACTCCTGCCGTGAGCTTCTCGAGTTTGCCGATGTATTTCGCCGGTTGACGAGGCATTTGGTTACCTTAAGAGAGTCATAGTTACTCTTGTCAGTTGCTCCCCGTTTTACCACAGTCACATTTTCATGCTTCCTCTAGCCAGTTCACCTGACGCGATACGCCATTGTCTGTCAACCTAATGTCTTTCACAGTACTCCTGCCGTGAGCTTCTCGAGTTTGCCGATGTATTTCGCCTGTTGACGAGGCATTTGGCTACCTTAAGAGAGTCATAGTACTCCTGTCAGTTGCTCCCCATTTTACCACAGTCACATTTTCAAGGTTCCACTAGCCAGTTCCCCTGAAGCGATACGCCATTATCTGTCAACCTATAGACAGTCACAGTACTCCTGGTGGGAGCTTCTTCGAGTTTGTCGATGTATTTCGCCTGTTGACGAGGCATTTGGCTACCTTAAGAGAGTCATAGTTACTCCTGTCAGTTGCTCCCCGTTTTACCACAGTCACATTTTCAAGCTTCCTCTAGCCAGTTCACCTGACGCGATACGCCATTGTCTGTCAACCTAATGTCTTTCACAGTACTCCTGCCGTGAGCTTCTCGAGTTTGCCGATGTATTTCGCCTGTTGACGAGGCATTTGGCTACCTTAAGAGAGTCATAGTACTCCTGTCAGGTGCTCCCCATTTTACCACAGTCACATTTTCAAGGTTCCACTAGCCAGTTCCCCTGAAGCGATACGCCATTATCTGTCAACCTATAGACTGTCACAGTACTCCTGGTGGGAGCTTCTCGAGATTGCCGATGTATTTCGCCTGTTGACGAGGCATTTGGCTACCTTAAGAGAGACATAGTTACTCCTGTCAGTTGCTCCCCGTTTTACCACAGTCACATTTTCAACGTTCCACGAGCCAGTTCCCCTGAAGCGATACGCCATTATCTGTCAACCTATAGACTGTCACAGTACTCCTGGTGGGAGCTTCTCGAGTTTGCCGATGTATTTCGCCTGTTGACGAGGCATTTGGCTACCTTAAGAGAGTCATAGTTACTCCTGTCAGTTGCTCCCCGTTTTACCACAGTCACATTTTCAAGGTTCCACTAGCCAGTTCCACTGAAGCGATACGCCATTATCTGTCAACCTAAAGACTTTCACAGCTCTCCTGATGGGAGCTTCTCGAGTTTGCCGATGTATTTCTCCGGTTGACGAGGCATTTGGCTACCTTAAGAGAGTCATAGTTACTCCTATCAGTTGCTCCCCGTTTTACCTAAGTCACATTTTCAAGCTTCCTCTAGCCAGTTCACCTGACGCGATACGCCATTGTCTGTCAACCTAATGTCTTTCACAGTACTCCTGGTGGGAGCTTCTCGAGTTTGCCGATGTATTTCTCCGGTTGACGAGGCATTTGGCTACCTTAAGAGAGTCATAGTTACTCCTGTCAGTTGCTCCCCGTTTTACCACAGTCACATTTTCAAGCTTCCTCTATCCAGTTCACCTGACGCGATACGCCATTGTCTGTCAACCTAATGTCTTTCACAGTACTCCTGCCGCGAGCTTCTCGAGTTTGCCGATGTATTTCGCCGGTTGACGAGGCATTTGGTTACCTTAAGAGAGTCATAGTTACTCTTGTCAGTTGCTCCCCGTTTTACCACAGTCACATTTTCATGCTTCCTCTAGCCAGTTCACCTGACGCGATACGCCATTGTCTGTCAACCTAATGTCTTTCACAGTACTCCTGCCGTGAGCTTCTCGAGTTTGCCGATGTATTTCGCCTGTTGACGAGGCATTTGGCTACCTTAAGAGAGTCATAGTACTCCTGTCAGTTGCTCCCCATTTTACCACAGTCACATTTTCAAGGTTCCACTAGCCAGTTCCCCTGAAGCGATACGCCATTTTCTGTCAACCTATAGACTGTCACAGTACTCCTGGTGGGAGCTTCTCGAGATTGCCGATGTATTTCGCCTGTTGACGAGGCATTTGGCTACCTTAAGAGAGTCATAGTTACTCCTGTCAGTTGCTCCCCGTATTACCACAGTCACATTTTCAAGGTTCCTCTAGCCAGTTCACCTGACGCGATACGCCATTGTCTGTCAACCTAATGTCTTTCACAGTACTCCTGCCGTGAGCTTCTCGAGTTTGCCGATGTATTTCGCCTGTTGACGAGGCATTTGGCTACCTTAAGAGAGTCATAGTTACTCCTGTCAGTTGCTCCCCGTTTTACCACAGTCACATTTTCAAGGTTCCGCTAGCCAGTTCCCCTGAAGCGATACGCCATTATCTGTCAACCTATAGACTGTAACAGTACTCCTGGTGGGAGCTTCTCGAGTTTGCCGATGTATTTCGCCTGTTGACGAGGCATTTGGCTACCTTAAGAGAGTCATAGTTACTCCTGTCAGTTGCTCCCCGTTTTACCACAGTCACATTTTCAAGGTTCCACTAGCCAGTTCCACTGAAGCGATACGCCATTATCTGTCAACCTAAAGACTTTCACAGCACTCCTGATGGGAGCTTCTCGAGTTTGCCGATGTATTTCTCCGGTTGACGAGGCATTTGGCTACCTTAAGAGAGTCATAGTTACTCCTATCAGTTGCTCCCCGTTTTACCTAAGTCACATTTTCAAGCTTCCTCTAGCCAGTTCACCTGACGCGATACGCCATTGTATGTCAACCTAATGTCTTTCACAGTACTCCTGGTGGGAGCTTCTCGAGTTTGCCGATGTATTTCTCCGGTTGACGAGGCATTTGGCTACCTTAAGAGAGACATAGTTACTCCTGTCAGTTGCTCCCCGTTTTACCACAGTCACATTTTCAAGCTTCCTCTATCGTTCACCTGACGCGATACGCCATTGTCTGTCAACCTAATGTCTTTCACAGTACTCCTGCCGTGAGCTTCTCGAGTTTGCCGATGTATTTCGCCTGTTGACGAGGCATTTGGTTACCTTAAGAGAGTCATAGTTACTCCTGTCAGTTGCTCCCCGTTTTACCACAGTCACATTTTCAAGCTTCCTCTAGCCAGTTCACCTGACGCGATACGCCATTGTCTGTCAACCTAATGTCTTTCACAGTACTCCTGCCGTGAGCTTCTCGAGTTTGCCGATGTATTTCGCCTGTTGACGAGGCATTTGGCTACCTTAAGAGAGTCATAGTACTCCTGTCAGTTGCTTCCCATTTTACCACAGTCACGTTTTCAAGGTTCCACTAGCCAGTTCCCCTGAAGCGATACGCCATTTTCTGTCAACCTATAGACTGTCACAGTACTCCTGGTGGGAGCTTCTCGAGATTGCCGATGTATTTCGCCTGTTGACGAGGCATTTGGCTACCTTAAGAGAGTCATAGTTACTCCTGTCAGTGGCTCCCCGTATTACCACAGTCACATTTTCAAGCTTCCTCTAGCCAGTTCACCTGACGCGATACGCCATTGTCTGTCAACCTAATGTCTCTCACAGTACTCCTGCCGTGAGCTTCTCGAGTTTGCCGATGTATTTCGCCTGTTGACGAGGCATTTGGCTACCTTAAGAGAGTCATAGTTACTCCTGTCAGTTGCTCCCCGTTTTACCACAGTCACATTTTCAAGGTTTCACTAGCCAGTTCCCCTGAAGCGATACGCCATTATCTGTCAACCTATAGACTGTCACAGTACTCCTGGTGGGAGCTTCTCGAGATTGCCGATGTATTTCGCCTGTTGACGAGGCATTTGGCTACCTTAAGAGAGTCATAGTTACTCCTATCAGTTGCTCCCCGTTTTACCTAAGTCACATTTTCAAGCTTCCTCTAGCCAGTTCACCTGACGCGATACGCCATTGTCTGTCAACCTAATGTCTTTCACAGTACTCCTGGTGGGAGCTTCTCGAGTTTGCCGATGTATTTCTCCGGTTGACGAGGCATTTGGCTACCTTAAGAGAGTCATAGTTACTCCTGTCAGTTGCTCCCCGTTTTACCACAGTCACATTTTCAAGCTTCCTCTATCCAGTTCACCTGACGCGATACGCCATTGTCTGTCAACCTAATGTCTTTCACAGTACTCCTGCCGTGAGCTTCTCGAGTTTGCCGATGTATTTCGCCGGTTGACGAGGCATTTGGTTACCTTAAGAGAGTCATAGTTACTCTTGTCAGTTGCTCCCCGTTTTACCACAGTCACATTTTCATGCTTCCTCTAGCCAGTTCACCTGACGCGATACGCCATTGTCTGTCAACCTAATGTCTTTCACAGTACTCCTGCCGTGAGCTTCTCGAGTTTGCCGATGTATTTCGCCTGTTGACGAGGCATTTGGCTACCTTAAGAGAGTCATAGTACTCCTGTCAGTTGCTCCCCATTTTACCACAGTCACATTTTCAAGGTTCCACTAGCCAGTTCCCCTGAAGCGATACGCCATTTTCTGTCAACCTATAGACTGTCACAGTACTCCTGGTGGGAGCTTCTCGAGATTGCCGATGTATTTCGCCTGTTGACGAGGCATTTGGCTACCTTAAGAGAGTCATAGTTACTCCTGTCAGTTGCTCCCCGTATTACCACAGTCACATTTTCAAGGTTCCTCTAGCCAGTTCACCTGACGCGATACGCCATTGTCTGTCAACCTAATGTCTTTCACAGTACTCCTGCCGTGAGCTTCTCGAGTTTGCCGATGTATTTCGCCTGTTGACGAGGCATTTGGCTACCTTAAGAGAGTCATAGTTACTCCTGTCAGTTGCTCCCCGTTTTACCACAGTCACATTTTCAAGGTTCCGCTAGCCAGTTCCCCTGAAGCGATACGCCATTATCTGTCAACCTATAGACTGTAACAGTACTCCTGGTGGGAGCTTCTCGAGTTTGCCGATGTATTTCGCCTGTTGACGAGGCATTTGGCTACCTTAAGAGAGTCATAGTTACTCCTGTCAGTTGCTCCCCGTTTTACCACAGTCACATTTTCAAGGTTCCACTAGCCAGTTCCACTGAAGCGATACGCCATTATCTGTCAACCTAAAGACTTTCACAGCACTCCTGATGGGAGCTTCTCGAGTTTGCCGATGTATTTCTCCGGTTGACGAGGCATTTGGCTACCTTAAGAGAGTCATAGTTACTCCTATCAGTTGCTCCCCGTTTTACCTAAGTCACATTTTCAAGCTTCCTCTAGCCAGTTCCCCTGAAGCGATACGCCATTATCTGTCAACCTATAGACAGTCACAGTACTCCTGGTGGGAGCTTCTTCGAGTTTGTCGATGTATTTCGCCTGTTGACGAGGCATTTGGCTACCTTAAGAGAGTCATAGTTACTCCTGTCAGTTGCTCCCCGTTTTACCACAGTCACATTTTCAAGCTTCCTCTAGCCAGTTCACCTGACGCGATACGCCATTGTCTGTCAACCTAATGTCTTTCACAGTACTCCTGCCGTGAGCTTCTCGAGTTTGCCGATGTATTTCGCCTGTTGACGAGGCATTTGGCTACCTTAAGAGAGTCATAGTACTCCTGTCAGGTGCTCCCCATTTTACCACAGTCACATTTTCAAGGTTCCACTAGCCAGTTCCCCTGAAGCGATACGCCATTATCTGTCAACCTATAGACTGTCACAGTACTCCTGGTGGGAGCTTCTCGAGATTGCCGATGTATTTCGCCTGTTGACGAGGCATTTGGCTACCTTAAGAGAGACATAGTTACTCCTGTCAGTTGCTCCCCGTTTTACCACAGTCACATTTTCAACGTTCCACGAGCCAGTTCCCCTGAAGCGATACGCCATTATCTGTCAACCTATAGACTGTCACAGTACTCCTGGTGGGAGCTTCTCGAGTTTGCCGATATATTTCGCCTGTTGACGAGGCATTTGGCTACCTTAAGAGAGTCATAGTTACTCCTGTTAGTTGCTCCCCGTTTTACCACAGTCACATTTTCAAGGTTCCGCTACCCAGTTCACCTGACGCGATACGCCATTGTCTGTCAACCTAATGTCTTTCACAGTACTCCTGGTGGGAGCTTCTCGAGTTTGCCGATGTATTTCTCCGGTTGACGAGGCATTTGGCTACCTTAAGAGAGTCATAGTTACTCCTGTCAGTTGCTCCCCGTTTTACCACAGTCACATTTTCAAGCTTCCTCTATCCAGTTCACCTGACGCGATACGCCATTGTCTGTCAACCTAATGTCTTTCACAGTACTCCTGCCGTGAGCTTCTCGAGTTTGCCGATGTATTTCGCCGGTTGACGAGGCATTTGGTTACCTTAGGAGAGTCATAGTTACTCTTGTCAGTTGCTCCCCGTTTTACCACAGTCACATTTTCATGCTTCCTCTAGCCAGTTCACCTGACGCGATACGCCATTGTCTGTCAACTTAATGTCTTTCACAGTACTCCTGCCGTGAGCTTCTCGAGTTTGCCGATGTATTTCGCCTGTTGACGAGGCATTTGGCTACCTTAAGAGAGTCATAGTACTCCTGTCAGTTGCTCCCCATTTTACCACAGTCACATTTTCAAGGTTCCACTAGCCAGTTCCCCTGAAGCGATACGCCATTTTCTGTCAACCTATAGACTGTCACAGTACTCCTGGTGGGAGCTTCTCGAGATTGCCGATGTATTTCGCCTGTTGACGAGGCATTTGGCTACCTTAAGAGAGTCATAGTTACTCCTGTCAGTTGCTCCCCGTATTACCACAGTCACATTTTCAAGGTTCCTCTAGCCAGTTCACCTGACGCGATACGCCATTGTCTGTCAACCTAATGTCTTTCACAGTACTCCTGCCGTGAGCTTCTCGAGTTTGCCGATGTATTTCGCCTGTTGATGAGGCATTTGGCTACCTTAAGAGAGTCATAGTTACTCCTGTCAGTTGCTCCCCGTTTTACCACAGTCACATTTTCAAGGTTTCACTAGCCAGTTCCCCTGAAGCGATACGCCATTATCTGTATACCTATAGACTGTAACAGTACTCCTGGTGGGAGCTTCTCGAGTTTGCCGATGTATTTCGCCTGTTGACGAGGCATTTGGCTACCTTAAGAGAGTCATAGTTACTCCTGTCAGTTGCTCCCCGTTTTACCACAGTCACATTTTCAAGGTTCCACTAGCCAGTTCCACTGAAGCGATACGCCATTATCTGTCAACCTAAAGACTTTCACAGCACTCCTGATGGGAGCTTCTCGAGTTTGCCGATGTATTTCTCCGGTTGACGAGGCATTTGGCTACCTTAAGAGAGTCATAGTTACTCCTATCAGTTGCTCCCCGTTTTACCTAAGTCACATTTTCAAGCTTCCTCTAGCCAGTTCACCTGACGCGATACACCATTGTATGTCAACCTAATGTCTTTCACAGTACTCCTGGTGGGAGCTTCTCGAGTTTGCCGATGTATTTCTCCGGTTGACGAGGCATTTGGCTACCTTAAGAGAGACATAGTTACTCCTGTCAGTTGCTCCCCGTTTTACCACAGTCACATTTTCAAGCTTCCTCTATCCAGTTCACCTGACGCGATACGCCATTGTCTGTCAACCTAATGTCTTTCACAGTACTCCTGCCGTGAGCTTCTCGAGTTTGCCGATGTATTTCGCCTGTTGACGAGGCATTTGGTTACCTTAAGAGAGTCATAGTTACTCCTGTCAGTTGCTCCCCGTTTTACCACAGTCACATTTTCAAGCTTCCTCTAGCCAGTTCACCTGACGCGATACGCCATTGTCTGTCAACCTAATGTCTTTCACAGTACTCCTGCCGTGAGCTTCTCGAGTTTGCCGATGTATTTCGCCTGTTGACGAGGCATTTGGCTACCTTAAGAGAGTCATAGTACTCCTGTCAGTTGCTTCCCATTTTACCACAGTCACGTTTTCAAGGTTCCACTAGCCAGTTCCCCTGAAGCGATACGCCATTTTCTGTCAACCTATAGACTGTCACAGTACTCCTGGTGGGAGCTTCTCGAGATTGCCGATGTATTTCGCCTGTTGACGAGGCATTTGGCTACCTTAAGAGAGTCATAGTTACTCCTGTCAGTGGCTCCCCGTATTACCACAGTCACATTTTCAAGCTTCCTCTAGCCAGTTCACCTGACGCGATACGCCATTGTCTGTCAACCTAATGTCTCTCACAGTACTCCTGCCGTGAGCTTCTCGAGTTTGCCGATGTATTTCGCCTGTTGACGAGGCATTTGGCTACCTTAAGAGAGTCATAGTTACTCCTGTCAGTTGCTCCCCGTTTTACCACAGTCACATTTTCAAGGTTTCACTAGCCAGTTCCCCTGAAGCGATACGCCATTATCTGTCAACCTATAGACTGTCACAGTACTCCTGGTGGGAGCTTCTCGAGATTGCCGATGTATTTCGCCTGTTGACGAGGCATTTGGCTAACTTAAGAGAGTCATAGTTACTCCTGTCAGTTGCTCCCCGTTTTACCACAGTCACATTTTCAAGGTTCCACTAGCCAGTTCCACTGAAGCGATACGCCATTATCTGTCAACCTAAAGACTTTCACAGCACTCCTGATGGGAGCTTCTCGAGTTTGCCGATGTATTTCTCCGGTTGACGAGGCATTTGGCTACCTTAAGAGAGTCATAGTTACTCCTATCAGTTGCTCCCCGTTTTACCTAAGTCACATTTTCAAGGTTCCTCTAGCCAGTTCACCTGACGCGATACGCCATTGTCTGTCAACCTAATGTCTTTCACAGTACTCCTGGTGGGAGCTTCTCGAGTTTGCCGATGTATTTCTCCGGTTGACGAGGCATTTGGCTACCTTAAGAGAGTCATAGTTACTCCTGTCAGTTGCTCCCCGTTTTACCACAGTCACATTTTCAAGCTTCCTCTATCCAGTTCACCTGACGCGATACGCCATTGTCTGTCAACCTAATGTCTTTCACAGTACTCCTGCCGTGAGCTTCCCGAGTTTGCCGATGTATTTCGCCTGTTGACGAGGCATTTGGTTACCTTAAGAGAGTCATAGTTACTCCTGTCAGTTGCTCCCCGTTTTACCACAGTCACATTTTCAAGCTTCCTCTAGCCAGTTCACCTGACGCGATACGCCATTGTCTGTCAAACTAATGTCTTTCACAGTACTCCTGCCGTGAGCTTCTCGAGTTTGCCGATGTATTTCGCCTGTTGACGAGGCATTTGGCTACCTTAAGAGAGTCATAGTACTCCTGTCAGTTGCTCCCCATTTTACCACAGTCACATTTTCAAGGTTCCACTAGCCAGTTCCCCTGAAGCGATACGCCATTTTCTGTCAACCTATAGACTGTCACAGTACTCCTGGTGGGAGCTTCTCGAGATTGCCGATGTATTTCGCCTGTTGACGAGGCATTTGGCTACCTTAAGAGAGTCATAGTTACTCCTGTCAGTTGCTCCCCGTATTACCACAGTCACATTTTCAAGCTTCCTCTAGCCAGTTCACCTGACGCGATACGCCATTGTCTGTCAACCTAATGTCTTTCACAGTACTCCTGGTGGGAGCTTCTCGAGTTTGCCGATGTATTTCTCCGGTTGACGAGGCATTTGGCTACCTTAAGAGAGTCATAGTTACTCCTGTCAGTTGCTCCCCGTTTTACCACAGTCACATTTTCAAGCTTCCTCTATCCAGTTCACCTGACGCGATACGCCATTGTCTGTCAACCTAATGTCTTTCACAGTACTCTTGCCGTGAGCTTCTCGAGTTTGCCGATGTATTTCGCCGGTTGACGAGGCATTTGGTTACCTTAAGAGAGTCATAGTTACTCTTGTCAGTTGCTCCCCGTTTTACCACAGTCACATTTTCATGCTTCCTCTAGCCAGTTCACCTGACGCGATACGCCATTGTCTGTCAACCTAATGTCTTTCACAGTACTCCTGCCGTGAGCTTCTCGAGTTTGCCGATGTATTTCGCCTGTTGACGAGGCATTTGGCTACCTTAAGAGAGTCATAGTACTCCTGTCAGTTGCTCCCCATTTTACCACAGTCACATTTTCAAGGTTCCACTAGCCAGTTCCCCTGAAGCGATACGCCATTTTCTGTCAACCTATAGACTGTCACAGTACTCCTGGTGGGAGCTTCTCGAGATTGCCGATGTATTTCGCCTGTTGACGAGGCATTTGGCTACCTTAAGAGAGTCATAGTTACTCCTGTCAGTTGCTCCCCGTATTACCACAGTCACATTTTCAAGCTTCCTCTAGCCAGTTCACCTGACGCGATACGCCATTGTCTGTCAACCTAATGTCTTTCACAGTACTCCTGCCGTGAGCTTCTCGAGTTTGCCGATGTATTTCGCCTGTTGACGAGGCATTTGGCTACCTTAAGAGAGTCATAGTTACTCCTGT
This sequence comes from Schistocerca serialis cubense, assembly GCF_023864345.2. Lineage (NCBI taxonomy): Eukaryota > Metazoa > Arthropoda > Insecta > Orthoptera > Acrididae > Schistocerca > Schistocerca serialis. The sequence goes on from NC_064640.1 coordinate 969,641,808, forward strand.
CAGTTGCTCCCCGTTTTACCACAGTCACATTTTCAAGGTTCCGCTAGCCAGTTCCCCTGAAGCGATACGCCATTATCTGTCAACCTATAGACTGTAACAGTACTCCTGGTGGGAGCTTCTCGAGTTTGCCGATGTATTTCGCCTGTTGACGAGGCATTTGGCTACCTTAAGAGAGTCATAGTTACTCCTGTCAGTTGCTCCCCGTTTTACCACAGTCACATTTTCAAGGTTCCACTAGCCAGTTCCACTGAAGCGATACGCCATTATCTGTCAACCTAAAGACTTTCACAGCACTCCTGATGGGAGCTTCTCGAGTTTGCCGATGTATTTCTCCGGTTGACGAGGCATTTGGCTACCTTAAGAGAGTCATAGTTACTCCTATCAGTTGCTCCCCGTTTTACCTAAGTCACATTTTCAAGCTTCCTCTAGCCAGTTCACCTGACGCGATACGCCATTGTATGTCAACCTAATGTCTTTCACAGTACTCCTGGTGGGAGCTTCTCGAGTTTGCCGATGTATTTCTCCGGTTGACGAGGCATTTGGCTACCTTAAGAGAGACATAGTTACTCCTGTCAGTTGCTCCCCGTTTTACCACAGTCACATTTTCAAGCTTCCTCTATCCAGTTCACCTGACGCGATACGCCATTGTCTGTCAACCTAATGTCTTTCACAGTACTCCTGCCGTGAGCTTCTCGAGTTTGCCGATGTATTTCGCCTGTTGACGAGGCATTTGGTTACCTTAAGAGAGTCATAGTTACTCCTGTCAGTTGCTCCCCGTTTTACCACAGTCACATTTTCAAGCTTCCTCTAGCCAGTTCACCTGACGCGATACGCCATTGTCTGTCAACCTAATGTCTTTCACAGTACTCCTGCCGTGAGCTTCTCGAATTTGCCGATGTATTTCGCCTGTTGACGAGGCATTTGGTTACCTTAAGAGAGTCATAGTTACTCCTGTCAGTTGCTCCCCGTTTTACCACAGTCACATTTTCAAGCTTCCTCTAGCCAGTTCACCTGACGCGATACGCCATTGTCTGTCAACCTAATGTCTTTCACAGTACTCCTGCCGTGAGCTTCTCGAGTTTGCCGATGTATTTCGCCTGTTGACGAGGCATTTGGCTACCTTAAGAGAGTCATAGTACTCCTGTCAGTTGCTTCCCATTTTACCACAGTCACGTTTTCAAGGTTCCACTAGCCAGTTCCCCTGAAGCGATACGCCATTTTCTGTCAACCTATAGACTGTCACAGTACTCCTGGTGGGAGCTTCTCGAGATTGCCGATGTATTTCGCCTGTTGACGAGGCATTTGGCTACCTTAAGAGAGTCATAGTTACTCCTGTCAGTGGCTCCCCGTATTACCACAGTCACATTTTCAAGCTTCCTCTAGCCAGTTCACCTGACGCGATACGCCATTGTCTGTCAACCTAATGTCTCTCACAGTACTCCTGCCGTGAGCTTCTCGAGTTTGCCGATGTATTTCGCCTGTTGACGAGGCATTTGGCTACCTTAAGAGAGTCATAGTTACTCCTGTCAGTTGCTCCCCGTTTTACCACAGTCACATTTTCAAGGTTTCACTAGCCAGTTCCCCTGAAGCGATACGCCATTATCTGTCAACCTATAGACTGTCACAGTACTCCTGGTGGGAGCTTCTCGAGATTGCCGATGTATTTCGCCTGTTGACGAGGCATTTGGCTAACTTAAGAGAGTCATAGTTACTCCTGTCAGTTGCTCCCCGTTTTACCACAGTCACATTTTCAAGGTTCCACTAGCCAGTTCCACTGAAGCGATACGCCATTATCTGTCAACCTAAAGACTTTCACAGCACTCCTGATGGGAGCTTCTCGAGTTTGCCGATGTATTTCTCCGGTTGACGAGGCATTTGGCTACCTTAAGAGAGTCATAGTTACTCCTATCAGTTGCTCCCCGTTTTACCTAAGTCACATTTTCAAGGTTCCTCTAGCCAGTTCACCTGACGCGATACGCCATTGTCTGTCAACCTAATGTCTTTCACAGTACTCCTGGTGGGAGCTTCTCGAGTTTGCCGATGTATTTCTCCGGTTGACGAGGCATTTGGCTACCTTAAGAGAGTCATAGTTACTCCTGTCAGTTGCTCCCCGTTTTACCACAGTCACATTTTCAAGCTTCCTCTATCCAGTTCACCTGACGCGATACGCCATTGTCTGTCAACCTAATGTCTTTCACAGTACTCCTGCCGTGAGCTTCCCGAGTTTGCCGATGTATTTCGCCTGTTGACGAGGCATTTGGTTACCTTAAGAGAGTCATAGTTACTCCTGTCAGTTGCTCCCCGTTTTACCACAGTCACATTTTCAAGCTTCCTCTAGCCAGTTCACCTGACGCGATACGCCATTGTCTGTCAAACTAATGTCTTTCACAGTACTCCTGCCGTGAGCTTCTCGAGTTTGCCGATGTATTTCGCCTGTTGACGAGGCATTTGGCTACCTTAAGAGAGTCATAGTACTCCTGTCAGTTGCTCCCCATTTTACCACAGTCACATTTTCAAGGTTCCACTAGCCAGTTCCCCTGAAGCGATACGCCATTTTCTGTCAACCTATAGACTGTCACAGTACTCCTGGTGGGAGCTTCTCGAGATTGCCGATGTATTTCGCCTGTTGACGAGGCATTTGGCTACCTTAAGAGAGTCATAGTTACTCCTGTCAGTTGCTCCCCGTATTACCACAGTCACATTTTCAAGCTTCCTCTAGCCAGTTCACCTGACGCGATACGCCATTGTCTGTCAACTTAATGTCTTTCACAGTACTCCTGGTGGGAGCTTCTCGAGTTTGCCGATGTATTTCTCCGGTTGACGAGGCATTTGGCTACCTTAAGAGAGTCATAGTTACTCCTGTCAGTTGCTCCCCGTTTTACCACAGTCACATTTTCAAGCTTCCTCTATCCAGTTCACCTGACGCGATACGCCATTGTCTGTCAACCTAATGTCTTTCACAGTACTCTTGCCGTGAGCTTCTCGAGTTTGCCGATGTATTTCGCCGGTTGACGAGGCATTTGGTTACCTTAAGAGAGTCATAGTTACTCTTGTCAGTTGCTCCCCGTTTTACCACAGTCACATTTTCATGCTTCCTCTAGCCAGTTCACCTGACGCGATACGCCATTGTCTGTCAACCTAATGTCTTTCACAGTACTCCTGCCGTGAGCTTCTCGAGTTTGCCGATGTATTTCGCCTGTTGACGAGGCATTTGGCTACCTTAAGAGAGTCATAGTACTCCTGTCAGTTGCTCCCCATTTCACCACAGTCACATTTTCAAGGTTCCACTAGCCAGTTCCCCTGAAGCGATACGCCATTTTCTGTCAACCTATAGACTGTCACAGTACTCCTGGTGGGAGCTTCTCGAGATTGCCGATGTATTTCGCCTGTTGACGAGGCATTTGGCTACCTTAAGAGAGTCATAGTTACTCCTGTCAGTTGCTCCCCGTATTACCACAGTCACATTTTCAAGCTTCCTCTAGCCAGTTCACCTGACGCGATACGCCATTGTCTGTCAACCTAATGTCTTTCACAGTACTCCTGCCGTGAGCTTCTCGAGTTTGCCGATGTATTTCGCCTGTTGACGAGGCATTTGGCTACCTTAAGAGAGTCATAGTTACTCCTGTCAGTTGCTCCCCGTTTTACCACAGTCACATTTTCAAGGTTCCACTAGCCAGTTCCCCTGAAGCGATACGCCATTATCTGTCAACCTATAGCCTGTAACAGTACTCCTGGTGGGAGCTTCTCGAGTTTGCCGATGTATTTCGCCTGTTGACGAGGCATTTGGCTACCTTAAGAGAGTCATAGTTACTCCTGTCAGTTGCTCCCCGTTTTACCACAGTCACATTTTCAAGGTTCCACTAGCCAGTTCCACTGAAGCGATACGCCATTATCTGTCAACCTAAAGACTTTCACAGCACTCCTGATGGGAGCTTCTCGAGTTTGCCGATGTATTTCTCCGGTTGACGAGGCATTTGGCTACCTTAAGAGAGTCATAGTTACTCCTATCATTTGCTCCCCGTTTTACCTAAGTCACATTTTCAAGCTTCCTCTAGCCAGTTCACCTGACGCGATACGCCATTGTATGTCAACCTAATGTCTTTCACAGTACTCCTGGTGGGAGCTTCTCGAGTTTGCCGATGTATTTCTCCGGTTGACGAGGCATTTGGCTACCTTAAGAGAGACATAGTTACTCCTGTCAGTTGCTCCCCGTTTTACCACAGTCACATTTTCAAGCTTCCTCTATCCAGTTCACCTGACGCGATACGCCATTGTCTGTCAACCTAATGTCTTTCACAGTACTCCTGCCGTGAGCTTCTCGAGTTTGCCGATGTATTTCGCCTGTTGACGAGGCATTTGGTTACCTTAAGAGAGTCATAGTTACTCCTGTCAGTTGCTCCCCGTTTTACCACAGTCACATTTTCAAGCTTCCTCTAGCCAGTTCACCTGACGCGATACGCCATTGTCTGTCAACCTAATGTCTTTCACAGTACTCCTGCCGTGAGCTTCTCGAATTTGCCGATGTATTTCGCCTGTTGACGAGGCATTTGGCTACCTTAAGAGAGTCATAGTACTCCTGTCAGTTGCTTCCCATTTTACCACAGTCACGTTTTCAAGGTTCCACTAGCCAGTTCCCCTGAAGCGATACGCCATTTTCTGTCAACCTATAGACTGTCACAGTACTCCTGGTGGGAGCTTCTCGAGATTGCCGATGTATTTCGCCTGTTGACGAGGCATTTGGCTACCTTAAGAGAGTCATAGTTACTCCTGTCAGTGGCTCCCCGTATTACCACAGTCACATTTTCAAGCTTCCTCTAGCCAGTTCACCTGACGCAATACGCCATTGTCTGTCAACCTAATGTCTCTCACAGTACTCCTGCCGTGAGCTTCTCGAGTTTGCCGATGTATTTCGCCTGTTGACGAGGCATTTGGCTACCTTAAGAGAGTCATAGTACTCCTGTCAGTTGCTTCCCATTTTACCACAGTCACGTTTTCAAGGTTCCACTAGCCAGTTCCCCTGAAGCGATACGCCATTTTCTGTCAACCTATAGACTGTCACAGTACTCCTGGTGGGAGCTTCTCGAGATTGCCGATGTATTTCGCCTGTTGACGAGGCATTTGGCTACCTTAAGAGAGTCATAGTTACTCCTGTCAGTGGCTCCCCGTATTACCACAGTCACATTTTCAAGCTTCCTCTAGCCAGTTCACCTGACGCGATACGCCATTGTCTGTCAACCTAATGTCTCTCACAGTACTCCTGCCGTGAGCTTCTCGAGTTTGCCGATGTATTTCGCCTGTTGACGAGGCATTTGGCTACCTTAAGAGAGTCATAGTTACTCCTGTCAGTTGCTCCCCGTTTTACCACAGTCACATTTTCAGGGTTTCACTAGCCAGTTCCCCTGAAGCGATACGCCATTATCTGTCAACCTATAGACTGTCACAGTACTCCTGGTGGGAGCTTCTCGAGATTGCCGATGTATTTCGCCTGTTGACGAGGCATTTGGCTAACTTAAGAGAGTCATAGTTACTCCTGTCAGTTGCTCCCCGTTTTACCACAGTCACATTTTCAAGGTTCCACTAGCCAGTTCCACTGAAGCGATACGCCATTATCTGTCAACCTAAAGACTTTCACAGCACTCCTGATGGGAGCTTCTCGAGTTTGCCGATGTATTTCTCCGGTTGACGAGGCATTTGGCTACCTTAAGAGAGTCATAGTTACTCCTATCAGTTGCTCCCCGTTTTACCTAAGTCACATTTTCAAGCTTCCTCTAGCCAGTTCACCTGACGCGATACGCCATTGTCTGTCAACCTAATGTCTTTCACAGTACTCCTGGTGGGAGCTTCTCGAGTTTGCCGATGTATTTCTCCGGTTGACGAGGCATTTGGCTACCTTAAGAGAGTCATAGTTACTCCTGTCAGTTGCTCCCCGTTTTACCACAGTCACATTTTCAAGCTTCCTCTATCCAGTTCACCTGACGCGATACGCCATTGTCTGTCAACCTAATGTCTTTCACAGTACTCCTGCCGTGAGCTTCCCGAGTTTGCCGATGTATTTCGCCTGTTGACGAGGCATTTGGTTACCTTAAGAGAGTCATAGTTACTCCTGTCAGTTGCTCCCCGTTTTACCACAGTCACATTTTCAAGCTTCCTCTAGCCAGTTCACCTGACGCGATACGCCATTGTCTGTCAAACTAATGTCTTTCACAGTACTCCTGCCGTGAGCTTCTCGAGTTTGCCGATGTATTTCGCCTGTTGATGAGGCATTTGGCTACCTTAAGAGAGTCATAGTACTCCTGTCAGTTGCTCCCCATTTTACCACAGTCACATTTTCAAGGTTCCACTAGCCAGTTCCCCTGAAGCGATACGCCATTTTCTGTCAACCTATAGACTGTCACAGTACTCCTGGTGGGAGCTTCTCGAGATTGCCGATGTATTTCGCCTGTTGACGAGGCATTTGGCTACCTTAAGAGAGTCATAGTTACTCCTGTCAGTTGCTCCCCGTATTACCACAGTCACATTTTCAAGCTTCCTCTAGCCAGTTCACCTGACGCGATACGCCATTTTCTGTCAACCTAATGTCTTTCACAGTACTCCTGGTGGGAGCTTCTCGAGTTTGCCGATGTATTTCTCCGGTTGACGAGGCATTTGGCTACCTTAAGAGAGTCATAGTTACTCCTGTCAGTTGCTCCCCGTTTTACCACAGTCACATTTTCAAGCTTCCTCTATCCAGTTCACCTGACGCGATACGCCATTGTCTGTCAACCTAATGTCTTTCACAGTACTCCTGCCGTGAGCTTCTCGAGTTTGCCGATGTATTTCGCCGGTTGACGAGGCATTTGGTTACCTTAAGAGAGTCATAGTTACTCTTGTCAGTTGCTCCCCGTTTTACCATAGTCACATTTTCATGCTTCCTCTAGCCAGTTCACCTGACGCGATACGCCATTGTCTGTCAACCTAATGTCTTTCACAGTACTCCTGCCGTGAGCTTCTCGAGTTTGCCGATGTATTTCGCCTGTTGACGAGGCATTTGGCTACCTTAAGAGAGTCATAGTACTCCTGTCAGTTGCTCCCCATTTTACCACAGTCACATTTTCAAGGTTCCACTAGCCAGTTCCCCTGAAGCGATACGCCATTTTCTGTCAACCTATAGACTGTCACAGTACTCCTGGTGGGAGCTTCTCGAGATTGCCGATGTATTTCGCCTGTTGACGAGGCATTTGGCTACCTTAAGAGAGTCATAGTTACTCCTGTCAGTTGCTCCCCGTATTACCACAGTCACATTTTCAAGCTTCCTCTAGCCAGTTCACCTGACGCGATACGCCATTGTCTGTCAACCTAATGTCTTTCACAGTACTCCTGCCGTGAGCTTCTCGAGTTTGCCGATGTATTTCGCCTGTTGACGAGGCATTTGGCTACCTTAAGAGAGTCATAGTTACTCCTGTCAGTTGCTCCCCGTTTTACCACAGTCACATTTTCAAGGTTCCGCTAGCCAGTTCCCCTGAAGCGATACGCCATTATCTGTCAACCTATAGACTGTAACAGTACTCCTGGTGGGAGCTTCTCGAGTTTGCCGATGTATTTCGCCTGTTGACGAGGCATTTGGCTACCTTAAGAGAGTCATAGTTACTCCTGTCAGTTGCTCCCCGTTTTACCACAGTCACATTTTCAAGGATCCACTAGCCAGTTCCACTGAAGCGATACGCCATTATCTGTCAACCTAAAGACTTTCACAGCACTCCTGATGGGAGCTTCTCGAGTTTGCCGTTGTATTTCTCCGGTTGACGAGGCATTTGGCTACCTTAAGAGAGTCATAGTTACTCCTATCAGTTGCTCCCCGTTTTACCTAAGTCACATTTTCAAGCTTCCTCTAGCCAGTTCACCTGACGCGATACGCCATTGTATGTCAACCTAATGTCTTTCACAGTACTCCTGGTGGGAGCTTCTCGAGTTTGCCGATGTATTTCTCCGGTTGACGATTCATTTGGCTACCTTAAGAGAGACATAGTTACTCCTGTCAGTTGCTCCCCGTTTTACCACTGTCACATTTTCAAGCTTCCTCTATCCAGTTCACCTGACGCGATACGCCATTGTCTGTCAACCTAATGTCTTTCACAGTACTCCTGCCGTGAGCTTCTCGAGTTTGCCGATGTATTTCGCCTGTTGACGAGGCATTTGGTTACCTTAAGAGAGTCATAGTTACTCCTGTCAGTTGCTCCCCGTTTTACCACAGTCACATTTTCAAGCTTCCTCTAGCCAGTTCACCTGACGCGATACGCCATTGTCTGTCAACCTAATGTCTTTCACAGTACTCCTGCCGTGAGCTTCTCGAGTTTGCCGATGTATTTCGCCTGTTGACGAGGCATTTGGCTACCTTAAGAGAGTCATAGTACTCCTGTCAGTTGCTTCCCATTTTACCACAGTCACGTTTTCAAGGTTCCACTAGCCAGTTCCCCTGAAGCGATACGCCATTTTCTGTCAACCTATAGACTGTCACAGTACTCCTGGTGGGAGCTTCTCGAGATTGCCGATGTATTTCGCCTGTTGACGAGGCATTTGGCTACCTTAAGAGAGTCATAGTTACTCCTGTCAGTGGCTCCCCGTATTACCACAGTCACATTTTCAAGCTTCCTCTAGCCAGTTCACCTGACGCGATACGCCATTGTCTGTCAACCTAATGTCTCTCACAGTACTCCTGCCGTGAGCTTCTCGAGCTTGCCGATGTATTTCGCCTGTTGACGAGGCATTTGGCTACCTTAAGAGAGTCATAGTACTCCTGTCAGTTGCTTCCCATTTTACCACAGTCACGTTTTCAAGGTTCCACTAGCCAGTTCCCCTGAAGCGATACGCCATTTTCTGTCAACCTATAGACTGTCACAGTACTCCTGGTGGGAGCTTCTCGAGATTGCCGATGTATTTCGCCTGTTGACGAGGCATTTGGCTACCTTAAGAGAGTCATAGTTACTCCTGTCAGTGGCTCCCCGTATTACCACCGTCACATTTTCAAGCTTCCTCTAGCCAGTTCACCTGACGCGATACGCCATTGTCTGTCAACCTAATGTCTCTCACAGTACTCCTGCCGTGAGCTTCTCGAGTTTGCCGATGTATTTCGCCTGTTGACGAGGCATTTGGCTACCTTAAGAGAGTCATAGTTACTCCTGTCAGTTGCTCCCCGTTTTACCACAGTCACATTTTCAAGGTTTCACTAGCCAGTTCCCCTGAAGCGATACGCCATTATCTGTCAACCTATAGACTGTCACAGTACTCCTGGTGGGAGCTTCTCGAGATTGCCGATGTATTTCGCCTCTTGACGAGGCATTTGGCTAACTTAAGAGAGTCATAGTTACTCCTGTCAGTTGCTCCCCGTTTTACCACAGTCACATTTTCAAGGTTCCACTAGCCAGTTCCACTGAAGCGATACGCCATTATCTGTCAACCTAAAGACTTTCACAGCACTCCTGATGGGAGCTTCTCGAGTTTGCCGATGTATTTCTCCGGTTGACGAGGCATTTGGCTACCTTAAGAGAGTCATAGTTACTCCTATCAGTTGCTCCCCGTTTTACCTAAGTCACATTTTCAAGCTTCCTCTAGCCAGTTCACCTGACGCGATACGCCATTGTCTGTCAACCTAATGTCTTTCACAGTACTCCTGGTGGGAGCTTCTCGAGTTTGCCGATGTATTTCTCCGGTTGACGAGGCATTTGGCTACCTTAAGAGAGTCATAGTTACTCCTGTCAGTTGCTCCCCGTTTTACCACAGTCACATTTTCAAGCTTCCTCTATCCAGTTCACCTGACGCGATACGCCATTGTCTGTCAACCTAATGTCTTTCACAGTACTCCTGCCGTGAGCTTCCCGAGTTTGCCGATGTATTTCGCCTGTTGACGAGGCATTTGGTTACCTTAAGAGAGTCATAGTTACTCCTGTCAGTTGCTCCCCGTTTTACCACAGTCACATTTTCAAGCTTCCTCTAGCCAGTTCACCTGACGCGATACGCCATTGTCTGTCAAACTAATGTCTTTCACAGTACTCCTGCCGTGAGCTTCTCGAGTTTGCCGATGTATTTCGCCTGTTGACGAGGCATTTGGCTACCTTAAGAGAGTCATAGTACTCCTGTCAGTTGCTCCCCATTTTACCACAGTCACATTTTCAAGGTTCCACTAGCCAGTTCCCCTGAAGCGATACGCCATTTTCTGTCAACCTATAGACTGTCACAGTACTCCTGGTGGGAGCTTCTCGAGATTGCCGATGTATTTCGCCTGTTGACGAGGCATTTGGCTACCTTAAGAGAGTCATAGTTACTCCTGTCAGTTGCTCCCCGTATTACCACAGTCACATTTTCAAGCTTCCTCTAGCCAGTTCACCTGACGCGATACGCCATTGTCTGTCAACCTAATGTCTTTCACAGTACTCCTGGTGGGAGCTTCTCGAGTTTGCCGATGTATTTCTCCGGTTGACGAGGCATTTGGCTACCTTAAGAGAGTCATAGTTACTCCTGTCAGTTGCTCCCCGTTTTACCACAGTCACATTTTCAAGCTTCCTCTATCCAGTTCACCTGACGCGATACGCCATTGTCTGTCAACCTAATGTCTTTCACAGTACTCCTGCCGTGAGCTTCCCGAGTTTGCCGATGTATTTCGCCTGTTGACGAGGCATTTGGTTACCTTAAGAGAGTCATAGTTACTCCTGTCAGTTGCTCCCCGTTTTACCACAGTCACATTTTCAAGCTTCCTCTAGCCAGTTCACCTGACGCGATACGCCATTGTCTGTCAAACTAATGTCTTTCACAGTACTCCTGCCGTGAGCTTCTCGAGTTTGCCGATGTATTTCGCCTGTTGACGAGGCATTTGGCTACCTTAAGAGAGTCATAGTACTCCTGTCAGTTGCTCCCCATTTTACCACAGTCACATTTTCAAGGTTCCACTAGCCAGTTCCCCTGAAGCGATACGCCATTTTCTGTCAACCTATAGACTGTCACAGTACTCCTGGTGGGAGCTTCTCGAGATTGCCGATGTATTTCGCCTGTTGACGAGGCATTTGGCTACCTTAAGAGAGTCATAGTTACTCCTGTCAGTTGCTCCCCGTATTACCACAGTCACATTTTCAAGCTTCCTCTAGCCAGTTCACCTGACGCGATACGCCATTGTCTGTCAACCTAATGTCTTTCACAGTACTCCTGGTGGGAGCTTCTCGAGTTTGCCGATGTATTTCTCCGGTTGACGAGGCATTTGGCTACCTTAAGAGAGTCATAGTTACTCCTGTCAGTTGCTCCCCGTTTTACCACAGTCACATTTTCAAGCTTCCTCTATCCAGTTCACCTGACGCGATACGCCATTGTCTGTCAACCTAATGTCTTTCACAGTACTCCTGCCGTGAGCTTCTCGAGTTTGCCGATGTATTTCGCCGGTTGACGAGGCATTTGGTTACCTTAAGAGAGTCATAGTTACTCTTGTCAGTTGCTCCCCGTTTTACCACAGTCACATTTTCATGCTTCCTCTAGCCAGTTCACCTGACGCGATACGCCATTGTCTGTCAACCTAATGTCTTTCACAGTACTCCTGCCGTGAGCTTCTCGAGTTTGCCGATGTATTTCGCCTGTTGACGAGGCATTTGGCTACCTTAAGAGAGTCATAGTACTCCTGTCAGTTGCTCCCCATTTTACCACAGTCACATTTTCAAGGTTCCACTAGCCAGTTCCCCTGAAGCGATACGCCATTTTTTGTCAACCTATAGACTGTCACAGTACTCCTGGTGGGTGCTTCTCGAGATTGCCGATGTATTTCGCCTGTTGACGAGGCATTTGGCTACCTTAAGAGAGTCATAGTTACTCCTGTCAGTTGCTCCCCGTATTACCACAGTCACATTTTCAAGCTTCCTCTAGCCAGTTCACCTGACGCGATACGCCATTGTCTGTCAACCTAATGTCTTTCACAGTACTCCTGGTGGGAGCTTCTCGAGTTTGCCGATGTATTTCGCCTGTTGACGAGGCATTTGGCTACCTTAAGAGAGTCATAGTTACTCCTGTCAGTTGCTCCCCGTTTTACCACAGTCACATTTTCAAGCTTCCTGTATCCAGTTCACCTGACGCGATACGCCATTGTCTGTCAACCTAATGTCTTTCACAGTACTCCTGCCGTGAGCTTCTCGAGTTTGCCGATGTATTTCGCCTGTTGACGAGGCATTTGGTTACCTTAAGAGAGTCATAGTTACTCCTGTCAGTTGCTCCCCGTTTTACCACAGTCACATTTTCAAGCTTCCTCTAGCCGGTTCACCTGACGCGATACGCCATTGTCTGTCAACCTAATGTCTTTCACAGTACTCCTGCCGTGAGCTTCTCGAGTTTGCCGATGTATTTCGCCTGTTGACGAGGCATTTGGCTACCTTAAGAGAGTCATAGTACTCCTGTCAGTTGCTTCCCATTTTACCACAGTCACGTTTTCAAGGTTCCACTAGCCAGTTCCCCTGAAGCGATACGCCATTTTCTGTCAACCTATAGACTGTCACAGTACTCCTGGTGGGAGCTTCTCGAGATTGCCGATGTATTTCGCCTGTTGACGAGGCATTTGGCTACCTTAAGAGAGTCATAGTTACTCCTATCAGTTGCTCCCCGTTTTACCTAAGTCACATTTTCAAGCTTCCTCTAGCCAGTTCACCTGACGCGATACGCCATTGTCTGTCAACCTAATGTCTTTCACAGTACTCCTGGTGGGAGCTTCTCGAGTTTGCCGATGTATTTCTCCGGTTGACGAGGCATTTGGCTACCTTAAGAGAGTCATAGTTACTCCTGTCAGTTGCTCCCCGTTTTACCACAGTCACATTTTCAAGCTTCCTCTATCCAGTTCACCTGACGCGATACGCCATTGTCTGTCAACCTAATGTCTTTCACAGTACTCCTGCCGTGAGCTTCCCGAGTTTGCCGATGTATTTCGCCTGTTGACGAGGCATTTGGTTACCTTAAGAGAGTCATAGTTACTCCTGTCAGTTGCTCCCCGTTTTACCACAGTCACATTTTCAAGCTTCCTCTAGCCAGTTCACCTGACGCGATACGCCATTGTCTGTCAAACTAATGTCTTTCACAGTACTCCTGCCGTGAGCTTCTCGAGTTTGCCGATGTATTTCGCCTGTTGACGAGGCATTTGGCTACCTTAAGAGAGTCATAGTACTCCTGTCAGTTGCTCCCCATTTTACCACAGTCACATTTTCAAGGTTCCACTAGCCAGTTCCCCTGAAGCGATACGCCATTTTCTGTCAACCTATAGACTGTCACAGTACTCCTGGTGGGAGCTTCTCGAGATTGCCGATGTATTTCGCCTGTTGACAAGGCATTTGGCTACCTTAAGAGAGTCATAGTTACTCCTGTCAGTTGCTCCCCGTATTACCACAGTCACATTTTCAAGCTTCCTCTAGCCAGTTCACCTGACGCGATACGCCATTGTCTGTCAACCTAATGTCTTTCACAGTACTCCTGCCGTGAGCTTCTCGAGTTTGCCGATGTATTTCGCCTGTTGACGAGGCATTTGGCTACCTTAAGAGAGTCATAGTTACTCCTGTCAGTTGCTCCCCGTTTTACCACAGTCACATTTTCAAGGTTTCACTAGCCAGTTCCCCTGAAGCGATACGCCATTATCTGTCAACCTATAGACTGTCACAGTACTCCTGGTGGGAGTTTCTCGAGATTGCCGATGTATTTCGCCTGTTGACGAGGCATTTGGCTAACTTAAGAGAGTCATAGTTACTCCTGTCAGTTGCTCCCCGTTTTACCACAGTCACATTTTCAAGGTTCCACTAGCCAGTTCCCCTGAAGCGATACGCCATTATCTGTCAACCTATAGACTGTCACAGTACTCCTGGTGGGAGCTTCTCGAGATTGCCGATGTATTTCGCCTGTTGACGAGGCATTTGGCTACCTTAAGAGAGTCATAGTTACTCCTGTCAGTTGCTCCCCGTTTTACCACAGTCACATTTTCAACGTTCCACGAGCCAGTTCCCCTGAAGCGATACGCCATTATCTGTCAACCTATAGACTGTCACAGTACTCCTGGTGGGAGCTTCTCGAGTTTGCCGATATATTTCGCCTGTTGACGAGGCATTTGGCTACCTTAAGAGAGTCATAGTTACTCCTGTTAGTTGCTCCCCGTTTTACCACAGTCACATTTTCAAGGTTCCGCTAGCCAGTTCCCCTGAAGCGATACGCCATTATCTGTCAACCTATAGACTGTCACAGTACTCCTGGTGGGCTTTCTTCGAGTTTGCCGATGTATTTCGCCTGTTGACGAGGCATTTGGCTACCTTAAGAGAGTCATAGTTACTCCCGTCAGTTGCTCCCCGTTTTACCACAGTCACATTTTCAAGGTTCCACTAGCCAGTTCCCCTGAAGCGATACGCCATTATCTGTCAACCTAAGGACTTTCACAGCACTCCTGATGGGAGCTTCTCGAGTTTGCCGATGTATTTCTCCGGTTGACGAGGCATTTGGTTACCTTAAGAGAGTCATAGTTACTCCTGTCAGTTGCTCCCCGTTATTCCACAGTCACATTTTCAAGGTTCCACTAGCCAGTTCCCCTGAAGCGATACGCCATTATCTGTCAACCTATAGACTGTCACAGTACTCCTGGTGGGAGCTTCTCGAGTTTGCCGATGTATTTCGCGTGTTGACGAGGCATTTGGCTACCTTAAGAGAGTCATTGTTACTCCCGTCAGTTGCTCCCCGTTTTACCACAGTCACATTTTCAAGGTTCCACTAGCCAGTTCCCCTGAAGCGATACGCCATTATCTGTCAACCTAAAGACTTTCACAGCACTCCTGATGGGAGCTTCTCGAGTTTGCCGATGTATTTCTCCGGTTGACGAGGCATTTGGTTACCTTAAGAGAGTCATAGTTACTCCTGTCAGTTGCTCCCCGTTTTACCACAGTCACATTTTCAAGGTTCCACTAGCCAGTTCCCCTGAAGCGATACGCCATTATCTGTCATCCAATAGACTGTCACAGTACTCCTGGTGGGAGCTTCTCGAGTTTGCCGATATATTTCGCCTGTTGACGAGGCATTTGGCTACCTTAAGAGAGTCATAGTTACTCCTGTCAGTTGCTCCCCGTTTTACCACAGTCACATTTTCAAGGTTCCACTAGCCAGTTCCACTGAAGCGATACGCCATTATCTGTCAACCTAAAGACTTTCACAGCACTCCTGATGGGAGCTTCTTCGAGTTTGCCGATGTATTTCTCCGGTTGACGAGGCATTTGGCTACCTTAAGAGAGTCATAGTTACTCCTATCAGTTGCTCCCCGTTTTACCTAAGTCACATTTTCAAGCTTCCTCTAGCCAGTTCACCTGACGCGATACGCCATTGTCTGTCAACCTAATGTCTTTCACAGTACTCCTGGTGGGAGCTTCTCGAGTTTGCCGATGTATTTCTCCGGTTGACGAGGCATTTGGCTGCCTTAAGAGAGTCATAGTTACTCCTGTCAGTTGCTCCCCGTTTTACCACAGTCACATTTTCAAGCTTCCTCTATCCAGTTCCACTGAAGCGATACGCCATTATCTGTCTACCTAAAGACTTTCACAGCACTCCTGATGGGAGCTTCTCGAGTTTGCCGATGTATTTCTCCGGTTGACGAGGCATTTGGCTACCTTAAGAGAGTCATAGTTACTCCTATCAGTTGCTCCCCGTTTTACCTAAGTCACATTTTCAAGCTTCCTCTAGCCAGTTCACCTGACGCGATACGCCATTGTCTGTCAACCTAATGTCTTTCACAGTACTCCTGGTGGGAGCTTCTCGAGTTTGCCGATGTATTTCTCCGGTTGACGAGGCATTTGGCTACCTTAAGAGAGTCATAGTTACTCCTGTCAGTTGCTCCCCGTTTTACCACAGTCACATTTTCAAGCTTCCTCTATCCAGTTCACCTGACGCGATACGCCATTGTCTGTCAACCTAATGTCTTTCACAGTACTCCTGCCGTGAGCTTCCCGAGTTTGCCGATGTATTTCGCCTGTTGACGAGGCATTTGGTTACCTTAAGAGAGTCATAGTTACTCCTGTCAGTTGCTCCCCGTTTTACCACAGTCACATTTTCAAGCTTCCTCTAGCCAGTTCACCTGACGCGATACGCCATTGTCTGTCAAACTAATGTCTTTCACAGTACTCCTGCCGTGAGCTTCTCGAGTTTGCCGATGTATTTCGCCTGTTGACGAGGCATTTGGCTACCTTAAGAGAGTCATAGTACTCCTGTCAGTTGCTCCCCATTTTACCACAGTCACATTTTCAAGGTTCCACTAGCCAGTTCCCCTGAAGCGATACGCCATTTTCTGTCAACCTATAGACTGTCACAGTACTCCTGGTGGGAGCTTCTCGAGATTGCCGATGTATTTCGCCTGTTGACGAGGCATTTGGCTACCTTAAGAGAGTCATAGTTACTCCTGTCAGTTGCTCCCCGTATTACCACAGTCACATTTTCAAGCTTCCTCTAGCCAGTTCACCTGACGCGATACGCCATTGTCTGTCAACCTAATGTCTTTCACAGTACTCCTGCCGTGAGCTTCTCGAGTTTGCCGATGTATTTCGCCTGTTGACGAGGCATTTGGCTACCTTAAGAGAGTCATAGTTACTCCTGTCAGTTGCTCCCCGTTTTACCACAGTCACATTTTCAAGGTTTCACTAGCCAGTTCCCCTGAAGCGATACGCCATTATCTGTCAACCTATAGACTGTCACAGTACTCCTGGTGGGAGCTTCTCGAGATTGCCGATGTATTTCGCCTGTTGACGAGGCATTTGGCTAACTTAAGAGAGTCATAGTTACTCCTGTCAGTTGCTCCCCGTTTTACCACAGTCACATTTTCAAGGTTCCACTAGCCAGTTCTCCTGAAGCGATACGCCATTATCTGTCAACCTATAGACTGTCACAGTACTCCTGGTGGGAGCTTCTCGAGATTGCCGATGTATTTCGCCTGTTGACGAGGCATTTGGCTAACTTAAGAGAGTCATAGTTACTCCTGTCAGTTGCTCCCCGTTTTACCACAGTCACATTTTCAAGGTTCCACTAGCCAGTTCCCCTGAAGCGATACGCCATTATCTGTCAACCTATAGACTGTCACAGTACTCCTGGTGGGAGCTTCTCGAGATTGCCGATGTATTTCGCCTGTTGACGAGGCATTTGGCTACCTTAAGAGAGTCATAGTTACTCCTGTCAGTTGCTCCCCGTTTTACCACAGTCACATTTTCAATGTTCCACGAGCCAGTTCCCCTGAAGCGATACGCCATTATCTGTCAACCTATAGACTGTCACAGTACTCCTGGTGGGAGCTTCTCGAGTTTGTCGATATATTTCGCCTGTTGACGAGGCATTTGGCTACCTTAAGAGAGTCATAGTTACTCCTGTCAGTTGCTCCCCGTTTTACCACAGTCACATTTTCAAGGTTCCACTAGCCAGTTCCACTGAAGCGATACGCCATTATCTGTCAACCTAAAGACTTTCACAGCACTCCTGATGGGAGCTTCTTCGAGTTTGCCGATGTATTTCTCCGGTTGACGAGGCATTTGGCTACCTTAAGAGAGTCATAGTTACTCCTATCAGTTGCTCCCCGTTTTACCTAAGTCACATTTTCAAGCTTCCTCTAGCCAGTTCACCTGACGCGATACGCCATTGTCTGTCAACCTAATGTCTTTCACAGTACTCCTGGTGGGAGCTTCTCGAGTTTGCCGATGTATTTCTCCGGTTGACGAGGCATTTGGCTGCCTTAAGAGAGTCATAGTTACTCCTGTCAGTTGCTCCCAGTTTTACCACAGTCACATTTTCAAGCTTCCTCTATCCAGTTCCACTGAAGCGATACGCCATTATCTGTCTACCTAAAGACTTTCACAGCACTCCTGATGGGAGCTTCTCGAGTTTGCCGATGTATTTCTCCGGTTGACGAGGCATTTGGCTACCTTAAGAGAGTCATAGTTACTCCTATCAGTTGCTCCCCGTTTTACCTAAGTCACATTTTCAAGCTTCCTCTAGCCAGTTCACCTGACGCGATACGCCATTGTCTGTCAACCTAATGTCTTTCACAGTACTCCTGGTGGGAGCTTCTCGAGTTTGCCGATGTATTTCTCCGGTTGACGAGGCATTTGGCTACCTTAAGAGAGTCATAGTTACTCCTGTCAGTTGCTCCCCGTTTTACCACAGTCACATTTTCAAGCTTCCTCTATCCAGTTCACCTGACGCGATACGCCATTGTCTGTCAACCTAATGTCTTTCACAGTACTCCTGCCGTGAGCTTCCCGAGTTTGCCGATGTATTTCGCCTGTTGACGAGGCATTTGGTTACCTTAAGAGAGTCATAGTTACTCCTGTCAGTTGCTCCCCGTTTTACCACAGTCACATTTTCAAGCTTCCTCTAGCCAGTTCACCTGACGCGATACGCCATTGTCTGTCAAACTAATGTCTTTCACAGTACTCCTGCCGTGAGCTTCTCGAGTTTGCCGATGTATTTCGCCTGTTGACGAGGCATTAGGCTACCTTAAGAGAGTCATAGTACTCCTGTCAGTTGCTCCCCATTTTACCACAGTCACATTTTCAAGGTTCCACTAGCCAGTTCCCCTGAAGTGATACGCCATTTTCTGTCAACCTATAGACTGTCACAGTACTCCTGGTGGGAGCTTCTCGAGATTGCCGATGTATTTCGCCTGTTGACGAGGCATTTGGCTACCTTAAGAGAGTCATAGTTACTCCTGTCAGTTGCTCCCCGTATTACCACAGTCACATTTTCAAGCTTCCTCTAGCCAGTTCACCTGACGCGATACGCCATTGTCTGTCAACCTAATGTCTTTCACAGTACTCCTGCCGTGAGCTTCTCGAGTTTGCCGATGTATTTCGCCTGTTGACGAGGCATTTGGCTACCTTAAGAGAGTCATAGTTACTCCTGTCAGTTGCTCCCCGTTTTACCACAGTCACATTTTCAAGGTTTCACTAGCCAGTTCCCCTGAAGCGATACGCCATTATCTGTCAACCTATAGACTGTCACAGTACTCCTGGTGGGAGCTTCTCGAGATTGCCGATGTATTTCGCCTGTTGACGAGGCATTTGGCTACCTTAAGAGAGTCATAGTTACTCCTGTCAGTTGCTCCCCGTTTTACCACAGTCACATTTTCAATGTTCCACGAGCCAGTTCCCCTGAAGCGATACGCCATTATCTGTCAACCTATAGACTGTCACAGTACTCCTGGTGGGAGCTTCTCGAGTTTGTCGATATATTTCGCCTGTTGACGAGGCATTTGGCTACCTTAAGAGAGTCATAGTTACTCCTGTCAGTTGCTCCCCGTTTTACCACAGTCACATTTTCAAGGTTCCACTAGCCAGTTCCACTGAAGCGATACGCCATTATCTGTCAACCTAAAGACTTTCACAGCACTCCTGATGGGAGCTTCTTCGAGTTTGCCGATGTATTTCTCCGGTTGACGAGGCATTTGGCTACCTTAAGAGAGTCATAGTTACTCCTATCAGTTGCTCCCCGTTTTACCTAAGTCACATTTTCAAGCTTCCTCTAGCCAGTTCACCTGACGCGATACGCCATTGTCTGTGAACCTAATGTCTTTCACAGTACTCCTGGTGGGAGCTTCTCGAGTTTGCCGATGTATTTCTCCGGTTGACGAGGCATTTGGCTGCCTTAAGAGAGTCATAGTTACTCCTGTCAGTTGCTCCCAGTTTTACCACAGTCACATTTTCAAGCTTCCTCTATCCAGTTCCACTGAAGCGATACGCCATTATCTGTCTACCTAAAGACTTTCACAGCACTCCTGATGGGAGCTTCTCGAGTTTGCCGATGTATTTCTCCGGTTGACGAGGCATTTGGCTACCTTAAGAGAGTCATAGTTACTCCTATCAGTTGCTCCCCGTTTTACCTAAGTCACATTTTCAAGCTTCCTCTAGCCAGTTCACCTGACGCGATACGCCATTGTCTGTCAACCTAATGTCTTTCACAGTACTCCTGGTGGGAGCTTCTCGAGTTTGCCGATGTATTTCTCCGGTTGACGAGGCATTTGGCTACCTTAAGAGAGTCATAGTTACTCCTGTCAGTTGCTCCCCGTTTTACCACAGTCACATTTTCAAGCTTCCTCTATCCAGTTCACCTGACGCGATACGCCATTGTCTGTCAACCTAATGTCTTTCACAGTACTCCTGCCGTGAGCTTCCCGAGTTTGCCGATGTATTTCGCCTGTTGACGAGGCATTTGGTTACCTTAAGAGAGTCATAGTTACTCCTGTCAGTTGCTCCCCGTTTTACCACAGTCACATTTTCAAGCTTCCTCTAGCCAGTTCACCTGACGCGATACGCCATTGTCTGTCAAACTAATGTCTTTCACAGTACTCCTGCCGTGAGCTTCTCGAGTTTGCCGATGTATTTCGCCTGTTGACGAGGCATTAGGCTACCTTAAGAGAGTCATAGTACTCCTGTCAGTTGCTCCCCATTTTACCACAGTCACATTTTCAAGGTTCCACTAGCCAGTTCCCCTGAAGCGATACGCCATTTTCTGTCAACCTATAGACTGTCACAGTACTCCTGGTGGGAGCTTCTCGAGATTGCCGATGTATTTCGCCTGTTGACGAGGCATTTGGCTACCTTAAGAGAGTCATAGTTACTCCTGTCAGTTGCTCCCCGTATTACCACAGTCACATTTTCAAGCTTCCTCTAGCCAGTTCACCTGACGCGATACGCCATTGTCTGTCAACCTAATGTCTTTCACAGTACTCCTGCCGTGAGCTTCTCGAGTTTGCCGATGTATTTCGCCTGTTGACGAGGCATTTGGCTACCTTAAGAGAGTCATAGTTACTCCTGTCAGTTGCTCCCCGTTTTACCACAGTCACATTTTCAAGGTTTCACTAGCCAGTTCCCCTGAAGCGATACGCCATTATCTGTCAACCTATAGACTGTCACAGTACTCCTGGTGGGAGCTTCTCGAGATTGCCGATGTATTTCGCCTGTTGACGAGGCATTTGGCTAACTTAAGAGAGTCATAGTTACTCCTGTCAGTTGCTCCCCGTTTTACCACAGTCACATTTTCAAGGTTCCACTAGCCAGTTCCCCTGAAGCGATACGCCATTATCTGTCAACCTATAGACTGTCACAGTACTCCTGGTGGGAGCTTCTCGAGATTGCCGATGTATTTCGCCTGTTGACGAGGCATTTGGCTAACTTAAGAGAGTCATAGTTACTCCTGTCAGTTGCTCCCCGTTTTACCACAGTCACATTTTCAAGGTTCCACTAGCCAGTTCCCCTGAAGCGATACGCCATTATCTGTGAACCTATAGACTGTCACAGTACTCCTGGTGGGAGCTTCTCGAGATTGCCGATGTATTTCGCCTGTTGACGAGGCATTTGGCTACCTTAAGAGAGTCATAGTTACTCCTGTCAGTTGCTCCCCGTTTTACCACAGTCACATTTTCAACGTTCCACGAGCCAGTTCCCCTGAAGCGATACGCCATTATCTGTCAACCTATAGACTGTCACAGTACTCCTGGTGGGAGCTTCTCGAGTTTGTCGATATATTTCGCCTGTTGACGAGGCATTTGGCTACCTTAAGAGAGTCATAGTTACTCCTGTTAGTTGCTCCCCGTTTTACCACAGTCACATTTTCAAGGTTCCGCTAGCCAGTTCCCCTGAAGCGATACGCCATTATCTGTCAACCTATAGACTGTCACAGTACTCCTGGTGGGCTTTCTTCGAGTTTGCCGATGTATTTCGCCTGTTGACGAGGCATTTGGCTACCTTAAGAGAGTCATAGTTACTCCCGTCAGTTGCTCCCCGTTTTACCACAGTCACATTTTCAAGGTTCCACTAGCCAGTTCCCCTGAAGCGATACGCCATTATCTGTCAACCTAAGGACTTTCACAGCACTCCTGATGGGAGCTTCTCGAGTTTGCCGATGTATTTCTCCGGTTGACGAGGCATTTGGTTACCTTAAGAGAGTCATAGTTACTCCTGTCAGTTGCTCCCCGTTATTCCACAGTCACATTTTCAAGGTTCCACTAGCCAGTTCCCCTGAAGCGATACGCCATTATCTGTCAACCTATAGACTGTCACAGTACTCCTGGTGGTAGCTTCTCGAGTTTGCCGATGTATTTCGCGTGTTGACGAGGCATTTGGCTACCTTAAGAGAGTCATAGTTACTCCTATCAGTTGCTCCCCGTTTTACCTAAGTCACATTTTCAAGCTTCCTCTAGCCAGTTCACCTGACGCGATACGCCATTGTCTGTCAACCTAATGTCTTTCACAGTACTCCTGGTGGGAGCTTCTCGAGTTTGCCGATGTATTTCTCCGGTTGACGAGGCATTTGGCTGCCTTAAGAGAGTCATAGTTACTCCTGTCAGTTGCTCCCAGTTTTACCACAGTCACATTTTCAAGCTTCCTCTATCCAGTTCCACTGAAGCGATACGCCATTATCTGTCTACCTAAAGACTTTCACAGCACTCCTGATGGGAGCTTCTCGAGTTTGCCGATGTATTTCTCCGGTTGACGAGGCATTTGGCTACCTTAAGAGAGTCATAGTTACTCCTATCAGTTGCTCCCCGTTTTACCTAAGTCACATTTTCAAGCTTCCTCTAGCCAGTTCACCTGACGCGATACGCCATTGTCTGTCAACCTAATGTCTTTCACAGTACTCCTGGTGGGAGCTTCTCGAGTTTGCCGATGTATTTCTCCGGTTGACGAGGCATTTGGCTACCTTAAGAGAGTCATAGTTACTCCTGTCAGTTGCTCCCCGTTTTACCACAGTCACATTTTCAAGCTTCCTCTATCCAGTTCACCTGACGCGATACGCCATTGTCTGTCAACCTAATGTCTTTCACAGTACTCCTGCCGTGAGCTTCCCGAGTTTGCCGATGTATTTCGCCTGTTGACGAGGCATTTGGTTACCTTAAGAGAGTCATAGTTACTCCTGTCAGTTGCTCCCCGTTTTACCACAGTCACATTTTCAAGCTTCCTCTAGCCAGTTCACCTGACGCGATACGCCATTGTCTGTCAAACTAATGTCTTTCACAGTACTCCTGCCGTGAGCTTCTCGAGTTTGCCGATGTATTTCGCCTGTTGACGAGGCATTAGGCTACCTTAAGAGAGTCATAGTACTCCTGTCAGTTGCTCCCCATTTTACCACAGTCACATTTTCAAGGTTCCACTAGCCAGTTCCCCTGAAGCGATACGCCATTTTCTGTCAACCTATAGACTGTCACAGTACTCCTGGTGGGAGCTTCTCGAGATTGCCGATGTATTTCGCCTGTTGACGAGGCATTTGGCTACCTTAAGAGAGTCATAGTTACTCCTGTCAGTTGCTCCCCGTATTACCACAGTCACATTTTCAAGCTTCCTCTAGCCAGTTCACCTGACGCGATACGCCATTGTCTGTCAACCTAATGTCTTTCACAGTACTCCTGCCGTGAGCTTCTCGAGTTTGCCGATGTATTTCGCCTGTTGACGAGGCATTTGGCTACCTTAAGAGAGTCATAGTTACTCCTGTCAGTTGCTCCCCGTTTTACCACAGTCACATTTTCAAGGTTTCACTAGCCAGTTCCCCTGAAGCGATACGCCATTATCTGTCAACCTATAGACTGTCACAGTACTCCTGGTGGGAGCTTCTCGAGATTGCCGATGTATTTCGCCTGTTGACGAGGCATTTGGCTACCTTAAGAGAGTCATAGTTACTCCTGTCAGTTGCTCCCCGTTTTACCACAGTCACATTTTCAATGTTCCACGAGCCAGTTCCCCTGAAGCGATACGCCATTATCTGTCAACCTATAGACTGTCACAGTACTCCTGGTGGGAGCTTCTCGAGTTTGTCGATATATTTCGCCTGTTGACGAGGCATTTGGCTACCTTAAGAGAGTCATAGTTACTCCTGTCAGTTGCTCCCCGTATTACCACAGTCACATTTTCAAGCTTCCTCTAGCCAGTTCACCTGACGCGATACGCCATTGTCTGTCAACCTAATGTCTTTCACAGTACTCCTGCCGTGAGCTTCTCGAGTTTGCCGATGTATTTCGCCTGTTGACGAGGCATTTGGCTACCTTAAGAGAGTCATAGTTACTCCTGTCAGTTGCTCCCCGTTTTACCACAGTCACATTTTCAAGGTTTCACTAGCCAGTTCCCCTGAAGCGATACGCCATTATCTGTCAACCTATAGACTGTCACAGTACTCCTGGTGGGAGCTTCTCGAGATTGCCGATGTATTTCGCCTGTTGACGAGGCATTTGGCTACCTTAAGAGAGTCATAGTTACTCCTGTCAGTTGCTCCCCGTTTTACCACAGTCACATTTTCAATGTTCCACGAGCCAGTTCCCCTGAAGCGATACGCCATTATCTGTCAACCTATAGACTGTCACAGTACTCCTGGTGGGAGCTTCTCGAGTTTGTCGATATATTTCGCCTGTTGACGAGGCATTTGGCTACCTTAAGAGAGTCATAGTTACTCCTGTCAGTTGCTCCCCGTTTTACCACAGTCACATTTTCAAGGTTCCACTAGCCAGTTCCACTGAAGCGATACGCCATTATCTGTCAACCTAAAGACTTTCACAGCACTCCTGATGGGAGCTTCTTCGAGTTTGCCGATGTATTTCTCCGGTTGACGAGGCATTTGGCTACCTTAAGAGAGTCATAGTTACTCCTATCAGTTGCTCCCCGTTTTACCTAAGTCACATTTTCAAGCTTCCTCTAGCCAGTTCACCTGACGCGATACGCCATTGTCTGTGAACCTAATGTCTTTCACAGTACTCCTGGTGGGAGCTTCTCGAGTTTGCCGATGTATTTCTCCGGTTGACGAGGCATTTGGCTGCCTTAAGAGAGTCATAGTTACTCCTGTCAGTTGCTCCCAGTTTTACCACAGTCACATTTTCAAGCTTCCTCTATCCAGTTCCACTGAAGCGATACGCCATTATCTGTCTACCTAAAGACTTTCACAGCACTCCTGATGGGAGCTTCTCGAGTTTGCCGATGTATTTCTCCGGTTGACGAGGCATTTGGCTACCTTAAGAGAGTCATAGTTACTCCTATCAGTTGCTCCCCGTTTTACCTAAGTCACATTTTCAAGCTTCCTCTAGCCAGTTCACCTGACGCGATACGCCATTGTCTGTCAACCTAATGTCTTTCACAGTACTCCTGGTGGGAGCTTCTCGAGTTTGCCGATGTATTTCTCCGGTTGACGAGGCATTTGGCTACCTTAAGAGAGTCATAGTTACTCCTGTCAGTTGCTCCCCGTTTTACCACAGTCACATTTTCAAGCTTCCTCTATCCAGTTCACCTGACGCGATACGCCATTGTCTGTCAACCTAATGTCTTTCACAGTACTCCTGCCGTGAGCTTCCCGAGTTTGCCGATGTATTTCGCCTGTTGACGAGGCATTTGGTTACCTTAAGAGAGTCATAGTTACTCCTGTCAGTTGCTCCCCGTTTTACCACAGTCACATTTTCAAGCTTCCTCTAGCCAGTTCACCTGACGCGATACGCCATTGTCTGTCAAACTAATGTCTTTCACAGTACTCCTGCCGTGAGCTTCTCGAGTTTGCCGATGTATTTCGCCTGTTGACGAGGCATTAGGCTACCTTAAGAGAGTCATAGTACTCCTGTCAGTTGCTCCCCATTTTACCACAGTCACATTTTCAAGGTTCCACTAGCCAGTTCCCCTGAAGCGATACGCCATTTTCTGTCAACCTATAGACTGTCACAGTACTCCTGGTGGGAGCTTCTCGAGATTGCCGATGTATTTCGCCTGTTGACGAGGCATTTGGCTACCTTAAGAGAGTCATAGTTACTCCTGTCAGTTGCTCCCCGTATTACCACAGTCACATTTTCAAGCTTCCTCTAGCCAGTTCACCTGACGCGATACGCCATTGTCTGTCAACCTAATGTCTTTCACAGTACTCCTGCCGTGAGCTTCTCGAGTTTGCCGATGTATTTCGCCTGTTGACGAGGCATTTGGCTACCTTAAGAGAGTCATAGTTACTCCTGTCAGTTGCTCCCCGTTTTACCACAGTCACATTTTCAAGGTTTCACTAGCCAGTTCCCCTGAAGCGATACGCCATTATCTGTCAACCTATAGACTGTCACAGTACTCCTGGTGGGAGCTTCTCGAGATTGCCGATGTATTTCGCCTGTTGACGAGGCATTTGGCTAACTTAAGAGAGTCATAGTTACTCCTGTCAGTTGCTCCCCGTTTTACCACAGTCACATTTTCAAGGTTCCACTAGCCAGTTCCCCTGAAGCGATACGCCATTATCTGTCAACCTATAGACTGTCACAGTACTCCTGGTGGGAGCTTCTCGAGATTGCCGATGTATTTCGCCTGTTGACGAGGCATTTGGCTAACTTAAGAGAGTCATAGTTACTCCTGTCAGTTGCTCCCCGTTTTACCACAGTCACATTTTCAAGGTTCCACTAGCCAGTTCCCCTGAAGCGATACGCCATTATCTGTGAACCTATAGACTGTCACAGTACTCCTGGTGGGAGCTTCTCGAGATTGCCGATGTATTTCGCCTGTTGACGAGGCATTTGGCTACCTTAAGAGAGTCATAGTTACTCCTGTCAGTTGCTCCCCGTTTTACCACAGTCACATTTTCAACGTTCCACGAGCCAGTTCCCCTGAAGCGATACGCCATTATCTGTCAACCTATAGACTGTCACAGTACTCCTGGTGGGAGCTTCTCGAGTTTGTCGATATATTTCGCCTGTTGACGAGGCATTTGGCTACCTTAAGAGAGTCATAGTTACTCCTGTTAGTTGCTCCCCGTTTTACCACAGTCACATTTTCAAGGTTCCGCTAGCCAGTTCCCCTGAAGCGATACGCCATTATCTGTCAACCTATAGACTGTCACAGTACTCCTGGTGGGCTTTCTTCGAGTTTGCCGATGTATTTCGCCTGTTGACGAGGCATTTGGCTACCTTAAGAGAGTCATAGTTACTCCCGTCAGTTGCTCCCCGTTTTACCACAGTCACATTTTCAAGGTTCCACTAGCCAGTTCCCCTGAAGCGATACGCCATTATCTGTCAACCTAAGGACTTTCACAGCACTCCTGATGGGAGCTTCTCGAGTTTGCCGATGTATTTCTCCGGTTGACGAGGCATTTGGTTACCTTAAGAGAGTCATAGTTACTCCTGTCAGTTGCTCCCCGTTATTCCACAGTCACATTTTCAAGGTTCCACTAGCCAGTTCCCCTGAAGCGATACGCCATTATCTGTCAACCTATAGACTGTCACAGTACTCCTGGTGGTAGCTTCTCGAGTTTGCCGATGTATTTCGCGTGTTGACGAGGCATTTGGCTACCTTAAGAGAGTCATAGTTACTCCTATCAGTTGCTCCCCGTTTTACCTAAGTCACATTTTCAAGCTTCCTCTAGCCAGTTCACCTGACGCGATACGCCATTGTCTGTCAACCTAATGTCTTTCACAGTACTCCTGGTGGGAGCTTCTCGAGTTTGCCGATGTATTTCTCCGGTTGACGAGGCATTTGGCTGCCTTAAGAGAGTCATAGTTACTCCTGTCAGTTGCTCCCAGTTTTACCACAGTCACATTTTCAAGCTTCCTCTATCCAGTTCCACTGAAGCGATACGCCATTATCTGTCTACCTAAAGACTTTCACAGCACTCCTGATGGGAGCTTCTCGAGTTTGCCGATGTATTTCTCCGGTTGACGAGGCATTTGGCTACCTTAAGAGAGTCATAGTTACTCCTATCAGTTGCTCCCCGTTTTACCTAAGTCACATTTTCAAGCTTCCTCTAGCCAGTTCACCTGACGCGATACGCCATTGTCTGTCAACCTAATGTCTTTCACAGTACTCCTGGTGGGAGCTTCTCGAGTTTGCCGATGTATTTCTCCGGTTGACGAGGCATTTGGCTACCTTAAGAGAGTCATAGTTACTCCTGTCAGTTGCTCCCCGTTTTACCACAGTCACATTTTCAAGCTTCCTCTATCCAGTTCACCTGACGCGATACGCCATTGTCTGTCAACCTAATGTCTTTCACAGTACTCCTGCCGTGAGCTTCCCGAGTTTGCCGATGTATTTCGCCTGTTGACGAGGCATTTGGTTACCTTAAGAGAGTCATAGTTACTCCTGTCAGTTGCTCCCCGTTTTACCACAGTCACATTTTCAAGCTTCCTCTAGCCAGTTCACCTGACGCGATACGCCATTGTCTGTCAAACTAATGTCTTTCACAGTACTCCTGCCGTGAGCTTCTCGAGTTTGCCGATGTATTTCGCCTGTTGACGAGGCATTAGGCTACCTTAAGAGAGTCATAGTACTCCTGTCAGTTGCTCCCCATTTTACCACAGTCACATTTTCAAGGTTCCACTAGCCAGTTCCCCTGAAGCGATACGCCATTTTCTGTCAACCTATAGACTGTCACAGTACTCCTGGTGGGAGCTTCTCGAGATTGCCGATGTATTTCGCCTGTTGACGAGGCATTTGGCTACCTTAAGAGAGTCATAGTTACTCCTGTCAGTTGCTCCCCGTATTACCACAGTCACATTTTCAAGCTTCCTCTAGCCAGTTCACCTGACGCGATACGCCATTGTCTGTCAACCTAATGTCTTTCACAGTACTCCTGCCGTGAGCTTCTCGAGTTTGCCGATGTATTTCGCCTGTTGACGAGGCATTTGGCTACCTTAAGAGAGTCATAGTTACTCCTGTCAGTTGCTCCCCGTTTTACCACAGTCACATTTTCAAGGTTTCACTAGCCAGTTCCCCTGAAGCGATACGCCATTATCTGTCAACCTATAGACTGTCACAGTACTCCTGGTGGGAGCTTCTCGAGATTGCCGATGTATTTCGCCTGTTGACGAGGCATTTGGCTACCTTAAGAGAGTCATAGTTACTCCTGTCAGTTGCTCCCCGTTTTACCACAGTCACATTTTCAATGTTCCACGAGCCAGTTCCCCTGAAGCGATACGCCATTATCTGTCAACCTATAGACTGTCACAGTACTCCTGGTGGGAGCTTCTCGAGTTTGTCGATATATTTCGCCTGTTGACGAGGCATTTGGCTACCTTAAGAGAGTCATAGTTACTCCTGTCAGTTGCTCCCCGTTTTACCACAGTCACATTTTCAAGGTTCCACTAGCCAGTTCCACTGAAGCGATACGCCATTATCTGTCAACCTAAAGACTTTCACAGCACTCCTGATGGGAGCTTCTTCGAGTTTGCCGATGTATTTCTCCGGTTGACGAGGCATTTGGCTACCTTAAGAGAGTCATAGTTACTCCTATCAGTTGCTCCCCGTTTTACCTAAGTCACATTTTCAAGCTTCCTCTAGCCAGTTCACCTGACGCGATACGCCATTGTCTGTCAACCTAATGTCTTTCACAGTACTCCTGGTGGGAGCTTCTCGAGTTTGCCGATGTATTTCTCCGGTTGACGAGGCATTTGGCTGCCTTAAGAGAGTCATAGTTACTCCTGTCAGTTGCTCCCAGTTTTACCACAGTCACATTTTCAAGCTTCCTCTATCCAGTTCCACTGAAGCGATACGCCATTATCTGTCTACCTAAAGACTTTCACAGCACTCCTGATGGGAGCTTCTCGAGTTTGCCGATGTATTTCTCCGGTTGACGAGGCATTTGGCTACCTTAAGAGAGTCATAGTTACTCCTATCAGTTGCTCCCCGTTTTACCTAAGTCACATTTTCAAGCTTCCTCTAGCCAGTTCACCTGACGCGATACGCCATTGTCTGTCAACCTAATGTCTTTCACAGTACTCCTGGTGGGAGCTTCTCGAGTTTGCCGATGTATTTCTCCGGTTGACGAGGCATTTGGCTACCTTAAGAGAGTCATAGTTACTCCTGTCAGTTGCTCCCCGTTTTACCACAGTCACATTTTCAAGCTTCCTCTATCCAGTTCACCTGACGCGATACGCCATTGTCTGTCAACCTAATGTCTTTCACAGTACTCCTGCCGTGAGCTTCCCGAGTTTGCCGATGTATTTCGCCTGTTGACGAGGCATTTGGTTACCTTAAGAGAGTCATAGTTACTCCTGTCAGTTGCTCCCCGTTTTACCACAGTCACATTTTCAAGCTTCCTCTAGCCAGTTCACCTGACGCGATACGCCATTGTCTGTCAAACTAATGTCTTTCACAGTACTCCTGCCGTGAGCTTCTCGAGTTTGCCGATGTATTTCGCCTGTTGACGAGGCATTAGGCTACCTTAAGAGAGTCATAGTACTCCTGTCAGTTGCTCCCCATTTTACCACAGTCACATTTTCAAGGTTCCACTAGCCAGTTCCCCTGAAGCGATACGCCATTTTCTGTCAACCTATAGACTGTCACAGTACTCCTGGTGGGAGCTTCTCGAGATTGCCGATGTATTTCGCCTGTTGACGAGGCATTTGGCTACCTTAAGAGAGTCATAGTTACTCCTGTCAGTTGCTCCCCGTATTACCACAGTCACATTTTCAAGCTTCCTCTAGCCAGTTCACCTGACGCGATACGCCATTGTCTGTCAACCTAATGTCTTTCACAGTACTCCTGCCGTGAGCTTCTCGAGTTTGCCGATGTATTTCGCCTGTTGACGAGGCATTTGGCTACCTTAAGAGAGTCATAGTTACTCCTGTCAGTTGCTCCCCGTTTTACCACAGTCACATTTTCAAGGTTTCACTAGCCAGTTCCCCTGAAGCGATACGCCATTATCTGTCAACCTATAGACTGTCACAGTACTCCTGGTGGGAGCTTCTCGAGATTGCCGATGTATTTCGCCTGTTGACGAGGCATTTGGCTAACTTAAGAGAGTCATAGTTACTCCTGTCAGTTGCTCCCCGTTTTACCACAGTCACATTTTCAAGGTTCCACTAGCCAGTTCCCCTGAAGCGATACGCCATTATCTGTCAACCTATAGACTGTCACAGTACTCCTGGTGGGAGCTTCTCGAGATTGCCGATGTATTTCGCCTGTTGACGAGGCATTTGGCTAACTTAAGAGAGTCATAGTTACTCCTGTCAGTTGCTCCCCGTTTTACCACAGTCACATTTTCAAGGTTCCACTAGCCAGTTCCCCTGAAGCGATACGCCATTATCTGTCAACCTATAGACTGTCACAGTACTCCTGGTGGGAGCTTCTCGAGATTGCCGATGTATTTCGCCTGTTGACGAGGCATTTGGCTACCTTAAGAGAGTCATAGTTACTCCTGTCAGTTGCTCCCCGTTTTACCACAGTCACATTTTCAACGTTCCACGAGCCAGTTCCCCTGAAGCGATACGCCATTATCTGTCAACCTATAGACTGTCACAGTACTCCTGGTGGGAGCTTCTCGAGTTTGTCGATATATTTCGCCTGTTGACGAGGCATTTGGCTACCTTAAGAGAGTCATAGTTACTCCTGTTAGTTGCTCCCCGTTTTACCACAGTCACATTTTCAAGGTTCCGCTAGCCAGTTCCCCTGAAGCGATACGCCATTATCTGTCAACCTATAGACTGTCACAGTACTCCTGGTGGGCTTTCTTCGAGTTTGCCGATGTATTTCGCCTGTTGACGAGGCATTTGGCTACCTTAAGAGAGTCATAGTTACTCCCGTCAGTTGCTCCCCGTTTTACCACAGTCACATTTTCAAGGTTCCACTAGCCAGTTCCCCTGAAGCGATACGCCATTATCTGTCAACCTAAGGACTTTCACAGCACTCCTGATGGGAGCTTCTCGAGTTTGCCGATGTATTTCTCCGGTTGACGAGGCATTTGGTTACCTTAAGAGAGTCATAGTTACTCCTGTCAGTTGCTCCCCGTTATTCCACAGTCACATTTTCAAGGTTCCACTAGCCAGTTCCCCTGAAGCGATACGCCATTATCTGTCAACCTATAGACTGTCACAGTACTCCTGGTGGTAGCTTCTCGAGTTTGCCGATGTATTTCGCGTGTTGACGAGGCATTTGGCTACCTTAAGAGAGTCATAGTTACTCCCGTCAGTTGCTCCCCGTTTTACCACAGTCACATTTTCAAGGTTCCACTAGCCAGTTCCCCTGAAGCGATACGCCATTATCTGTCAACCTAAAGACTTTCACAGCACTCCTGATGGGAGCTTCTCGAGTTTGCCGATGTATTTCTCCGGTTGACGAGGCATTTGGTTACCTTAAGAGAGTCATAGTTACTCCTGTCAGTTGCTCCCCGTTTTACCACAGTCACATTTTCAAGGTTCCACTAGCCAGTTCCCCTGAAGCGATACGCCATTATCTGTCATCCAATAGACTGTCACAGTACTCCTGGTGGGAGCTTCTCGAGTTTGCCGATATATTTCGCCTGTTGACGAGGCATTTGGCTACCTTAAGAGAGTCATAGTTACTCCTGTCAGTTGCTCCCCGTTTTACCACAGTCACATTTTCAAGGTTCCACTAGCCAGTTCCACTGAAGCGATACGGCATTATCTGTCAACCTAAAGACTTTCACAGCACTCCTGATGGGAGCTTCTTCGAGTTTGCCGATGTATTTCTCCGGTTGACGAGGCATTTGGCTACCTTAAGAGAGTCATAGTTACTCCTATCAGTTGCTCCCCGTTTTACCTAAGTCACATTTTCAAGCTTCCTCTAGCCAGTTCACCTGACGCGATACGCCATTGTCTGTCAACCTAATGTCTTTCACAGTACTCCTGGTGGGAGCTTCTCGAGTTTGCCGATGTATTTCTCCGGTTGACGAGGCATTTGGCTACCTTAAGAGAGTCATAGTTACTCCTGTCAGTTGCTCCCCGTTTTACCACAGTCACATTTTCAAGCTTCCTCTATCCAGTTCACCTGACGCGATACGCCATTGTCTGTCAACCTAATGTCTTTCACAGTACTCCTGCCGTGAGCTTCCCGAGTTTGCCGATGTATTTCGCCTGTTGACGAGGCATTTGGTTACCTTAAGAGAGTCATAGTTACTCCTGTCAGTTGCTCCCCGTTTTACCACAGTCACATTTTCAAGCTTCCTCTAGCCAGTTCACCTGACGCGATACGCCATTGTCTGTCAAACTAATGTCTTTCACAGTACTCCTGCCGTGAGCTTCTCGAGTTTGCCGATGTATTTCGCCTGTTGACGAGGCATTTGGCTACCTTAAGAGAGTCATAGTACTCCTGTCAGTTGCTCCCCATTTTACCACTGTCACATTTTCAAGGTTCCACTAGCCAGTTCCCCTGAAGCGATACGCCATTTTCTGTCAACCTATAGACTGTCACAGTACTCCTGGTGGGAGCTTCTCGAGATTGCCGATGTATTTCGCCTGTTGACGAGGCATTTGGCTACCTTAAGAGAGTCATAGTTACTCCTGTCAGTTGCTCCCCGTATTACCACAGTCACATTTTCAAGCTTCCTCTAGCCAGTTCACCTGACGCGATACGCCATTGTCTGTCAACCTAATGTCTTTCACAGTACTCCTGCCGTGAGCTTCTCGAGTTTGCCGATGTATTTCGCCTGTTGACGAGGCATTTGGCTACCTTACGAGAGTCATAGTTACTCCTGTCAGTTGCTCCCCGTATTACCACAGTCACATTTTCAAGGTTCCACTAGCCAGTTCCCCTGAAGCGATACGCCATTATCTGTCAACCTATAGACTGTCACAGTACTCCTGGTGGGAGCTTCTCGAGATTGCCGATGTATTTCGCCTGTTGACGAGGCATTTGGCTACCTTAAGAGAGTCATAGTTACTCCTGTCAGTTGCTCCCCGTTTTACCACAGTCACATTTTCAACGTTCCACGAGCCAGTTCCCCTGAAGCGATACGCCATTATCTGTCAACCTATAGACTGTCACAGTACTCCTGGTGGGAGCTTCTCGAGTTTGCCGATGTATTTCGCGTGTTGACGAGGCATTTGGCTACCTTAAGAGAGTCATAGTTCCTCCCGTCAGTTGCTCCCCGTTTTACCACAGTCACATTTTCAAGGTTCCACTAGCCAGTTCCCCTGAAGCGATACGCCATTATCTGTCAACCTAAAGACTTTCACAGCACTCCTGATGGGAGCTTCTCGAGTTTGCCGATGTATTTCTCCGGTTGACGAGGCATTTGGTTACCTTAAGAGAGTCATAGTTACTCCTGTCAGTTGCTCCCCGTTTTACCACAGTCACATTTTCAAGGTTCCACTAGCCAGTTCCCCTGAAGCGATACGCCATTATCTGTCATCCAATAGACTGTCACAGTACTCCTGGTGGGAGCTTCTCGAGTTTGCCGATATATTTCGCCTGTTGACGAGGCATTTGGCTACCTTAAGAGAGTCATAGTTACTCCTGTCAGTTGCTCCCCGTTTTACCACAGTCACATTTTCAAGGTTCCACTAGCCAGTTCCACTGAAGCGATACGCCATTATCTGTCAACCTAAAGACTTTCACAGCACTCCTGATGGGAGCTTCTTCGAGTTTGCCGATGTATTTCTCCGGTTGACGAGGCATTTGGCTACCTTAAGAGAGTCATAGTTACTCCTATCAGTTGCTCCCCGTTTTACCTAAGTCACATTTTCAAGCTTCCTCTAGCCAGTTCACCTGACGCGATACGCCATTGTCTGTCAACCTAATGTCTTTCACAGTACTCCTGGTGGGAGCTTCTCGAGTTTGCCGATGTATTTCTCCGGTTGACGAGGCATTTGGCTGCCTTAAGAGAGTCATAGTTACTCCTGTCAGTTGCTCCCCGTTTTACCACAGTCACATTTTCAAGCTTCCTCTATCCAGTTCACCTGACGCGATACGCCATTGTCTGTCAACCTAATGTCTTTCACAGTACTCCTGCCGTGAGCTTCTCGAGTTTGCCGATGTATTTCGCCTGTTGACGAGGCATTTGGTTACCTTAAGAGAGTCATAGTTACTCCTGTCAGTTGCTCCCCGTTTTACCACAGTCACATTTTCAAGCTTCCTCTAGCCAGTTCACCTGACGCGATACGCCATTGTCTGTCAACCTAATGTCTTTCACAGTACTCCTGCCGTGAGCTTCTCGAGTTTGCCGATGTATTTCGCCTGTTGACGAGGCATTTGGCTACCTTAAGAGAGTCATAGTACTCCTGTCAGTTGCTCCCCATTTTACCACAGTCACATTTTCAAGGTTCCACTAGCCAGTTCCCCTGAAGCGATACGCCATTATCTGTCAACCTATAGACTGTCACAGTACTCCTGGTGGGAGCTTCTCGAGATTGCCGATGTATTTCGCCTGTTCACGAGGCATTTGGGTACCTTAAGAGAGTCATAGTTACTCCTGTCAGTTGCTCCCCGTTTTACC
The DNA here is from genome assembly GCF_023864345.2 of Schistocerca serialis cubense. NCBI lineage: Eukaryota > Metazoa > Arthropoda > Insecta > Orthoptera > Acrididae > Schistocerca > Schistocerca serialis. The sequence continues at coordinate 969,676,956 of NC_064640.1, forward strand.
ACAGTCACATTTTCAACGTTCCACGAGCCAGTTCCCCTGAAGCGATACGCCATTATCTGTCAACCTATAGACTGTCACAGTACTCCTGGTGGGAGCTTCTCGAGTTTGCCGATGTATTTCGCGTGTTGACGAGGCATTTGGCTACCTTAAGAGAGTCATAGTTCCTCCCGTCAGTTGCTCCCCGTTTTACCACAGTCACATTTTCAAGGTTCCACTAGCCAGTTCCCCTGAAGCGATACGCCATTATCTGTCAACCTAAAGACTTTCACAGCACTCCTGATGGGAGCTTCTCGAGTTTGCCGATGTATTTCTCCGGTTGACGAGGCATTTGGTTACCTTAAGAGAGTCATAGTTACTCCTGTCAGTTGCTCCCCGTTTTACCACAGTCACATTTTCAAGGTTCCACTAGCCAGTTCCCCTGAAGCGATACGCCATTATCTGTCATCCAATAGACTGTCACAGTACTCCTGGTGGGAGCTTCTCGAGTTTGCCGATATATTTCGCCTGTTGACGAGGCATTTGGCTACCTTAAGAGAGTCATAGTTACTCCTGTCAGTTGCTCCCCGTTTTACCACAGTCACATTTTCAAGGTTCCACTAGCCAGTTCCACTGAAGCGATACGCCATTATCTGTCAACCTAAAGACTTTCACAGCACTCCTGATGGGAGCTTCTTCGAGTTTGCCGATGTATTTCTCCGGTTGACGAGGCATTTGGCTACCTTAAGAGAGTCATAGTTACTCCTATCAGTTGCTCCCCGTTTTACCTAAGTCACATTTTCAAGCTTCCTCTAGCCAGTTCACCTGACGCGATACGCCATTGTCTGTCAACCTAATGTCTTTCACAGTACTCCTGGTGGGAGCTTCTCGAGTTTGCCGATGTATTTCTCCGGTTGACGAGGCATTTGGCTGCCTTAAGAGAGTCATAGTTACTCCTGTCAGTTGCTCCCCGTTTTACCACAGTCACATTTTCAAGCTTCCTCTATCCAGTTCACCTGACGCGATACGCCATTGTCTGTCAACCTAATGTCTTTCACAGTACTCCTGCCGTGAGCTTCTCGAGTTTGCCGATGTATTTCGCCTGTTGACGAGGCATTTGGTTACCTTAAGAGAGTCATAGTTACTCCTGTCAGTTGCTCCCCGTTTTACCACAGTCACATTTTCAAGCTTCCTCTAGCCAGTTCACCTGACGCGATACGCCATTGTCTGTCAACCTAATGTCTTTCACAGTACTCCTGCCGTGAGCTTCTCGAGTTTGCCGATGTATTTCGCCTGTTGACGAGGCATTTGGCTACCTTAAGAGAGTCATAGTACTCCTGTCAGTTGCTCCCCATTTTACCACAGTCACATTTTCAAGGTTCCACTAGCCAGTTCCCCTGAAGCGATTCGCCATTATCTGTCAACCTATAGACTGTCACAGTACTCCTGGTGGGAGCTTCTCGAGATTGCCGATGTATTTCGCCTGTTCACGAGGCATTTGGGTACCTTAAGAGAGTCATAGTTACTCCTGTCAGTTGCTCCCCGTTTTACCACAGTCACATTTTCAACGTTCCACGAGCCAGTTCCCCTGAAGCGATACGCCATTATCTGTCAACCTATAGACTGTCACAGTACTCCTGGTGGGAGCTTCTCGAGTTTGCCGATATATTTCGCCTGTTGACGAGGCATTTGGCTACCTTAAGAAAGTCATAGTTACTCCTGTTAGTTGCTCCCCGTTTTACCACAGTCACATTTTCAAGGTTCCGCTAGCCAGTTCCCCTGAAGCGATACGCCATTATCTGTCAACCTATAGACTGTCACAGTACTCCTGGTGGGAGCATCTTCGAGTTTGCCGATGTATTTCGCCTGTTGACGAGGCATTTGGCTACCTTAAGAGAGTCATAGTTACTCCTGTTAGTTGCTCCCCGTTTTACCACAGTCACATTTTCAAGGTTCCGCTAGCCAGTTCCCCTGAAGCGATACGCCATTATCTGTCAACCTATAGACTGTCACATTACTCCTGGTGGGCTTTCTTCGAGTTTGCCGATGTATTTCGCCTGTTGACGAGGCATTTGGCTCCCTTAAGAGAGTCATAGTTACTCCCGTCAGTTGCTCCCCGTTTTACCACAGTCACATTTTCAAGGTTCCACTAGCCAGTTCCCCTGAAGCGATACGCCATTATCTGTCAACCTAAAGACTTTCACAGCACTCCTGATGGGAGCTTCTCGAGTTTGCCGATGTATTTCTCCGGTTGACGAGGCATTTGGTTACCTTAAGAGAGTCATAGTTACTCCTGTCAGTTGCTCCCCGTTTTACCACAGTCACATTTTCAAGGTTCCACTAGCCAGTTCCCCTGAAGCGATACGCCATTATCTGTCAACCTATAGACTGTCACAGTACTCCTGGTGGGAGCTTCTCGAGTTTGCCGATGTATTTCGCGTGTTGACGAGGCATTTGGCTACCTTAAGAGAGTCATAGTTACTCCCGTCAGTTGCTCCCCGTTTTACCACAGTCACATTTTCAAGGTTCCACTAGCCAGTTCCCCTGAAGCGATACGCCATTATCTGTCAACCTAAAGACTTTCACAGCACTCCTGATGGGAGCTTCTCGAGTTTGCCGATGTATTTCTCCGGTTGACGAGGCATTTGGTTACCTTAAGAGAGTCATAGTTACTCCTGTCAGTTGCTCCCCGTTTTACCACAGTCACATTTTCAAGGTTCCACTAGCCAGTTCCCCTGAAGCGATACGCCATTATCTGTCATCCAATAGACTGTCACAGTACTCCTGGTGGGAGCTTCTCGAGTTTGCCGATATATTTCGCCTGTTGACGAGGCATTTGGCTACCTTAAGAGAGTCATAGTTACTCCTGTCAGTTGCTCCCCGTTTTACCACAGTCACATTTTCAAGGTTCCACTAGCCAGTTCCACTGAAGCGATACGCCATTATCTGTCAACCTAAAGACTTTCACAGCACTCCTGATGGGAGCTTCTTCGAGTTTGCCGATGTATTTCTCCGGTTGACGAGGCATTTGGCTACCTTAAGAGAGTCATAGTTACTCCTATCAGTTGCTCCCCGTTTTACCTAAGTCACATTTTCAAGCTTCCTCTAGCCAGTTCACCTGACGCGATACGCCATTGTCTGTCAACCTAATGTCTTTCACAGTACTCCTGGTGGGAGCTTCTCGAGTTTGCCGATGTATTTCTCCGGTTGACGAGGCATTTGGCTGCCTTAAGAGAGTCATAGTTACTCCTGTCAGTTGCTCCCCGTTTTACCACAGTCACATTTTCAAGCTTCCTCTATCCAGTTCACCTGACGCGATACGCCATTGTCTGTCAACCTAATGTCTTTCACAGTACTCCTGCCGTGAGCTTCTCGAGTTTGCCGATGTATTTCGCCTGTTGACGAGGCATTTGGTTACCTTAAGAGAGTCATAGTTACTCCTGTCAGATGCTCCCCGTTTTACCACAGTCACATTTTCAAGCTTCCTCTAGCCAGTTCACCTGACGCGATACGCCATTGTCTGTCAACCTAATGTCTTTCACAGTACTCCTGCCGTGAGCTTCTCGAGTTTGCCGATGTATTTCGCCTGTTGACGAGGCATTTGGCTACCTTAAGAGAGTCATAGTACTCCTGTCAGTTGCTCCCCATTTTACCACAGTCACATTTTAAAGGTTCCACTAGCCAGTTCCCCTGAAGCGATACGCCATTATCTGTCAACCTATAGACTGTCACAGTACTCCTGGTGGGAGCTTCTCGAGATTGCCGATGTATTTCGCCTGTTCACGAGGCATTTGGGTACCTTAAGAGAGTCATAGTTACTCCTGTCAGTTGCTCCCCGTTTTACCACAGTCACATTTTCAACGTTCCACGAGCCAGTTCCCCTGAAGCGATACGCCATTATCTGTCAACCTATAGACTGTCACAGTACTCCTGGTGGGAGCTTCTCGAGTTTGCCGATATATTTCGCCTGTTGACGAGGCATTTGGCTACCTTAAGAAAGTCATAGTTACTCCTGTTAGTTGCTCCCCGTTTTACCACAGTCACATTTTCAAGGTTCCGCTAGCCAGTTCCCCTGAAGCGATACGCCATTATCTGTCAACCTATAGACTGTCACAGTACTCCTGGTGGGAGCATCTTCGAGTTTGCCGATGTATTTCGCCTGTTGACGAGGCATTTGGCTACCTTAAGAGAGTCATAGTTACTCCTGTTAGTTGCTCCCCGTTTTACCACAGTCACATTTTCAAGGTTCCGCTAGCCAGTTCCCCTGAAGCGATACGCCATTATCTGTCAACCTATAGACTGTCACATTACTCCTGGTGGGCTTTCTTCGAGTTTGCCGATGTATTTCGCCTGTTGACGAGGCATTTGGCTCCCTTAAGAGAGTCATAGTTACTCCCGTCAGTTGCTCCCCGTTTTACCACAGTCACATTTTCAAGGTTCCACTAGCCAGTTCCCCTGAAGCGATACGCCATTATCTGTCAACCTAAAGACTTTCACAGCACTCCTGATGGGAGCTTCTCGAGTTTGCCGATGTATTTCTCCGGTTGACGAGGCATTTGGTTACCTTAAGAGAGTCATAGTTACTCCTGTCAGTTGCTCCCCGTTTTACCACAGTCACATTTTCAAGGTTCCACTAGCCAGTTCCCCTGAAGCGATACGCCATTATCTGTCAACCTATAGACTGTCACAGTACTCCTGGTGGGAGCTTCTCGAGTTTGCCGATGTATTTCGCGTGTTGACGAGGCATTTGGCTACCTTAAGAGAGTCATAGTTACTCCCGTCAGTTGCTCCCCGTTTTACCACAGTCACATTTTCAAGGTTCCACTAGCCAGTTCCCCTGAAGCGATACGCCATTATCTGTCAACCTAAAGACTTTCACAGCACTCCTGATGGGAGCTTCTCGAGTTTGCCGATGTATTTCTCCGGTTGACGAGGCATTTGGTTACCTTAAGAGAGTCATAGTTACTCCTGTCAGTTGCTCCCCGTTTTACCACAGTCACATTTTCAAGGTTCCACTAGCCAGTTCCCCTGAAGCGATACGCCATTATCTGTCACCCTATAGACTGTCACAGTACTCCTGGTGGGAGCTTCTCGAGTTTGCCGATATATTTCGCCTGTTGACGAGGCATTTGGCTACCTTAAGAGAGTCATAGTTACTCCTGTCAGTTGCTCCCCGTTTTACCACAGTCACATTTTCAAGGTTCCACTAGCCAGTTCCACTGAAGCGATACGCCATTATCTGTCAACCTAAAGACTTTCACAGCACTCCTGATGGGAGCTTCTTCGAGTTTGCCGATGTATTTCTCCGGTTGACGAGGCATTTGGCTACCTTAAGAGAGTCATAGTTACTCCTATCAGTTGCTCCCCGTTTTACCTAAGTCACATTTTCAAGCTTCCTCTAGCCAGTTCACCTGACGCGATACGCCATTGTCTGTCAACCTAATGTCTTTCACAGTACTCCTGGTGGGAGCTTCTCGAGTTTGCCGATGTATTTCTCCGGTTGACGAGGCATTTGGCTGCCTTAAGAGAGTCATAGTTACTCCTGTCAGTTGCTCCCCGTTTTACCACAGTCACATTTTCAAGCTTCCTCTATCCAGTTCACCTGACGCGATACGCCATTGTCTGTCAACCTAATGTCTTTCACAGTACTCCTGCCGTGAGCTTCTCGAGTTTGCCGATGTATTTCGCCTGTTGACGAGGCATTTGGTTACCTTAAGAGAGTCATAGTTACTCCTGTCAGTTGCTCCCCGTTTTACCACAGTCACATTTTCAAGCTTCCTCTAGCCAGTTCACCTGACGCGATACGCCATTGTCTGTCAACCTAATGTCTTTCACAGTACTCCTGCCGTGAGCTTCTCGAGTTTGCCGATGTATTTCGCCTGTTGACGAGGCATTTGGCTACCTTAAGAGAGTCATAGTACTCCTGTCAGTTGCTCCCCATTTTACCACAGTCACATTTTCAAGGTTCCACTAGCCAGTTCCCCTGAAGCGATACGCCATTATCTGTCAACCTATAGACTGTCACAGTACTCCTGGTGGGAGCTTCTCGAGATTGCCGATGTATTTCGCCTGTTCACGAGGCATTTGGGTACCTTAAGAGAGTCATAGTTACTCCTGTCAGTTGCTCCCCGTTTTACCACAGTCACATTTTCAACGTTCCACGAGCCAGTTCCCCTGAAGCGATACGCCATTATCTGTCAACCTATAGACTGTCACAGTACTCCTGGTGGGAGCTTCTCGAGTTTGCCGATATATTTCGCCTGTTGACGAGGCATTTGGCTACCTTAAGAGAGTCATAGTTACTCCTGTTAGTTGCTCCCCGTTTTACCACAGTCACATTTTCAAGGTTCCGCTAGCCAGTTCCCCTGAAGCGATACGCCATTATCTGTCAACCTATAGACTGTCACAGTACTCCTGGTGGGAGCATCTTCGAGTTTGCCGATGTATTTCGCCTGTTGACGAGGCATTTGGCTACCTTAAGAGAGTCATAGTTACTCCTGTTAGTTGCTCCCCGTTTTACCACAGTCACATTTTCAAGGTTCCGCTAGCCAGTTCCCCTGAAGCGATACGCCATTATCTGTCAACCTATAGACTGTCACATTACTCCTGGTGGGCTTTCTTCGAGTTTGCCGATGTATTTCGCCTGTTGACGAGGCATTTGGCTACCTTAAGAGAGTCATAGTTACTCCCGTCAGTTGCTCCCCGTTTTACCACAGTCACATTTTCAAGGTTCCACTAGCCAGTTCCCCTGAAGCGATACGCCATTATCTGTCAACCTAAAGACTTTCACAGCACTCCTGATGGGAGCTTCTCGAGTTTGCCGATGTATTTCTCCGGTTGACGAGGCATTTGGTTACCTTAAGAGAGACATAGTTACTCCTGTCAGTTGCTCCCCGTTTTACCACAGTCACATTTTCAAGGTTCCACTAGCCAGTTCCCCTGAAGCGATACGCCATTATCTGTCACCCTATAGACTGTCCCAGTACTCCTAGTGGGAGCTTCTCGAGTTTGCCGATATATTTCGCCTGTTGACGAGGCCTTTGGCTACCTTAAGAGAGTCATAGTTACTCCTGTCAGTTGCTCCCCGTTTTACCACAGTCACATTTTCAAGGTTCCACTAGCCAGTTCCCCTGAAGCGATACGCCATTATCTGTCACCCTATAGACTGTCACAGTACTCCTGGTGGGAGCTTCTCGAGTTTGCCGATATATTTCGCCTGTTGACGAGGCATTTGGCTACCTTAAGAGAGTCATAGTTACTCCTGTCAGTTGCTCCCCGTTTTACCACAGTCACATTTTCAAGGTTCCACTAGCCAGTTCCACTGAAGCGATACGCCATTATCTGTCAACCTAAAGACTTTCACAGCACTCCTGATGGGAGCTTCTTCGAGTTTGCCGATGTATTTCTCCGGTTGACGAGGCATTTGGCTACCTTAAGAGAGTCATAGTTACTCCTATCAGTTGCTCCCCGTTTTACCTAAGTCACATTTTCAAGCTTCCTCTAGCCAGTTCACCTGACGCGATACGCCATTGTCTGTCAACCTAATGTCTTTCACAGTACTCCTGGTGGGAGCTTCTCGAGTTTGCCGATGTATTTCTCCGGTTGACGAGGCATTTGGCTGCCTTAAGAGAGTCATAGTTACTCCTGTCAGTTGCTCCCCGTTTTACCACAGTCACATTTTCAAGCTTCCTCTATCCAGTTCACCTGACGCGATACGCCATTGTCTGTCAACCTAATGTCTTTCACAGTACTCCTGCCGTGAGCTTCTCGAGTTTGCCGATGTATTTCGCCTGTTGACGAGGCATTTGGTTACCTTAAGAGAGTCATAGTTACTCCTGTCAGTTGCTCCCCGTTTTACCACAGTCACATTTTCAAGCTTCCTCTAGCCAGTTCACCTGACGCGATACGCCATTGTCTGTCAACCTAATGTCTTTCACAGTACTCCTGCCGTGAGCTTCTCGAGTTTGCCGATGTATTTCGCCTGTTGACGAGGCATTTGGCTACCTTAAGAGAGTCATAGTACTCCTGTCAGTTGCTCCCCATTTTACCACAGTCACATTTTCAAGGTTCCACTAGCCAGTTCCCCTGAAGCGATACGCCATTATCTGTCAACCTATAGACTGTCACAGTACTCCTGGTGGGAGCTTCTCGAGATTGCCGATGTATTTCGCCTGTTCACGAGGCATTTGGGTACCTTAAGAGAGTCATAGTTACTCCTGTCAGTTGCTCCCCGTTTTACCACAGTCACATTTTCAACGTTCCACGAGCCAGTTCCCCTGAAGCGATACGCCATTATCTGTCAACCTATAGACTGTCACAGTACTCCTGGTGGGAGCTTCTCGAGTTTGCCGATATATTTCGCCTGTTGACGAGGCATTTGGCTACCTTAAGAAAGTCATAGTTACTCCTGTTAGTTGCTCCCCGTTTTACCACAGTCACATTTTCAAGGTTCCGCTAGCCAGTTCCCCTGAAGCGATACGCCATTATCTGTCAACCTATAGACTGTCACAGTACTCCTGGTGGGAGCATCTTCGAGTTTGCCGATGTATTTCGCCTGTTGACGAGGCATTTGGCTACCTTAAGAGAGTCATAGTTACTCCTGTTAGTTGCTCCCCGTTTTACCACAGTCACATTTTCAAGGTTCCGCTAGCCAGTTCCCCTGAAGCGATACGCCATTATCTGTCAACCTATAGACTGTCACATTACTCCTGGTGGGCTTTCTTCGAGTTTGCCGATGTATTTCGCCTGTTGACGAGGCATTTGGCTCCCTTAAGAGAGTCATAGTTACTCCCGTCAGTTGCTCCCCGTTTTACCACAGTCACATTTTCAAGGTTCCACTAGCCAGTTCCCCTGAAGCGATACGCCATTATCTGTCAACCTAAAGACTTTCACAGCACTCCTGATGGGAGCTTCTCGAGTTTGCCGATGTATTTCTCCGGTTGACGAGGCATTTGGTTACCTTAAGAGAGTCATAGTTACTCCTGTCAGTTGCTCCCCGTTTTACCACAGTCACATTTTCAAGGTTCCACTAGCCAGTTCCCCTGAAGCGATACGCCATTATCTGTCAACCTATAGACTGTCACAGTACTCCTGGTGGGAGCTTCTCGAGTTTGCCGATGTATTTCGCGTGTTGACGAGGCATTTGGCTACCTTAAGAGAGTCATAGTTACTCCCGTCAGTTGCTCCCCGTTTTACCACAGTCACATTTTCAAGGTTCCACTAGCCAGTTCCCCTGAAGCGATACGCCATTATCTGTCAACCTAAAGACTTTCACAGCACTCCTGATGGGAGCTTCTCGAGTTTGCCGATGTATTTCTCCGGTTGACGAGGCATTTGGTTACCTTAAGAGAGTCATAGTTACTCCTGTCAGTTGCTCCCCGTTTTACCACAGTCACATTTTCAAGGTTCCACTAGCCAGTTCCCCTGAAGCGATACGCCATTATCTGTCACCCTATAGACTGTCACAGTACTCCTGGTGGGAGCTTCTCGAGTTTGCCGATATATTTCGCCTGTTGACGAGGCATTTGGCTACCTTAAGAGAGTCATAGTTACTCCTGTCAGTTGCTCCCCGTTTTACCACAGTCACATTTTCAAGGTTCCACTAGCCAGTTCCACTGAAGCGATACGCCATTATCTGTCAACCTAAAGACTTTCACAGCACTCCTGATGGGAGCTTCTTCGAGTTTGCAGATGTATTTCTCCGGTTGACGAGGCATTTGGCTACCTTAAGAGAGTCATAGTTACTCCTATCAGTTGCTCCCCGTTTTACCTAAGTCACATTTTCAAGCTTCCTCTAGCCAGTTCACCTGACGCGATACGCCATTGTCTGTCAACCTAATGTCTTTCACAGTACTCCTGGTGGGAGCTTCTCGAGTTTGCCGATGTATTTCTCCGGTTGACGAGGCATTTGGCTGCCTTAAGAGAGTCATAGTTACTCCTGTCAGTTGCTCCCCGTTTTACCACAGTCACATTTTCAAGCTTCCTCTATCCAGTTCACCTGACGCGATACGCCATTGTCTGTCAACCTAATGTCTTTCACAGTACTCCTGCCGTGAGCTTCTCGAGTTTGCCGATGTATTTCGCCTGTTGACGAGGCATTTGGTTACCTTAAGAGAGTCATAGTTACTCCTGTCAGTTGCTCCCCGTTTTACCACAGTCACATTTTCAAGCTTCCTCTAGCCAGTTCACCTGACGCGATACGCCATTGTCTGTCAACCTAATGTCTTTCACAGTACTCCTGCCGTGAGCTTCTCGAGTTTGCCGATGTATTTCGCCTGTTGACGAGGCATTTGGCTACCTTAAGAGAGTCATAGTACTCCTGTCAGTTGCTCCCCATTTTACCACAGTCACATTTTCAAGGTTCCACTAGCCAGTTCCCCTGAAGCGATACGCCATTATCTGTCAACCTATAGACTGTCACAGTACTCCTGGTGGGAGCTTCTCGAGATTGCCGATGTATTTCGCCTGTTCACGAGGCATTTGGGTACCTTAAGAGAGTCATAGTTACTCCTGTCAGTTGCTCCCCGTTTTACCACAGTCACATTTTCAACGTTCCACGAGCCAGTTCCCCTGAAGCGATACGCCATTATCTGTCAACCTATAGACTGTCACAGTACTCCTGGTGGGAGCTTCTCGAGTTTGCCGATATATTTCGCCTGTTGACGAGGCATTTGGCTACCTTAAGAGAGTCATAGTTACTCCTGTTAGTTGCTCCCCGTTTTACCACAGTCACATTTTCAAGGTTCCGCTAGCCAGTTCCCCTGAAGCGATACGCCATTATCTGTCAACCTATAGACTGTCACAGTACTCCTGGTGGGAGCATCTTCGAGTTTGCCGATGTATTTCGCCTGTTGACGAGGCATTTGGCTACCTTAAGAGAGTCATAGTTACTCCTGTTAGTTGCTCCCCGTTTTACCACAGTCACATTTTCAAGGTTCCGCTAGCCAGTTCCCCTGAAGCGATACGCCATTATCTGTCAACCTATAGACTGTCACATTACTCCTGGTGGGCTTTCTTCGAGTTTGCCGATGTATTTCGCCTGTTGACGAGGCATTTGGCTACCTTAAGAGAGTCATAGTTACTCCCGTCAGTTGCTCCCCGTTTTACCACAGTCACATTTTCAAGGTTCCACTAGCCAGTTCCCCTGAAGCGATACGCCATTATCTGTCAACCTAAAGACTTTCACAGCACTCCTGATGGGAGCTTCTCGAGTTTGCCGATGTATTTCTCCGGTTGACGAGGCATTTGGTTACCTTAAGAGAGACATAGTTACTCCTGTCAGTTGCTCCCCGTTTTACCACAGTCACATTTTCAAGGTTCCACTAGCCAGTTCCCCTGAAGCGATACGCCATTATCTGTCACCCTATAGACTGTCACAGTACTCCTAGTGGGAGCTTCTCGAGTTTGCCGATATATTTCGCCTGTTGACGAGGCATTTGGCTACCTTAAGAGAGTCATAGTTACTCCTGTCAGTTGCTCCCCGTTTTACCACAGTCACATTTTCAAGGTTCCACTAGCCAGTTCCCCTGAAGCGATACGCCATTATCTGTCACCCTATAGACTGTCACAGTACTCCTGGTGGGAGCTTCTCGAGTTTGCCGATATATTTCGCCTGTTGACGAGGCATTTGGCTACCTTAAGAGAGTCATAGTTACTCCTGTCAGTTGCTCCCCGTTTTACCACAGTCACATTTTCAAGGTTCCACTAGCCAGTTCCACTGAAGCGATACGCCATTATCTGTCAACCTAAAGACTTTCACAGCACTCCTGATGGGAGCTTCTTCGAGTTTGCCGATGTATTTCTCCGGTTGACGAGGCATTTGGCTACCTTAAGAGAGTCATAGTTACTCCTATCAGTTGCTCCCCGTTTTACCTAAGTCACATTTTCAAGCTTCCTCTAGCCAGTTCACCTGACGCGATACGCCATTGTCTGTCAACCTAATGTCTTTCACAGTACTCCTGGTGGGAGCTTCTCGAGTTTGCCGATGTATTTCTCCGGTTGACGAGGCATTTGGCTGCCTTAAGAGAGTCATAGTTACTCCTGTCAGTTGCTCCCCGTTTTACCACAGTCACATTTTCAAGCTTCCTCTATCCAGTTCACCTGACGCGATACGCCATTGTCTGTCAACCTAATGTCTTTCACAGTACTCCTGCCGTGAGCTTCTCGAGTTTGCCGATGTATTTCGCCTGTTGACGAGGCATTTGGTTACCTTAAGAGAGTCATAGTACTCCTGTCAGTTGCTCCCCATTTTACCACAGTCACATTTTCAAGGTTCCACTAGCCAGTTCCCCTGAAGCGATACGCCATTATCTGTCAACCTATAGACTGTCACAGTACTCCTGGTGGGAGCTTCTCGAGATTGCCGATGTATTTCGCCTGTTCACGAGGCATTTGGGTACCTTAAGAGAGTCATAGTTACTCCTGTCAGTTGCTCCCCGTTTTACCACAGTCACATTTTCAACGTTCCACGAGCCAGTTCCCCTGAAGCGATACGCCGTTATCTGTCAACCTATAGACTGTCACAGTACTCCTGGTGGGAGCTTCTCGAGTTTGCCGATATATTTCGCCTGTTGACGAGGCATTTGGCTACCTTAAGAGAGTCATAGTTACTCCTGTTAGTTGCTCCCCGTTTTACCACAGTCACATTTTCAAGGTTCCGCTAGCCAGTTCCCCTGAAGCGATACGCCATTATCTGTCAACCTATAGACTGTCACAGTACTCCTGGTGGGAGCATCTTCGAGTTTGCCGATGTATTTCGCCTGTTGACGAGGCATTTGGCTACCTTAAGAGAGTCATAGTTACTCCTGTTAGTTGCTCCCCGTTTTACCACAGTCACATTTTCAAGGTTCCGCTAGCCAGTTCCCCTGAAGCGATACGCCATTATCTGTCAACCTATAGACTGTCACATTACTCCTGGTGGGCTTTCTTCGAGTTTGCCGATGTATTTCGCCTGTTGACGAGGCATTTGGCTACCTTAAGAGAGTCATAGTTACTCCCGTCAGTTGCTCCCCGTTTTACCACAGTCACATTTTCAAGGTTCCACTAGCCAGTTCCCCTGAAGCGATACGCCATTATCTGTCAACCTAAAGACTTTCACAGCACTCCTGATGGGAGCTTCTCGAGTTTGCCGATGTATTTCTCCGGTTGACGAGGCATTTGGTTACCTTAAGAGAGACATAGTTACTCCTGTCAGTTGCTCCCCGTTTTACCACAGTCACATTTTCAAGGTTCCACTAGCCAGTTCCCCTGAAGCGATACGCCATTATCTGTCACCCTATAGACTGTCACAGTACTCCTAGTGGGAGCTTCTCGAGTTTGCCGATATATTTCGCCTGTTGACGAGGCATTTGGCTACCTTAAGAGAGTCATAGTTACTCCTGTCAGTTGCTCCCCGTTTTACCACAGTCACATTTTCAAGGTTCCACTAGCCAGTTCCCCTGAAGCGATACGCCATTATCTGTCACCCTATAGACTGTCACAGTACTCCTGGTGGGAGCTTCTCGAGTTTGCCGATATATTTCGCCTGTTGACGAGGCATTTGGCTACCTTAAGAGAGTCATAGTTACTCCTGTCAGTTGCTCCCCGTTTTACCACAGTCACATTTTCAAGGTTCCACTAGCCAGTTCCACTGAAGCGATACGCCATTATCTGTCAACCTAAAGACTTTCACAGCACTCCTGATGGGAGCTTCTTCGAGTTTGCCGATGTATTTCTCCGGTTGACGAGGCATTTGGCTACCTTAAGAGAGTCATAGTTACTCCTATCAGTTGCTCCCCGTTTTACCTAAGTCACATTTTCAAGCTTCCTCTAGCCAGTTCACCTGACGCGATACGCCATTGTCTGTCAACCTAATGTCTTTCACAGTACTCCTGGTGGGAGCTTCTCGAGTTTGCCGATGTATTTCTCCGGTTGACGAGGCATTTGGCTGCCTTAAGAGAGTCATAGTTACTCCTGTCAGTTGCTCCCCGTTTTACCACAGTCACATTTTCAAGCTTCCTCTATCCAGTTCACCTGACGCGATACGCCATTGTCTGTCAACCTAATGTCTTTCACAGTACTCCTGCCGTGAGCTTCTCGAGTTTGCCGATGTATTTCGCCTGTTGACGAGGCATTTGGTTACCTTAAGAGAGTCATAGTTACTCCTGTCAGTTGCTCCCCGTTTTACCACAGTCACATTTTCAAGCTTCCTCTAGCCAGTTCACCTGACGCGATACGCCATTGTCTGTCAACCTAATGTCTTTCACAGTACTCCTGCCGTGAGCTTCTCGAGTTTGCCGATGTATTTCGCCTGTTGACGAGGCATTTGGCTACCTTAAGAGAGTCATAGTACTCCTGTCAGTTGCTCCCCATTTTACCACAGTCACATTTTCAAGGTTCCACTAGCCAGTTCCCCTGAAGCGATACGCCATTATCTGTCAACCTATAGACTGTCACAGTACTCCTGGTGGGAGCTTCTCGAGATTGCCGATGTATTTCGCCTGTTCACGAGGCATTTGGGTACCTTAAGAGAGTCATAGTTACTCCTGTCAGTTGCTCCCCGTTTTACCACAGTCACATTTTCAACGTTCCACGAGCCAGTTCCCCTGAAGCGATACGCCGTTATCTGTCAACCTATAGACTGTCACAGTACTCCTGGTGGGAGCTTCTCGAGTTTGCCGATATATTTCGCCTGTTGACGAGGCATTTGGCTACCTTAAGAGAGTCATAGTTACTCCTGTTAGTTGCTCCCCGTTTTACCACAGTCACATTTTCAAGGTTCCGCTAGCCAGTTCCCCTGAAGCGATACGCCATTATCTGTCAACCTATAGACTGTCACAGTACTCCTGGTGGGAGCATCTTCGAGTTTGCCGATGTATTTCGCCTGTTGACGAGGCATTTGGCTACCTTAAGAGAGTCATAGTTACTCCTGTTAGTTGCTCCCCGTTTTACCACAGTCACATTTTCAAGGTTCCGCTAGCCAGTTCCCCTGAAGCGATACGCCATTATCTGTCAACCTATAGACTGTCACATTACTCCTGGTGGGCTTTCTTCGAGTTTGCCGATGTATTTCGCCTGTTGACGAGGCATTTGGCTACCTTAAGAGAGTCATAGTTACTCCCGTCAGTTGCTCCCCGTTTTACCACAGTCACATTTTCAAGGTTCCACTAGCCAGTTCCCCTGAAGCGATACGCCATTATCTGTCAACCTAAAGACTTTCACAGCACTCCTGATGGGAGCTTCTCGAGTTTGCCGATGTATTTCTCCGGTTGACGAGGCATTTGGTTACCTTAAGAGAGACATAGTTACTCCTGTCAGTTGCTCCCCGTTTTACCACAGTCACATTTTCAAGGTTCCACTAGCCAGTTCCCCTGAAGCGATACGCCATTATCTGTCACCCTATAGACTGTCACAGTACTCCTAGTGGGAGCTTCTCGAGTTTGCCGATATATTTCGCCTGTTGACGAGGCATTTGGCTACCTTAAGAGAGTCATAGTTACTCCTGTCAGTTGCTCCCCGTTTTACCACAGTCACATTTTCAAGGTTCCACTAGCCAGTTCCACTGAAGCGATACGCCATTATCTGTCAACCTAAAGACTTTCACAGTACTCCTGATGGGAGCTTCTTCGAGTTTGCCGATGTATTTCTCCGGTTGACGAGGCATTTGGCTACCTTAAGAGAGTCATAGTTACTCCTATCAGTTGCTCCCCGTTTTACCTAAGTCACATTTTGAAGCTTCCTCTAGCCAGTTCACCTGACGCGATACGCCATTGTCTGTCAACCTAATGTCTTTCACAGTACTCCTGGTGGGAGCTTCTCGAATTTGCCGATGTATTTCTCCGGTTGACGAGGCATTTGGCTGCCTTAAGAGAGTCATAGTTACTCCTGTCAGTTGCTCCCCGTTTTACCACAGTCACATTTTCAAGCTTCCTCTATCCAGTTCACCTGACGCGATACGCCATTGTCTGTCAACCTAATGTCTTTCACAGTACTCCTGCCGTGAGCTTCTCGAGTTTGCCGATGCATTTCGCCTGTTGACGAGGCATTTGGTTACCTTAAGAGAGTCATAGTTACTCCTGTCAGTTGCTCCCCGTTTTACCACAGTCACATTTTCAAGCTTCCTCTAGCCAGTTCACCTGACGCGATACGCCATTGTCTGTCAACCTAATGTCTTTCACAGTACTCCTGCCGTGAGCTTCTCGAGTTTGCCGATGTATTTCGCCTGTTGACGAGGCATTTGGCTACCTTAAGAGAGTCATAGTACTCCTGTCAGTTGCTCCCCATTTTACCACAGTCACATTTTCAAGGTTCCACTAGCCAGTTCCCCTGAAGCGATACGCCATTATCTGTCAACCTATAGACTGTCACAGTACTCCTGGTGGGAGCTTCTCGAGATTGCCGATGTATTTCGCCTGTTGACGAGGCATTTGGCTACCTTAAGAGAGTCATAGTTACTCCTGTCAGTTGCTCCCCGTTTTACCACAGTCACATTTTCAACGTTCCACGAGCCAGTTCCCCTGAAGCGATACGCCATTATCTGTCAACCTATAGACTGTCACAGTACTCCTGGTGGGAGCTTCTCGAGTTTGCCGATATATTTCGCCTGTTGACGAGGCATTTGGCTACCTTAAGAGAGTCATAGTTACTCCTGTTAGTTGCTCCCCGTTTTACCACAGTCACATTTTCAAGGTTCCGCTAGCCAGTTCCCCTGAAGCGATACGCCATTATCTGTCAACCTATAGACTGTCACAGTACTCCTGGTGGGAGCATCTTCGAGTTTGCCGATGTATTTCGCCTGTTGACGAGGCATTTGGCTACCTTAAGAGAGTCATAGTTACTCCTGTTAGTTGCTCCCCGTTTTACCACAGTCACATTTTCAAGGTTCCGCTAGCCAGTTCCCCTGAAGCGATACGCCATTATCTGTCAACCTATAGACTGTCACATTACTCCTGGTGGGCTTTCTTCGAGTTTGCCGATGTATTTCGCCTGTTGACGAGGCATTTGGCTACCTTAAGAGAGTCATAGTTACTCCCGTCAGTTGCTCCCCGTTTTACCACAGTCACATTTTCAAGGTTCCACTAGCCAGTTCCCCTGAAGCGATACGCCATTATCTGTCAACCTAAAGACTTTCACAGCACTCCTGATGGGAGCTTCTCGAGTTTGCCGATGTATTTCTCCGGTTGACGAGGCATTTGGTTACCTTAAGAGAGACATAGTTACTCCTGTCAGTTGCTCCCCGTTTTACCACAGTCACATTTTCAAGGTTCCACTAGCCAGTTCCCCTGAAGCGATACGCCATTATCTGTCACCCTATAGACTGTCACAGTACTCCTAGTGGGAGCTTCTCGAGTTTGCCGATATATTTCGCCTGTTGACGAGGCATTTGGCTACCTTAAGAGAGTCATAGTTACTCCTGTCAGTTGCTCCCCGTTTTACCACAGTCACATTTTCAAGGTTCCACTAGCCAGTTCCCCTGAAGCGATACGCCATTATCTGTCACCCTATAGACTGTCACAGTACTCCTGGTGGGAGCTTCTCGAGTTTGCCGATATATTTCGCCTGTTGACGAGGCATTTGGCTACCTTAAGAGAGTCATAGTTACTCCTGTCAGTTGCTCCCCGTTTTACCACAGTCACATTTTCAAGGTTCCACTAGCCAGTTCCACTGAAGCGATACGCCATTATCTGTCAACCTAAAGACTTTCACAGCACTCCTGATGGGAGCTTCTTCGAGTTTGCCGATGTATTTCTCCGGTTGACGAGGCATTTGGCTACCTTAAGAGAGTCATAGTTACTCCTATCAGTTGCTCCCCGTTTTACCTAAGTCACATTTTCAAGCTTCCTCTAGCCAGTTCACCTGACGCGATACGCCATTGTCTGTCAACCTAATGTCTTTCACAGTACTCCTGGTGGGAGCTTCTCGAGTTTGCCGATGTATTTCTCCGGTTGACGAGGCATTTGGCTGCCTTAAGAGAGTCATAGTTACTCCTGTCAGTTGCTCCCCGTTTTACCACAGTCACATTTTCAAGCTTCCTCTATCCAGTTCACCTGACGCGATACGCCATTGTCTGTCAACCTAATGTCTTTCACAGTACTCCTGCCGTGAGCTTCTCGAGTTTGCCGATGTATTTCGCCTGTTGACGAGGCATTTGGTTACCTTAAGAGAGTCATAGTTACTCCTGTCAGTTGCTCCCCGTTTTACCACAGTCACATTTTCAAGCTTCCTCTAGCCAGTTCACCTGACGCGATACGCCATTGTCTGTCAACCTAATGTCTTTCACAGTACTCCTGCCGTGAGCTTCTCGAGTTTGCCGATGTATTTCGCCTGTTGACGAGGCATTTGGCTACCTTAAGAGAGTCATAGTACTCCTGTCAGTTGCTCCCCATTTTACCACAGTCACATTTTCAAGGTTCCACTAGCCAGTTCCCCTGAAGCGATACGCCATTATCTGTCAACCTATAGACTGTCACAGTACTCCTGGTGGGAGCTTCTCGAGATTGCCGATGTATTTCGCCTGTTCACGAGGCATTTGGGTACCTTAAGAGAGTCATAGTTACTCCTGTCAGTTGCTCCCCGTTTTACCACAGTCACATTTTCAAGGTTCCACGAGCCAGTTCCCCTGAAGCGATACGCCATTATCTGTCAACCTATAGACTGTCACAGTACTCCTGGTGGGAGCATCTTCGAGTTTGCCGATGTATTTCGCCTGTTGACGAGGCATTTGGCTACCTTAAGAGAGTCATAGTTACTCCTGTTAGTTGCTCCCCGTTTTACCACAGTCACATTTTCAAGGTTCCGCTAGCCAGTTCCCCTGAAGCGATACGCCATTATCTGTCAACCTATAGACTGTCACATTACTCCTGGTGGGCTTTCTTCGAGTTTGCCGATGTATTTCGCCTGTTGACGAGGCATTTGGCTACCTTAAGAGAGTCATAGTTACTCCCGTCAGTTGCTCCCCGTTTTACCACAGTCACATTTTCAAGGTTCCACTAGCCAGTTCCCCTGAAGCGATACGCCATTATCTGTCAACCTAAAGACTTTCACAGCACTCCTGATGGGAGCTTCTCGAGTTTGCCGATGTATTTCTCCGGTTGACGAGGCATTTGGTTACCTTAAGAGAGACATAGTTACTCCTGTCAGTTGCTCCCCGTTTTACCACAGTCACATTTTCAAGGTTCCACTAGCCAGTTCCCCTGAAGCGATACGCCATTATCTGTCACCCTATAGACTGTCACAGTACTCCTAGTGGGAGCTTCTCGAGTTTGCCGATATATTTCGCCTGTTGACGAGGCATTTGGCTACCTTAAGAGAGTCATAGTTACTCCTGTCAGTTGCTCCCCGTTTTACCACAGTCACATTTTCAAGGTTCCACTAGCCAGTTCCCCTGAAGCGATACGCCATTATCTGTCACCCTATAGACTGTCACAGTACTCCTGGTGGGAGCTTCTCGAGTTTGCCGATATATTTCGCCTGTTGACGAGGCATTTGGCTACCTTAAGAGAGTCATAGTTACTCCTGTCAGTTGCTCCCCGTTTTACCACAGTCACATTTTCAAGGTTCCACTAGCCAGTTCCACTGAAGCGATACGCCATTATCTGTCAACCTAAAGACTTTCACAGCACTCCTGATGGGAGCTTCTTCGAGTTTGCCGATGTATTTCTCCGGTTGACGAGGCATTTGGCTACCTTAAGAGAGTCATAGTTACTCCTATCAGTTGCTCCCCGTTTTACCTAAGTCACATTTTCAAGCTTCCTCTAGCCAGTTCACCTGACGCGATACGCCATTGTCTGTCAACCTAATGTCTTTCACAGTACTCCTGGTGGGAGCTTCTCGAGTTTGCCGATGTATTTCTCCGGTTGACGAGGCATTTGGCTGCCTTAAGAGAGTCATAGTTACTCCTGTCAGTTGCTCCCCGTTTTACCACAGTCACATTTTCAAGCTTCCTCTATCCAGTTCACCTGACGCGATACGCCATTGTCTGTCAACCTAATGTCTTTCACAGTACTCCTGCCGTGAGCTTCTCGAGTTTGCCGATGTATTTCGCCTGTTGACGAGGCATTTGGTTACCTTAAGAGAGTCATAGTTACTCCTGTCAGTTGCTCCCCGTTTTACCACAGTCACATTTTCAAGCTTCCTCTAGCCAGTTCACCTGACGCGATACGCCATTGTCTGTCAACCTAATGTCTTTCACAGTACTCCTGCCGTGAGCTTCTCGAGTTTGCCGATGTATTTCGCCTGTTGACGAGGCATTTGGCTACCTTAAGAGAGTCATAGTACTCCTGTCAGTTGCTCCCCATTTTACCACAGTCACATTTTCAAGGTTCCACTAGCCAGTTCCCCTGAAGCGATACGCCATTATCTGTCAACCTATAGACTGTCACAGTACTCCTGGTGGGAGCTTCTCGAGATTGCCGATGTATTTCGCCTGTTCACGAGGCATTTGGGTACCTTAAGAGAGTCATAGTTACTCCTGTCAGTTGCTCCCCGTTTTACCACAGTCACATTTTCAACGTTCCACGAGCCAGTTCCCCTGAAGCGATACGCCGTTATCTGTCAACCTATAGACTGTCACAGTACTCCTGGTGGGAGCTTCTCGAGTTTGCCGATATATTTCGCCTGTTGACGAGGCATTTGGCTACCTTAAGAGAGTCATAGTTACTCCTGTTAGTTGCTCCCCGTTTTACCACAGTCACATTTTCAAGGTTCCGCTAGCCAGTTCCCCTGAAGCGATACGCCATTATCTGTCAACCTATAGACTGTCACAGTACTCCTGGTGGGAGCATCTTCGAGTTTGCCGATGTATTTCGCCTGTTGACGAGGCATTTGGCTACCTTAAGAGAGTCATAGTTACTCCTGTTAGTTGCTCCCCGTTTTACCACAGTCACATTTTCAAGGTTCCGCTAGCCAGTTCCCCTGAAGCGATACGCCATTA
Source organism: Schistocerca serialis cubense (assembly GCF_023864345.2). Taxonomy (NCBI): domain Eukaryota; kingdom Metazoa; phylum Arthropoda; class Insecta; order Orthoptera; family Acrididae; genus Schistocerca; species Schistocerca serialis. Next base: position 969,697,840 of record NC_064640.1, read on the forward strand.
TCTGTCAACCTATAGACTGTCACATTACTCCTGGTGGGCTTTCTTCGAGTTTGCCGATGTATTTCGCCTGTTGACGAGGCATTTGGCTACCTTAAGAGAGTCATAGTTACTCCCGTCAGTTGCTCCCCGTTTTACCACAGTCACATTTTCAAGGTTCCACTAGCCAGTTCCCCTGAAGCGATACGCCATTATCTGTCAACCTAAAGACTTTCACAGCACTCCTGATGGGAGCTTCTCGAGTTTGCCGATGTATTTCTCCGGTTGACGAGGCATTTGGTTACCTTAAGAGAGACATAGTTACTCCTGTCAGTTGCTCCCCGTTTTACCACAGTCACATTTTCAAGGTTCCACTAGCCAGTTCCCCTGAAGCGATACGCCATTATCTGTCACCCTATAGACTGTCACAGTACTCCTAGTGGGAGCTTCTCGAGTTTGCCGATATATTTCGCCTGTTGACGAGGCATTTGGCTACCTTAAGAGAGTCATAGTTACTCCTGTCAGTTGCTCCCCGTTTTACCACAGTCACATTTTCAAGGTTCCACTAGCCAGTTCCACTGAAGCGATACGCCATTATCTGTCAACCTAAAGACTTTCACAGTACTCCTGATGGGAGCTTCTTCGAGTTTGCCGATGTATTTCTCCGGTTGACGAGGCATTTGGCTACCTTAAGAGAGTCATAGTTACTCCTATCAGTTGCTCCCCGTTTTACCTAAGTCACATTTTCAAGCTTCCTCTAGCCAGTTCACCTGACGCGATACGCCATTGTCTGTCAACCTAATGTCTTTCACAGTACTCCTGGTGGGAGCTTCTCGAGTTTGCCGATGTATTTCTCCGGTTGACGAGGCATTTGGCTGCCTTAAGAGAGTCATAGTTACTCCTGTCAGTTGCTCCCCGTTTTACCACAGTCACATTTTCAAGCTTCCTCTATCCAGTTCACCTGACGCGATACGCCATTGTCTGTCAACCTAATGTCTTTCACAGTACTCCTGCCGTGAGCTTCTCGAGTTTGCCGATGCATTTCGCCTGTTGACGAGGCATTTGGTTACCTTAAGAGAGTCATAGTTACTCCTGTCAGTTGCTCCCCGTTTTACCACAGTCACATTTTCAAGCTTCCTCTAGCCAGTTCACCTGACGCGATACGCCATTGTCTGTCAACCTAATGTCTTTCACAGTACTCCTGCCGTGAGCTTCTCGAGTTTGCCGATGTATTTCGCCTGTTGACGAGGCATTTGGCTACCTTAAGAGAGTCATAGTACTCCTGTCAGTTGCTCCCCATTTTACCACAGTCACATTTTCAAGGTTCCACTAGCCAGTTCCCCTGAAGCGATACGCCATTATCTGTCAACCTATAGACTGTCACAGTACTCCTGGTGGGAGCTTCTCGAGATTGCCGATGTATTTCGCCTGTTGACGAGGCATTTGGCTACCTTAAGAGAGTCATAGTTACTCCTGTCAGTTGCTCCCCGTTTTACCACAGTCACATTTTCAACGTTCCACGAGCCAGTTCCCCTGAAGCGATACGCCATTATCTGTCAACCTATAGACTGTCACAGTACTCCTGGTGGGAGCTTCTCGAGTTTGCCGATATATTTCGCCTGTTGACGAGGCATTTGGCTACCTTAAGAGAGTCATAGTTACTCCTGTTAGTTGCTCCCCGTTTTACCACAGTCACATTTTCAAGGTTCCGCTAGCCAGTTCCCCTGAAGCGATACGCCATTATCTGTCAACCTATAGACTGTCACAGTACTCCTGGTGGGAGCATCTTCGAGTTTGCCGATGTATTTCGCCTGTTGACGAGGCATTTGGCTACCTTAAGAGAGTCATAGTTACTCCTGTTAGTTGCTCCCCGTTTTACCACAGTCACATTTTCAAGGTTCCGCTAGCCAGTTCCCCTGAAGCGATACGCCATTATCTGTCAACCTATAGACTGTCACATTACTCCTGGTGGGCTTTCTTCGAGTTTGCCGATGTATTTCGCCTGTTGACGAGGCATTTGGCTACCTTAAGAGAGTCATAGTTACTCCCGTCAGTTGCTCCCCGTTTTACCACAGTCACATTTTCAAGGTTCCACTAGCCAGTTCCCCTGAAGCGATACGCCATTATCTGTCAACCTAAAGACTTTCACAGCACTCCTGATGGGAGCTTCTCGAGTTTGCCGATGTATTTCTCCGGTTGACGAGGCATTTGGTTACCTTAAGAGAGTCATAGTTACTCCTGTCAGTTGCTCCCCGTTTTACCACAGTCACATTTTCAAGGTTCCACTAGCCAGTTCCCCTGAAGCGATACGCCATTATCTGTCAACCTATAGACTGTCACAGTACTCCTGGTGGGAGCTTCTCGAGTTTGCCGATGTATTTCGCGTGTTGACGAGGCATTTGGCTACCTTAAGAGAGTCATAGTTACTCCCGTCAGTTGCTCCCCGTTTTACCACAGTCACATTTTCAAGGTTCCACTAGCCAGTTCCCCTGAAGCGATACGCCTTATCTGTCAACCTAAAGACTTTCACAGCACTCCTGATGGGAGCTTCTCGAGTTTGCCGATGTATTTCTCCGGTTGACGAGGCATTTGGTTACCTTAAGAGAGTCATAGTTACTCCTGTCAGTTGCTCCCCGTTTTACCACAGTCACATTTTCAAGGTTCCACTAGCCAGTTCCCCTGAAGCGATACGCCATTATCTGTCAACCTATAGACTGTCACAGTACTCCTGGTGGGAGCTTCTCGAGTTTGCCGATGTATTTCGCGTGTTGACGAGGCATTTGGCTACCTTAAGAGAGTCATAGTTACTCCCGTCAGTTGCTCCCCGTTTTACCACAGTCACATTTTCAAGGTTCCACTAGCCAGTTCCCCTGAAGCGATACGCCATTATCTGTCAACCTAAAGACTTTCACAGCACTCCTGATGGGAGCTTCTCGAGTTTGCCGATGTATTTCTCCGGTTGACGAGGCATTTGGTTACCTTAAGGGAGTCATAGTTACTCCTGTCAGTTGCTCCCCGTTTTACCACAGTCACATTTTCAAGGTTCCACTAGCCAGTTCCCCTGAAGCGATACGCCATTATCTGTCAACCTATAGACTGTCACAGTACTCCTGGTGGGAGCTTCTCGAGTTTGCCGATGTATTTCGCGTGTTGACGAGGCATTTGGCTACCTTAAGAGAGTCATAGTTACTCCCGTCAGTTGCTCCCCGTTTTACCACAGTCACATTTTCAAGGTTCCACTAGCCAGTTCCCCTGAAGCGATACGCCATTATCTGTCAACCTAAAGACTTTCACAGCACTCCTGATGGGAGCTTCTCGAGTTTGCCGATGTATTTCTCCGGTTGACGAGGCATTTGGTTACCTTAAGAGAGTCATAGTTACTCCTGTCAGTTGCTCCCCGTTTTACCACAGTCACATTTTCAAGGTTCCACTAGCCAGTTCCCCTGAAGCGATACGCCATTATCTGTCACCCTATAGACTGTCACAGTACTCCTGGTGGGAGCTTCTCGAGTTTGCCGATATATTTCGCCTGTTGACGAGGCATTTGGCTACCTTAAGAGAGTCATAGTTACTCCTGTCAGTTGCTCCCCGTTTTACCACAGTCACATTTTCAAGGTTCCACTAGCCAGTTCCACTGAAGCGATACGCCATTATCTGTCAACCTAAAGACTTTCACAGCACTCCTGATGGGAGCTTCTTCGAGTTTGCCGATGTATTTCTCCGGTTGACGAGGCATTTGGCTACCTTAAGAGAGTCATAGTTACTCCTATCAGTTGCTCCCCGTTTTACCTAAGTCACATTTTCAAGCTTCCTCTAGCCAGTTCACCTGACGCGATACGCCATTGTCTGTCAACCTAATGTCTTTCACAGTACTCCTGGTGGGAGCTTCTCGAGTTTGCCGATGTATTTCTCCGGTTGACGAGGCATTTGGCTGCCTTAAGAGAGTCATAGTTACTCCTGTCAGTTGCTCCCCGTTTTACCACTGTCACATTTTCAAGCTTCCTCTATCCAGTTCACCTGACGCGATACGCCATTGTCTGTCAACCTAATGTCTTTCACAGTACTCCTGCCGTGAGCTTCTCGAGTTTGCCGATGTATTTCGCCTGTTGACGAGGCATTTGGTTACCTTAAGAGAGTCATAGTTACTCCTGTCAGTTGCTCCCCGTTTTACCACAGTCACATTTTCAAGCTTCCTCTAGCCAGTTCACCTGACGCGATACGCCATTGTCTGTCAACCTAATGTCTTTCACAGTACTCCTGCCGTGAGCTTCTCGAGTTTGCCGATGTATTTCTCCGGTTGACGAGGCATTTGGTTACCTTAAGAGAGTCATAGTTACTCCTGTCAGTTGCTCCCCGTTTTACCACAGTCACATTTTCAAGGTTCCACTAGCCAGTTCCCCTGAAGCGATACGCCATTATCTGTCACCCTATAGACTGTCACAGTACTCCTGGTGGGAGCTTCTCGAGTTTGCCGATATATTTCGCCTGTTGACGAGGCATTTGGCTACCTTAAGAGAGTCATAGTTACTCCTGTCAGTTGCTCCCCGTTTTACCACAGTCACATTTTCAAGGTTCCACTAGCCAGTTCCACTGAAGCGATACGCCATTATCTGTCAACCTAAAGACTTTCACAGCACTCCTGATGGGAGCTTCTTCGAGTTTGCCGATGTATTTCTCCGGTTGACGAGGCATTTGGCTACCTTAAGAGAGTCATAGTTACTCCTATCAGTTGCTCCCCGTTTTACCTAAGTCACATTTTCAAGCTTCCTCTAGCCAGTTCACCTGACGCGATACGCCATTGTCTGTCAACCTAATGTCTTTCACAGTACTCCTGGTGGGAGCTTCTCGAGTTTGCCGATGTATTTCTCCGGTTGACGAGGCATTTGGCTGCCTTAAGAGAGTCATAGTTACTCCTGTCAGTTGCTCCCCGTTTTACCACAGTCACATTTTCAAGCTTCCTCTATCCAGTTCACCTGACGCGATACGCCATTGTCTGTCAACCTAATGTCTTTCACAGTACTCCTGCCGTGAGCTTCTCGAGTTTGCCGATGTATTTCGCCTGTTGACGAGGCATTTGGTTACCTTAAGAGAGTCATAGTTACTCCTGTCAGTTGCTCCCCGTTTTACCACAGTCACATTTTCAAGCTTCCTCTAGCCAGTTCACCTGACGCGATACGCCATTGTCTGTCAACCTAATGTCTTTCACAGTACTCCTGCCGTGAGCTTCTCGAGTTTGCCGATGTATTTCGCCTGTTGACGAGGCATTTGGCTACCTTAAGAGAGTCATAGTACTCCTGTCAGTTGCTCCCCATTTTACCACAGTCACATTTTCAAGGTTCCACTAGCCAGTTCCCCTGAAGCGATACGCCATTATCTGTCAACCTAAAGACTTTCACAGCACTCCTGATGGGAACTTCTCGAGTTTGCCGATGTATTTCTCCGGTTGACGAGGCATTTGGTTACCTTAAGAGAGTCATAGTTACTCCTGTAAGTTGCTCCCCGTTTTACCACAGTCACATTTTCAAGGTTCCACTAGCCAGTTCCCCTGAAGCGATACGCCATTATCTGTCAACCTATAGACTGTCACAGTACTCCTGGTGGGAGCTTCTCGAGTTTGCCGATGTATTTCGCGTGTTGACGAGGCATTTGGCTACCTTAAGAGAGTCATAGTTACTCCCGTCAGTTGCTCCCCGTTTTACCACAGTCACATTTTCAAGGTTCCACTAGCCAGTTCCCCTGAAGCGATACGCCATTATCTGTCAACCTAAAGACTTTCACAGCACTCCTGATGGGAGCTTCTCGAGTTTGCCGATGTATTTCTCCGGTTGACGAGGCATTTGGTTACCTTAAGGGAGTCATAGTTACTCCTGTCAGTTGCTCCCCGTTTTACCACAGTCACATTTTCAAGGTTCCACTAGCCAGTTCCCCTGAAGCGATAAGCCATTATCTGTCAACCTATAGACTGTCACAGTACTCCTGGTGGGAGCTTCTCGAGTTTGCCGATGTATTTCGCGTGTTGACGAGGCATTTGGCTACCTTAAGAGAGTCATAGTTACTCCCGTCAGTTGCTCCCCGTTTTACCACAGTCACATTTTCAAGGTTCCACTAGCCAGTTCCCCTGAAGCGATACGCCATTATCTGTCAACCTAAAGACTTTCACAGCACTCCTGATGGGAGCTTCTCGAGTTTGCCGATGTATTTCTCCGGTTGACGAGGCATTTGGTTACCTTAAGAGAGTCATATTTACTCCTGTCAGTTGCTCCCCGTTTTACCACAGTCACATTTTCAAGGTTCCACTAGCCAGTTCCCCTGAAGCGATACGCCATTATCTGTCACCCTATAGACTGTCACAGTACTCCTGGTGGGAGCTTCTCGAGTTTGCCGATATATTTCGCCTGTTGACGAGGCATTTGGCTACCTTAAGAGAGTCATAGTTACTCCTGTCAGTTGCTCCCCGTTTTACCACAGTCACATTTTCAAGGTTCCACTAGCCAGTTCCACTGAAGCGATACGCCATTATCTGTCAACCTAAAGACTTTCACAGCACTCCTGATGGGAGCTTCTTCGAGTTTGCCGATGTATTTCTCCGGTTGACGAGGCATTTGGCTACCTTAAGAGAGTCATAGTTACTCCTATCAGTTGCTCCCCGTTTTACCTAAGTCACATTTTCAAGCTTCCTCTAGCCAGTTCACCTGACGCGATACGCCATTGTCTGTCAACCTAATGTCTTTCACAGTACTCCTGGTGGGAGCTTCTCGAGTTTGCCGATGTATTTCTCCGGTTGACGAGGCATTTGGCTGCCTTAAGAGAGTCATAGTTACTCCTGTCAGTTGCTCCCCGTTTTACCACTGTCACATTTTCAAGCTTCCTCTATCCAGTTCACCTGACGCGATACGCCATTGTCTGTCAACCTAATGTCTTTCACAGTACTCCTGCCGTGAGCTTCTCGAGTTTGCCGATGTATTTCGCCTGTTGACGAGGCATTTGGTTACCTTAAGAGAGTCATAGTTACTCCTGTCAGTTGCTCCCCGTTTTACCACAGTCACATTTTCAAGCTTCCTCTAGCCAGTTCACCTGACGCGATACGCCATTGTCTGTCAACCTAATGTCTTTCACAGTACTCCTGCCGTGAGCTTCTCGAGTTTGCCGATGTATTTCTCCGGTTGACGAGGCATTTGGTTACCTTAAGAGAGTCATAGTTACTCCTGTCAGTTGCTCCCCGTTTTACCACAGTCACATTTTCAAGGTTCCACTAGCCAGTTCCCCTGAAGCGATACGCCATTATCTGTCACCCTATAGACTGTCACAGTACTCCTGGTGGGAGCTTCTCGAGTTTGCCGATATATTTCGCCTGTTGACGAGGCATTTGGCTACCTTAAGAGAGTCATAGTTACTCCTGTCAGTTGCTCCCCGTTTTACCACAGTCACATTTTCAAGGTTCCACTAGCCAGTTCCACTGAAGCGATACGCCATTATCTGTCAACCTAAAGACTTTCACAGCACTCCTGATGGGAGCTTCTTCGAGTTTGCCGATGTATTTCTCCGGTTGACGAGGCATTTGGCTACCTTAAGAGAGTCATAGTTACTCCTATCAGTTGCTCCCCGTTTTACCTAAGTCACATTTTCAAGCTTCCTCTAGCCAGTTCACCTGACGCGATACGCCATTGTCTGTCAACCTAATGTCTTTCACAGTACTCCTGGTGGGAGCTTCTCGAGTTTGCCGATGTATTTCTCCGGTTGACGAGGCATTTGGCTGCCTTAAGAGAGTCATAGTTACTCCTGTCAGTTGCTCCCCGTTTTACCACAGTCACATTTTCAAGCTTCCTCTATCCAGTTCACCTGACGCGATACGCCATTGTCTGTCAACCTAATGTCTTTCACAGTACTCCTGCCGTGAGCTTCTCGAGTTTGCCGATGTATTTCGCCTGTTGACGAGGCATTTGGTTACCTTAAGAGAGTCATAGTTACTCCTGTCAGTTGCTCCCCGTTTTACCACAGTCACATTTTCAAGCTTCCTCTAGCCAGTTCACCTGACGCGATACGCCATTGTCTGTCAACCTAATGTCTTTCACAGTACTCCTGCCGTGAGCTTCTCGAGTTTGCCGATGTATTTCGCCTGTTGACGAGGCATTTGGCTACCTTAAGAGAGTCATAGTACTCCTGTCAGTTGCTCCCCATTTTACCACAGTCACATTTTCAAGGTTCCACTAGCCAGTTCCCCTGAAGCGATACGCCATTATCTGTCAACCTATAGACTGTCACAGTACTCCTGGTGGGAGCTTCTCGAGATTGCCGATGTATTTCGCCTGTTCACGAGGCATTTGGGTACCTTAAGAGAGTCATAGTTACTCCTGTCAGTTGCTCCCCGTTTTACCACAGTCACATTTTCAACGTTCCACGAGCCAGTTCCCCTGAAGCGATACGCCATTATCTGTCAACCTATAGACTGTCACAGTACTCCTGGTGGGAGCATCTTCGAGTTTGCCGATGTATTTCGCCTGTTGACGAGGCATTTGGCTACCTTAAGAGAGTCATAGTTACTCCTGTTAGTTGCTCCCCGTTTTACCACAGTCACATTTTCAAGGTTCCGCTAGCCAGTTCCCCTGAAGCGATACGCCATTATCTGTCAACCTATAGACTGTCACATTACTCCTGGTGGGCTTTCTTCGAGTTTGCCGATGTATTTCGCCTGTTGACGAGGCATTTGGCTACCTTAAGAGAGTCATAGTTACTCCCGTCAGTTGCTCCCCGTTTTACCACAGTCACATTTTCAAGGTTCCACTAGCCAGTTCCCCTGAAGCGATACGCCATTATCTGTCAACCTATAGACTGTCACATTACTCCTGGTGGGCTTTCTTCGAGTTTGCCGATGTATTTCGCCTGTTGACGAGGCATTTGGCTACCTTAAGAGAGTCATAGTTACTCCCGTCAGTTGCTCCCCGTTTTACCACAGTCACATTTTCAAGGTTCCACTAGCCAGTTCCCCTGAAGCGATACGCCATTATCTGTCAACCTATAGACTGTCACATTACTCCTGGTGGGCTTTCTTCGAGTTTGCCGATGTATTTCGCCTGTTGACGAGGCATTTGGCTACCTTAAGAGAGTCATAGTTACTCCCGTCAGTTGCTCCCCGTTTTACCACAGTCACATTTTCAAGGTTCCACTAGCCAGTTCCCCTGAGGCGATACGCCATTATCTGTCAACCTAAAGACTTTCACAGCACTCCTGATGGGAGCTTCTCGAGTTTGCCGATGTATTTCTCCGGTTGACGAGGCATTTGGTTACCTTAAGAGAGTCATAGTTACTCCTGTCAGTTGCTCCCCGTTTTACCACAGTCACATTTTCAAGGTTCCACTAGCCAGTTCCCATGAAGCGATACGCCATTATCTGTCAACCTATAGACTGTCACAGTACTCCTGGTGGGAGCTTCTCGAGTTTGCCGATGTATTTCGCGTGTTGACGAGGCATTTGGCTACCTTAAGAGAGTCATAGTTACTCCCGTCAGTTGCTCCCCGTTTTACCACAGTCACATTTTCAAGGTTCCACTAGCCAGTTCCCCTGAAGCGATACGCCATTATCTGTCAACCTAAAGACTTTCACAGCACTCCTGATGGGAACTTCTCGAGTTTGCCGATGTATTTCTCCGGTTGACGAGGCATTTGGTTACCTTAAGAGAGTCATAGTTACTCCTGTCAGTTGCTCCCCGTTTTACCACAGTCATATTTTCAAGGTTCCACTAGCCAGTTCCCCTGAAGCGATACGCCATTATCTGTCAACCTATAGACTGTCACAGTACTCCTGGTGGGAGCTTCTCGAGTTTGCCGATGTATTTCGCGTGTTGACGAGGCATTTGGCTACCTTAAGAGAGTCATAGTTACTCCCGTCAGTTGCTCCCCGTTTTACCACAGTCACATTTTCAAGGTTCCACTAGCCAGTTCCCCTGAAGCGATACGCCATTATCTGTCAACCTAAAGACTTTCACAGCACTCCTGATGGGAGCTTCTCGAGTTTGCCGATGTATTTCTCCGGTTGACGAGGCATTTGGTTACCTTAAGAGAGTCATAGTTACTCCTGTCAGTTGCTCCCCGTTTTACCACAGTCACATTTTCAAGGTTCCACTAGCCAGTTCCCCTGAAGCGATACGCCATTATCTGTCACCCTATAGACTGTCACAGTACTCCTGGTGGGAGCTTCTCGAGTTTGCCGATATATTTCGCCTGTTGACGAGGCATTTGGCTACCTTAAGAGAGTCATAGTTACTCCTGTCAGTTGCTCCCCGTTTTACCACAGTCACATTTTCAAGCTTCCTCTAGCCAGTTCACCTGACGCGATACGCCATTGTCTGTCAACCTAATGTCTTTCACAGTACTCCTGGTGGGAGCTTCTCGAGTTTGCCGATGTATTTCTCCGGTTGACGAGGCATTTGGCTGCCTTAAGAGAGTCATAGTTACTCCTGTCAGTTGCTCCCCGTTTTACCACAGTCACATTTTCAAGCTTCCTCTATCCAGTTCACCTGACGCGATACGCCATTGTCTGTCAACCTAATGTCTTTCACAGTACTCCTGCCGTGAGCTTCTCGAGTTTGCCGATGTATTTCGCCTGTTGACGAGGCATTTGGTTACCTTAAGAGAGTCATAGTTACTCCTGTCAGTTGCTCCCCGTTTTACCACAGTCACATTTTCAAGCTTCCTCTAGCCAGTTCACCTGACGCGATACGCCATTGTCTGTCAACCTAATGTCTTTCACAGTACTCCTGCCGTGAGCTTCTCGAGTTTGCCGATGTATTTCGCCTGTTGACGAGGCATTTGGCTACCTTAAGAGAGTCATAGTACTCCTGTCAGTTGCTCCCCATTTTACCACAGTCACATTTTCAAGGTTCCACTAGCCAGTTCCCCTGAAGCGATACGCCATTATCTGTCAACCTATAGACTGTCACAGTACTCCTGGTGGGAGCTTCTCGAGATTGCCGATGTATTTCGCCTGTTCACGAGGCATTTGGGTACCTTAAGAGAGTCATAGTTACTCCTGTCAGTTGCTCCCCGTTTTACCACAGTCACATTTTCAAGGTTCCGCTAGCCAGTTCCCCTGAAGCGATACGCCATTATCTGTCAACCTATAGACTGTCACATTACTCCTGGTGGGCTTTCTTCGAGTTTGCCGATGTATTTCGCCTGTTGACGAGGCATTTGGCTACCTTAAGAGAGTCATAGTTACTCCCGTCAGTTGCTCCCCGTTTTACCACAGTCACATTTTCAAGGTTCCACTAGCCAGTTCCCCTGAAGCGATACGCCATTATCTGTCAACCTAAAGACTTTCACAGCACTCCTGATGGGAGCTTCTCGAGTTTGCCGATGTATTTCTCCGGTTGACGAGGCATTTGGTTACCTTAAGGGAGTCATAGTTACTCCTGTCAGTTGCTCCCCGTTTTACCACAGTCACATTTTCAAGGTTCCACTAGCCAGTTCCCCTGAAGCGATACGCCATTATCTGTCAACCTATAGACTGTCACAGTACTCCTGGTGGGAGCTTCTCGAGTTTGCCGATGTATTTCGCGTGTTGACGAGGCATTTGGCTACCTTAAGAGAGTCATAGTTACTCCCGTCAGTTGCTCCCCGTTTTACCACAGTCACATTTTCAAGCTTCCTCTAGCCAGTTCACCTGACGCGATACGCCATTGTCTGTCAACCTAATGTCTTTCACAGTACTCCTGGTGGGAGCTTCTCGAGTTTGCCGATGTATTTCTCCGGTTGACGAGGCATTTGGCTGCCTTAAGAGAGTCATAGTTACTCCTGTCAGTTGCTCCCCGTTTTACCACAGTCACATTTTCAAGCTTCCTCTATCCAGTTCACCTGACGCGATACGCCATTGTCTGTCAACCTAATGTCTTTCACAGTACTCCTGCCGTGAGCTTCTCGAGTTTGCCGATGTATTTCGCCTGTTGACGAGGCATTTGGTTACCTTAAGAGAGTCATAGTTACTCCTGTCAGTTGCTCCCCGTTTTACCACAGTCACATTTTCAAGCTTCCTCTAGCCAGTTCACCTGACGCGATACGCCATTGTCTGTCAACCTAATGTCTTTCACAGTACTCCTGCCGTGAGCTTCTCGAGTTTGCCGATGTATTTCGCCTGTTGACGAGGCATTTGGCTACCTTAAGAGAGTCATAGTACTCCTGTCAGTTGCTCCCCATTTTACCACAGTCACATTTTCAAGGTTCCACTAGCCAGTTCCCCTGAAGCGATACGCCATTATCTGTCAACCTATAGACTGTCACAGTACTCCTGGTGGGAGCTTCTCGAGATTGCCGATGTATTTCGCCTGTTCACGAGGCATTTGGGTACCTTAAGAGAGTCATAGTTACTCCTGTCAGTTGCTCCCCGTTTTACCACAGTCACATTTTCAAGGTTCCGCTAGCCAGTTCCCCTGAAGCGATACGCCATTATCTGTCAACCTATAGACTGTCACATTACTCCTGGTGGGCTTTCTTCGAGTTTGCCGATGTATTTCGCCTGTTGACGAGGCATTTGGCTACCTTAAGAGAGTCATAGTTACTCCCGTCAGTTGCTCCCCGTTTTACCACAGTCACATTTTCAAGGTTCCACTAGCCAGTTCCCCTGAAGCGATACGCCATTATCTGTCAACCTAAAGACTTTCACAGCACTCCTGATGGGAGCTTCTCGAGTTTGCCGATGTATTTCTCCGGTTGACGAGGCATTTGGTTACCTTAAGGGAGTCATAGTTACTCCTGTCAGTTGCTCCCCGTTTTACCACAGTCACATTTTCAAGGTTCCACTAGCCAGTTCCCCTGAAGCGATACGCCATTATCTGTCAACCTATAGACTGTCACAGTACTCCTGGTGGGAGCTTCTCGAGTTTGCCGATGTATTTCGCGTGTTGACGAGGCATTTGGCTACCTTAAGAGAGTCATAGTTACTCCCGTCAGTTGCTCCCCGTTTTACCACAGTCACATTTTCAAGGTTCCACTAGCCAGTTCCCCTGAAGCGATACGCCATTATCTGTCAACCTAAAGACTTTCACAGCACTCCTGATGGGAGCTTCTCGAGTTTGCCGATGTATTTCTCCGGTTGACGAGGCATTTGGTTACCTTAAGGGAGTCATAGTTACTCCTGTCAGTTGCTCCCCGTTTTACCACAGTCACATTTTCAAGGTTCCACTAGCCAGTTCCCCTGAAGCGATACGCCATTATCTGTCAACCTATAGACTGTCACAGTACTCCTGGTGGGAGCTTCTCGAGTTTGCCGATGTATTTCGCGTGTTGACGAGGCATTTGGCTACCTTAAGAGAGTCATAGTTACTCCCGTCAGTTGCTCCCCGTTTTACCACAGTCACATTTTCAAGGTTCCACTAGCCTGTTCCCCTGAAGCGATACGCCATTATCTGTCAACCTAAAGACTTTCACAGCACTCCTGATGGGAGCTTCTCGAGTTTGCCGATGTATTTCTCCGGTTGACGAGGCATTTGGTTACCTTAAGGGAGTCATAGTTACTCCTGTCAGTTGCTCCCCGTTTTACCACAGTCACATTTTCAAGGTTCCACTAGCCAGTTCCCCTGAAGCGATACGCCATTATCTGTCAACCTATAGACTGTCACAGTACTCCTGGTGGGAGCTTCTCGAGTTTGCCGATGTATTTCGCCTGTTGACGAGGCATTTGGCTACCTTAAGAGAGTCATAGTTACTCCTGTCAGTTGCTCCCCGTTTTACCACAGTCACATTTTCAAGGTTCCACTAGCCAGTTCCACTGAAGCGATACGCCATTATCTGTCAACCTAAAGACTTTCACAGCACTCCTGATGGGAGCTTCTTCGAGTTTGCCGATGTATTTCTCCGGTTGACGAGGCATTTGGCTACCTTAAGAGAGTCATAGTTACTCCTATCAGTTGCTCCCCGTTTTACCTAAGTCACATTTTCAAGCTTCCTCTAGCCAGTTCACCTGACGCGATACGCCATTGTCTGTCAACCTAATGTCTTTCACAGTACTCCTGGTGGGAGCTTCTCGAGTTTGCCGATGTATTTCTCCGGTTGACGAGGCATTTGGCTGCCTTAAGAGAGTCATAGTTACTCCTGTCAGTTGCTCCCCGTTTTACCACTGTCACATTTTCAAGCTTCCTCTATCCAGTTCACCTGACGCGATACGCCATTGTCTGTCAACCTAATGTCTTTCACAGTACTCCTGCCGTGAGCTTCTCGAGTTTGCCGATGTATTTCGCCTGTTGACGAGGCATTTGGTTACCTTAAGAGAGTCATAGTTACTCCTGTCAGTTGCTCCCCGTTTTACCACAGTCAAATTTTCAAGCTTCCTCTAGCCAGTTCACCTGACGCGATACGCCATTGTCTGTCAACCTAATGTCTTTCACAGTACTCCTGCCGTGAGCTTCTCGAGTTTGCCGATGTATTTCTCCGGTTGACGAGGCATTTGGTTACCTTAAGAGAGTCATAGTTACTCCTGTCAGTTGCTCCCCGTTTTACCACAGTCACATTTTCAAGGTTCCACTAGCCAGTTCCCCTGAAGCGATACGCCATTATCTGTCACCCTATAGACTGTCACAGTACTCCTGGTGGGAGCTTCTCGAGTTTGCCGATATATTTCGCCTGTTGACGAGGCATTTGGCTACCTTAAGAGAGTCATAGTTACTCCTGTCAGTTGCTCCCCGTTTTACCACAGTCACATTTTCAAGGTTCCACTAGCCAGTTCCACTGAAACGATACGCCATTATCTGTCAACCTAAAGACTTTCACAGCACTCCTGATGGGAGCTTCTTCGAGTTTGCCGATGTATTTCTCCGGTTGACGAGGCATTTGGCTACCTTAAGAGAGTCATAGTTACTCCTATCAGTTGCTCCCCGTTTTACCTAAGTCACATTTTCAAGCTTCCTCTAGCCAGTTCACCTGACGCGATACGCCATTGTCTGTCAACCTAATGTCTTTCACAGTACTCCTGGTGGGAGCTTCTCGAGTTTGCCGATGTATTTCTCCGGTTGACGAGGCATTTGGCTGCCTTAAGAGAGTCATAGTTACTCCTGTCAGTTGCTCCCCGTTTTACCACAGTCACATTTTCAAGCTTCCTCTATCCAGTTCACCTGACGCGATACGCCATTGTCTGTCAACCTAATGTCTTTCACAGTACTCCTGCCGTGAGCTTCTCGAGTTTGCCGATGTATTTCGCCTGTTGACGAGGCATTTGGTTACCTTAAGAGAGTCATAGTTACTCCTGTCAGTTGCTCCCCGTTTTACCACAGTCACATTTTCAAGCTTCCTCTAGCCAGTTCACCTGACGCGATACGCCATTGTCTGTCAACCTAATGTCTTTCACAGTACTCCTGCCGTGAGCTTCTCGAGTTTGCCGATGTATTTCGCCTGTTGACGAGGCATTTGGCTACCTTAAGAGAGTCATAGTACTCCTGTCAGTTGCTCCCCATTTTACCACAGTCACATTTTCAAGGTTCCACTAGCCAGTTCCCCTGAAGCGATACGCCATTATCTGTCAACCTATAGACTGTCACAGTACTCCTGGTGGGAGCTTCTCGAGATTGCCGATGTATTTCGCCTGTTCACGAGGCATTTGGGTACCTTAAGAGAGTCATAGTTACTCCTGTCAGTTGCTCCCCGTTTTACCACAGTCACATTTTCAACGTTCCACGAGCCAGTTCCCCTGAAGCGATACGCCATTATCTGTCAACCTATAGACTGTCACAGTACTCCTGGAGGGAGCATCTTCGAGTTTGCCGATGTATTTCGCCTGTTGACGAGGCATTTGGCTACCTTAAGAGAGTCATAGTTACTCCTGTTAGTTGCTCCCCGTTTTACCACAGTCACATTTTCAAGGTTCCGCTAGCCAGTTCCCCTGAAGCGATACGCCATTATCTGTCAACCTATAGACTGTCACATTACTCCTGGTGGGCTTTCTTCGAGTTTGCCGATGTATTTCGCCTGTTGACGAGGCATTTGGCTACCTTAAGAGAGTCATAGTTACTCCCGTCAGTTGCTCCCCGTTTTACCACAGTCACATTTTCAAGGTTCCACTAGCCAGTTCCCCTGAAGCGATACGCCATTATCTGTCAACCTAAAGACTTTCACAGCACTCCTGATGGGAGCTTCTCGAGTTTGCCGATGTATTTCTCCGGTTGACGAGGCATTTGGTTACCTTAAGGGAGTCATAGTTACTCCTGTCAGTTGCTCCCCGTTTTACCACAGTCACATTTTCAAGGTTCCACTAGCCAGTTCCCCTGAAGCGATACGCCATTATCTGTCAACCTATAGACTGTCACAGTACTCCTGGTGGGAGCTTCTCGAGTTTGCCGATGTATTTCGCGTGTTGACGAGGCATTTGGCTACCTTAAGAGAGTCATAGTTACTCCCGTCAGTTGCTCCCCGTTTTACCACAGTCACATTTTCAAGGTTCCACTAGCCAGTTCCCCTGAAGCGATACGCCATTATCTGTCAACCTAAAGACTTTCACAGCACTCCTGATGGGAGCTTCTCGAGTTTGCCGATGTATTTCTCCGGTTGACGAGGCATTTGGTTACCTTAAGAGAGTCATAGTTACTCCTGTCAGTTGCTCCCCGTTTTACCACAGTCACATTTTCAAGGTTCCACTAGCCAGTTCCCCTGAAGCGATACGCCATTATCTGTCACCCTATAGACTGTCACAGTACTCCTGGTGGGAGCTTCTCGGGTTTGCCGATATATTTCGCCTGTTGACGAGGCATTTGGCTACCTTAAGAGAGTCATAGTTACTCCTGTCAGTTGCTCCCCGTTTTACCACAGTCACATTTTCAAGGTTCCACTAGCCAGTTCCACTGAAGCGATACGCCATTATCTGTCAACCTAAAGACTTTCACAGCACTCCTGATGGGAGCTTCTTCGAGTTTGCCGATGTATTTCTCCGGTTGACGAGGCATTTGGCTACCTTAAGAGAGTCATAGTTACTCCTATCAGTTGCTCCCCGTTTTACCTAAGTCACATTTTCAAGCTTCCTCTAGCCAGTTCACCTGACGCGATACGCCATTGTCTGTCAACCTAATGTCTTTCACAGTACTCCTGGTGGGAGCTTCTCGAGTTTGCCGATGTATTTCTCCGGTTGACGAGGCATTTGGCTGCCTTAAGAGAGTCATAGTTACTCCTGTCAGTTGCTCCCCGTTTTACCACAGTCACATTTTCAAGGTTCCACTAGCCAGTTCCCCTGAAGCGATACGCCATTATCTGTCAACCTATAGACTGTCACAGTACTCCTGGTGGGAGCTTCTCGAGTTTGCCGATGTATTTCGCGTGTTGACGAGGCATTTGGCTACCTTAAGAGAGTCATAGTTACTCCCGTCAGTTGCTCCCCGTTTTACCACAGTCACATTTTCAAGGTTCCACTAGCCAGTTCCCCTGAAGCGATACGCCATTATCTGTCAACCTAAAGACTTTCACAGCACTCCTGATGGGAGCTTCTCGAGTTTGCCGATGTATTTCTCCGGTTGACGAGGCATTTGGTTACCTTAAGAGAGTCATAGTTACTCCTGTCAGTTGCTCCCCGTTTTACCACAGTCACATTTTCAAGGTTCCACTAGCCAGTTCCCCTGAAGCGATACGCCATTATCTGTCAACCTATAGACTGTCACAGTACTCCTGGTGGGAGCTTCTCGAGTTTGCCGATGTATTTCGCGTGTTGACGAGGCATTTGGCTACCTTAAGAGAGTCATAGTTACTCCCGTCAGTTGCTCCCCGTTTTACCACAGTCACATTTTCAAGGTTCCACTAGCCAGTTCACCTGACGCGATACGCCATTGTCTGTCAACCTAATGTCTTTCACAGTACTCCTGGTGGGAGCTTCTCGAGTTTGCCGATGTATTTCTCCGGTTGACGAGGCATTTGGCTGCCTTAAGAGAGTCATAGTTACCCCTGTCAGTTGCTCCCCGTTTTACCACAGTCACATTTTCAAGCTTCCTCTATCCAGTTCACCTGACGCGATACGCCATTGTCTGTCAACCTAATGTCTTTCACAGTACTCCTGCCGTGAGCTTCTCGAGTTTGCCGATGTATTTCGCCTGTTGACGAGGCATTTGGTTACCTTAAGAGAGTCATAGTTACTCCTGTCAGTTGCTCCCCGTTTTACCACAGTCACATTTTCAAGCTTCCTCTAGCCAGTTCACCTGACGCGATACGCCATTGTCTGTCAACCTAATGTCTTTCACAGTACTCCTGCCGTGAGCTTCTCGAGTTTGCCGATGTATTTCGCCTGTTGACGAGGCATTTGGCTACCTTAAGAGAGTCATAGTACTCCTGTCAGTTGCTCCCCATTTTACCACAGTCACATTTTCAAGGTTCCACTAGCCAGTTCCCCTGAAGCGATACGCCATTATCTGTCAACCTAAAGACTTTCACAGCACTCCTGATGGGAGCTTCTCGAGTTTGCCGATGTATTTCTCCGGTTGACGAGGCATTTGGTTACCTTAAGAGAGTCATAGTTACTCCTGTCAGTTGCTCCCCGTTTTACCACAGTCACATTTTCAAAGTTCCACTAGCCAGTTCCCCTGAAGCGATACGCCATTATCTGTCACCCTATAGACTGTCACAGTACTCCTGGTGGGAGCTTCTCGGGTTTGCCGATATATTTCGCCTGTTGACGAGGCATTTGGCTACCTTAAGAGAGTCATAGTTACTCCTGTCAGTTGCTCCCCGTTTTACCACAGTCACATTTTCAAGGTTCCACTAGCCAGTTCCACTGAAGCGATACGCCATTATCTGTCAACCTAAAGACTTTCACAGCACTCCTGATGGGAGCTTCTTCGAGTTTGCCGATGTATTTCTCCGGTTGACGAGGCATTTGGCTACCTTAAGAGAGTCATAGTTACTCCTATCAGTTGCTCCCCGTTTTACCTAAGTCACATTTTCAAGCTTCCTCTAGCCAGTTCACCTGACGCGATACGCCATTGTCTGTCAACCTAATGTCTTTCACAGTACTCCTGGTGGGAGCTTCTCGAGTTTGCCGATGTATTTCTCCGGTTGACGAGGCATTTGGCTGCCTTAAGAGAGTCATAGTTACTCCTGTCAGTTGCTCCCCGTTTTACCACAGTCACATTTTCAAGGTTCCACTAGCCAGTTCCCCTGAAGCGATACGCCATTATCTGTCAACCTATAGACTGTCACAGTACTCCTGGTGGGAGCTTCTCGAGTTTGCCGATGTATTTCGCGTGTTGACGAGGCATTTGGCTACCTTAAGAGAGTCATAGTTACTCCCGTCAGTTGCTCCCCGTTTTACCACAGTCACATTTTCAAGGTTCCACTAGCCAGTTCCCCTGAAGCGATACGCCATTATCTGTCAACCTAAAGACTTTCACAGCACTCCTGATGGGAGCTTCTCGAGTTTGCCGATGTATTTCTCCGGTTGACGAGGCATTTGGTTACCTTAAGAGAGTCATAGTTACTCCTGTCAGTTGCTCCCCGTTTTACCACAGTCACATTTTCAAGGTTCCACTAGCCAGTTCCCCTGAAGCGATACGCCATTATCTGTCACCCTATAGACTGTCACAGTACTCCTGGTGGGAGCTTCTCGGGTTTGCCGATATATTTCGCCTGTTGACGAGGCATTTGGCTACCTTAAGAGAGTCATAGTTACTCCTGTCAGTTGCTCCCCGTTTTACCACAGTCACATTTTCAAGGTTCCACTAGCCAGTTCCACTGAAGCGATACGCCATTATCTGTCAACCTAAAGACTTTCACAGCACTCCTGATGGGAGCTTCTTCGAGTTTGCCGATGTATTTCTCCGGTTGACGAGGCATTTGGCTACCTTAAGAGAGTCATAGTTACTCCTATCAGTTGCTCCCCGTTTTACCTAAGTCACATTTTCAAGCTTCCTCTAGCCAGTTCACCTGACGCGATACGCCATTGTCTGTCAACCTAATG